>NC_091538.1:67142500-67767500 GCF_042242935.1 Bactrocera oleae
TTCAACTTTGGAAAGATGATATTATAATACAAAATTTTCCGCTCAACAAAAAAGCTCTGAATGAGTTTTTTCATAAACGCATTCCTTTAAAAGTTATGCGCAATTATATTTATGCATCAAATGTAATGTATTCATACAGTACACCATGTCGTATGAGCAACACAGAATGTGTTCTATGAATGCTCAGTACATTTGATGTACAACTTTAACTACCTTTATTTTTATACTCTCGCAACCTGTTGCTACAGAGTATAATAGTTTTGTTCACCTAACGGTTGTTTGTATCACCTAAAACTAATCGAGTTAGATATAGGGTTATATATATATAAATGATCAGGATGAAGAGACGAGTTGAAATCCGGGTGACTGTCTGTCCGTCCGTCCGTCCGTCCGTCCGTGCAAGCTCTAACTTGAGTAAAAATGAGATATCTTTATGAATCTTGGTAGACATGTTTCTTGGTACCGTGAGACGGTTGGTATTGCAGATGGGCGTAATCGGACCACTGCCACGCCCACAAAACGCCATTAATCAAAAACAAATAACTTGCCATAACTAAGCTCCGCAATAAGATACAAGACTGTTATTTGGTACACAGGATCACATTAGAAAGGGGCATCTGCAGTTAAAACTTTTTTTTAAAAAGTGGGCGTGGTCCCGCCTCTAATAGGTTTAATGTGCATATCTCCTAAACCGCTAATGCTATATTAACAAAATTCACTAGAAGCAAATGTTTTTAGCACTTCTATTGACGGTGTGAAAATAGTTGAAATCGGGTGGCAGCTCCGCCCACTCCCCATATAACGGTACTGTTAAAAACTACTAAAAGCGCGATAAATCAAGCACTAAACACGCCAGAGACATTAAATTTTATCTCTGAGATGGTATAAATTGGCTTTATAGGAACCGCGTTCAAAATTAGTCAGTGGGTGTGGCACAGCCCCCTTTTAGGTGAAAACCCATATCTTGAGATCTGCTCAACCGATTTCAACCAAATTCGGTGCATAACGTTCTTTTCATGTTTCTATGTCATAGTGCGAAAATGGGCGAAATCGGACTACAACCACGCCTATTGCCCATATAACACCATTTTAAATTCCATCTGATTCTTTCACTTTCCACTATGCAAATCAGGCAACAATGACTGTATCGGGATAAAACTTTGCGTGAATAATGCGATTAAAGTATGCCACCTTGTAGCCAAAAATTATCTAAATCGAACCAAAACTGTTTAAGCCCCTAAGTACTAAATATGTGGACCCCATTGCCTATAGTTGACCTTCTACCGAAAATATCAGTCAATCCACAAAGAAATCTCAAACGAGTATACTATTTAACTTTGCGAGAGTATAAAAT
Organism: Bactrocera oleae; assembly: GCF_042242935.1. NCBI lineage: Eukaryota > Metazoa > Arthropoda > Insecta > Diptera > Tephritidae > Bactrocera > Bactrocera oleae. Next base: position 67,143,855 of record NC_091538.1, read on the forward strand.
GTTCGGTTACATCCGAACTTAGCCCTTCCTTACTTGTTTTAATTAATGTTTTTATGGAAAATATTAATAGGATAATTTTTTGTAGAATGAAAATTTTTGTACTCTAATACTACTTTTTCAAAATTGTAGATTTACCAGCTTAACGGAAAATATCAAAAAATCCGATGTAATTTAGGAGTACAAGGGAAAAGATATATGACGGTTTATATGCATAATAAAATGCTTGTTTACATTGGATCCTTTTTTTAGGGCAAAAACTGTAACATTAGGAGACGTCTGCAATCAACTTGGGAAATAACGGACACCCTAATGTATATATAATACTTACAAATTGCTTCTTCTTATCGGTAATGAGCTTAGTCATCTCATTCTTGCCAGCTGCTAATTCCTCCTCATTATAGACGAAGTCACGTACAATGAATTTGCGTTCACGCGCATGCAGTTTGAATTCTTCAACCACCTTCTTGAAGAGTGTCACATTGAACAAGCAGTAATCATTGTCCTGTGTGATCAATTGCGAGGAACGTGGCACGATCATGTCAGTGATCTTCTCGTAGTTGGCTAACCAATCGTTAGCAAGAATTCTACAAAGAAAAAGCGGAAATGTTTTTATAAAAAGCACGAAAGCTAAGAATTAAATTGGGTTGGGGTGCACTTACTTTGGCACAATTACCAACAATGTGGTCAAATACTCCGAATCGAGAATGAAGTGTTCTTTCTTGACCAAATCGGCCAAATTACGGGTCAGCAAACTTCCGCTGTAAATTTAAGGCAGATAAAATGCAAATTAAATTAGGTTATATTGTATTTTTACTACAATTAATTTTTATTCTTTTCCAACTTCTTTCTTTAAAACTATATGAAATTTTTGTTATATAAAGTTGTCACACTTACGTTTGCTTCTTCTCCAGATTTTGCAAGTTACCCTTAAGACTGTTGTAAGCCGTAGACTTAGTCTTCAGGTCCGCATCGATTTGCCCAATTTGTTTCGAAATAATATCGGCAATATTGCGCAACGACTGCTTAATCGGGTACTTAGCCATATCCCATTGAAAGCGGGTAATGTACACGGATAGATCGGCTGTGCGTATGGAAATTTGACAAGCGATCACGAAGTTAATAAATAACGAGAAAATGAAGACGATGTTGGAAAAGATGGAAAATACGATTAGTGGCATACTTGGTATGTGGAAAAAAATTTAAATATGTAAAATAAGAGTTTATAGAGTAATATGCAAATATATAAATTGATATGTAAAAAAAAGGTAATTGAAAAGAATAATTAATTATAGAAAAAATAAGGCCAAATGCTTGCGTATTTTTGAAAAATTTGTTTGTTTTCAATTTCGAGTAACTAAATAAGATAAGCATTTGACCTTGAGCGTAGATTTAAGCCGCAGCTAAGCTAAATTTAATTAGTAATAAATTTGAAATTTCATTGGCAGCTCAAATCTACGTTTTATAAGAAAAAATTAATAATAAAGAAGTGTGAAAAAGTTTTAAAAGCATTATTACTTGAGTTAAGTAGTTTCTTTTAACAACACATTGAAGTTATACATTGTTATTAAATGTAAGTGGTGGTTTTATTTTTTATTAAAATAATTTAGTAGCTATTAAGAATGTGAATAAAATTTGGAATTTCGACAATAAAATAGTAGTATTATAGTACATATTTATTATTAGTTATGTTAGTCACAGCAACAAACACACGACCATTTTTGGGAGACATAACAGTTATAGTAAGGTTTTTTTAGGGGCGGCAAAACAGAAATTGGAAGTAGCACAAAATATTATTGATTACACTGAACAAAATTTGTTAAACAAGATTGGACAATTAGCAAATTTCAAGCAATGAAGTAACTGAGATACCATAAACAAGCTTATAATTAAGTATTACAATAAATAAATAACTAGCGTACAAAAGTGTTGTGATTTAAATATTGAGCTAAAGCTTAAACGCTACGGTGGAGATAAATATTTTCATAAAAAATAATTATAAATAACAAAATTATAATTAAATTTGTTGGTGGACTTGTATAAAAAAATTATAAATAACAAAATAACAATAACATTTTTTAAGTCGAAAATACAATATATTTTCATATTTTTAACAATTTCTTTGCAAATAAGAGTAAACATTTATATAACAATGGATAGAAAGGAAGTATAACATTTTATTTTTAAACAAATTTTATATATATAATTTTTGGAAGTAAATTAAAAAAAAATAGCAAAATTAAAAATAATTTACACTATTAGAATTAAAATAATCATAAAAAATATTAAATAAATATTGCACAATATTTTTTATATAAAATTCGCATTAATACAATTTGACTGTGCTCTTAACATTTTGTCGGAACATAAAATTTTTGGCATAAAATAGTAGTAAAACAGCAGCAACAAAATACACACGACCCTTGATTACTTAAAAAAATAACAACAACAAATAAATTTTATTTCATTATAATATCGGCACAATTATGGCACAAATATACTTTTATTTTGTCATTTGAACGCTTATTGGAAGCGCAGATGAGCAGTGAGCGGTGAACGTTGGTGGGTGGTACACATAGTAGTGGTTGTGGTGGTAGTGGTGAGTTGTGGAGCACAACACATGGACACAATTGGTGGACAACATTGACAGTTATGTATGGTATACATCTATGCACATGGTTGTATGTATTTATGTATGCAAGTAGCTAGTGATGGTGGCAAACACTCAAGGAATATCAGAATATCAGCATTATACACTGTGCGGCGTGAAAATAGAGCAAAGAAAATATCACACACAAATCATAGTTTGAATGAAAAATGTAAAAAGTCCATCTGACAGTAAGATAAACTAATATGCCTGCAATAGCAAGTTAAAAATACAACAAAAACAATTATTTATAAAACACAACTGAACGAGCGCAAAAGAAAGACTGACTGTGAAAGGGTGGGGGGGAAATGGAAGAAATCGGGTGTTATATATGTACATGTGTGGAATATACATACATACATACATACATACATACATATATACACGTATGTACTAATATGTATGTATTATGTGTGGTAATAGTATTTTTTCTTTACTTTTTTGTTGAAAGGGTGGTGTGTTTTGGAAGTCTGTGGAATCGTTGTACAAAATATTACACGGTTTGAGTAGTAACTGTTTCAAGAACTCAAATTATTTGTGTATTTATTTAATTTAAGGATAAACAAGTAAATTACTAAATTAGTGTTATAGTGTTTTCTTTCTTCTGTTTTATTGATGTACAATATGCAAATGTGTCAGTTACCGCCGATAAAAAATAACGATATGCGATGACTCATAAAGTAGTTCGATGAGATAAAAAATATTAAAAAAAAAAAATATTAAGAAAAAAAATATTTAAAAATTTTATAAAAGTAAGAAATAATATTTTTTTGCCAAAAAAGATATTTTACATTTTTTGGGATATGAAAACCTAAATTTTCTTTACTAATTTCATATAAATTTATCTACTTATTTTTTTAATTTTTTGAGCAATATTAAAAACGAGTTACAATTTTCGGTGATACGAAAGAAAAAATGTCTGTACAGCTTTGTAACACATACATTTTCAAAGAATAAAAAAAGCTATCAGTGGCATATTTCTCTTTTTTTATAATAATGAAATATTTCAGAATGTATTCCTTTATAAACAAATACTCTTCACAAATTTTGTAAAATCTCTATTCAAAAATCAATGTATCGGTAAATAATATCTAACACGGGTTTTATAGCACCACAAAACAAAATAAAAAAACAAAGCTTCATAAATGCATTTCTTATAACAAAGCGAGTATAAAAAGATCTTTGTCTCGATTTTGATCGCTCAGTTTGTATGGCAGCTATATGATATAGTGGTTCGTTCTGAACAATTTTTTGCAGATTGGAGCGCTGTTTTGAACAATAATTTATGTAAAATTCTGTGAAGATATTTACAAGGACTAGATTTTAAGCGAATATTTTGTACGGGAAGCATATTGAATTTATATATTTTTCAATGTTGCAGAAACAAAAACTTATTTAGCAAGTTTTGAAATAGTTCTATATCTATTAAATATGGATTATTTGGAAAAAATTGTGATAATATAAAGAAAAAAGCACAATTTAATTACTCAGAATCAGATAAAATGAAATCGTGGGCTTCAGTATTTAAGAAAAATAAATACAAAAATATCGATACATTTAATATAAAAATAAAAATATAAAATATCGATACATATATCCTACAATTCTCAATTTGACATCCCAACTTTTATATGAATTAGATGACGAATTATAATGATAAATATAATTAATTTGCATTATTCATATAAAATGTGTTACCTATCATTAGGCGCATTTCTTATTTATTGCGCTTAATAACAAACTTTATGAGTCACCTTACACATTGCTATGTATATATTTATGATCATACTTGTATAAATAAGATTATGTATGCCTTGTATTTGTATATTGCAGTTATGATTTACATGTTCTTACTAACATATTTGGCAAATTTACAAAATAATTTACACAAATTGCTGTGATATTATATACGAGTAGGCAAAGTGTGCGCAGAGCGAAGTAGAAAACAAAACGTGTGTGATAGAAAGAGAAAAGTTGACAAAGTGGAATTTGTGAAAACATAGGTGAAATAGTTGTTTTCATAAAGGAAACCGAAGAAGTGATTGCAAAATATAACGAAAGAAGAATAATATATCTGTATAAAATCCAAGAAAATGAAGGGAACTGAAAGAACGGAAATCTTTAGTAAAAAACAGAAAAAAAAACTATAATTCATAATTGGTTGAAAAAATAATGACAATATTTAGAATATAATTGTAAACCAGGTATGCTAACCTGGACTTAATGGGAATGCCGGTGGTTCGCCCAAATCTGTGTCCGGACTGGAACGACCGTGACTACTACTGCCACAACAACTACTCACTGGGGACGATCTATGAGTTGGTGTGAAATTAAATCCATTGTTTATATTTAATTGAAACGTTGATGAGCGACTGCTATAAAAAATGAGCATCGAGAGAGAGATAGAGACACAGAGAGAGAGAAAGAGAGATAACGAGGCGCGCGTTGTTGGACGTGATTGGATTGATTTGGTTAGGTTTACATTGGCAAATTATTCAGTAATTTCAATTTTGATTTAGGTGAACGGGTGCATTTGATGTCTGTATGTATGTATATGTGTATGTAAGTGTATTTGTATAAATTTGAAAATCGATAATTCTGGAAATTAATTATGTTTGATGAATCTACCGATCGGTGCATGATTGGTTATCGCTGATTGAACGTGTGCAAGTGCTTACTTCGATTGTTTTTTGTTTTGTTGTTTGTTCATTGGGTGGGCGTTAAATGTGTTGGTGTGGTTGGTGAAAATGTTGGCATTTTAAGTATATGTGGACATAACAATCTATGTATGTATATATGTGTGTTTAATTTGTGCGCTTCTATGCTTTCCGTGCGTTTGCGTATATCCTTTGTCATTATCGTTTGCTGGTATGTTTATGTGTATTAGGGTGTCCGTTATTTCCCCAATTTGAATTTTATTTTGCAAAGGCTCCCTGCAGTTTCAAGTTTTGCCGTAAAAAAAGGTTCCTATGAAATCAAGCCCAATTCAACCAATTTAAACAATGGCTAAGTTATATTTTCTTTACCCATATATACATATAACGTAGGATTTTTAAATATTTTACATTAAACAAGTAAATCTACAATTCGGAAAAAGTGATATTCTAATACAAAATTTTTCACTCTATAAAAAATATCTTCTTAATCTTTTTCATAAAAACATTTATTTAAAAATTATAGGCAGTTAAAGTTGTACATCAAATGTACTGAGCATTCATACTTGTAGAACACACTCTGTGTTGCTCATACGACATGGTGTACTGTACGAATACAGTACATTTGATGCATAACATTAACTGCGCACAACTTTTACAGAAACGTTTGTGTAAAAAAAACAACCCATTAAGACTTTTTTTGTAGAACAGAAAATTTTGCAGTAGAATATATTTTTCAAATCTGTAGGTTTATTTGGTTTGGAGATGAAAAATTCCATGTAAACTACATATATGCGAAAAATAAAATTATTTAGGCGCGATTTAAATAGAAAAGCGCGTTTAAAAAAAAAAATTAACTTGGAAAATAACAGACACCGTAATGTGTATGTACGTGCTGCAGAATTTATTGCTCTAGATTTTTCTTATGCAAACATATGTAAATTTTTTGTTAATAATTATCATACGTTCGTCTAATTTCTTATATTATTCGAAAAAAATCATAAGCTGACGCGAGTAGTGTTAATTGGGATTGAAATGTGGTAATCTAAATATTTTATCAAATGAATAATTTTGAATTTGCTAATTATTACAAATTTTATGTGAATTTTTTATTTTTTTTTAAACTTTATATCAAGTAAAGTATTTATAAAATCGCAAATAAAGTCATTGCTGTTCTGGTAGAATTAGAAAAATTAAAACGTTAATAAAAGAGGATAATGTCCGATACAAGTGAGGAGGTTGCAATTTAGAACAGGGTGTATTAAGTTTGCCACGAAGTTTGTAACGCCCATAAGGAAACTTGGGAGAACCTAGAAAATAATATACAATTTATACATATATATATATATATAAATGATGAGCGTGACGTTGCTGAGTCGATGACGCCATATTCGTCTGTCTGTGTATACGCGAACTACATAGTTCCTCAGTCACATCGGACCTATATCGGATCGCTAATGCGAACTGAATGATCAAAATCAAGTCTTTGTATGAAAAGCTTTTTTATTTGACAAGGTGTCTTCACGAAATTTGGCATATATTGTGCAGCGAACGCTACAATCTCCGCTTACATTTTTCATATCGGACCACTATAGCATATAGCTATTATATAAACTGATCGATCAAAATGAGGTGCTTTCTTCGTAAAGTTTGCTTTTTCATTGTCGGTATAGACACATTTATATAAAAAAAATGTTCGGCATATAACGGTTGTTATTTTAAAAAACAAAAAAAAAACGGTATAAGCGATTAGATGATTTCGACTTACACCGATGGCAATATCATTCCTATTTTTTTTATTTTATAAGATTTTACTAGCATTCCTTCAGTAAAAATCTAATCTTACAAAACAGTGACTTTTTTTGCGATTTCAAAAAAAAAAATTATAATATAAATATATATATGTTGAAATGTACGCTTTTGTATTTATTAATCTTAACCTCATCATGTTTGAACATTTACGTAATTGCTTAACGACTGGCTCTCGCCTTTCGTGGGTCGATCTGTATCTCTTCTCTTTGCATGGCGCTCATCTTCACTATAGCTGTTGTTGTTCTTGTTTTGTGTTTAGTTGATTGAATTATTTGTTTTTTTTTTTGTTGTTGTGTATTGCTTATTTAGCATTTCGGCTGGCTGGATGGGTGTAGTTTGGCTGTTGGTATTTGATATTTGGTGTGTTTTGGGTTTTGAAGGTATTTGGTGTTGGGTGTTTTGGTGTTTGGTGTAGGTGTTGGCTAGTGTAGGATGTGGATGGGTACGTTAATGAGTGATTTGTTCTTGTGATTTGTAGATACCTGCTCTTTTTCGAATTTCTTTTATGCCTATGAAACCACCAATCGAATGTATCACTCAAATCCGACGTGCTGTTGCTGCCCTTCAGGTTCTGCTGATCGTGTCCCTCACCACCGTCCGAGAGCGGCGACTGATGGTGGTGATGATGAGGCTGATGATGGTGGTGGTGGTGGAGTTGTTGTTGTTGATGATGATGGTGGTGGTGGTGATGTTGTTGCAACAACGGATGTTGTAGGTGAAGCGGTTCGTGGTGTTGCTGTTGTTGGTGATGGTGGTGCTGTTGGTGGGGATGATGCTGTTGTGACTGATGCAGTTGCAGCATATTTGCGCCGCTACAACTGATCGTCAAACCCAAACGATTATTATTATTTATGTTGCATGTGTTGTTGTTATTGTTGCTGGAAAAGCTGTTAAAAAATTTACTAGCGGTAGTAGTAGAAGTAGTAGTAGCAGCGTTGCGGCGCTCATCAGCGACCATTGTGGTGGGCGCCGATGTGGAGCAATATGAGGCATTATTAGCAACAACGGCAGCGGATGCGCAATCGGCGGCAGAGGTGCAGGCGTAGGCGTAGGCATTGGCGGATGCGGTTGCGGTTGCGGATGCGATGACGGACGCATGGCATGTAGGCACATTCAGGGAGGAAGAAGTAAAAGGATAACATTCATCAGCCTCAAGGGTGGTGGCTGTGGCGCTCGCACTAGCGCAGGCGCTGACGCCGCTCGCGCTAACGCTAGCGCTCACATTGGCACTGGCAGCACATTCATCACACGCGCACACAGGCGACGATGCACACAAATCGAATTCACGCTCAGACGCAGACGCTGCAGATGCCTCGCTAGAGGAGCAATTATTTAGGCTTCCGGTGTGGCATGCGGAACAAGTGGTAGTGGTAGTGGTCGTGTCACGACTATTCGATAAATTTGATGCTTTACCCGTCAATTCCGAATGCGCATGCGTGTTGTCGTCGGGCGGCCCCGGACCTGTTACATACATACACACACACACATATACACAAACATATGCATATATATATATATATTGTACACATATAAAACACACACATATACATATGCATAGTCAAATATGCATGTAACGGTAGTTGTTAGGTGACACAATTGGCACAAGGGGCGAAATATTCAGTCGCAAACGGTCGGTGGATCGATCGATCGTCAGGTAGACGACGTTGTGCGTGCAGTTTTCGAGGGCAGGGGGGTTGTGAGGATGTTGGCGGTGACGGTGACCACGATAGCAACGGTATCAAATTCGATTACGATTTCGTTTTCAATCCGTATCGATAGTGTTGTTGTTGGTTGTGCATGTAGTAAATTAATTGTTGTAAGTGTGTGCGTACATAGATGTGTGTGTGTGTGTTTTTTATAGTGTGCGTGACAGGCAAACATTCCATTGTGTAACACGTTCGCAGGATAACAGTTGTTTGCAATTGTCGGTTGCAGGATAAGTGCGCAGCGAGTTTTTCCAGTTTTTTATTAGATTTTGTTTTTTTTTTTCGCCGGTTGTTTCATTCATTGGTTGGTACGGTGTTGGATTAGTTTTTGGATTTTCATTCATTTCAGGTATAATTTTCAGTTTGAAAAAATACAAATTTAACATTTGAGTTGCACATTAAAAGAAATATACTTTAAATGCGCTCCTCAGTACAAGAGGAAGGCATTTAAATTGGTTTATAAATAATAAACAGAGCATCTTATAACAAAATTAAATCGAATTTACTAGAAATAATGTTTTAAAAAATCTAATTTATTCCCTAGAGTTTGCAATAGTATAATTTGTAAAAATATTTCTAATGTAAGAACATATGATTTATTCTGATTTGTTTAGTTTGACGTTCGGCACTTTGTTAGAAGCCTTGCAAATTTGCTTTAATTAATTACTACATACATAAATGCACTAAAATTGCTACTCATGAAGTTAAATCGCGCGCTAAACGACAAGGTTTGTATTCTTAGAGAGTAAGTTCAAATAAGAAAGTATCGAAACATAAATTAAGTATTGATTAAGAAGGTTAATTAAATTAAAATTATACAAAATTAAGTGATGAGTTGCAAAAACATTTAAACGTTAGCAAAATATATCAAAAAATTCTTTGAACATAATTTTTTTGCATGTACCGTGCAGCAAAACGAACATTTCAGCATAACAAATATATAGCATGTTGCAAAGCAGTTTTTACATAATCACAAATATGTACAAAATTAATAAAAAATTAAGAATAATTATTAATATAAATATGTACATTAGGGTATCCGTTACTTCCCAAGTTTCTAAAAAAAATCTCCAGAGTAGACAAGCTTTTATTTTAATTGGTATTATTTTTATCTTCTTCTGTACTAATTTTTTTTATCTCCAAAGCAAATAAACTTACAACTTTAAAAATAGAATGTCCTAATACAAAATTTAGCGATTTACTAAAAAGGTCCTGTTGATTTTCTGCATAAAGAAATGACTTTAAAAGTTATACACAGTCAAAGTTATACATCAAATCTACTGAGCATTCATGCAAGTGATTTACACATTCTCGGTTGCTCATACGACATGGTGTACCATTTTACAGTACACTTTATAACTTTAACTGCGTATAACTTTTAAAGGAATGTTTTTGTGGAGAAAATCAATAGCATCTCTTTTGCAAAGCGCTCATTTTTGTATCAGAATATAAAATTTTAAAGTTATAGGTTTGCCTGTTTAATGCAAAATATTAAATATATAAATTTTTAATTCCATGTTATTGACATGAGAACAGACACATGACTTAGGCACGGTTTAAATTTAAAATCAAGAACTTGTTTAGATTAAATATTTTTTTCGGGCAAAAACTGTGATATCAGATTTCGTTTGCAAGAAAAACATCAACTTATGAAATTACAGACACCCTAATGTACATTTATAAGTTTATAAAGCAGAGTACTTTTAAACGTCATATCATTTACGTTTACTATGATAGTTTATACTATAATAAATTGTATTACAAACTCAAAAATATTCCTCTCTTTTGGTGCCATGATATTAAGAAACAAAAACCAGTGTTGTAATCGGGGTAAAATCATAAAAATATCGGAACACCAGTACTATTAAGCGATTATAATCACTTTCAAGTCAGAAAAAACATGTTTTTCGTGATTTTTTTTGAAGAACCATTTTATTTAACAAAAAAATAAAAATTATTGTACATTTACAGAATTTAATGAACTTTAATAATCGTTGATTAATTTTAAAACATTTGTGATGTCCTTGGTCCTGTAGCCAATCTTCAGGAGGACTTAAAAAAAAAAGGTGTCTGGCGGTGAGGAAGATTTTTCTGTTTAAAATTACCTCAAATTCTTAAACAATAAAATATTATTGTAATAGATCACTAAAGGTAACGACTAAAATGGCGGCTTCCCAAAAAAAAAAAGTTTGTAAAGAAATTTACATTTCAGAGTGGTTCAACAAATTGAAATTATTATCAAAAATCTTATTCCTACGATTATTACTTGACAAATATATCTACGAATATAAGGTCTTGTAAAAATTTTAAGTCGACCTATCTCCGAAACTATTTCCGGGATTAACCACAAATTTTCGCAGAATATATTTTCAAATATATGTATATTTGATATCTGAGCGAAAAAATATAGAATTCTAAGATGCACAAGTGGATGTAACCCCTTAAGGATTATTCGTATTATGTTCATATTTCAAATATCTAGTTATCCTATATATTTGTTTCAATTAATTTTTCATTTGACGTTTAAAAGCTCTGCTAAAAAAAATAAAAATAAGTGACGATATGATTAGCCTGCAAACTTAAAAGTAAAGCGAACATGTCCAAACACAGCAACTATCTTTACTCATATGTACATACATACATATATATCTGTAAATAAAAACGCTATGTACATACAAACAAACATATGCACATGCAGACATTTTCAAAAACAAATAAAATATTAAAAAAAAAAAAAATTTAAAAACAAATAAATTTAAAAAAAAATTTTATAAATTTTTTTATAAAAATAAATTTATATTAAAAATATAATATATAAAAAATAAATTTATATTAAAAATATAATATATAAAAAAAAATTCACAATTAAAATTATTACAAAGATTTTTTAAAAAATATTTCTAAAGTAATTTTTATAAACAAAATAACAACAAAACAGAAATCTCCCAAAAATAGCGGTGTGTGCTTGCACTTCCCACAATTCAAATTCAAGTCGGTGTTTTTTCACAAACATTATATAATATTTTCAAAAACACATTTGCCATATGAAAAGAAAAACATAAATGTTGCAAGTTCCTTATGGAGAACACAACAATTAGTGCACAAAAACAATAACAAATAATACAATATGTTGCGATTAAGTTGAGAGCGTGTGTATTGAAAGTGATTCTTAATGAACTGAATTAACGATACAACGAACAAACGAACGAGCGAGCGAACGAACGAACGTAAATAAATTCACAATTGAACAACAACAAAACACTGTTTTTATCTCTGAGCATGATTTAAAAACTAATTGGTTTTCTGGGTAGATGTTTGGTTGTTCGATTGGTTGGTCGGTTAAACGATTTTTACATGGCAAATCTAGCCGGTAAGGACATCAACCATTTGGCTCTCAAAACAGAGGCAATGTCAGTTCTCCAATAAATTAAATATGTTTATATATTTTTATAACATTTTTACAACAAATTTCGTTAATAAAAAAATTTACGGAAAAAAATGAAGAAATGAAAATGTTTAGCGTCAGATTGTGCGGTGACAGGAAGTTTATGTTTTAAGTTTATGAGCAGAAATGAAAAAAATGTTAACGGTCGATATTTGTTAATTTAGCAAAATGTTTTTGTTATTGTGGTAAATGGTTTATGGGTAAACAAATAATACGAGATGATACATAAAATTTTTCCAGCTGACAACCCTCTATTTTATAAACAAGAGGCTAACAAAACTTCAACTTTTGTAAAAATTCGCTAAAGTGACGTCAGCAAAGTGGCAGATTTGATGTCATCTATGAAATTAGGTAAAACGCTTTCAGTGTAATGGCTGTGTTTAAAATCACAAATGGACGATACTCAACATGAGGAGATACTCGAAATTTCAATCGATGTAAGTATGTACGAAAATAATTTAAATTATAAGTTTATTTATTAAAATAATATTTATGAAATAAATTTTTTCATTTCTGATTATGTGAAATAATTTATTTACAAAATTTACAGTTTTAGGCACGGAATAGGTTATGGAAACTTGAAGGAATAGCAAAATTGGCCAATAACAATTTATGGGAGTATGAGAACATACATATGACCTAATTAATAAAAAAAGTTACTTTTTTTTAATAATATTTCCATGACATTTCTCATTATTTTTAAAATTTGGAAAATTTTAGACCAAAATTGTGTTTTATTTTTAACATCAAAATTATTATTATTTTAAATTAATTAGTAAGATGTTATCGATAACTGATGGGATAATTTGCTGATTTTTTCAGCGTTATTGTTAATTTTTAGACCAAAAAGGTATGGATTTTTTTTCTATATCAGAATTGCCGTTTTTTCTATTTGATTGCCAAGGTAATTATTACCATGTTATCGATAAATCGCTAACTTTTTTGCTCATATTGGCCTATGCGGTTTTCTAAATTTAAATTTTTATATGAGATTCTAAAGTTAATACGGAAAATGTTCTCGAATACCGCAAAACTTTAATAGAATGAGCACAAAAGTGCGAAAATATGAGTATAACAAATATTATGAGATTCAGATGAAATAATATTTCACTAAGTGCACTCTTAAGATTAGGATTTTTATAAGCTGTGAAATTGCAACCGACCTCTCATGACGTAACTTTTTATTTCTCGATAACGATTTCGTTAAAAATTAATATGGGTTTATAAAAATAAATATGATTGGTAAGTTTTGCTGAGATTTGAGTATTAAAAACAAAATTTATCATTATTATTGCCTTATTACTTACATATGTATATGAAAAATAGGACTATACATTTTTTTCGCAACTAAAATCGATTATAAATATTATAATATGAGCGTTATATTAAAACATAACTGCATTTAATAATCGAACAATATATATTTTTTACACAAATAACTTTCTATGCGAAATTCCGGCAACGACAGTCTTTCCAATTTTTTTTCTGATTAGTCATTGTGGGGCAAAATTGAGCTACCCAAATTTCAATAATAAATAGAATTACCCTAATCACGCGTCATTCTATTTGTGAACTTATTCGTGTGGGCACAAAGGAAAAAAGGAAAAATATTTGTGGATTGTTGTTCCATAGAAAATTTGGACCAACCATAACACGGCAAAGTGTGGGACTTCAAGGAGGCTAACTGGGGTGAAGCCGCTAAAAATGGTCGTAGAATGAATATAAGCTGGAGTCCTACACTAAAATACATATGTACGTTGTATATGAGTTATGTACATATGTTTGTATGTATGCATATTTGTTTGTGTGGCAGCTTTATAGCCAGTCTGCATTTGTAAATAATTGTTAGTAGTAAATGTTGTATGTATGTATGCATGTAGTTGTAAATGACATAGTAGGCACTTAAAAAAAAAGAGTACAAAAAACAACAACACAATAATTTTTTATGACTGCTTTTACAATTCTTCTCAACGCATGTATGCATAAGACGAAAAAAAAATAGAAGGCTTATAAGAAGCGCATCTCGACAAAGCGACACACAGTGTTGCCAGACTGAGATGTGATGATTGTGCGTATGAATTGGATAATGAAATAAATGAAAAAAAGCACAAAAAACAAGTAAGTTGGTGAAAAAGCAAAATAATTTTTTTGAAAATAATACATAAACAAATATTATTAATGAAAACAAATAATAAAAAAATCAACTTGAAATAAAAAAACACAAAAATAAATCAAGAACCAAAAAGTCTAAATAATAATAAGTTACTAAATAATAAACAAAGAAAAAAGGGGAACTTAGAGGAGTTTTATATTGTTCAATTTTTTATTAATCACAGACACCGCTTGTTTCCAGCTGAAAATCGATTAGTTTTTAAATCTGTACTTTGTACGCACTAAATTTAATAATAGTTTTTGTAAAATTGTTTTCGTATTAATTTTAATAAATAATTTTTTTATGGTAATCAACGCTAGTGGGGGTGTGTTTTATACACGATTTGCGTATTTTGGGGTATTCAAAACGTAAAACCAACTATTTCATTCCATTTTGGGTAGACAAACATTGTTAAGTTTTATTTAAAAGGCTTTGCAAAAATAAATGCACAATTTTAATTGTTGTTAATACGCTTTCGGTTAATTTTGTTATTTGAATTTTTTTGTTTTAATGTTTATTTTTTTAATTTTAATTACTATTTTGGCAACGCAATCAACATTCCAAACGATTTCTACTAAAAAAAAAACAACATATTGTTGGTGTTAGTGTATACAAAACTTTCTTCTTGCTCTTTTTGGTTAATTCTTTTATTAAGCACACAAGTATGCTTTGCTTGCGTGCTTTTCTGCTATTTTCGGTATTTTCTACAAAAATGTGTTTTGTCAAAAGTAAGAAGAAAATTGTTTTAGTCTTAAAACCAAACAAAATATTTCAAACTAAATTTACTAATTATTGTTAAAGTACATATATGTATATATGTTCTTTATATAGTCTATTCCAACATATGTGTGTGTAGTTTAGTAATTGCACTTGTACTTACTGTTGTTGGCGAGTAGATTTTCGTGCAATTTATCGCGTTGATCCTCGAGCACCTCACCCAAATAGGCGGCAACTTTGCGTGTTATTTGCTCCACATAAGTGTCCAGTTTACCCAAATCATCGGAGAGACCGACCAATTGATCGAGTGTACCGACCTGGAAGATTGGCAATGATTATTAGAGAAAAATTAACAGATTTGTGTACACCAGAGTGAACAAGCACTCAGAGCGTAATATGATTCGTTAAATTTTTTGCGTTTATAACTTTTTAATCGTAGTTATTGCTTCATACTACGGTTTATTAAAAATTTTTTTATAAAAAAAATGTTTTTATAAAGTTTTTGTATTTTTTAAAATTTTTTCTAGTTTTTCTTTTTATTTCTTAATTTTAAAATTTTTTAATTGTTTTAATTTTTTTTTTAATTTTTTATATAAATTTTTTTTCAACTACAAAAGTTTTAGGTCAAAATTTTTTTTATTGCATTTTAAAGAATGTTACTTTTTTGATTAACTAATATTTTATAAGAGTCTTTATAAAAAAAATATTTTTATTAAAAAAAAGTCAAAAACAATTAAATGATAACAGAAAAAATTAAAATTAATTTATTAACAAAGTTTTTTTGCAGAATATTGAATTTATAACGGACCTAAAATCGAATGAAATACATTTCCGTAAGTTATTCAGCAATGTGCCAAAATCTAGGCAACGTTTTCTCCTACAACCTGGATAAGGATTTTTTTTGTATAAAAAAAACCTACTTATTACTTATAATTTCTTATAAGAAAAAAATTCATAAAGAATGATTATTATAAAGAAATTATATACATACACAATTATATTATATAAACATTTTCAACTTTTTTTATAATTTTTCACAAAAATATAAATATATTTTACCAAAAATTACAATTACCTTCAAGTCGGGTATATGAAACTTATAGTTGTTGCATAGATTATTTTGTTTGCTGGTGAGATTGTTCATGGTGTCGAACGTTTGTTGGCAGGTTTTGTCGCCAGGGGCTGAAATAAGCCAATACTCGGACATCTTGATGATTTCTAAGGGATTGTAGAGAATTTTGAGAATAAAATAAGTAAATAAATAAATTATAGACAATGAATATTTGTATGTATGTAAGCAAACACGCGCCAAGTCACAAATAATGAAAAAATGTACGACAATTTTTTAGTAAAAATCAATCAACATTTCCTTCCACACAAATTGAGCATTGATTAAAAAAATTCAATTCAAATCTCAGCTAGACAAAGTTTGAAATAAAGCAACCTCTTTCTGGTGAACCACGCCAAAGCATTCAAACTCAAGAAAAACAAACACAGACGAACGCATGAGGAGCGCATGGCATGCGACATGACATCACATTGCATAGCAGGGCAGAAGAGTCAATGGTCACTTAATGGACGAGTTGTCTCGACATGCAATGGAATTGCTTGCATTTAACGGTTATATAAAATATTCAAATATATGCGCTTGTATGGACTTCGCTTTTGTACGGTTTACAACTACAAGTACAACTACAGTAATCCCAATAGGAGTCAAGGCGAAGCGTAGCGAGAGAGATGACAAACAACTAACTGGGAACCACCAACGCTTAAGCATAGCAGCGAAAGGAAAACATATAAATAAATAAATATTATCCAACTTATATTACAAAAAAAAACAAAACGAGGTGAAATGAAGGTAAGGCAACAGTAGTTGGTTGCGCTCATTACGGATAAGTAAATGCATTGCGGTTGTAAAATCAATAGATCCCTTTAATTATTTATAGTGTTGTAAAACTTTCAATTGATATCGCATTGAACTTGAACGGCGGCGAATAGTTTTACGAAGGACTCAGGAAGTGACATTCAACTACAAATAAACGCTATTTTACATATGACTGCATAAGTAATGATTAGATATTTATATGCATGTGTAGGTGTGTGGTGATCACAGCTGTACATAAGTCGCATGCCACGGCGTATAAATGTACTTGTGTAATCGAGATTAAGTAACGTCCGATTGAAATCGGTAACTACATGCTAGTTAATAAAATTAAAGATGAAACTATGGATATATAGATAATACTTAAAAGGAAATATAAATTATAAGACAAAAATAAATAAAATTAAACAAACCACTAAGTGATTATGGAAAAAATTTAAATATATTAGAAAAAAAATTAAATATATTAGAAAAAAAAAATTTATATATTAGAAAAAAAATATATTAGCAAAAAATATAAAAATATTAACCAAAATATTTAAAAAAAAATTTTAATAAAAAAAAAATTGAAATGTTAATAAAAATTAAAATATGGACAAAGCAAATAAAAACATACGTGTTGAAAAAATATATATATAATAAATTATCGTTGGGAACAGAGAAGAATTCCAAGAATTTTTAATAATATCAAATAATAATAAAATTTGTCAATTGCGCCAAGTTTTCAAATAATTTCAAATAATAAACTTCTTATAGTTTAAAAGAGGGTTGCTACAATTTTCTTTTGAGAATATAGCAGTTTGATCCAGATTTGTTTATCTGCATATATTTTTACAAATAGCGTACAAAACAAAATACATTTGTATTTTTAAAATGATATGAAAAATATTTAAAGAGTTTACGAATTGTATATTTTAAATAAATCGAAGATTTAATTATTTGGCATATTTCGAAAATTTTTTTGTTAGTGACAACCAAAATATGATAGGAACAATTTGAAGAAATATTTTTGAAAACGAAATTGACATTAAGTTCTTTAAATAAATGCTTGCAAGTTGTTTTGACAACAAAAAATTCAGCTATTATTTAAAATATTCTTTCAAAATTAAGGTCATTTAAAAAATCTTAAATATTAAATCCATGGTTGCAAACAATGCATTAGAAAGAATTAAATTAGCATTTCAATAATTTTTTTTTAATCTCGAACATCTTAATTAAAAATTTTCAAATTTCTAATCTCAAATACCGGATTGAGAGATAATAAAAAAAATGTTAATCCCAAGTTTATGATTAAAACTAAAAAAAATTATTTTTTGAATTTGCATTTTATCGCATAGATATTAAGAATTTATTTATTAAGAAACAAAATTATTTAATTGAAATGTATGTGCACATAAATAAAAATATATAAGAAATACTGAAAAGAAAAAAAAGTAACATATAACCACACGGATATAAAAACAAATCGAAACGGATATTTAATATAAATTCATTAAAAAAGCAAGTGATATAAAGTTAAATAGAAAAAATATATATACAAACATAAAGCAAATAATGAAATATTAAGAAGATTATTAAGAAAAGTGATAAAAAAATATATTCAATTAAGAAATTTTAAAATATAACTTCCAATACCTATTCAAATTACCAAGGAGAATGCTTTTATAAGTCATTTAAAATTTTTTTGTGATAACCGCGCACGCGAGCGGTCTAATTATTGAAAGTGTATAAAAAATATTACTTTCTTTTTGTTGATTAAACCTGCATATGGCAGCATCATAAAATAAAATAACATAAATTAAGAAAAAAAAACTAGTGTTTTGAATTAGTAACTACAAACTTTTTTTATAAAATTTTTTCAATTGCTCAAAGCCATTCAAACACATACACAGACTCGAGCACTCAGTCAACTTTATAAACACATTCGTATATACTTATAGTAAATTATTATTTATTTTTGTGTGAACTTGCACACATTACATACTCGTCCGCTGATGGCATACAACAATTCAATGCGTGAGTGTATTGAGTGCTTAGCGTGAAAACTTAGCTGGCCTCTTAACATTTTCCACAACAATAAACACTTTCAGCATTGACAATTCTCGCTCTGTTTTAAAAAAAATTTATATTTGCACTGTTTTGTTTGTGAACTATTTTAGTAAATTATTTCTCTCCTTAATTGCAAACAATTTAGATGTTATTGTGGATTCTAAAAATTAAACAGAATTTTTAATTTGGCTAAGTTTTTCTCTTGTATTTAAATATTTATTTCACCAACGAAGGTTTCCGTACACGGCGGCGCTCTGTTTGCAACTGAATTCGTCCTGGGAAATTTCATTCCCAACAAGCAAGCATGCAAGCTATGTCAGTACAAGAGCGAGCCAGCCAAACCTAAAAACGCATAGCCAGGCCGCAGCTAAGCAATAATGTGTGTTGCTCCAGACCACCGCCCCACCCCATGGCAGCATATGGTGTCTAAGTCAAGCGAAAATGGTGATAGATGAAAATACATGCATGTACACACATATATACAGAGGTGAGAAGTGGAAGCGCGGTATGCGCTTGGACATGCTGGCGTCCATTGTTGTCACTTAGTCGTACAGACAGTCTGGCTGACTGCTGGCGGCATGTTTGTTTGTGTAATTTTTTGTTTTTCTATCTCTTGTCGCTCAACACGTCCTTTCGTCACATTTCGGTATTCGGCATTCGTTGCGCTTCACCGCTCCAACTTTCAAGCATCCAATAGAATTATATGTATGTAAGCTTTTTTTTTTGTTATGAGCGCAAAATGTCAACAATGCGTACGTTGCTGTCATTTAATTACTGTTGTTGTCGGTTGTGTGTGTTGTTAGAAGTTTTTCCCATTGCCGTTTGTGCAGAAAACAATGACCCACACATTGTTGGCATGCGTGTACGTGTGTGTGTGTTTGTGTTGTGAAATAAATTGGATTTTTGTGTGAGATAAACAAATGGCGCGTAATGTCCAATAATGGTTGGCTGCATTTGTTGGTGTTGTAAAAGGAGGTTCCCACTGCCCATTTTCATTATTAAAAGTACCGATATCTTCGAAATTTCGAAGGGCATCAATCACATTTGTATGTGTGTATATGTAATCAGCGTTGCATTTGTTTGCGCAAGCGAGCAAATGTTGTGTGAGTTGAAATTATTTGTTTTTTTTTGTGCTTTGTAACCGTTTGTATGCACATAAATTATTTCTCATGGTTAAAATATTTATATATGTATATGTTATAGGGATGTTGAGATTTTTTCAAGAGGAGTGCTAACCGAGTAAAGTAAATAATAAAAAAAGATTAAAAAAAAAACCGTACTCTAAAAAAATTATTTAAAAAAAACTAAAAAAAAATTCAAAAACCAAAAAATATATAACAAAAATTTAAAAAGAAAAAACTAAATTTAAAAAAAATATTAAAAACAACAATAAAAAATATGTATATAATAAAAAAGAACTTAAAAAAATTTATAAAAAAATAGTATAAGAAAAGAAAAAGTAATAAATAAAAAAATACTTATTAATTAATTAAAAAATAAATAAAATTATTAATTAATTTAATAAAAAATAAAATAAATTAATTGTGGAATATATTTCAAAGTAAACAATTGATAATATAAAGCATTTGAATAACGGAAATAAAGTACTCAAGTCGAATTGATAAAATTAAATGAAAAATAAATAAATAAATTGACCTTTAAAAATTAGATACTAAAATTTTAAAACGATATCTCAAAAATTTTTTTGAATTATAAACTTCTAAAATGTAGCCGCTCAGATTAATCAGCTCCAACGGTATGTATCTTTAAACGCGTTTAAAATCTATATTTTCTAAATTTGCTTGAGTGATTTTTCGGCAAATGAACCGATTACTATTAATTATCTTCTGCAAAAACAAAAACTACCAAAAATTTTGCGCAAAAATAATTTTATTTTAACACCGACATTTTCTAAAATTTTTCATTATGTTTTTTCGACTGTAGGTTGTTGTATGGACAATATCTTTATGATAATCTAAAAAAGAATCCTTCAAAGATAAATATGGGCTAAATCTATATTTTTATAAAATTTAAGGTACGTAATATGTCTAATGACTGTGAAAGAGATAAAGAAAGAAATACAATTTTCAGTAAATTTAAGTTAGCCATCAGCCATCTTAAGCATTTGTCACAATTCTTCTAAGCGCCCTAAGCACTGCTTGCCGCACAGTACTTTATTATTTGCAAAATAATTTTATTTTAGCAAAAATCAAAATATACACACTAAAGGATAATTACGCCATCACAATTTCAAATAAAAAATTCCTTTCACAAAACCGCAGACACAAAGAAAAACACTAAATTATATACCATGCATTTTTGGTGTATTTGCGCACATCTGTAGAGCATGACTAATGCCACCACCGAAAAAAAACAACCAAATCAAATAGCAACCAATCGGCATACTACAAGTGAACTTGCATATGTATGTATGGATGTATGTGTGTGTGCACAATTTGAAGTAAAATTTGACAAAACAAATTGCAAGTGGCGCCACGAACGGAAGTGTGCCACTCACACCACACGAATCGCGCAATTGCCACGCGTTATAAATGCAATCGGCGATAGCCAGGATATAAACGTGTCTGCATGCACAGTGCAGCGGAACGAATGTGCACACATATGTATGCATATATTGTATATGTATGTATGTAAATACAAATAAAACGGGACAGTCAGACAAGTAGTCAGCATGGTAACGAAACACAATGAGCAACCTTGTAAAGTTCAGTAATACTTTTCGGACGCGTGGCAAGGCGAACGAACGAATGAGCGCACAAATTGTATTATGACTAGGCGAACGACAGGGCGTATGAGTAACGCAAACACGGTGCTTGTATGCTTGTGGCTACATGTGTGTACATTGTATGTAAGTATAAGCGTATACTTTTGTGGCACACATTACTTAAATATACTTATTATTCAGTATTCCTTAGTGTTAATGCTATTTTTAGCACACTCACGACACCAACTTCCTACCATTGGCTTCCGCAATAAATATGTATGTGGCCGAATAAAGGGCTACTCACAGAGCGAATGCCATGCACAGGACAATGTGGCACCGCAGCACAATTGATTTCCACCTGCATAGCAAACAACAATTCACAATTGTATATATTGTATACAAACACATACAAAGCCTTATTTGCACACACACGAGTGCATACATACATAATGTGATAATGTGACGAAATGCAGCTAATGGCTTGGTGGCGTCGCTCGGCTAGCGACCAGCTTATGCATCAAACATCGACACAGATCGACAATCTCAAAATATTTCCTGCCAATAGCCACCGCCGCGTAGAGCGCAAACGTCAAGGCGATCGAAATCGTCGTAACGCTAAGTGAACACCGAAAATAGTTGCGAAGTGTTTTATAAGAAACAATAACAAACAACAAAACTAAAAAAAAAAAAAAATATACACACAAGAAAAGAAAATAAGAAAAAAAGCAAAATATAACGGGAAAAACATAAACAACTCCAAAGCATGCTGGCGCCAACGAGACTAAGTGCAGCGCACCAATGACGCCTGAACCGATGGGTGGGTGGTTGTTGTTTTTGTAGCGGAAGAATTGTGAGTGGTAAGTGGGTTTGGTGGTTAACTGCTACTTGCCGCCATCCACCGTATGGCGCATAGTCGCGGTAAGCTATTGGAAAGTAAATATGATTAGGAAAAGTCAGCGAAATTCGAAAGGGAAAATGGCAAATGTGCGCGTTGTCACGGCGAAAATTTTGCGCAAACGCAGCAACAACAAATAGTGGAACTATGTTAAACTCGAATGTGCGGCGACAAAGCGGTGTGTGGTGCCGTTATTTGGCTGAATGGCTGGCTGGCGTCGTCAATGCTGACGAAAGCGCTGATAGTGACGGTAATGCTAAAGATTCATAGCCGTGGGGGTGAATACTAAGCAAGCAGCGAACAGTGCAATAGAGACAGAGGAAGCAAGCAGCCATGTCACGCGAAACAACGAAGTTACGCGTACGCTGTTGTTGCTGTTGCTGCTATATCCCCATATTGTGGTGGCAATAGCAAAGTTTGTTGGCACTGCGCGCTTAAACACACACATACATATACATACATATATGTATATGAGTATTTTAATACAATTGGCGTACTGAACACATATACAAATGTTCACAGTGGCGTGCATTGCAACAACGAGCGTATAACGTTTGCTTTTCTGTAGCGTAGTTTGGTGTACACCCCAAGTGCTGACTCAACGGGTGTGCTGTTCGCTAATTAATTAATAATAATGTTCCTATTGAATGCCATTCGAGCATTTTCTATGGTTTTATGTCTCCAAAGTTGCCTGCGCACCACTGTCTCCTGTTTGTATGTTTTTATACCATGAACAGGTGAGATTAAGTTAATCACAAAGTTTGTAACACCCAGAAGGAAATGTCAGAGAGCCTATTAAGTTGATTTACAAAATATCGGTGTGACAAGCTGAGGCGATTACGTCATGTCCCTCTTCTGTATATACGCGAACTAGTCTCTCAGTCTTTGAGATATCGATCTGAAATTTTTGCACACGCTATTTACTCTTTAAGAAGCTGCTAATTTGTCGAACTCGCCGACATGGGACCACTATAGGTTATAGCTGCCATACAAACTGATCGATCAAACTCAAGACCTTGTATTGAAAACTTTTTTATTTTACAAGATATCTTCAGGAAATTTGACATAAAATATTGTCTAAGACAATGCAACAATGTCTGAAAATATTGATTTTACCGTACCACTATAGCATATAGCAGACATACAAACTGATCGATTAAAATCAAGTTCTTATATGGGAACTGTTTGTTTGTGAAGGGTATTAACGATTTTTTTTTGTGCTTTTTCAAAGTTAATGGCGAACACAAGCGAAAGTGGAGTTGAAAGTTTAAAACTCTGTATCTATTTTTTACCATTGGTATATGAACATATGTATGCATGACATATATACCAAGTATTTATGTTAAACGTGTTAACTACCCAATTCTTGTCAACATGATAAGCAAAAAGTTGACCATTCGACGATTAGAAGCGCCCTTTATAGGAAATATTTCAAGTGAATAAAAGCACATGCTGACCTGATGGTAGATATATACACCATATAATTGTAAGCAGCCACACTTTTACCGTTTCATGGTCAATGCACAATATTTTATTGTGTATGTTAATAAATATAGACAAAAACACAAGCTGCCTGTCATTTGTGGACTGAAAAATTATTTTTTCATTTGTATTAGTTGATGAAATAAAAAATTTTTTTTAACTAGTTTACACACACCCGCGTAAGTATGCTACATATGAAGATGTCCCTAATTGTTTTTTGTTTTTTTTTTGTAAAAACACACGTTAAGTAGTTCATTGAGTGCCTACAATTTTTATCGCAAGCAAAATATGCATTATTAACAATATTATAATACTATACAAATTACACACACATACTGACACACGCAAAGTGTGACAATTACTAGCAAGAAGGAGTATAATTACCGGCTATCAGTGCCGTATATCAATAAAAATGCTAATGTTTACAATCACAAAAGGACTTTGTTTCCTAGATGTCAATATGATTTTTAAACGCTGTGTGAGTGTGGCACAAAACATACGTACACTAACACATATGTATACTTGAAGGACATAGTTTTTTTTAATTAAATATGTAATGACTGTCTGAAGCATGTGTGGTGATTGGGCAAGATAAAAGCGAAATTCACCAAGCATTTTTCCACGTGCCACAGGAGCCTTGAAAAGAGCACATTGTATGATAATATATTTTATTTGTGTAACGTATTTTTAAAGTATTTTTTTTTTAATAAAGAAAACAATTAGTTTTTAAAAAATCAAGAAAAATTGATTTCATGAACCAGAGACAAACAAATATCTGTCTATTAATATGCCACTACAGCTAAATTTTCCTTATGAATTCATTATCCAATACTTAGTTTAAAAAAAAACAAAAAAAAACTATGTCATGTAAGCGGTTCGGCGCCATTACAGTTATTATAATGTAGGCAATTCCTGCTAAAGGTCTACCCTAATTACAAGCACGCAATCACCTGCTAGACGTGAGCACATAAAATTAAATAGGAAATTATAACTAGGAAATATAATTTATATGTATGTAAACACTAAGGTTTATTCATATACTGCCATTACAAGCCTAGATAATGTCGCTTTAACAATTATAGAAATTGTTTGTTTGATTTTAGGCGCGACCACTTTTTAGACATTGCCGGACATGTCATGGCGACGGTTTAAACCACGGCATGCACACAGTGGTATGATGTTACGTGCCGGCTTTTTTTCATTTTCGCTTTACACGAAAACTTCCTAAATTTAAAAAAAAAAACCAAAAGCTGGGCGTTAAGTTAGAAAATGAAGCAGGTCAAATGTGTGTCAATGCAACGCGTTTCCGATGCTTGGGAAATTCGCAAATTGTGCGGAGTGTCTAAATTCGCGTGTCCTGGGCTACACCTTAAAAGTTAGACGTACTTTCGTAAGGTGAAAAGCTGTTGCGAATTAAAAACGAAATGATGTCAGAACTCGCTATTACAATTGAAAGCAAGATTTTTATCATAACAGGCACGTGAGTTAATTACAACTACAGTTATAACAGTATAAGTTTTAAAACCATTTATAAATCTATTCTAAATTGTCATTAAGTGCGAAAGAGCACTTTTTTGAATTCAAATGCATTAAATCCATGCTACTACTTTATTCAATACTAGGAACAATTCGAAAAACAAAAATTCAAATATGAAATTAGAAATTTTAAGGTTTGTCAAATTGGGATGGAAGGCCGAAAAGGTAACCAAAACAAATGCAAAGAGAATTCACCACAGCTGCTATTACACTTTCTGACATTTCACAGCAGCGCTGCGCTTGGAAATGCCAAATCCACCATAGCAGCACGATGTGGTGTCAGCTGTTTGATGACAGTCACATGACAGCTTTGGATCGATAAATTTTTCGCTCACGGGTTCGCAGAATCATGAAAATTAACTTTTTCAAATGATTTTTAAGCCAACTAAGCAATATGTTTGTCTATTTCTATACATAATATGTATTTGACATATATTTATAGTCAGACTGTACACCTGCAAATCAGCCAAAAGCACTTTTAGTGGACGCACACATGATCCTGTCAGCTTTTATAGAAGCTTTATGGGACCACCTAAAAGTCATGTTTTAACCTTCAATACAATGTCGCATATGCATTCAAACACTTTATCCGATTTACATGGCGCGTTTAATTACGCCTTGATTGCGTTTTTATATCGAACAGCCATGAATTTACAGGCGATTCTTATGTAGCGCACCAAAAGGCAAAATCATAGATATAAGCTATTCCACAAAACATTTGTTGCTCCCCTCTATTTTACCATTCCCCACTCACACATTCATCTGACTTTGGCACGGGGCACTTACATTTTTTTCGTGTTTCTTTTTATGCGAAGCTGCGAAACCACACTTTAACTGCGACGGAATTTTGCAAAACTAGCCGAAAATTTGTGCGATTCGATGGTGCAAAGAATTTGCAATTACGTTGGAAACTTTTCACTTACAATTTTCTATTGCCCAAAAATCAATCGACAACGAACGACGACGGCAACTACACGACGGTTACAGCGACGGCGAGAAGACAGACTGTGAAGAAACTCAACACAACGAATGTGCGAGTAAAACGGAATTAGTACGAGCGTAAAAAGGAATACGAAAAAATTCACGTGATAACATTTATCAGGGAAATTTCGTTGATAATTTGACAGTTAACAGTTTGGCATGCACTGCAGTCAATGGTTTGAGAACTAGGCAAAATAATGGCGCCAAAGTAGCAAAAGGAAATGTAATTGTGACATGTAAAAATGAAAGTGCAGCGGATATAGACAAGGAATGCCTGAATAAATTAAACAGAGAATAGAGTGTAATTTTTTTTATAATATTTTAATTGATTTTAATGCTGTTGTTTGAATTTTGAAATTTAGCAGTAAATGTTTACGTCAAAGCTATTTCGCGAGTACTAATTTTACTATTATATGCACT
Source organism: Bactrocera oleae (assembly GCF_042242935.1). NCBI lineage: Eukaryota > Metazoa > Arthropoda > Insecta > Diptera > Tephritidae > Bactrocera > Bactrocera oleae. Next base: position 67,170,955 of record NC_091538.1, read on the forward strand.
TATCAGGTATGTATGTACAAATATTACAGATATATGCCCTAGCATCGAATTGTAAAAAACGCTGTATTTAAGTTTTCTAATATATTATACAATCGTTTTTTTATAGTTTTGAGAAATAATGCAATTTAGTAATTCCCATATGAAAACATTCAGCAACACTATTTCGCGTTTAATCTTAATGCCATTGTAATGTAAATAACTGTATAATTGTAAAACTGCCGGGTAGCATTGCTTGGTGAGTCGTGAGTACGATTGTATCAAGATATGGACGCCCCATTCCTTTTATGTTCAATATAAATATTTTTATCTTGTCTTTAGTTATGTGAGTCCGACTACCATGATGTGGAAATACTATTACGGTAAACGGTTGGTTGAAATATCGCAATTCAAATTACACTGTGTACACTCTATGTACACAAATATACATAACCTCAATATGGGACACTAATTTTCCATTTGCTCCTATATATGAACATATGTACATATGTATATACATATGTGTGTATTCTCGAAATTACGTCAAGAATTCGATCGCCTTGTAAATGCAGCGGCAACATGAAAGCCCAATACTTCTGCAATAGATTGCAAAAAGCAAATATTGCAAATAAATAGCACACGCAAATAAATATGAAGCTTGATCAGCAGTTATTGAATGTAGTTTGTAAACCGGCGGCTTTTTATTGTGATGTGCGGAATATAATATTTATATTTATCAAAAGTGTATTATATAATTTAGTATTCTTTTTATTATTATTAATATTATTATTATTACATATTTTTATTAGTACAATATCTAATAAATTAAAAATTATTAAGTTACATTTTATTATTAAATTTTGATTTTATACATATGTGTATGTATTTAAATTACCTTATAAGGATGTAATTTTTATGTTCAACTAATTTATTTGTAAAACTAATTTAAACTTAGATTATACTGTATTTAAAGTTAATTGTAAAGACTTTTTCCTTTATTATGAAATGGAAACCGCTTAAAATCTCATTGTTCAGAGAATATATATATATAAACCTATATTTATGGTTATGCCTATACAATTATTATACATTTTATACCAATATTATTTTTTTACACATTTTTTTAGTTTATTGTTTCTATTCGTAAATAAACTACAGACGAACTTCTCTTTACTAACTGTATAACGAAATTTTCTTCACAACAAATTATTTTCCTGAACACTGTAATTTCATTAAAGTTTCGGTATGTTTTTCTCTCCTTATAAGGAATTCCTTTATAGCGAATTTTACTATACGATACTTTACTCACCTGAAATCTCTATTTTCTGATAGTATAAAAATTATATACTGTGAAAAATATATAAGTTTCCTCAGAGAATGCAAAAAAAGACCCCACTAAACGATTTGAAGCTGCTTTTTTATTTCATCTACTTGTTATTTTGTAGTAGCAGCTGTAAAAAAGGACGTTTAAATCATTTAGTGGGGTATTTTTTCAATTTTCTGAGAAAACTTACTACAGTGAAGTATTTAACTTTTATACAGACAAAAAGTAGAAGCTCCACCTACTGACTTTTTCGAAAAATCTGAAACTTTGACTTCAGAATTGAAAATTTGAATTTTTTTCGATTATAAGTCGAATTAAGGTTTCCTCTTTAATATTTTAAATTTAAAAAAAATGCAGTTTTTGAGGCATAATTTGTACATGATAAAAATTAAAAGCCCAAAAACTTGGTTATTTAAACTTATCATATAAATTTTGAGGTTATGTGTAAAATGTGTTAAAACAACAATTGTAGATCCTTTTATTATCTACAACTTTGCCATTTTACTTTTTTCCAAAAGACTCCTAGTATGGAAGATATGTGAAAACTTTATAACTTTTTTCCATAGGACTCGTAGTTTTCCCGGAAATCGAGATAAAACGTTTTCGACCCTCGAAACTTACTATTCCCAAACTCAAAACGCACATAATTTATTATTTATTTATTTTGTGTTATTTGATCTTCCCTAACAATGGGTTTCATCCTTGTAAGATTTTTTTCACTTTTTACTATTTTCAAAGGCGTCAAGTTTGGCCTATATAACCTAGTTTGTTGTTGTCCCCTTGAGATTCGCTATATGGAAGTTCGATTGTAGCTTCTTACGTCAAAATTATAAACATAAAATTCTTCAGCGTCTATTCAAACAGCAATACGAAATAACTTTCAGCTTAATTCAAACAACTTAATTCATTGTAAGCGCATCACGTTAGTCAAATCATTTCAAATGGGTTTGTTAAACTGTCACTTTGCGAATTACCATACAAACCGCAAGCTGTCAGCGACATAAAACTCTACCTGCAATGCTTACAGCTTTAGAAAACACACACATGCATATATGTATACTTATGTGCAAACTTACATAGATATGTACATATGATTGCACAGTTGTAAGATTATACCCATTTGCCCTTCTTTATTTATGTTCTTTACGTCAAAATAAAGGCATGTTTCAGTTACCGTTAACTAAATTAAAATGCAAATTTACCGATTTCGTCCATCAACACTCGTAAAACCAGTTTAACCTGACAGATCAGCAATTGTGATCATCGTGCAATTACAAAAAAGCAAAAACAAAAAGGCAATAACAAAAACAAAAAGGCAAAAATACCACAAACATTAAAGCGAAAAGGCAAGAGCGAGCTGAAAATAAACAATTCCCATTGCAGCGCACCAGTTACTGCTGACGGTATGGCACCGCGTTTCCTCGACCAGTCGTCGAACGGATAGGTGGTCTAAGCACTTCATTTCGCTAACGCTGCGGGTACACATTTGCATTTGGATTTGCGATAAGTTTTCGTTTTCGTTTCGGAATTAACGCAAGTGCGGGTGCCAGCGGAGTCACGCATTCCACTTAAACGCCACAAATATAAATAGTTGGTAAAATTTAAAGAAAAACACCAAAAAAAAAAACCAAAAAATATATTAAAAAAACGTTATTGCTACACTAAAACAAGCCAGCTGCAATGGGCAAAAAGTGCAATAAAAATAGCAAACAATAACAACAAGCACAAGCCGCAGCAACGGCAGCAAATGTTGCAATATATACAATTTATGTGTGTGTAAGTGTGTATGAACACCTACAAGTTTGTGATTATTTATTGACAAAGCGGCGGCTGACCCTCAACAAGCTGCAAAGTCATTTGGATAAACGGCGTTAGTGCCGACTTCGCCCTAACCTGGAGGGCCGGGCCGACCCTCAGCAAAACGACTTCAAACAAAGCTAAGCTTAAGCTAAATATGTACACACATACATAATTACATATATACGTATGTTTGTATGTATGCACATTTGCTTATCATTTATCGCAGCGCGGACATCCCGGTTTGAGCGTGCTGCGTTCACTTTTTTTTACGACTCATGACTTTCGCATTCCATCTATGCCTGCTGCGGACTCCTAACGCTATCGTTTGAGTGCTCAATTGAAGAACAATTTCTGTACACATATAAATATATGTATTTACACATAAAGTGGTTGACACACATATACATACATAGAAGTTTTAATTGAAAAAAGTAGAGGAGCACTTCAAAACGGCAGAAAATCAGCAAATTAGTAAAAGCAACGACGACAATCGTACAAAACTACAAAAAAAAAATTATAATAAAATAAAACAGGAGGCGAACAAGTGGCGCACAAGAGCAGCATAACGTTGAACTTCAAGTCGCAATCTCAACTTAAACTGATAAGACTGACTGTGCTCACATTTGACGAGTAGCTGTTACCGAGTAGCGGCTACCGTCGCCGCGAACACATTAAGTGGCTATTGTTGTTGGCGCACGTACTTGTTGTTGGTACTTTCGTGTGTAGCTGCTGCCGGCCCCAACGTCGACTGCGTTTTTGTTTTTTAGTACGACATTAGAATTGGAGCGCAGCTCTTGTATCTCCGATATTGTACGCGCAGTTAGTTAGGCTGGCAATAGGGCCCCTTCAACGACACACCGCCATCACCACCATCACCACCTATTGCGTAAAAAAAGGCAAAACAAAACAAATAAAAAAAAAGTGGAGAAAAACAACAACAGCAACCGAGAACCTGCACTTATCTAGTAATTGAAAAGCATATATAAATCGCTTATACCCAACAACAGGAGCCATCATTAATTGTTCACCGCTTACAAAGTGCAAGTGGACTGCGCACGAACGCGGCATAAAAGTCAGAAGTTGCGCGACATAATTACAAACGAAAGTAAAAGCGTGAAAAGCCCTGCAGGTGTATTTGTTTTTTTTGCTTCCGATTGAGTAAAGTTACACCATAATGATCTACAACATCCTTTTGCTGTTGCTGGCGTCTTATCAAGCCGCGGTGGCGTTGGAGAATGGCTTGGCGAGGACACCGCCCATGGGTTGGATGCATTGGGAGCGCTTCCGCTGCATAACCGATTGTCAAAAATATCCGAATGAGTGCATAAGGTGTGTATAAGTGTGTGTAAGCGCGCTTGTGTATGTATGTGTAAGTGTGCTAGATGCACTCCAAAGCTTTGCTTCAATCCAAGTTCAGTGCAAACAAATTGCTCTACTGGTTATTGAACTTAGAGTAATCAAAATCTAAAAATATTTTGCACAAAAAGTATAACAATGATATAAACAAGTTTTCGGTGTTGGCTGAAGCGTTTGCGATACTATTTTTTCAGAGAACGTAATTTCATGTCGATTGATGAGGACAAAGTTTTGTTGAAAATTAATAAAAATTTTTTTTTTATAAAAGTGCAATTAAATAATATACAGTGAAAAAGTTTACTTCGGTTGCATCGAAGCTAGAATGCCCTTTATATAAATTTTTTCCATACAAAGACTTAATATTGATAATTTAGTTTATATGGCAGCTATTAGCTATAGTGATCTAAAGATATCGTGTCAAATAAAAAAGTTGTTCATACAAGGAGTTGAGTTTAATCGATAAGTTTGTATGGCAGCTATATATACTATAGTTGTTCGATAGCGATGGCACCGACATATGAGCAACTTATTAGGGAGAAAAGTGAGTGTGCCAAATTTCAAATCGATATTATTATAACTGAGGGTCTAGTTCGTGTATATACAGACGGACATGGCTAAGTCGACTCAGTTTATTACGCTGATCATTTATGATCTATGTATATTTTTATAGAGTCTCCAACATTTCATTTTGGTTATTACAAACTTCGTGGCAAACTTAATATACGCTATTTCGAGTATAAAAACACAAAACATTGTAATTAGGAACTACCATATATTCTAACTACTTTCGCGGTTTGAAAAATTAAATCAAAGTAAAATATTTTCGAGTTCGTTTACGGAAGAAATGTGGTCTCGGATTTTAAAATTCATTAATAGACTAATTTACATACCGATTACACCTATTACCAGTTTATCACATACAAAGGCATTTTATCTAATTCTTAGTCTCTGAATTATTATGCTTTCTCCAAGATATCCGCCTTAAAGTGGATATATCAGTATCCTCTCTGTCCACCGAAATTTTCATTTTGAGTACACAATCCCGTTACAATAAATTTGTTAGATATTGATCGATATATGGTATTCGAGATAAAATTAAAAGAAGAGACTTAAATCATTATATTCATTATATATGGAAACTAAGCGGGTTATGAACTGATTTATTAAATTTCCGATATCAACGTCGACTATGTGAAAAATTATCACCAGAAGAACATAGAACCACATATACGGTAAATGAGTAAAAGAGTTGCCACACATTCTGATGTTAAATTTTATTTTGATATCTTCATTTATGCTTGAGTTCTTTATTTTAAAGATGAAGACGGCAATAAACCTCAAACGGCTCAAACTACTTTCCTCTTAATTAAACTGTACTTAAAGGGCGGTTTGAGAATTTTATGAACTATAGTTAGTAAAAAAAAGTAAAGAGCGGTGTGAGGTATGAAATTAGGCGAATAAAAATTTCTAATTTTATCAATTCCTCTATTTACCCTCTACACTCCTCTATTTTCCAGTGAGAACCTCTTCAAACGCACCACTGATTTATTAGTGTCGGAAGGTTATGCCGATGCTGGTTATGAGTATGTCATCATTGATGATTGTTGGTTGGAGAAGAACCGTAATAATGCTACAAATAAATTAGTAGAAGACAGATATCGCTTCCCCAGTGGACTGAATCACTTGGCTGACTATGTAAGTGAAAAATAATACACAACAAACTATGAAATAATGTTGATAAAAGCAAATTTTAATTCTCGCTGTCGCTTAGATTCACGAGGCTGGCTTGAAATTCGGCTTGTATCAGGATTATGGCACACACACCTGCGCCGGCTATCCGGGTGTGATCAATCACATGGAGCTGGATGCACAGACCTTCGCCGAATGGGATGTGGATTATGTGAAATTGGATGGTTGTTATGCTGATACAACGACAATGGACGCGGGTTATCCTGAATTTGGGCGTCTGCTCAACAAAACCGGGCGCTCTATGGTGTATTCGTGCAGCTGGCCGGTCTATCAAGAATATGAAGGCAAAATCGTAAGTTAATGTTGGGAAATATTTTTTTTTTATACTTTTTATATAACATTTGCTCTGTCTCACTTAAGCCCGACTATGAAGCGCTGAAAGAGCATTGCAATTTGTGGCGTAATTATGACGACATTGATGATTCATTTGAGTCGGTTGCCAAGATTATGGATTACTTCTCGAAAAATCAAGATCGCATACAACCACATGGTGGACCCGGTCATTGGAATGATCCCGATATGGTAAGTTGTGTGGATATAGCGGCAGGTGATATTTCTTTAACATATATTTTTTCATATTTTACAGTTGATTCTTGGCAATTTTGGTTTGAGCTACGATCAGAGCAAATTGCAAATGGCTGTGTGGGCCATTTTGGCCGCGCCATTGATTATGTCAAACGATTTGGCTACAGTGCGTCCCGAAATTAAGGCGATCTTGCAAAATCGGTAAATTCAAATATTATTTTTTTTGTAAATTTATTAATTTTTAAATAAATTATTATTTATATTTTTTTGATAAAGTGAAATCATCGCTGTGAATCAGGATCCACTGGGTATTCAAGGCCGTCGTGTGCTCATACAAAAGAATGTCGAAGTTTGGACGCGTCCAATTACACCAAGGAATTCCGCTGGGTAATTTTTTATTTGTCTGCTTTTCAAAAAGTGTTTACAACTTTAATATATTAAAATTTAATATATATATTTTTGAACTTTTAATATAAATTTTTTGTTTAATTTCTTGTACAGCGAATATTCTTATGCTGTGGCCTTCGTAAATCGCCGCACCGATGGCGCTCCTTATCCAATTAGCTTCAACTTAAAAGAGATGGGTTTGGACAGCCAGCGTGGTTACGATGTTGTTGTGAGTATAACATTTCATTGCAAACAAAAAAAAAAATATTATTTCTAGCTATGTATAATTATAAATAAAACAATTATACTATATATATTTACAGTAATTTTAAAATTTAGTTTGTCGTTAAACCAAAAATTTTACTTCAAAAAAGTTTTATGCTCACCGTTTCTTAACTATTTCAATATTTTTAGAATCTCTTCGAAAAATCACAAAAACTGGGTGTAATCAAGCAAACGCATATATTCAACACGCGTATCATTCCAAATGGTAAATGTATACAAAAAAACATTTTTTTATCTAAAAAATTTGTTAAAGTTTTTTTAAACTAAATTTTTTTTTTAAATTTATTGTTAAAGAAAAATTTTTAGAATTCATTATATATGTATATAACACTAATGCGAAAATTACAAACAGAATTTTTTGGTAAACATATATTTATATATATTTTGTAAACATAATATTTTTAAGTTTTACATTAGTGTTAAATATACATATGTTAAATTTAAGGTATTTTTCTTTAACCAAAAATTTAAAAAAAATTTAGAATAATTTTAAATAATTTTTTTACGAAATTTTTACTTTTTTCATTTCAGGCGTAAACTTTTTCAAGTTCACAGTATTGAATTAAGAAGCCTGCTACAAATCTACCATATATATTTTTTAATGCGTGTTCTATTGACAGAAGTATATTTGTACTATTTTAAAGACTAAATACTGTTAAAGACTAGACACAGTTACAAATTGCTTTACTAAAAATATGATAAAAATAAATATGTATACTCAAATTAACCGCTGTTCATTTTTTGCACAGAAACGAATTTTTTTAATAGGTTAGTTCCGTTTGTCGTGCTTATTATTACGCCATCACTGTAAATACTTTTTGGCGTATATAACTACATAATTAAATAAAGAAAACTTTTGATGCGATAATCAGTGTATGCAACGAATCATCTTCACGCTTTTCAACTTAATTTGAATCACAATCAACTTGCATTTAAAAACCTTCTTAAATTAATTGTAAAAAGATTTACGCTTTCAATCGGCTATTCATCAAGTACTTAATCGCATTAGGTACTATATACACACATACATATATAAGTACATACTGTGGTAAAACCCAAAAAATAGTTATTAAAAACACTAATAGCACAAACAGTCACCGACGCAAAACTGTGTACCGAATCAGCTGATACGACCTACCTTATGAGAGCGCAATGTAAATGAACAGTCACCACCGCTTCTACCGTCCGCTTCAACAGACCGTACGGTAGGATATCCGCGAAAATTGGATTTTTTCCGTAGAAACGAGTGAGCTGAGAGTGAGAGAGCAATCTCTTGCAACGCAGGGTTGCCAATCTCGATATTTTGTAGTAATTAAAAAATGAACTTGAATATATTTGAAATATTCTTAAAATAACTAAAAATCACAGTCGAATACAATTATTTATAAATAGTCAGAAAAACATCAGACTTAGTTTTTGGAAAGCTGGTTCTGAAAGAGAGCTAAATTGCCTTGGCGAATCACTATTTGCTTAGTAAAAACACAGAGTATTTGAACTAAATCCAAATAAAAATTATTCTAGAAAGTATACTAGTTATAACTAGTTAGTTTTCTTACTGTTTTGAACTAGTATGAGACTGGTTCATTTCTAAACGAAATCTGATAATGTTCAATTCGTGACAAGAGACATGAACTCATAAAAACTAACTCTCTTTGTGAGAAAAAGATATTGAGTTGACATATCACATATATAAATACCAGTTGTAAGTTTAAAACTAGTCGATTTCAGTACTGGGTGTATACCATATATACATATAGTACATACATTGTTATAAGCACATATGTTTGCTATTGGATATTTATTTCAACAAGTTCGCTATTGTTTAAATTTATTTAGAAAGTTTGATTGATAAAATGTAAACACGGGTGCAATGTGATGAGAGCATTGCAATATTGCGAAAATATACAAATAAGTTTGACTTTATATATAGACATATATAAATGTAAAAATGCGCTTTAAATATATGTGTATTTTTCATAGGAAAAATGGTACAAGAATGAGGTACTATAAGGATGTATGTTTTCGTTTCTCATAGCATTGAAGAATGGCGGGTGGAAAAAACAACTGGTATAAATACGTGCGTAAGTGATGTAATAGCAAGCAGTTATACCATTTTAGTAAGGTTTTCAACTACTGTCGCGTTTAAATTAAATTAACTTTGTTATTGTTTTCGGAACCGCCGATATTGGTCCACTAAAGCATATATCTGCTTTACAAACAGATCGATCAAACTCAAAATAAATATATTTTTATACCTTTTTGTTTGTTATAAGCAGTGCATCGGAAAGTGTATTATAGCTTCGGTGCAGCCGAAGTTGACTTTTTTCTTATTACCGTTGTTTATTAAGTAATGGGCAGCCAACTAAACAACGCTTTCATTGTTTGTTTACACCGCAATTTATATACTTATCAAAAATTGGAAAAAAAAGAACGTGAACAAATAAAAGAAAAAGAAAGCGTATCTGGAAAGGGATACAGTAAAAGCAAAAACAATTGAAGAGTTATTCATATATATGTATGAATACACATTAGGGTGTGTCAAAAAATACGAATGTTTTTTTTCGCTTGGTACTCTGAAAAATTGGTTAATAGACAACTTTAAGAAAAGCCTTTCCAAGCATGAGCTCTTAATTGTAACGGGAAGGTCCTCCGACTAACGGTTTTCTATTTTTATTTAAAGTTTGAAAGATGTCAACAGAAAAGTTGTATTTTAGAACTTTTTAAACGCCTCTGTTTTTTCAAACATTTTTTTTTCGACCTTAGATCATTGTACGGACAATATCTTCCAGTAGAGAATTTTTTTGTTTTAAGTTTCTTCCACAGAGAAGGCCAGAATGGCTGCTGCACTTGAGGACCTTTTCTATTTAGCGCTTTCGGAGATCGCTGTGTAGTCTTAAAGTATGTATAAATATATTCTTAAAATCTTAAAACAATTGATACAATATTTGTTTGGTTTCAATTCCTAAAAACCGCCTTTTGTTAGGCTGACACACTAGGCATGTCGCTTCACAAATACTTTGAAGGATATAGTTGTATAGCGTTGTAACTGCAGAAAACATGCCTGAAGTAATTTTGATCATTTCCCGCAACGTAGACCCGAGTGTCCTGGGAACGCACATAACTGGGTTTCAACATTTGCTCAACTCTACAAACGCTTAATGTGAAATCAAACAATTTCAATTTAATTTCGAATTTATCTTTTAACATTTATTATTTTGAACATTTCCTTTGCCTGACATTATCTTTAACGCTCAATGACTTATGCTATTAATTCCGTTATATTCGTTAGCTATAACTCGTACAACGAATTGTGTGTGTTACAGATCATATGCCTCTTATATGCATGTCCAACTTGCTATTTTGTATTTTACTTTAGATATATTTTTTTGATTAATTATTACATATGCTTAAATGTATTTATGTAGATATATATGCAGTTGCAATGTTACAAAATTTCTTTTGATTTTATTTAATGTTTACATATAATAATAATTTGTTACTAGCTGTTATTTTTTTGTTTTAATTTTTCGTTTTGCATGGTTTACCGTTATCAGTGGTTAAATTGTTAAACGCAATCAATCTTTTTTTTATACATATTAGTTGATAGCGTTGTTGTTTTAATATCTTTAAAGTTTATTTAGTTGGATTAGCCGTCGAATCGTAGACGATTTGTATTAATCTTATCGTACAATTTATATATTTATATAAAAACTGGTATAAAATTTTCAAAGTATTGATTTATGTCTCTTCTAGGCAATCAGCTGATTACTACGCTGCAGCTGCGAATGTCACGTAAATTAAACATCTACGGGTAGCAAAAATATTATTTTTAGGAGTATTACACACACATACGTACATAAGTAAATATGATTATACCAACTACCGCAACCGACAGCAATAAGTTGAGGAATACGGTTTTTTTTTTGTTTGGATGAGGTTTGCCTTTATTTTGTCTTAACCTAGTGCTATAGTGCTTCAACATACAATTTTTATGTTCGCTATATAATTTTATATATTCACATTTCCATTTATACATATATGTACATGAACATGTAAAGCTACTTGGTCGCTTGACATAAGACGTTTTCGCGCGCTCTTAAGCGTAAGCAAATGTGAAAAGTAGTTAAAGATATAAAAATATATATGTTTTTAGTTTTTTTTTATACATTTTAAAATAATTTATATTCTTTAAAAGTGCATTGAACTAAGAACTAACTACATAATAGCGTAAATCTTGTTGAATTTTTCATACTATGTATATTTTCTATTTTAGTAGCGTTTTGTTGTGCATAACAGTAAATAACAAAGCATATTACATTTGCAATCAAGTAATAAGGTACAAGGTAGAGTTGCGTTCGCACAAGCGCATAAGCTGCTGCTGTCAAGCCGCGCGCTCAAATTGCCTTCACGTGTTTACGAGTGCGCCGAACCATAACTCGGCCTTTATGGATTTTATTTCTTTTGTAAAAAATTTACTTGTAGTAAACCATTATACTTAGCGGTATTTAGTTAGTGCAATCATTTATTGCTTATGTACCTGCATACATATGTACATATTTGAATTTTGCTAACTAGTATAGTATATGCAACATTATTTTAAATGAACTATTATTGTCAAGTGTTGTTTGAAATTTAATTAAATAAATGAAAATACGATTTTAACTGCAATTGCATACCACATGTTGCCTTTGTGTTTGTGTTATTATTTTCTATAAAAAATTAAGTACTTTTAATTAATAATTTACAACAAAATGTGATACACACACACCTACCTTAACTAAAACTATGTTAAAGCACTGCATATGGCGCCCAAAATTCTCTCATCCACCATGCAATGTCAGAACATCGCACGCACCCGCTGTTGTATGCGCCGAGACGCCGTTTACGAAGCCTACACCGCCACCACTGTCGGCACTCCAACACGCCGCCGACCACATCCTTAAACAGCAACTATTAATGCACACCATTCGCAATGGTCGGCTTGCGTTCGTATGTACGCCGATGCATGTCATCCACGGACTGCAGGTAGTAAGTGCCGGGGAAGAGCACGCTTACACTGCCGCTCGGCGTGTATGGCGCCGCATGATTGTTCTTCTCGCGCACCTCCATCAGTTGGGAGAACAACTCGGGTGCGACTTTCTCGCGCGAATTCAGCATAGGTAAAACATAATCCAATTTAGATACGAGTTGTTTGAAAGCTTCCGCATCCTTTGTCACCTGCATTGAGTACATTGTGGCCGCTAAACCGGAGCCATACGAGAAGAGGCCAATGCGTTTACCCACCAGTCGCTCGGGTGGCGTATTGATGAGCAATGAAACAAGACCAGAGTACACCGAAGGTGTGTACATGTTGCCCACCTGATTGGCCAGCAGCAATGATTGGCGTGTTTTCGCTTCGAAGATGTCAGCGAATTCTGTCATGAAGGCCTTCTCGACATCGCGATCGAAGTAGGTTTGAGTCAGCGTGGCCGCGTTAAAGCGCTCCAGGCCGGGGTACTTTAGCGCACGCTTCTCAGCGCTGCATTGCAGGAAATCATTGAAGACGACGCGCGCCACTGACTTTTGCACCAACTTGCAGAAAGGCGTGTGGAAGAGCAACGCTTCGAAGTTATCCAAAGTAAACTCAGCCTCTTGCGGATACTTTTTCGCAAACTTCTTACAGTACAACTGATAGCATGTGTCTAGCGCGGAAAGATAACACTGTATCGATAATTTACCATCCACTGTGGGATACTCGGAGCTCAAATCGGGCTTATAGAAGTCGTAGGCATGTTCCATGTGTGTGGCGCGCAGTCCACGCTCAAAGACGAGCGATGCATTCGGTCCCACCAACATAGCAATGGCGCCAGCGCCACCTGTGGGACGTGCTGCGCCCTTCGCGTACACAGCAATATCAGCACAAACGGCCAATGCATAACGACCATCCCAGCTGGACGACTCTATCCAGTTGATTGAGTTGAAGAGTGCTGCTGTACCGCCATAGCATGCGTTCGTTGTATCGATACCTTCGATATCTGTATTTCCCGAATCGGCAAATAGTTGCATTAGCACCGATTTCACCGATTTCGATTTGTCAATAATGGTTTCGGTGCCGACTTCTAGACGTCCGATTTCTTGTGGCTTGATTTGATAGCGTTCCAACAGGCGGCTGACCACAGTGAGGCACAGTGAGTTCACGTCTTCACGATCCGAGCAGAAACCCATTTTCCCTTGACCCAAACCGATGGTGTATTTACCCGCTGAGGCGCCATCAAATTGTTCCAATTCCGTTTGGTCCACATACTGGGATGGGAAGATCGCCTCAATAGCGCGTATGCCAACATTTTTAGGCCACATTTGTAATTTTTCTTATATGTAAGTATGTGCGAGTTGAAATGTGAGCTTGACTAGTGCTTAGTAGTAGGTTGTGGTGGTTGGTAATACGCTTGGGTGATTGTTAGACTGCAAATGAAAAGAAGTTAGCTATTAATAACGGTGTATATATTGCAATTGGTGATCCTTCACAGTGCAAGGCTATTATGTAGGAACTTGCATTGTTTTTTTTTTTATTCTCTGTCTCACATGAGAAAATCGTTCATAAATTAGTCGTAGACACGGTTCGAAAATAACTATTTTGACGCACGAAACGAAATGCTTTTTATGTATGTTTATATGTTTAATTTTCTGAAACGTGAAGAGCATTGAGATGAGTTGTCTAGTTTAAGTAGAATGCTTAGATAAATGTTGGAGTTCTTATCAAGACATTCAACTTAATAACCGGGCGGGAACGAAAGCAGTGGAAAAAAAATTATTCAAATACTCATATAACCGTATTTATGTATAAAAAATATATATATACACAATTTCATTGATATTATAATATTATATATTGTGTGAAGTTTGATGTCCATATGTCAATTAGCGCGTGTTTGTCTACGACGTAAGGGGTTTGTCTGGCGATTTTTATCAACGTTTTTCTAGAAATTTTGTGTTTCCAATGGCATCACGGCTATGGAATCATTGAAAATACTGCAGAAGTACTATTTTGGGGAGTCTACATTATCTCGAACGAAAGTATTTGAGTGACACAAAGCATTCAGTTAAGCTCGTGAATTCAACGGAAGTTTACAACAAGCGAGTCGTCCATCTACCACTATTAATGACGATCACAGCGAAGCAAAGTTAAAGACACGTTGCTTGAAAATTATCGTGTTCGACATCTGAAAGATAGCAGAGAATTTAAATATCTCTTATAGATCGACTCAATACATTCCGATTAATGTTTTGGGTATTAAGCGTGTAATAGCTACACTCGTATCAAAAGAACTGAATCTTTAACAAAAAACGACAACGAATAGAGGTCGTAAAAGAGATGACCAACACATCACTACTGGTGACGAGACGTGGCTTTATGAATATGACATCGAAACTGTCTAACAATCTAGCGAATGACGCTCCAAAAATAAGTTGTACCCAAAAAAAATCAAAATTCGCTGAAGGCCATCCAAGTCGAGGCTTTTATTTGAAAGTGATAATAACAATTTGTATTACAATACGTTAAAATGTAATTTTTTTGTGAGTCCGGGTCAAATTTGGGTAGATGGTACTGATGACATACAATAATAATAATAACCCAACGATTACCCTCCTCCCGCCCAACCGCGAGGGGCGCAATCCGCATACGTGCGGAATTAGAAGAGTCAGAAAAGGCAAGAGAGTTTTTTAAGTGTTGAGATCTAAAACTGCTGGAATGAGAATTAAAATAAGGAGGAAGAAGTTTCTTCGAATTAACGTTCAAGCGCCACACCTTAAAAAAAAAGTAAGGAAAATTTCCAAAAGTTTGCAGCTGTAAAAATGGGCGTAACATACGAGTATATAACTTCTAAAAAAAAACATGTGTTGGAAAATAAATACAATAAAATGTGACAAAACAAAAAATTAAAAAACACAAAAACTATTTAAATATCTAATATAAAAATATATATTATTAATAATATTACATAAAATATTTATAATTTATTTATTTTTATTTTATGCAGATCTAATGTCTTGCATGTTTTATGCAAAAATTATATGATAAATTTAGATTCTCTTTAGTTTTAAGTATGTATATATAAAATATAAATAAAAGTTGTGAAAAAAAATTTGTGCCGCACAAGTTTTAATTGCATTTTTTTTTATTATACAAACAATTCACTGCACTTTGACTGCTTTGACACAATACCATATCAATATCGATTATACAAATACAAATCTGTATGCACACAATTGTAAATGAAATGTTTTTATTAATATCTATATATGTAAATAATCGCTTCACATTTCTATAATAAATTGAGTGCAATTCTCAATTTGTATCGTGTCGAAGCACCAAACGGACAAAGGTTAACACAGGCTTTATGCTTTTATAACACGCACAATCACAAGCAATTTATAGAAACATGTATATATGTATGTAGCAATTTATTTTGTAAACTGGTATAAACCTGGTAAACCTATATACCTACTTATTTCCAAATATTTGACACACGCACAACTTTCACCTGTTTGCACGACGAATTCTTTCAACAATTTTACACACACACATAAACACACACAAATAAACAAACGTACACTGATGTGTTAACACTGCTGTTTGTCTGTTAGCGCCAAATAGTTTTCTTAAATAAACACTCGTCAAAGCTACGAAATAAAGCCAGCCAGACGGAGTAAAGCCGAGTGAAAGATCCAAAAAAAAAAAAGAATTCGAAGATCTAGGGAATACTACAACTTGAACACTCAAGAGCCAAATGCCAAATGCGCGCGACAAGAGACCCACCAGCCTTAAAGAGTCGAAAACGATGGTCGATCAGACCAAATCAAATTCCGTCAACAGAGCGGCGTGCGGAGCCAGCAAGAGCCAAAAAGCCACTTTGGCGGTCAATTGATGGCTGTGTGTGTGTGTGTGTGTAGTTTCTAAAATATGAATGAATGAATATTTAAAATAAAACTATAAAACAAAACTATTTATAATAATTGAAAATCGAAATCGAAATCAACAAATAAAAGATTTCCGTTTGAACATTCGCCCGCAATGATTGTAATACAAACAAAATTTTTTTTTATATGAGTAATAAAAAAAACTAACATATGGTATATAACGGACATATAAATGTACTATTTGTTATAATATTATTGTACAATAACACGTTTAATTTAAAAATAAAAAACTCATTTTACGTGTAATTTAACACTGTAACACCTACCCTGTAGTATAGAACTAGTGCAAAATGGTACTAGTATAGCAGTCTACTATGAATAGTCATTGTTCAAGTAGCGGCTTAAGTTTTCGGAACAAAAAAATTGTGTTGCCACCATAATATCATATTTTCTTATTAATTTTTGGCGATTTTAACCTTTCTCCATAAAGATGGTATTACTTACTTGTACAGAACTACTTTAAAGTAGTTTGACACTTCTTCCCAATAATAAGATACAACAAAGGACAAAATATTATCAAAAAAAAAAAAATTTGTGATGATGTTACCGCCCAAAGTATAGTATAATTAAATGCTGACAGAGAAAAAATAATGAATAATTGTTGCGCTCTTTGATCGCTCCATTCAAATTTGTACACAAAGCGAAGTTTTCTTACCAAAATATTAAGATTTTAAGCCATTTTAAGAAAATACGAAGATATTGATTTAAACGGTTATTTCCAGTGATGAATTTCAAAAAAATCGAAATCGAAATATCGAATGTATTTGGAAATAATCATCAATATTTTAAGTTGAACCGGCAAATAGTTTCAGAAACTTGAGCATATTTGTAGGAATTTTAACTTAGTGTAATCGGCTCGCAAAACTTAAACACCTTTTTCTCGAAACGCTGTTTTCAGAGCCGGTGAGGAAAATTTATCCAAAACGGCTGGTCCGATTGACTTGAAATTTTTACACAACATTTCTAGATGTATTGTACTTGTCAGGTAATGATCGCAGGAATGAGATTTTTGATATTAATTTCGATTTAAGAAACTCTGAAGTGTAATTTTTTACACAAAAACGAATTTTTTTTGGAGTGAGCAGCTATTTCATCAAAAATCAAAATTTCGATCGTTACCTGTATTTATCTATTGTTATAATAAATACTTTAAGTTTTGGATTTGAGATAATTTTATGCAGAAAAATCTTGCTCACCGCCAGACACCGTTTTTCCGAGGTCTTTCTGAAGATCGGCTACGGGAATAAGGAAATCCAAAAATGTTCAAATAAATAGATTATTAAAACACATTATTCTCTAAATGTACACCTTTTATTCAACTTTAAATATATTGTCTCTTTAAAAAAAGTAATAATAAATAAAAAACGCGTTTCTTCTGACTTGCATGTGTCACACAAAATCACTCAACAACTACTACCACACTGTGACGGACCAATTGTGGAACGCATCACCAAGTGCGTTTAACTGCTATATTAACTATTTGCACAAAAAAATGTATGTAAGTGACTTTGTAAGCATTTGTAATGAAATCGAATGGAAAACTTTCTCTGCCACATTGCTTAGTGAAGAGTGCGCTTGAGACCGAACGAACGGGCGTTGAATGAGCGTGCGGATGAGCAACATATTGTGCGTGAGTATCTTCAGCGGAATGTTTACTTACTTACTTACACAAATTATACATATGTACATAGGTATGTATGTATGCATGTATACATTGTGTTGTTTGGTCAGTGGGTCTCTTGCATAATTTGTGTAAAGATCATGATCACTCTTTTTTTTTGGGATTTTTTTCAAGTTATCAAAGGAATTACCATATATACATATTCATATAAATTTTTGGTTGCGACTCGAAAACTCGTTCCCAGCTGACTTTTGGAGTGTGTGGAAAACTGCACTTTGCGGTGCATTCTTTTTAAATATTTTTTATGTAACGCCACACACGCATTTAATTGCACACGTGTTATCTGATATTGCCTGTACAATTATACAGTTAATATAAATAAGCAGGCTATAATTATATATTTTTTGTTCAAAGTTATGGAAGCTTTTTGATTTCTTAAGATTCCCCTAATCTTATACTATGCATGATAAATAAAATAATTTATTATACAAGAAAAGAAGTGATTAGGGAAGAAAAGGAATCTCTGTAAAACTAAGTACTGACTTCTTATAGTTTTATAAGTTTTCCACAATAATTGTGTCTACACAAACGGAGAGAATGCGTTCCCAAGACAGTCGGATCTACATATCCGATACGGATTCGGACATATATCCGATCAAGTACCGTCAACACGGCAGCATTACATCAACTAATGTGGGAAATGTTCACTGGTACAAGATGTATAGGTAAAACAACCACACGAAAACAGTAGTAAAAGATGACAGAACTAATTAATTATATAATATTAGAGAAAATATTATGATAATAAACTATATTTTGCAAAAAAATAAATAAATTATGGGAATAAAACAAAAAAAAAATTATATAAAATAGGATGAATATAAAGATAAATTTTTTTTTTTAAGTTAAGTTTTCCACGAAGTTTTTAACGCCCAAAAGGAGACATCAGAGACACTATATATAAATGATCAGCGTGGCGATCTGAGTCGATTTAGGAATGTCCGTCCCTCGCGAACCTGTTCCTCAGTTTTTAAGATATCAATCTGACATTTTGCAGACGTCCTTTTCGGCCTAAGAAGCTGCTCATTTATCGGAACCGCCGATATTGGAACACTATAGCATATAGCTGACATACAAACTGACCGATCAAAAGCGAACGAAGTTAACGTTTTTTCTTGCTTTTTTTCAAAAGTCAGCATTTATTTAATTTTCATTATATTTGAATATTGTTAAAAAATACCTTAAAAAAATTATTCAACACAAGTCACAACTTAAGTGCCGTCATTTTGCTAACACTTAAGCATTCCATAAATTAATATGTAATAATATTTTTATAAGTGATTTTTAAAAAAATAATTTTTTTAATCATTTTTTTTTTAATATTATTATTAAACGTTAATTTTAATATATTATATTCACTAGAGCAAATTTACTCAAAACTCATTTTAGTAGTTTATTGCCTTTAACATCACGTGTATTTCTACTTATATATTAATTTAGAGTAGCTCGTTTAATATTGACAAGCTTGGCTCAAAAGTTAAGTGGCTAACGCTGTGTTGTTGTTGATTTTTAACATTTATTCGCACCAAAGCAGCTTTAAATTGACATAAACGACAAGTGACATGCAACTACAAGAGCAGTTTGTTTATTTATGTACATACTAACATATGTACATACAAACAGTTACTGACAATAATATAGAATCCAAATTTTATTCATAACTATTTGCAAATAAAAAAGGGTTACCACATTTCTTCGGAGGAAACAATTATTTTTTATAGTAAATAAAATTTATTCTAAACATTTCAAAAGCAGGAATAACTTAATAAAAATTTTAGTATTATCAGCAGACTACTTTTTTTGAAGAAACTGTCAGGAACTTGACAATAACCTTTTCGGCTTAGATTCCGCTAGAGCTTTACAGACTAAATTCGGTATTGAATATCACTCCTCTTGGACTTTTTCCCATAGTTCCTCCTTATTTTGAAGTTTAATGCGTGTCAACTTTTTCTTTACCATACTCCTCAGGTTTTTTATAGGATTTAAGTCCGGAGATTGCGCCGGTCAAATCATAACATCGATTCCTTGATCCTGTAGCCAAGTCTTCACCACACCCGAGGTATGTTTCGAAGCATTATCATGCTAGAACTGCCAAACTAAAGGCATGTTCTCTTCAGCTTAAGGAAACATGACATCTTCTGAAATTTTAAGGAAGTGATAACGATCCATGATTTCCCGAATTCTAAAAATGGTCCAACTCTGTACAACGAAAAACAGTCCCATATCATGATACCTCCATTTTTGAAAGTTTTTGTCGTGTATTAGGGATTTATTTCACCATTCTTTGAACGTCGACCCCTATCTATCTTTTCCATCTTACCTACCATATTTATTTTACATTCATCGGATCGAAGGATCTTACGCCACTTTTTTTGCATTTTCTTCACCGATCTAATAGATATGCGCTGAAGCAAAAGCAATCCGATTGTTCCGCTGTCTTTTTGTTCAAAATTGGAATTTTCCGGGATAACCTTCCGCAGAGATTTTTTTCTGTGCAACAGATATCGCAGAAATTTCTACATCAATTTTCTTTGGATAGCTACAGAAGTCTTGAAAGGATCGGATTTTGATAAAATCTCTATGTAATTGTCATCGTGAGACGTCGTTTTTCGCGCCCGTCCCCTCAATGTGCATTTTTTGGATATTTCAAAGCAGTAAACAAAAATGTTTGGGCCGCTGGGCAATGCTTTCCTCGGCCTATTTCTTCGACAAATAATACTTAATTATAACAAAATGTCAAGTTTTAACAAATATCCTAAAGATTATATACTTTTACGCCTTGATTCTATTCTTTTGTCATGACAATAAATGCACACTTTGTTTAATTTGAACACAAAGATAACAGTAAAATGTAACAGAGCTACCTTCATGTTGTTTTAAAAGATAAATATTGTAGGAATCGATTAATCGAAGTAAAACGTATCCTAAATTTATCGAAAAAATAATAAAAATTGTTAATTATTTCGGAAACATCGATTTGATTCTATTTTATTGTCAGTTACTGTATATATCTACATATATATATGTATGTATATTATTTACGCTTGTCTATTTTAAGTAAAGCCAAGTTAAAAATTAGACCATTAAAACAATTAATTCTTTCTTTTGTTTATTTGGTGCGCTAATTGCACATTTTTAATAAATTAGTGACTATTTTTAAAGCTAACTAATTTGTAAAATTTTTGTATAAAGACAATAACTCAACAAATTTGTTTATTTTCGTGCGCAATCAATTAAAATAACGCAAACACAAATTTACAAACATAAATACCCGCAAATATTTAATACATACATACATGCATAAAGACACGTGCAGTCACACTTTTAATTTATATTTGAAAACAAAAAAGAAGCGCAATTTTTGGAATTTAATTATTTACCGTTTAAATTTCGAAATTTCACTTTTTGTTTTCTGTATGCCGAGTGATGAATTGGCGCTTTATTTGTGTTGATATAAACAACGAACAGGCCGGCAGCGACCCAGAATTGATGATGTTACAGCTTTAAAATACTTAGAATCAATGATCGCGTAATCGTGGACACAACTAAATGTTTCAGAGCGCAAAGCTTTCAAAAAATGTAAACCGTAACGTTGGAAACCGTTAAAAAGACTGACTTCGAAATGATAGCGAGCAGCAAATAAAAGCGTTTGGCAGCGCTTGTTGCAATAAATGCTTTTCTAGAGCTAATGTTCTTGTTGTTTTTATTTGTCAATTGTTACTTTTGTTGTTGTGGGGTTAATGTATTGCCCCTGTGATTGCTAAGCACCTTTTGTCCATTTGGCTTGTGCACAACAAAGTTAACTTGTTATCGATCGTACCGACATTTGAGCATACAAATCTTACATATATAGTACATATATATGTACATATATGCTTATATGAGGCGACGACTATTTATACTGGACACTCCTATGCGCTGCTAATGCCCATCGAAACAATTTGTATGATTTTCACGTAATGTTACAATGCCTGTAATATTTGACATTTTGTTGTTGCAATGAAAATAATTCGATCATTGATCAAGTGTTATGCATAAATACACATGTAGATATGCATATGAGTGAGCCGATACATTTAATTTACATTTTTTATAAGCAGCAGACACCCACAAAAGTACAGCTCATTCAGTTTTACTCAAAACTTACGCTTTTCATCGTTTACATAGACTTTAGCGTTTGATAGATAAGCTTATCAACGGTGTACTTGTCGCTTACGAACTAAGCTAAAAACTATTCTATAATTCATTCGTATGTCTTTGTTGTTGTTTAGAAAAACCCTCTGCTATAATTGCCGTTTGTCATAGTCGAATGTTTACATGGGTTCAAAGTTTAATTGCTTTGTATGAAACGTATTCATGTTGTGGCTTCGCTTTTTATTGGTGAGCAATCGTTCCGACGTTTTGCATTTATAGCAAAAATCATAAAAGTAAAACTGATTGCAAATATTTTAAATTTGTAAATAAAATTGCTTGCTATATGTCTTCAATTTACATGAATAAATATTTATAGAGTTCAAACATGGCACATATGAATATCCTAAATACATATGCATGTGTTTACAAAGAACGATAAAATCAGCATTTACGTTTGAACTCTCTTTTACAGCCGGAAAAGTAATGAATGCGGGTATAAATTCAAAGTTATGACGTTCTTCTAAGAAAGTGCTAAGTTCATTTTAGAAAAAATGCAGCTATAGCTTGATTTTTACGTGTAAGCATTTTGAATTTTTACGGAAATATTCAAAATATGTTTGTATGTGTATAATGCTCTGATTATGTTTGTATATTTCTATTGAATAATTATTGCTATATAACAAAAAAAAAACGTTAACTGAGGTATAGCCTGATCAAAAATCCTCGCTATAAAAATTTTAACGATATACATACATATGTACGCAATTCATGCGTCTTAAACGTTAGCATTATATACTATTATTAAAATTATGGTTTTAGCAAATAGTGTCTTTAACATTTAGATTTGAGAGCATTTTCAATATAACGGTCAAGTAAAACAAACACTGCTAGCGCCTAACTAAAACATTTTTTTTACTGCGTTTTGTTTTAACAAGTGAAATTATAAATGAATTAACAAAAATAGACATCAATCTATTTTTCATCACATTTGCCAAGCCCACATTAATAAACATATGTATGTATGTATGGAAATTTAATTACAAACATTTGCGCATGCATACATTCATATGGACAGAGCGTATTATTTAATATATGAGTACCAAGAAATGAGTATCGCCTGAGCGTTTTGTGATTACTCACAACTTTCTTAGCACACGCTTTGTGAACGGAGGCATTAGCCACAGGCATGCATACTTATAAGACTTTTTTCAGCTGACATACAAACATGAGTATATACAAATATTTGAAATTTCGTAACTATTGCTTTGCGTTTCATGTGCGCTGAATATGCAGAGTTAAATGTTCAATAATTAAAGCATCAATGAAAATTTTAACTGTTTTGGTGCTGAAGTTACACGTTGATTATTGCTGTCATTAGCAGTGCTACAGTTACATGTGAAAGTCTGATAAAGGACTTTTTGCTTTTCCTGACGCACTTTCTTTAGCCGATTTAGACCTTTGGGTTTATGCAGAAACACTTTATTATTAAAAAAATAGTTCTATTTTATTGCATCAACGGCAACAATATTTTGTATTTAATTGCCAAACATGCTATGCTACTTTCTTCTTTCTTGTGGCGGAATTCATGTGTGAATAACATAAAAACTTTCACTCGACACGATTCCATTAAAAGTTCTTACCTTAAATTATTAAATAATTTCCACTGCACCTGAAGTGATTAGAACACAAATCACGTTTATTTTGATTATTTTAAAATGTATAAAAAATACTACTTCTATAATGATTAACTTTATTATTTCGAGGAATTCTATTCCTTTTCACTCTTATTGGAATAAATTTATTAGCCGCTGGCAGAGAACGTAAATGAATAAAGCTGATTTTGACAGTTGCTCAAGTTAACAGCTGTTCAATTACAGTGGCTTTCAAAGTGTCAACAGTGGTTTCGAAAAAATGTTGAATGGAAAATTTGGAATATATAAAAAGAGAATGTAAATTATATAATTATAATTCTCTAATATCAATAGTTTATAGTTTAAAATAAAATAAATACGGAATACATGTAAATATTTGCACAACACGCGAAAATTGCTGCCTTTCTATGCATTGTTCATCTATTTTATTGTAGACGCTCTCCGCTTTCCCTTTTGTTTTTTTTTTACCTAATGCTTTTGCATTTGACATTCTTAAACAGCTGAGTGACCATAGTCAATTCGCCGCAAATTCGATTACACACATGGATGTTATCAAATTTCTTACTTGTTAATAATTTAAATAAAAAAAAATGTTAAAATCATTATTCCGGCTAGCGCCTGCTCGTAGTGCATTGCATTCTTATTTGCAACTATCACAGTGTACAAATCACAGTCTGCTGTCAACGAAAACCGTTTGTGTTTCGGTCACAACGCGTAGTTGTGTAAAAGTAGCCGCAGATGATGACCACATCGAAAGTGAGTCTAAACCTGCTAAACCCCACTATAATCCTTTCACGCAAACAGAACCAACATTTCGAAATGATTCTGGTGCAAAGGCTGAGCCTCCAGCCAATAATGAGGAACGCGAAAAACTTCTTAAAGTCTTACAACTCGAAGTCGATATCGCACATCAAGAGGGCCGACGTGTGCCGGCATTAGAGTCAATTACAGATGAGAACTGGGCATACATACTTACATTGCCTTCGAAGTCAGCACGCTACAAGTATTACGGTTACTTATGGCAAGTTGAAGCTAAAAAACAAGCCAAGGAACGTAAAAAAGAGGAACGTACCGTACATGTGCTGGAGCGCAAGGAGGAAATGCGTAAAGAACGTGAAGAAAATCAACACATCATCTATGGCTTGGGACATACGGCACTATTTTTACGTATCTACGATTCGACCATAAATAACTTTCAGAATAACAGGTGACTAACATCTTAACTTTGAATTTTCTTAAACATATTGTTGCTTTGCTTATTCAGGTTGATACGCGCCATGCAGTTTTCGCCTAAAATTGTGTTAGACTGCTCATACGATCGACATATGACGCGCCGCGAGGCACTGAACGCAGCTAAACAATTGATGTTATGTTTTGCTGACAATCGTGCGCATGATGATCCCTTCGATTTGCATTACTGTAACGTGAATTTGGATAGCATATGCACAAAAGCTCTCAACCGTTACATACCCACTATGTTCAATACAGAATTCCCGATGAATGTGCATGAAAAATGTTTTACCGAGTTATTTCCGAAAGAAAATCTAGTCTATTTGACGCCACATTGCCGCACAGATCTGGAAGTGTATAATCCCGACAATGTTTATATAGTTGGCGCAATGGTGGATACGGTAAATATATACAGATAAGAATTGTACAACATTTACTAAATTTACTCCTATTTCTAAGGTTAATAATGAGCCGCTATCGCTAGCTAAAGCGAAACGTTTGGGACTGCGCATGGCACGTCTGCCGCTCGATCGCTACCTACAGTGGGGCGCAGGTTCAGGCAAGTCGCTAACGCTTAACCAAATGATCAACATTTTATTAGAACTGAAAACTACCAATAATTGGACACAAGCGCTGAAGCATGTACCGCGCCGAAAAATCGTCGATGTATCAGCAGATGAGCTGCAACAAAAGCGTGTGCTGGAAAAACGCGCCAAACAGCTGAATTTCTCTTTAGATAATAACTTCAATGATGAAGAAAATAAGCTAAAGCCCAAAATAAGATCGTACAGAAAAGATACGCAGTTCAATTTAGAAACTTGGGCCACTAAAAAGAAAAACCATAATAGCAACTAATTACATATTTGTAAGTTTCTAGTTTAAAAAATATACATATTTAATTGAAACGAAATGATTGGCTGTAAAAATGATTGAAAAGTAGTAACTAGCGGTTTTAAAAAAATGTTCATTTGAACTATTTAATTCCCGTTTTCAGCTCTTTCTCCACTTCGATGATTTTCTTATATCTCAAAATGCTGTTTTTCAAATTCAAGGCATTATAATTGATCACCGGCGTTAAATTTAACAACTTCGCATATGACTTCAATTTGTCTTCGAATTCGTGCACCACCTCTTTACGCGCTACAGTCAACAGTTTACTCTCCAAAATGAGCAACGCATTAGCGCGCAGCACTTCGGCGAAATTACTCTTCAAAAATGGAAAGTAATTATGTCCCACAAAAACCACATCGAAGAAGTTGCGCCAGTTTTCATTGGCATTCACGTCTTGCAGCGTGAAAATATCATCGGCCGAGAGGAAAAATATCTTGCACTGTTCCATCTGAATCCACGGTTTACCATACTCGCGCATGGCATCCACATCGCATTCATCAAATGTGAGCCGCTCGCCCATTAGCAACTTAACCGAACCATATTTACGTGAAATTTTACGATCATGCGTGTAAGCGGCACAAGTTTGCAATTCGTGAAAGTATTCCAGCAGATTGCGTTCGGTAATGTCCGTGGCACGATAGTCATTATCGCCATGCACAGAGTTCATCATTTGCTTATCAGCGGTGTTGAGACCAAATGTGCAAAATGGACCCGTCTCTATGTCGCCAGCATAACCGCGATGCACATATTTCTCGCCGTTACGTACCAGTCCGGCGACGAGTGTTTTATTCGGCTTGCACTGCTCATATTCGGGGTAAGTAAAGGCGATGCCCGTTTCGCGCCAATAGCGATATTCCTATGAACAAAAATTTTGAAAAAAAAAATCAAATAAATTGTTACAAATAAAATGAATGTCACCTGCGAGCATATTTGCGCTGCGTCCCTGTCCTTCAACACCATATTCAAATCCCAATCGAAGGCGCCCTCGCGATAATCATAACGCGTGCTCAACAATTTGCGCACGCGTTCGGTCCAATACTGCTGCATATTGAAGTTATAAGCTTCGCGTGGCAGTAGAAAGTTGAAGGCGTTCGCCAAACCATCGCGCTCGCGATACCTTAGTCGGTCAATATTCAGTTGCGGTGCCAATCGCTTTAGCTCTTCATCGTCGGTGATCATTTTCAGCATCGCTTTTGCTTTACCTATTAGATATTGATGTGAAGCGGGACGCAGCAGCGCATTGCCGTATACGTCCATGAAGAGATGCACCTTTCGCATTAAGTGAAACGATTGCGGATTCTCAAGCGCTATACCGAGCAGCAACATATTTCGTGCCACGATTTCTATGCAACCATCGAGCACATAGAAATTGACACGACTGCCTTTGTGTCGGTACATTTTGGCCATTGTTTTGATGATGTGACGCGGATCACCAGCACCGAAGAGCAGTATATTGAGTTGTTTAACTGCGCCTGTTGCATCGCCACCAGCGTCCGTTTCTTCTTCTGCGCTGGGCGCCTCACCTTCTGCCTCTCCTTTGTATACATCTCCAGGCGTTTGCGATTTTTGCTCTCCTTCGTTGGCTTCTTCCTGCTTTTTGCCGTCATACTCGTGTGGTTGTTGTAGTTTTAGCGCTG
This sequence comes from Bactrocera oleae, assembly GCF_042242935.1. Classification (NCBI taxonomy): domain Eukaryota; kingdom Metazoa; phylum Arthropoda; class Insecta; order Diptera; family Tephritidae; genus Bactrocera; species Bactrocera oleae. The sequence goes on from NC_091538.1 coordinate 67,198,540, forward strand.
TGCAATATTCTTGGTGCAGATCAAGCGCTTCGCTAAGCCCCCAAAACATTTTTCATTCATCCACGAGTTCTTTGTAGACTGTTTTTTAATTATTTCGAGTTGCTTCACTTCGTTGTTGGACGATTACACGTTTATATTATTTTTTTTTTTTAAACTTGTTTTTTAATGTTGCCATGCGGATTATTATTCTGAATTATTGTTGCTAAGGCTTGTGTGGCATGTGGGTCTATGAACGCTGTGTAGATATGTATAAAAGTATGCTACTATAAATGTATATCACACGAGTTAACGCAACAAAACTTCAAGAACTGAATTTCATTCTGCCAATCGCTGCTGAATGGCGGCGAGGGCGCGAAAATGGTGACCAAGCAAGAATTGACTGTCAGAAAGGTTTTACTATGAGTTTGGTGAGATTGACAGGGACCTGTACTGTCAACAATTGGACCTGATGAAGGAAGCAATCATCCAGAAGCGGCCAGCTTTAGCCAATAGGAGAGGAATTGAATTACAACAACACAACGCCAATACACACACACCGATCTCGACAGAAGCTGCGAGCGCTGTGTTTAGAGGTTCTTATACATGCACCTTATAGGTAGGAAGCATCTGATATCGAGTGATAACTGCCGTTTTCTAGCGATGATTTCGCCGTGAAAAATTCGCCTCAAGAGAAGCCTGTGAAAATCGGATCAGTCTTACTATGTTCAAAAAAAAAACCTTCAATTTCAATGCAAAAATAATGGATTTCTTCTAACTAGATCTGTTAATAAAAGAACTTGAGGAACCTATGCAAACTTTTCAATAAGTAGACCATGAAGTACCATGAAGAAAAATATTATTAAATTAATGGTGTATTATATTTAAATTTCCGAAACGAAAACGAAACCACTTTCAGGTCTACCCTCTCTAACATGAAGCCCAGGTACGATTCAGATTCCGAAACCAAATGTGGCCATAAACTTTCTCTTTCAAATATTTTTGTTGTTTTTGCTGTGTACAAAAACTTACTCAAACAGTTTTGGAGACTCATAAATTAATATTCATAAATTAATTTTTACACATAAGTATACATATATTAAAGAATTTTTTGATTAGTTACCAAATATAATATTTCAAGACTATGGGCACCATGGTGTATGAGTAACATTTATTATATTCTCTATTTTTTTTCTGAAAATGATATAAATTCGCACAATTTCTTGTTAATCATTGAAATCAGTACGAACATATTTACATATGTATGCTACGTACAAACTTCGACTCCGAATTAGCGAGTATTTGGAGATAACGCCCTTTTTTAACCTCAAAAATTTCAACCGTTTCTACTTGAGCGCAGGTTGTTTATTGTATATTACGACATTCTTTACCAATACGAATACACTGATACAGCTTGATATAAAATTAGGCAGTTTTGGTTACGCGAACGTTTTTTAAGGTCGACGTTTTGTATCGCTTCTCCACTTTAGAAGTAAGATGGATCAATAACGATACGTCAGAGGCAATGAACAATTCACAGATGTGGCGTTTTTCAGTTAAAAATTAAGCAAAGTGAATTCAATTTTGTTGCTTTACTTGGAAAGCTTATTGAATATTTCTTGGAGTTTACGGATTGATTTTACAATAACATCGAGCAGACGTTTGTAGCATGTGCTCCATTCAGCACTGCATACAGGTTGATTTTGCTCAAACTGAGGTCACTGCTATAATATTTTCTAAAGATTCGTAGGCCTCATGTTGCACGACTGGTTAAAAACTATTTGGAGAACAGCGACTGGGAAGTTTTGCCTCACCTGCGTTCTAGCTCAGACCTTGCCCGTTCTGACTACCGTCCCGTACGTGCTAAACGCCCTTTCTGAAATAAGGTTCACGTGAGAACAGGGTATCAAAAACTGCTTTATTCATACTTGGCCGCCAAGCTGCCGATGCAGTTATTTTGGAATAGAATCTGCAAATTGCCAAAAAGATGGGAAATTGTTGTAACTTCAGATGGGCAATACTTTGAATAAAACTATTGTACATGTTTTCAATTATCAATAATCAAAAGAATTATCAAGAAGACTGAAACGGGGAAAATGTGGACACCCTGCTTTTTAGATTATAATAAGAAGTTAACGCTTTAATCTTAAGGCACAATTGTTTATCCAATTGAAAGTAATTTACAACTAGTTAGTGACTAGTACTACCTAAACAAGGTAAACATTTTATGAATAAATGACTTTTCTATTAAAATATATTATATTTTTAAAGTAATCTCCAACTAGTTAACCACTAGTACCTAACATACTAGTCCAGTGTGTAATATAAAATTTCCATTACAATATAAACTCACACATATTTACATTTGCTGCTCGCAAAGAAATATATACCAAAGCGTTCGCAATTAATTTCGTCCGATTTCGGCTGGGTCCATCAAGCGTAACTTCAAAGAGCTCTTACGAGCCACATTCGCTTGATCTTGAAAAACAAGCGGAAAGCAGCAAGCATTACATTTGGGTATAAAAATTTTGATGTGGAACGCTGCTTTGATTTATTCGCAGAACAATTGAGGCAAATTGATGGATTCGCATTGCACAGTCGCTCGCTCGCGAGCTCGCTTACGCCGTATGCTCCTTAATTTATACGCTGCGCAAATTGCGCCTTGACGCGCGCGATCGCGGTGACTGCGGCAGCATCGCGAATCGCAGAAATCAGCGCAAAAAGCGAAAGCGAATGAATGATGCACATTTGAGCTGAACGCTGAATGACTAAATGCACACATATATACATACATGTATACCATATATTCTATGGGTGTTGTTGTTGTTGCGCGGTTGCGGCTGTTGCAACTTATTAAAAATTATTGCATTCGTCGAAAAGTACATAAAAATATTGAACATAAAAGAAATCGGCATCCTTTGCATTTTGCGCCTCCGCTATGGCACAACGCCTTGCAACGCCAGCAACAGCAGCAGCAGCGGCGGCCGCGGCAACGACAAGCTGACATTGCAACAAATCAGTCATGCAGCGAGCGGCAGGAGTAGCAGCAACAATTTTAGTATAAAAACATCATAAATATGTGGATATTTTACATACATATGTATGTAAGTGTGTATGTAGTAATATTGTTGCGTCTGCGGACCAACGAATTAATTCCTATTGAGTGCACTTTGCAATAAATCTGCCACTCGATACATGCCATATGTATGTTATATGTATTTCCAGATATATGTATGTATGTGTAGATGTGTGTGTGTGTGTCTGCTCATACATACGTAAGTCACACCAGCCAGTCACTTTGGATTGCCGCGGCCATGAACTGCTTACACTAAGTATGTTAATATGAATTTAAAGGAATTTGTCCAACTAGAACAGAGGAAGTGAAAAAGTTAGCAGAACGAAGAGAGAAGTATCTGAAATTAATTTTCATACACTTGCAACATGTTGCTACAGAGTAGAATAGTTTTTTCACCAAACGGTTGTTTGTATCACCTAAAATTGATCGAGATAGATATAGAGTTATATATACATATGTATATAAATGATCCAGATGACGAAACGAATATTAAAATATCGTGTTGAAACTTTGTACACACGTTCGTTGCCTTCATAAGAAATTCGGTATTGTAGACCCCTGCCATGCCCAGAAAACGTCATTACTCGAAAACCGAAAAATTACCTTAACTAAGCCCCAACTTAAGATACAAAACTGTTATTAGTATAGCGAATAGCTTTAGCGGCACCTGTGTTTTGAAGATCTTAAAAAAATGGGCGTTGTCCCGTTCCTTAATAGTTTTAATGTATATATCTCCCAAGCCATTCAAGCTATATTACACAAATTTATACAGTATAAATCCTTACGACTGCGTGAAAATAGGTTAAATCGGATGATAACCCCGCCCACTCCTCATATAACGGTTTTATTAAAGTGCCATAAATCAGTAACTAAATGCATCAGAGATATTAAATTTTACATAGGCGATGGCACAAGAGGGCTTTGTTAGAGCCAATGTCAGCATTGGCAAGGGGCGTGGCACCGTTTACCTTTAGTTGAAACCCCATATTTTTGGAGCAACTCAACCAATTTCATACCAATATGTAAGTTATCTTAATAAAATGGGGGGATCGTGTTTTTCTAATAACAATGCCTAAAATGGATAAAAGTCGGGTGAAAATTTGCCCTAGACCCCATATAACTAATATCAGGATTTTCAAACATCAATTGATGATGATATGTGGAACTCACAGAACATCTTTTTCGGTTAATAAAATGTACAGATAATGCCAAATATAGATAACCCTTATCTCCCATATACCTAGGATACAATTTTCAAACTTCCGGTTGGCTTTATACCATATATATCGGTCAATATGTAAGATATCTTAGCAAACTTAACTGATAAAAAATATAAATTTCTTTCTATACCCTTTTATGCTGTAAAAAAATGCACCTGTGAAGGGTATTAGAGGTTCAGCTGAAGCTAACGTTTTTTCTAGTTTAATATAAAGTTTTGCTACACCTGAAGGTATTTCCCCGGCTTTGTTCTCTGCAAGTTGCAAGAGTATAAAATCTTCGGTTACATTCGAACTTAGCCCTTACTTACTTGTTGATAATAGTTACGATTTTTAAACGTTTTCACAAAAGTTCTAGTCCAATTTGGGCAAATTTTTGCCATAAGGTGGCCCAATTCAAAGGTACTATTAGTGAAAAGTTTTATTCGGATACATTGATGGCTTCCTGATTTGTGTACTGGAAAGTCAAAGAATCAGATGGAAATAAATTTACATGGGAAGTAGATGTTGTTTTTGTCTTATTTCACAGCACAAGGACAAGGCTACGCCCACTTTAAAAACATTTTTCAACCGTAGATGCCTCGCCCTAATAAAATTCGTTGTGCTAAATACCAGCATCTTATTGCAGAGCTTAGTTATGGGTCTGATTCTGTCCATCTGCAATACCAAGCTTCCTTGGATGTCAAGGCATATGTGTACCAAGTTTCATCAAGATATCTCAATTTTTACTCAAGATATCGCTTGCAAGGACCAGTTTAAAAATTATATTATTTTGATCATGATCTAAAAAATATATCCGTTTGGGAGAAATTTTCCTCACCGACTCAAAACAGCTATTCGATTTACTATACTTACCTATATATTATATACTATACTCTCCCAAGATAAACTAAAAATAGCTGACTTATACTCGTCAAAAATAGCGGGAAGAGGCGAAAGCTGACGAAACCCAAAATTTGATGGATCTGGATTTACAAATAAATCTTGCGCTAAAATATTGATAATAATTGATAGCTAAAACTATGCGAATTTTGGGGAACGTTTTCTGCTGCTACCACAACAACAATAATAATGTTTTTGATTAGAAGTTAACCCTCTCAGATTTTTAAAATATACTCTTCAGTAATTCTGTAAAATATGGTACAAGGTTCACCTATGTAGGTTAGGTTAGATTACCATTAGGAAATTTCAAAAATGACTGTTACGTTGTAACATCATAATTCTATGAAACTTAAGAAACCTTTATTCATCGTCAAAGCATTCTGGTTAAATATTAAATCTGATAAGGCGATTGACGTCGGTGACAAAAGTAGTGAGACCTTAACCCTTAAAAAACTGTTCGGTAAAGTTCACATCACCATCTACCAAAAAATTTCAACAGCAGTGATTTGGCAAATTTTTTAACCCTACTAAAGACCTCCTAGGATTCACTTCGGCTCTAAAGAACCTTACGACAAACTAAGCTCAACAACAAAACTCAAATCCCAAACTAACCTGAGTCAACGCAAGATATGAAGACAACAAAGTTTTTATTTCGGTATTTTCCATTCAAAGTCAAATGATTGCATTTATGCACGCAAGTATATATATGTATATCTGAATTTACAATCCCAATACACGCAAAGTGCTTTGCACAACAAAAGCAATTGCAACAAAGAGTTGCAAATATTTAAAACCACCAATAATGCTGGGTGAAGTAACAACAATAAGGTCAACAAATACACAAAGTATAAAAATTATGCATTGCACATATATTGCATACATACATATGTAGCAGATATACATATCTCACAAACGATGAATATAAACACATATAGTTATATGTATATGTACATACAATGCATTTTATTGCCTTTCAACCTTATGCTTTTCGACTCTCTGTCAAGTAGTGATTATCATGTAAATTATTGGAAAATTTCTATGGTATGTCTGTCAGCCTCCATTTGCTCGCATATAAGCTATGCTGTTCGCTTGCTGACTGCGCGGACAGCGTCTGGTGGCCGACTGGTGGCGAATCAGCGAATTGTTGATGCTTGAACTATGGAATATGGCAGCGATGACGGCAATTGGTTGGTGGAGCTCTAAGCGGCAACTATATCTTTTAGTGTTTATTGTTGTTATTCTTGTTATATGTAATTGTTGTTGTTGCATTTGGTGTGTTGTTGGTTGCACGTGTTACCGCATAATAACTAAGTAAACTTTATTACTTACTAGAGTAAAAATCGCATCTTCAACCTCAAGTTGAGCCCGATGTACAAGTAACATTGTATACATATGTACATATATATGTATGTACATAGTATATACGAGTATTTTTGTATGTAAACATGTATAGTCATTGTAATGCTAGCAACTTCTGTGCATGAATATGTCATAATATGATTTTTTATTATGAACTATTCCACGAAGTGCATATTTAGTTTCAGCCATAACACACACACACACACACACGCACATACACAAATACATAAATATAAAAGAGCAATGCATAAATTTGCACAGTCGTATACGTTACATTGTCAATAAGCAATTAAATAAATAATAAAATTAACGATGACCGAGGCGTTTGAAATTTTCAATTTGCCATAAACCACATTAAGAAGAAGAAGTTGTAATAATAAAAAGGTAAAGGTAAATCAATGTTAAATGTGTGATTATATGCAAACAACAGACACATAAATTTACATATTTATGTGTAAATAGGAAGTTTGATAAGTCAGTCACCTTTTGAGTTTTTAAAATCGTTGACTTTGAATCAAACCCATCTTATGTCCAGAACTATCGAAATAAAATAGACTTCTTTCGAGTTTTGGGTCTCTAACGATTATAGCGTTGCCTTGGAAACCAGTACATGCAAAATTTCGTTTAGATATCTTGTCAACTAGAATAGTTTTCCTTACAAGGACTGGATTATGTTCGTTCAGTTTGTATGGCAGCTATATGCTATAGTGGTCCGATCTGAACAATTTCATCGAAGATTGTATCGCTGCCTTCGACAATAAGCGATGCCAAATTTCGTGAAGACATCTCGTCAAGAAAAAAAATATTCCATACACAAGGTTCAGTTTGTATGTCAGACAAATGCTATAGTGGTCTGATATCAAGGACTCCAACAAATTAACATAAAAACTTTTTAGGGTCTGCGATGATGCCTTCTGGGTGTTACAAAGTTCGTGGCTAAATTTGATATACCCTGTTCAGCGTATAAAAATAACAAAAATCACTGATTTATCAAACAACGCTCGTACGTGTCCAATGCATAAATCAATGTAAAATATTAAAAAAAAATGTGTCAAATAATAATTCCCACATAGCAAATTCTTTTTTGTAAATTTGTTAATTGCGTTGCACATCATGTACATACGAGTACATATCTACATACAATACATATATGGTATACCGGAACCGAAACAACTTCGTTCGATTATTGATTAGATAGCAGAAAACTGTGCCGAATCCTTAACGAATGCATTTTAAATGTGAGCAAAGACAATGTCAAAACCAAAACCAAAGACAAGACCACAATGTGCAAGAAATGTGATACGCTGGCGCAGGCGCAAATGTAAGCACTTACATACTTATGTACATATATACAGACTGATCATTAGAGGAGTACTCGTGCAAGTGGTGATGTATAAATACGACAGTTTACTTGTTACGTTGTTGTTATTTGTATAACATTTTAATTTGTATTTTTAATGGCGTCAGAACAATTTGCGAACATTTTGGGGTATTTATTAATTTTTGTTTTTTGCTTTTGCCTTGAATTTCTGTATATAGTCGAATCTTTTTGTAGATATACTATGCAGAATTTGATAATGGTTTGAATGAGAGTTATATACTATTTAATGAACTTGAAGTAAGCTTCGTCTCCCAATAACAATTGAGAAACCCATAGGAAACCCATTTTATAATAGCAGTTATATAATATATAGGTATTATTTTGCGAAAAGTGCACACTGTGTTTACAGAACACAAATTTTCTGTAATGCTAAAGTGGATAATAAACTTCAATAGTTCACTAAACCTGTACCTATTCATCCTACCTATCACATTCGAATTTCACTGTTATAATGTGGAAAAAGTTTCTAGATTTACTTAGAGCCTCCTCGTCGGAATTACCAATTACAATATTTCCAGTGATACAAAAGAGGAAGAAGGGGTTTGAAAGCTTTTGTCGACATCACTACTTACACCATTCTATTGGACTTTCAACAAAGCTAAGCATTAAGAAGCAAAAGAATTTACATTTAAAAAAAAAACAACAGTCTCTGAATAACCGTTGATCACGAGTCCCCAAATGAAAATTTCAAAATTTTGCTAACAAAAAAATTGTTATCTTTTTCAATATGTATACAAAACTTTTTTCTATTTGGGTTCTTATTCACTAACAACTTACTAGTTGAAAAACACTTAAATTTTTACATTTTACTGCAACTGATGGCAGCCACAGCAGTTAGCAGCAATGCGTTTATTTGTATAGGTAACAATACCAGCATCAACCTCGTTTGCCTGCATGGCCATTGCCAATCGCTCAGCTACAAATGAGACGAAGTGAATCATTTGATTCGGCCCGTGATTGCAATACGATACTTAATATGCGATTCGCGCACCGAATCAAACAAGGGGAAGTCGGCGCGCTCACAGCGGATTGGTTGGAGTGCTTGTATATGGTATATGTATGTATGATTGTAGACTTTTATTCGCTTAAGCTTTTGTTGCACAGCACATACACTCGTGCACAAAATGTTGATTACAAACGATTACACAAATATATATGTACATATGTAAATGTGTAGGTAAGTGCTTGCATTGCCAATCGTTTGCCCCATTTTGATGGCGATAAGTATTTATTGGCGCTCACACAATGCAAGCGAAACGCTGTTACGAAGCTGCGCTGCCGAGGCAGTGATTTCGTAATGAATTCAATTCAATTTCAATTGAATAATTTATATACACACAATCACAATACTCGTAAAAAGGGCGGGGACTATTTTGAATTTAATGTGTGTGGCATCGAGTACAATAGACAAATGAAGGCCGATTGTGCCTATTTGTATGTATAATATTTAAATAATCTGAACAGGGTATATTAAATTTGTCACGAAGTTTGTAACACCCAGAAGAAAACGTCGGAGACTCTATAAAGTACATATATATTATATGTATATAAGGGATTAGCCTGGCGAGCTAAGACGATTTAGCGGTGACTGCCTTTCTGTGTATACCCGAGCTAATCCCTCAGTTTTTGAGATATGCAATCAGAAATGTTTCACACGTTCTTTTCTTCCAATGAAAGTGCTATTTTGTCGACACAGCCGATATCGGACCACTATTGGATATAACTGCCATACAACTAGCGCAATAAAACTCAAGTCCTTGTTTGGAATAATTTTTTTTTTTACAAGATATCTTCACGAAATTCGGCATTCCTAGGTGGCTCTACAATCTCTGAAAAAATTGTTTAGTTCGGACAACTGTTGGATATAGCTGCCGTACAAACTGACCAATAAAACACAGGGTCTTGTAAGGAAACATTTTTATTTGACAAGAAATCTTCACGAAATTCAGCAAAGATTATTGTCTAAGGCAACGGTACGTTCTTCAAATAAATTGTTCAGATCGGATCACAATAGTATATTGCTGCCATGCAAACTGACCGATCAAACTCAAGATAAAGATCTTTTTTATACCATTTTATGCTATAAAAAATGCATCTGTGGTATCATAGCTTCGGTGCAGCCGAAGCTAACCTTTTTTTTTTGTTCACAAGTAACAAGCTGATATTACGCAGTGCAAACAAACACATACATACATACCTATAAACCCACATGTGTGTTTGTAGAAATTAGACACCGACCGTGGGAGTTTTTTATTGCCCGAATTGCTTCTAAGTTTATTACCGTTGTTGTGGAAAAAAAGTTAATGCAAATAAACGAAAGCACAGCAAACGGACTCTGCAAACACACGAATGAAACGAAAATTGAAAAAATAAAAGCGCTCAACCAGAAAATATAAATTTAATAGTGAACACAAAGTAGCAAAAGATATTATCTACCACGAAAAATTTCTTTAGCAAGGCAGCATTTAACCCATTGCTGCTGTTCTTGTTGCTGTGGGCTATTTGAGCGAATTTTCAACACGTTAAGGTGTTCGCTCGTAACAACTTTGCACTGGATAATTTGGTCGTAAAGCGCGGCGCAGCGCAACAGCGCTTAGAACAATCATAGAACGTGTATCGGAACGCTCTGAATGTTAGCCGCAGCGCACTGTTTTGGTGATATAATGTTAAGCATAAATTGTAAGCTAAAGAATATCTGGATCCTGTAGGAAATTGAAGACGTTGTTTTTTACATATTGTATCCGCTTGGAATAAATACAAATTTCACCAAGTGTCTGCTAATTGTGTTGAAATTGAAGGACACACCTTGTGTGAAATTAAAAAAAAAAAACGGTTCTTTCATTGTCGATAGTTTATACTTTTAAAAATAATAAATACATTCTAAAATTTAAAATCGATATCAATGAGTTTTTGAGTTGCAGTCTTCTAAAGTGTAGTCGCTCAGTTTCATTAGATCTGTCAGTTTATCTTTAAAAGCGTTTTTCGCAAAACTTTATTTTTCAAATTTGCTTGAGTGATTACTCAAAGACATATGATCCGAAAACTATCAATACTTTTTCTGCATGTTGTATATATAGTTATCCATTCTTTTGATCCGATCTAAAATCGAATTTTGCCAGACCAAAAACGACCAAAATTTTGGGAAAAATTTAACTTAACTTTCAAATACCTTCCTTTTGTCAATTTTTGATTTTTCTCAACCTTTAGTCATTGGATGGCCAATATTTTTTTTAGTGAAAATTTTTTTTTTTTTATTTTAATCTCAAAAAATCGCCTTTTTTAGGCTATCACACTAGGCGTGACAATTAAGGTGCTATAGCCACTTGTGAATTTTTACAAACTCGTTTTTCAAAAAACGCTGTTTTCAGTGCCGAGAGATCTTCCTGGACATGGATGGGTGAAGCGAATCCAAAATTTTTCAAAATTAATCGCTGATTATTTAAGCTGACTATAAATGCACATTTTTTCAAATTTTAATAAAAAACAGTCCCTTCCTTCAAAAAATCACAAAAAGTCGCGTTTTTTCTGACTTTCAAGTGGATATAACCCTTTAATGTTCTAGTAATAACTTGATAACCAAAGGTTTTAAAAAATTCTGTAACCTCTCCATTCAGATGCTATGATTCAAACAATTCCTAGAAAGCATGTACAAACACAGATTAAGTCATATATGTATATATATGTGTATATGTATTTACTGGTGTCTATATATGTATGTCACTCCTGTGCAAATGTTGTGTGAATTTCAACAGGTTCGGCGCACATAAAACCCCGCCAATAAACAATGCTTAAGTGAGACCAAATGACTAAATGCTACAAATGCTACACGAGTTGCCACACCACCACCACCACCAGCAAAAAACACCAAATTGCCACACACACACACTCATCTATGTGTATGTAGATGCATGCATATTTGTGCATTTAGTGTGGTTATAAAAAATTAAAGCATCATGAGAACAAGTTTTTCTCTACTATTTTCGGTGCTTAATTTTGTTTAGAAAGGTGAAAGGTGTTAATTGTTTTTGAACTTGTATTTTGTGTAGCAAGTAGCTTTACGAGTGCGATGTTCTCGTAAAGCTACTTGCTTTTAAAACTATTTAAATGAATTGCATATGATTTACAAGTGTATATACATACATATGTACATATCTATATACAAATTTAGTTGTTAAATGCATGTTAAAAAAATATTATAACTTTAGACTATATTGGATTAAGGCGTTGTTTTCAATGGCTCAAAAGTGAGAAGCTAAGCCCCAGCTACATATGTATGAAGTTGAGTAGTTGAGTTTATCTCCATATATTATTTACTTTCTGAACCATTAATCGTTGACAATATGTTACGGTGGCAAATATACATCTTAATTGATTGTTTTAATTTAATGTATTTTGTCCAAACTTCCTCGCAATTCAATTTTATCGATCGTGACGAGAGATCTAGTGAGATCTTCGCTCTCAGCAAAGCTCACCTTGCAATAGTTGTAGGAGTTCTAACTACACTACCCGTTCAAGATGCATGCGGTAAGATTGAAAATTTGGAGGGAAAATTAAGGCATGCCCTTACATAAGCTGCTTGAAAGAAAATAAGTTCATCATCTCAAAACTTCCTTCTCGAATGTCTCGCCTTTGCCAGATCAAGGCTAAAACAACGCGTACCTCATACTTTTACACACTTTAAGCAGAGTTGTGAAAGGTTGAAGCCGCTTTGTCAATAGCTGATATGCAACTACGGGAGTTTTTATCTAACTTCACAAAGGACTGTAGATAGCAGTCTAAATATAATCATCCGGCTACTTGAGAAATCCGCTATCTAACCTAACTTAAACTCCCATCCAAAAAAAAAATTGAAAGAATCGAATGACCGACTATTATTACTCTTTTTTCCTTTTTCTGAAGTCCGCGAACACGTTTCGGAGTCCGATTCAGTTGAAGTTTTGACCCGTCTATCAGTAAGTACTCTACGATAGTAACAATTGGACTGTGAGGTTAAGAATTTGGTGGCACGTCCTTGTATTTGCAATTACTTGAGAGTGGAAAAATTTAGTGCAAACGTAAGTGAAATTAATACAGTGTCTATGGTGAGAAATGTCTCTCATCGTTAACCGGTTCAATTATAGCCGAGATAAGAAGTTTGAAGGTGCAAATTTGCTGTGTTTTTAAATAAAAGTCTATAATATAAGAGAGATTGGATTTAGTAAGTCACTAAACTATTTCATAAAATAAGTAACCGAGTACAATATACATATACCTCTCATTTCAGCTCGCCAATTTAATGTTGCAATATACCATCTGGCTGCTGCATACTTTGCTCTTCAATAAATTTTCTTTTTGCTGTGACTTTTGTTGTAATAAAATATTATAAATGATATTATAAGAAAGTTTTTTAAGTGTCTCGCCGATGTTAAACGCTTGTTCACAAATAAATAAATTTGTTTTACTAATATTCTGTTTGTATTCCTAAATCATGTCTGACGCACAAAATCGCTTTCGCTTGACGCAAATGGGGTGCAAACATTTTTTAATTAAAATTATTTGGTTTTAATAAAAACAATCTAAACAAATATAGGGTGATATGTGCAAATGCATAAATATATTTTATCTTATAAAAAGTTATAAAAGAAAAAAAACAATAATGATATATACAATAGATAATATATTTATATATTTTTTTAATGGATTTTTGTTTTAAGCGGCAAGGGATTATATCAATTTAAAAGAATCGATGTTTTTTTGCATATGGATCGAATTTTTATATATTTAAGAATATTCTCCGAGAACTTGAAGTTGTTCTAGCAAATAGTTTCGGAGATATGAGCGCATTTTCCAGAACTTTTAACTTAGTATAATCGGCTCCCAAAACTTAAACACATTGTTCTCAAAACGCTATTTTCACATTCGGTGATTAAGATTTCTCTTCAACGGCTGGACCAATGGACTTGAAAATTTCACACGAATTTCTTGATATAGTAGTCAGATAATGATCGAAGGAATACTCTACTACTAAACTACTTTTTTTCTTTTTAGGAAGCCGGAAGGCGATTGGCTACGGGGTTAAGTGAATCCAAAATTTGTCAAAATGAATAGCCAAGTAGTAAAGTGGATTACATTCCGTGAAGGCATAGTTGTTTATTTATTTGTTAAATAAAATTTCTCTTTAAAAAAAGATCACAAAAAACTCATTTTTTCTGACTTTCAACTGGATATAGCGTTTTTGCAAGTTTTCGGTTATTTGTGATACGTCGCTAAAAATAATATGATATGGTCGATTAAGGTTACATCAACTCTAGATCCTCACTATAATCAAAAAAAAATTCTTCGGAAATTACGACTCAATCTCCAACACTTCCTTTTGATCGCTCAATCTTTGAGCAAAGTAAATGTTCAATTTGAAACAGTATTTAAAAACACACCATCCCACCACGCCATTTAATCGCTTAAAGTGAATAATTTTTCATGATTTCTCATTGCTTAAAAGCAGTCCAATTCATGCACCTTTACCCTATCGCAACTAGCGACGGAAGTGGCTGTGTCGTCGTATGCGTCGCGGTTTTCATTATCACCCACAAGAGTTTTGATTTATTTTCGATATCAAAGTGGTGCGTTTGATTTATTTTTCTACTTTTTTAAATGGTGTCGCAACAAAACATTTCTACACGCTTTCGAGTTAATATTAATGTGTGTATGCACATATGTGCATACATATTCATTGAGGATGAACAAGCAGAATATACCGTTTGTTGGGTGTCTAATAGCTTGTAGCATTTAATAAAAATTGTGGTATTTTTTATAGATAAATGGACAGCAGCAACTGGTGAAAATATTTTATATGTTAATATATATTTGTGTTTATATGTTATTGTCGTTGTTTTATAAAATCTCGGCCGTGGCACGAGACTTATATATTTTTTATTTTAATTTTTTTTTATTGTGTGTTAGGATTTTTCTTGTTATTTTTGATTCTCTCATATTAGCTGAACTTATTAATATAGAAGTTATATATAATATAACAAGTAAGGAGAAGCTAAGTTCGAGTATAACCGAACATTTTATAGTCTTGCCACTTACAATAAGCAATACGCTCTTTTAATTTCATTAAGAAAATTTACATAATGACCGATATTTGCGTTATAAAGTCAGCCGAAAATTCGAAAATTTGTCTATTAAATATATGGGGACTAAGAGAATTATTGATCCGATTAAGCCCAGTTTAAGCACACGGGCATATTAACATCAGATAAAGATACCCTCTGAGTTTCGGTTCGATTTGCAAAATGTTTGGTCTTAAGCTGACACACTTCAAAATCAGTATTCGTGCAAAGTTTCAAACCGATATATTCATTGGTGCTTAATTTGTTTACTGAAAAGTGAAAGAATCTGATGGATTTTAAAATTGTGTTATATAAGAAGTAGGTGTGGTTGTAGTCTGATATCATCCATTTTCTCACTTCGACATAAAAATGACAGAGTAATGCTCTTTACCGTATTTGGTTGAAATCGGTTGAGCATTACCCGAGATATGGGTTTTCCCCTTACTTTGATCGCTGCTACTATAAAGTTCTCTCGTACCGTCTCGGATGTAAAATTTAATTTAAAATTTATTAATTTTTAACAGTGCCGTTATATCAGGAGTGGGTGGGGTCCGATTTTAACCATATTTTTACAGTGTTGATACGAGTTCTTATAGGAATTGTTCTAAGTAAATTTGGTTTTTGTAGCTTAGTAAATTAGAAGATATGTACAGTAAACCTTTTAGATGGCCCTATAGAAGACCCTATATCAAACTCGATTAGTTTTAGGTGATACAAACAACCGTTAGATGAACAAAACTATTATACTCTGTAGCAACATGTTGCAAGTGTATAAAAATGTGAGTTTGTGTGTTGCCAAAGATGCATAACATATTTTAATACGTGATAAATATTTAATGTAAACATCATAAATTTAGCGCGAATACTTATATAATGGTCGACTGAGCCAGACGTTATCGTCTAAGGACTTACCATATATAATATACATATGTTTTTTTTGCTTTCTTTTTTCTACCAGCCTTCGGCCAATTGCCGAAAAAATCCATAAAATAATGGAAATCGTCGAGTTCGACCGTTATGTAAGTACGGTTTCGATTGCCAGGGACCTAATAATGGCACAAAACACCGTCTAGTACCATTTACTCAAAGGAAGTTTGTGAATTTCGGCTCCCAAATGTTTACAAATAGGGACAACAGAACGGGAGTGTAGAATTATGAAATTATCTTCAAAATGCCAACCAGTTACGAACAAAACGGTGCATATTTGATGATAGTGTAACTATACTCAATAAAAATAATGAAACTTTTTTTACTAGATCTTATTCTATTTATTAATATTTATACCCTGAACAGGGTATATTAATTTTGCCACGAAGTTTGTAACACCCAGAAGGAAACGTCGGAGACCATATAAAGTATATATATAAATGATCGCCGTGACGAGCTGAGTTGATTTAGCCATGTCCGTCTGTCTGTCCGTCCGTCTGTATATACGCGAACTAGTCCCTCAGTTTTTGAGATATCGATCTGAAATTTTGCACCTGTACTTTTCTCACAAAGAAGCTGCTCATTTGTCGGAACCGCCGATATCGGATCACTATAGCATATATCTGCCATACAAACTGAACAATCGGAATCAAGTGCTTGTATGGAAAACTCTTTAATTTGACGAGGTATCTTCACGAAATTTGGCATGTATTATTATTTAAAGCATTAATCTAATCTCCGAAGAAATTGTATCGATCGGATGACTATAGCATATAGCTGCCATATTGACTGAACGATCGGAGTAAAGTGCTTGCATGGAACATTTTTTTATTTGACGAGATATCTTCACGAAATTAGGCACGAGTTATTGCTTAAGGCAACAAATTATTCTCCACAGAAATTGGTCAGATCAGATCACTATATCATATAGCTGTCATACAAATTGAACGTTCGGAATCAAGTTCTTGTAAGGGGCCTTTGTTTTTGTGAAGGGTATTATAGCTTCGGCGCAACTGAAGTTAACGTTTTTTCTTGTTTTAAATTCTTTTGCTCCCAAGTACAAAATTATGGCGCCTTTAATTTAGAATGTGTTAATGGATTTTAATTTTTGAATGAATTTCTTATTATTACCATTCCCTCGTTTAACATGAATAGTAACACATATGAGTATTTATATAGATATATGAGAGTACAGTACGCAAAATATTATTAAGAACATTATTAAAAGAGCTAATGAAAGAGCGAAAATTAATCAAATCTTAAACAAAATTTGAGCAGTGGCGGATTTCCGGGTTAGTTTTAGGGGTTAATACTAAATATTATTATTAAAAATATGTTAGAAGGAAAATTTTTTCAGCAGCACTAGAAAATTAAATTCTGAATCCGTAAATAATTTTTAGAAAATATAAGAAGTGATTTCACGAAGCTCATCTAATCAGAGATTGAATATCCATAAATCCATAAAAAAAATTTACACTCAATATCTCCTTAATAATTTGGCTATCATCTGTATAAGTCACTATATCTGTTGATGTGTGGAGACTTGGTCTCCAACGCCGCTTTGTACGTATGTTTGTAGCTACACGCGCACGCTTAGAGCAGCCAATGACCAAAGGCGATCATCATTTCTGTTGATCGCGACCTTTATAACTAGCGAGGCCATTATTGAATATGTTTTCTATGCTTACTTTTGCGCACACACACACAAACACAGTGCGTTAATATGTTAGGCAAGCTAGCGAAGCCGTTAAACCATTTAATCAATTAACATTTTTGTTTGCCAAATTATAAATTTTAAGAATGAAATATTTGTATATTGCCATAAAATAACAAATACATACATAAACATATACATAGATGTAGATTTGTGTTCGTATGCATTTATTGCAAAATCCCCCAAAAGAAACTTCTAATGGGTTCACCAATACACTCAGATTTATTATGTCAGTCAAATGAATAGTAAAATGACTGTCAATGTTTACGATTTTTCCAAAAGCAAGTTCTGTATACGTCGAAAGGAGAGAGCATACATTTTCATAGAAGTTTCGAGAAGTTGTGAAATACTTATGTAGCTGTTATTTCGTGCGATAAACCAAAAGTGTTGCGTGCTCCTGTTCAGTAACATTTTTTGCTTTTTAAAAAATGTATAAATAACGAAGGAGTTTTCAAATATAATATACGCAAGTTATTATTAAGTTTAAAATAAAGTTATATTTTTAGTTAATTGTAATTTTTATTTAGGCTATTTTAAATTCCGAAATATTCATGAACTGGAGAAGCACGTACAGCAGAGCTTTTGAGAGGAGCAGGCATGAAATTAAGTGAACATTTCTTTTTATAATTTGTTATTTAATATTTTTTTTACACTTTTTTTATATTTATGCATATTATTATAACTAATTTTGATTAAAAGTTTTGAATTTATTAAAGAAATAAAAATTGTATTATCTACTGTGCAAAATAATTTTTCACTTGTGTTAGATTTACAGTCATAACTGACAATTTTCAGCTATGATGGATTTATGGTCAGCAATGACTCAGAAAAAGACATGAGAGTGAGCAGTAAAGATATATAGTGAATCAATTCCGAATACCCGTGCGTTAAAGACAGATGCAAATTCACACACATACGTTTGTTTACATCAGTTTTTGCATAAGGCTCTTAAGAAAATGATAGAAACTTTTTTCTGCGCGCTGACAAAATTGTTTCAGCTATGACTGTCATATGACCGGTCAGATGACTGTCACTGTTCTTGCCGGGTCGTTTGAAAACTTTTTTTTTCGATCTTCGTTATTTTCAAGATGCTACAGCAAGTGTCTGACAGTGAGGATGGGTATTCTGTTTAAAATTATCTACAATCCAAAAAACAATAAAATTTATTAATTCTATAGATAAATACAATTAACGATTTTTGACAAGATGGTGGCTTTTCATAAAAAGTAGTTTTTGTGAAAAAATTTATACTTCAGAGTGGGTTAAAAGATCAAAAATTGTATCGGAAATTTCCACGATTATTACTTGACAAGTATTTCTAAGAAGGTCGTGGTAAAATTTCAAGTCCGTCGATCCAGTCGACTAAATTAAAAAGAAATCTTACAAATACCGAAAATATTTCAGAATCATATATGCTCAAATATATGTACATGTATTCGGTATTATGAGAAAGAAAAAATCGATTATTTGAAATACACTGTTATTTCTTTGCACCATATTATAGCCGGAACGCATCACATCATCACATCACATCACATCACATCAACATCTAACAGTTTTTTAAAAAGCTGTAATTAGAAAAAATTTGGCCACGTTTGGATATGTCCACGCTGCTAATTACCTGTTAGTAGACAGATTGAAAATATATTGAAGATTGAAGAACTGAAGAATATGAAAATTTACTAATAACATATAAAATTATTCGTTCATTATTTCTACTCTTATTATTTTCTTTAAACTTTCCAGCTTTATATAATTTTTTTTTTTTTTTGTTAACCTCGGAAATGTGAAGTTCATAGAGCAGCCAGCGGTTTAATCAGCCAACTTTTGCTGATATATAATATTGTTGTTGCAGCAGTAAATATTCACCAAATAGTTCTGGATATTCTGCCCAGATGCCCACCTTTGGGAGGATGTGCGGTTCGTGTGGGATCGCGGAAAGAAAATACAGTAAAACTTTTGTAAATTTTTTTTTACTACTCGTCCTGCCATCGACTCGAAAATTGAAAAAAGTGCTCCACTGTTGGCCTTATAAGTGAAAGAAAACTAAAAAGAAGTATCTACTAGAAAATACTGCCTGTATAATACAATAACTACTGTCAAAAGCAATAAAAAATGTTTTCCAAAACTTTTGTTGTTTTGGTCTGCCAAATTTGATTTTTGATCAAATCAAAAAACTGGTAAGTCATTGTATGGAGAACTATATACAGAACATGCAAAAATAAAAATCTGATAGTGATCGGATAATTTGTCTTACAGTCTCAGACAGTGTGATTAAACGAACTCGAAAAATTCTGTTTCGAGAAAAACGTGTTTTAAGTTTAACTGTCATAGATGATTAAACTGAGCACATACAGTTTAGTAGGCTGTAACTCAAAAACTATTTGAGATATCGATTTCAAATTTCGGTATGCTCCTTTTAAAGGTAATGGTAATGGTAACATAAAATAATTTTTTAATTTTTTTTAATTTCATATTAGCTGTGCCCCTTAAGAAACAAATGTACAAAGGTTTTCTATTATGCAAATCTCTACTCAAAGTAGAGAATTTAAATCATGCTCAAGTACTTTTAACAACAAAGTAAACTACAGTGTAAAGCTATTTATTAGTGCTCTACATACGTATATCACATACATATTTATGTTTGCATGTACTAAGAGCCGTAAAGAGTCATTAATTTAATACTTGTAAGCTTTCCGTTATTTACTCGCATTTATTAATGCCACAGCGTTGCGGTGTTGTTGTATACGAAACAAATAATTTCTATTGGCGCATGATCGTGAGATACTTTTCAACTTGTTTCATGAATATTTAATGCATATGCATATGTACATATGTATGTGTACAAATGAAAAGCAACTGTAAATGAAATCATTTACCTATGTACATACGAGTAGATAACAGTGAGTACATACATACAAGCAGAAAACATTGTGCGCTGTGAGCTCCCTTTATTTGACAGCAATACACTCATTTAAAGTAGATGAATGCAACAACAACAAATTACTTATATATGTACATACTTGTATATACTTAAGCATAATATACCAATAAGACAGCAAAGGGCAAAAAAAAGCGCATTTAATTACATTTCCACTGCATCATCAGTCAAAGTGGGTGCTGCCAGTGGAGCGTGTACCTTAACTTCACCGATTCATGGCTTCGCTGGATGGTTGATTGACTGACTGCTGCGTCTGCCAGCGCTTCGGTTGGCTGATGAGCTTGAGCTTGTTGGCAAAGAGTTCGAAGCACAAGCTTTCCAATGTGGCAAATAGAGTAATTTAAGGAGAGGAGAAAATGTGGTGTGGTGTGGTGGGGTGGTATTGAACTCCATGCTGGTCTCATGCGGCAGGCGCTGTTGTTGGTGCTGTTGTAATGTGCATACATACTGTGATATGCATACAAAATGTAGTGAGGGCGTTAATTGATATTCCGCTCATTTGGCATAATATCTTTTCGAACAACAAGATTAACAATAAGACATAAGTAAACATGTATGTATGTATGTACATGTGTATGAAAGCATTCAGCAACAACTGCGGTAACGTAATTTGTAATGCTGTATTCATCAATTTCAAATTGGTTGCAAACATTGACGAAGGGAAATTTGTATGAGCATATAACTTGCTTTGTGCGTATGTATATATGTATGTATGTATGTGTGTATTTTTTGTGTGTACACCTACAACCCCTTACCAGCTTTTTACATTCGTAACAACTCGAATTGCGCCAACAAGTGTATATGTATGAAATTGTTTCCAACACATACATACATACAAATGCTGGCAAAAGCTTACCTCAATGCGTGCTTATGTTAAGTTGAGTTGTGTGTTGGGTTTGTTACGAGTTTGAAGAGCTTCACTTGCATATACACATAGTTTATCGTTTATTAGTTCTCGCTTATCTCAAAATACATATGTACAAATGTATGTGTATAAGTATATATGTTATATTCACAAGCAAATGAGTGTGTCTTCAATGAGTCTACTCATTTGCTACTTATTACCATTACAAGTGTAATTTATTCTCAAAATCATTAATCAAATCCATTGACGTTTTTGTACAAGTATTTTCTCACTATGCACTTCGGTGCTGATTGTTGGCAATTCAATTGATATGAATGAGATCGTTTTACTTAAATACCCAAATATGTATATATATGTACTATATGGAATAAGTGATGGTTAACTGTTAACCTTTCATTATGTATTTCAACATGGCGTTCAAATCGTTATTGAAAGTATGCAATGAAATTTATTAATTACTTGGAATGCACAGTTGCGAGTAGAATTTTTTAGATAAATATTTAAATAGCAGGAATAAACTACAACATAGGCTGCATCGAATCTATGTATACAAAATTTCAAATCGATATCTCAAAAAATGAGGGACTAATTGCATATACATATACAGACAGACAGGCGGACACGGTTGCTAGGGGAAGTATTGACCCGATTTTACTTAATTTCATAAGAAGATTCTCTCCGAATTTCAATACTAAATATTACATATTGACCGATATTTCGGTAATAAATCAGCCATAGGCACTACAGGATACCGATAACTTCATTGGTGTTTGATTTGTAAATTGGAAAATTAAAGAACTATATGGAATTTAAAATTGTTTTATATAGCAAATAGGAAAGTCAATGAGAGTATAAAAATAAATTAAATATGAATAAAAATTAAATTGTGAAAATGTTTTACACTAACGATTATATAACAATGTCTTTATAAAAATTTAAAATATCCCGTATGAAATCGCTATTTGTTAATACGCGGAAGTATGTACAATATAAGCTGATTTCACCAATTGTTTGCAATACTAGATGCCAGTGAAGATATGTATGTTGAAATTTATATATATATATACATATGTATATACATTTGTATGTACATATTTATCTACTATTCCCCGTTAGTACCTTCACGTACTGGGATTGGCTGAGCTGCATAAAGAAAACAACTGATAACAGCCAACAACAACAAAAACAACAACAGCGAGTTAGTAGAGCTTAAAGATATTATTGTAATATATTGAGTGAGTAACTGTGTTGCAGCAACAACAATTGCTGTAAGTGAGCAAAGCTTGAAACAAATGAAATTGTCATAGAATTTTTGAAACATTAAATGGAATTGAAACAAAAACTGTATAATCATAGAAACGAAACAGCAAAGTACAGACGTGAGATTTCGTAGTTGTAATAGAAAAAAAATTTTATTCTACTATTTTTGTTTACAATTATTATATACACATACATATATAAGTAAGAATGATGCAAACATTTATACATTAGTACTAATGCGCCTAAGTACCTTTTGTTGACTTGTAAACTGCTAATTCAAACAAACGACCACTAATTGGTCATGATTGAAATAAAACAAAGATTGTTAAAACTAAAATACAGAATTTACTATTATTTGGATTTATTAACGGGAAACGAATAAATGTAGAGATAAAAGAAATCAAATAATAATAATATCTTTAAACAAAAAATTGTAGGTAACATGAAATTAAAATTAATTTTATCTTAGATTTCTTAAATTTTTCGTTAGTTTGTACTTAAATGTTAATTTGAAAATCAAATGTTGAAACTTGGAGGTAAGTACGAGTACATACTAGGAGCTATAAGAATAAATACATATGTACATGCATACATATACATACATATAGGTGTACATAGGTATCTGTTTATGCATAAAATGAGGGAAGTACACTTCTGTAAAACTTTTCTCTTTTAGAATTTTAAGTACCATACTATATTTTTTTAACACATCCAAAAAATACCATATGATCAGAATTTACCCAGACTGGTCCATTTATGGTTAATTGTGCCTGTGAACCAAATCGATTTTGTGTTATCAATGGAATCACGGATCTCAATATATCTTTTGGATTGACTCAACCATTTTAGTTAATGTTTTGGGATGGTGGACTCATACCAAAAGATCTGAATCTTTTGCAAAAAATCGAGTAGAGGTCGCAAAAGAGATGCTTGACAACGTAGCTGAGAAGCCTCATCAAACGCATCAATAATTATGACGAGACGTGGGTCTATGAAATTGTTCAACAATCTAGCGAAACGTGCAATACCAAAATTCGCTGTAGGCACCAAAGGCCATCTTAGTTGTTTCTTATAACAAGTGAATGGAAAATTGTATTAAGGGTTGGCATTATTGGCCCAAAATGAGCCTATTTTGAAGGCTATAATAAAGATTTGTATTTAAATTTGAGAAAATGTAGTTTTTTGTCAGTTCGCGTCAAATTAGATTAGACAGGTATATTAAATTTATAATTCTCAAATTGACAAACATATTTTAGAAGCCGCAATTTTTGGTAACTATAATAAATTTTATACAAAGTAGCCATTTCAGCTTTGACGTAAACATTGATAAGAAGATATTATTTTTTTTTTTAACAGCTGAAGCCTTACTCGTGCTAATTCTAATGCTAAATTTGAGTTTTCTTTTCATAGATCTTTCTGCTATATAATTTCAAATAGTAATATCAGACACTAATCAACACATATGATAGACATGATGTAACTGTTGTGTTTACCAAGTTTAATATATTCAAATCGTTGGCATTTGAATGGCCAAAGATAACGATATTGCCGGTCAATTACATACATACATATGAACTTACATACCTACATAATTGTGGAATATTAAACAGTTACAGAATTTATTTTTTCAGCTTTAGAATGCAATTTATTTTCAAGTATAAATTCATACAAAAGATTTGTATGACAATGAAAGCGACAATTTGACATCCTCTATTGTTATTTATATGTATTCATACATTCATATCTATATTCGTAGATGTATATATAGATGTTTTCATTAAGATTGTAAATGTCATTGTAATTCGAAAATGAAAATAAATGAATCTATGGTATGTATGTTTTCTACATTTGTCTATAAGAATGCAGTGCGCCAGCAAAGAGGTACACACCTTTAATCTCTTTATGATACCAAGAAAAGGTATGTAAGGTGATACATATATGTAGTTATGAAAAGTATTTAGATAATATTCAAATATGACAGAAAAAATAATATCTGCTTAATCTCAAAGGTTTATTAATTCGCTCAAATTACTTTTGATAATTACTTGGGTTATGTCCAATTTTTGAATTATAAGCCTCTCTATAAAAACTTATCCCCTGTCAGAAATATTAATCAACTTAATTTGATCAAAAATACCCAATATAATATAACCAAATACATCATAATAATATCAACTACAACAACAAACAACCTTCAAGTTGAATCAAGGTTACTTAATAAGAAAAAAAATCTTTTATGAAGTTCTTTATCTTGACTTTAAGCAATTTGAATGACAGCTATATGCTATAGTTCTACGATCTGCACTATATGATGAAATTGTAGCGTTGCCTTGGACAATAATCTATGCTAAATTTCTTAAATATAACTTGTCAAATAAAAAAAACAATTGCCATGATTCCATAGATCAGTACCTACAAAATAGACGGACTGACAGACAAACAGACAGGCATGGCTACTCATGGAACCCTATACCCCTTAGGAAACCCTACACCACATTAAAGATGGATATTTTGTCACACAAAAATAGTTGGCGTAGTTCACTTTGTTTTCGATCTAATTAGAATCCCTTGCGACTTGTAGAAACGGTGTTTATAAAACACCTGTAAAAGAAATTGTGTCTAAATACTTTTATTTGCCTTAAGCTTCCACTACTATTAAGCTTATTAGCCCTTAATGAACTATATAGTAATGTTTTACTAATTAACACCTACCCTAAAATTCTCTTCACCTCCGCTTCTTTTATACGAAATTGCACAAACATACTTCCTCTCACCCCATGCACCGATGTAGTCGATCATCTGCCACAACAAGTGAGAACACAGTAAAATTTTAATTGAATGCATTCAAAAAGGGATTTAATTTGTTGTTGCTGTTACGCTTACGACCAAAGTAAAAAGGATGCCGATACTTTTATGTGCCACATTTTTACGAGCTTTTCGGCGAATGCGATCATTTTTATAATAAGTTGCAGACTGCAACCGCAGCGCGAAAAATGGAGTAAAAAGAAAAAATATCGAAAATAAAAATCGTAAAAATCGCACAAGCGCACACACATTTGTAAGAACAACAACAACCCACACTTTAAATATTTCGCCCATAAACCGATCGTTTTGCAGGGATTTAATACACTCGTACTTGCCTCAGTCAGTTGCGTGCCTTCAACATGTTGCGCACCGCTCTACATTTATAAAAGGCATATGTATGTATGTGTGCATGTGTGTGCACTTTACACCGCTCTCAATTATTCTGCGAATAAATCAAAGTACAATTTCGCACTTTTACCACATTTTGCGGCCGCACGAGTACTTACGATTTGTCTGCCATCAAAGGGAATTTCTGCGGTCTTTACTCCTTTACTTCTTCCAACGGATGCTGCGTTACGGTAAATACCTAGTATTACAATGAAGTGATATTTGTGTATCCTAATGAAAACCACAGATATTTTTCATACTAGTGTGCCAGTTGATTATAAACGATTTCGGACCAAGATTGGTGACCATAAATCCATAATTGGAATAATATGCTTCCTACAGCCTTGATTATGGTTAAGTCGATATACCACTCCTTTTATAAGTCTCTATATAAGTTGAGGTTTGGATTAATTCGATTTTTCTTGTAAAATTACTTAGCATGATCGAGGTCGTTTTTGCAAAAGATTCAGGTCTTTTAGTACGAATCTAGCACTGGCACGCTTCATACCTAAAATATTCACTAAAATTTGTTGAGTCGATCAATAAGCGATATTTCCTGCTCTACTATCTCTCAGATGCTAACAAGACGATTTTGAAGCATTGATTCTTTAACTTTAACTTGGGGAAACACAAAATTGCACGCAAACACGTTGTTCAATTTTTTTCTATGGTAAAAATCGCCAGACAAACCTTTCGCATCGTAAACAAACAGCTGCCAAACACACACTAATTGACTAAAAGGGTTGTAGGAATTTAAGGAAAAAACGGTAAATATTTTACATCCACAACACAGAGTTTGGTAGGATGGGCGTTTCGAGTTCGTACTATGATTTCGCTTTCTGAGAAAAGGGGATGATATTTTTAGGTGTCTTCAGGTCAACAAAATATTCGAGTATCTGACGTGAGATGTTTTCTTTTTGGCTCCTAAACCAGTTACCAACCAGATACTAACCAGATAATAGTATCAAACAATAACGTGAGCACCAAGAGCCGATTGCTTTTACTTTTCTCTATGATTGTTATGCACTCTGTTAATATATAATATAAATAACTATCTACTACTAATACTGTTGTGAGCAATGCAGATTGCTGCATTTTATGGCCGATATAAAGCATTCTTTAACTTTAGAAATTTAAGCTTGAAAGCTCGCAAGCAATTTCTTGTTATCAATAATTTAATTTTCAATTCAAAACAGAAGGTCCACCAACTGATGGTAGTCGTCATGAACCATTCCGAAAAACTAGAAACGTAATGTTTTCCCACACCGTCCGTGCGTATGCGTGTTATGTGTGAGGAAATCCTTAATCTGCTGTTGTTTGTCGTATTAACTAAATGACACAAAGTAAAGTAGAATCGAGCGATTGAATGGACGAAGAAATTCATGGCGATAATGAAATGGAATTTCAAGTGGAAGCATTCAATTTATTAAGCTTTTGTGGCGCTCAAAAGGAACGCTTACAAGGGATATTACAAAAATATATGAGAATGCATTGGTACCATTTGAAAAGAGAGTGTGGTTTGTACATATGTAAGTAGATCTACGTATACTTATACATACCCTCACACGGTCGCAGTTACAATGTATGAGTTTACACTTTGAAAGAAATTTGAACTTTTGAGATTCTTATTTCTTTAATGACTTTTATATTTAAGAATTATAAAAATGTATACGTACAGATCGGTTGAAGTAGTATGATAAAATAAGGTTGGTAGTTTGCGATAAGAGATTTATGGAAAAATCAGTGGACGCTCTATGGCTCTCTCAGCATTACCTTTCTTAGTAACGATAATCAATAGTTAAGTCTGTCACAATGAACCTGAGTTGCGTGCTTTTGCTAAGAAATTTTCATAGATTAAGTTTTGAGAAAGAAATTACGATGTTTTTTCATATTTTCAAAGTTTAACTATTTAAGAATATGTCTACGCGAGGATTTCTGAAAATTTCAATTATTTTCGGAAACATAGACGTTTTACTAACTCGACCTCAAAACTGGTACGGAGTCAGGTTAAAAAGTACGAGAAAATAAAAAATATGGTGAAAAATGTCGCCAATTTTTTTTTACTTATTGCTAGTCTATGCAATTGTGACATCAATGCAGATTGATAACCTGTTTTTTTTTTTAATTCAGATGACTAGGAGGGTTGAAATCGTGGGTATGCTCATATGCCAATTTTTTAAGACCCCGGACTTCATATGCTGCCAGTTTTTAAAATTTTTTTAATTCATTTTTTTCGGTACTCTTGTAACATTAATAAATAACTGATAAAAAATCGATAGCTACAATATTGATTACCTTACATTACGACACTTTAAAAATTACCTTAAATTCATGCTTCTAGGCTATACCCCTTAAGCAGTAGCTGAGAAAATTCCTTTCTTAAAAATGTTGGTACTATATTCAATTCAAAAATTTAATTGTATGAGATTTATCAATTTATGCCAACGCTTTTTTTTTTACAATCTCACCTGTTCAGTCATATAGTTCCGTGGGTGGGACTGTGGCTATATTCCATTCGAAAAATTTCAGAAGTCATCCCATTCTCAGTCGATTATAATATACTCTAAACTATTTTATAGTAAATATAATACTATAAACTCAGTGTCCTCCTTTTTGGTTATAACCCATCACATTGAGACACTTATCAATCATAATATATGCATGGAGTACCAGGTGATCATGTTGTGGTGTTAGAAAATATTTGTCCATTAACTTTGCATTAAATTGCAGTTTTTTTTAAACCATAGTTAAAATGATCTGATCATAAAAAATTTATTTTTTGAAAGTAATCTTAAAATGCCACTCTCATAGAAACCCTCGTTTCTATTGGCAAAAATATGGAACAGTCGGTATTCGCAAGCTTCTCTTGAGGCGAATTTTCTACCAACAAAATCTTTCGCCATAAACAGTGATCGGAAGTAATCACTTGCTGCCAGGTCCACTAAGAAGATCATTCTGGAATTCAAACCTCGAAGCTAAAGATAACCGACCACAACCGAAGCGTACGTTAGAAATACGCACTTCTTTAAACTCATTTTGACCACTGTACCCTGCACAGTTGCAATAACCCTCCAAGTTGTATTTTAAATACCACAAATTCAATTAGTAATAAACCTCATCAATGCATAGTTCGATTTTGATAACAAAGCCATTGAGTCAACCAAACAACGATTGCTTGTCCGCCAATTGATGCCAACACAGCAGGCGAGGTTTTGATCACCTCGAGGCGTGCATCAGGCAATAAAACAATGAAAGGCACGGCTTCCACACATACCTATTACAATATATGCGGGTAAGGAGGCGATGTGTTTGTAAATGCCAGAAGGTGCAATATAATGAAGCAGCAAAAATGTTTATCACATTGCGTTTACAACAAATATGACAACAACAAGGAACAACAATGTCGCCGTTACCTTTAGAAGCTGCCAACTTACGCTCAAGACACGGCATGTGTGGCATTGAATGTTTCTGCATATGAGTTACCTTAAGAACTAAGGCTAGGAACTATTTAAACCTACACTGCGCTGCTGGAGCTGCGGTTGCAGTAGAGCGAAGTGCGAAATTTACGAGGTGTTACAATTCCAGTATCAGCAATGCAAAACTAACAACAACAACAACAGCAAGCAAATGTGATACTTCAGCAGTAATAACAACAATGACAACTTGTTGATGTTTAAGAAAATGGCAAAAAAAAATAAAACTCACACCACCACTGTCTGGGCTTTTGTTGGCGGCCGCGATTTGTGGCACTTCGGTCGCCAGCATCGACTTGTCGTCGCATCGCTATCCGGCGCAGAGTCACCGTGACAGGCCGACAGGTAGCCTCAGCTTGTTAAAGTGGCAATTTATGCGTGGAAATTTATTGTAGCCCAGCGGGAAGATTAATAAATTGAATATTAAACTAGGAATTGAATGGACATCGCAGAAATTGCCTGGATTCCGTTGCCATATGCGTGTGTTTGTAATGAAATAAATGAAATCTGCTGGTGGTGAGCTACCGCATGTTGCATCAGGTCATTAAGTGTCCTATTGTGCACAGTGGTGAGTGGTTATGGTAAGGCAATATTGAATTTTTCACAGTTTTGAACTATTAGAGAGATGAACAAAAATTGTGGCATTTGCCTGAGCAGTTCATTCGATTTATGTATTCGATTCTACTAGCCGCCCGGTGGTACTAGTACATTCAAAAATATCAACGGAAAAGTATTTTAAATGACTTCGCCAGCTTCCTTGTTTTGCGCGAGCACATTGGCAAAATGTTGTCCGAACTCAAAATTTTTAAACAAACGATTTATACTTTTGCTCTAATTTTTGAAGATGTCAGTCTTTCTGGAGAAATTCCAGAACACATTTTAGCAACTCCATCCGAATAAAATTTTGCTATTGTAAATTTGAGAGGAAGTATTTATTGTTCGACTTTTATAGTTTCTCAAATACTTAAATATCGAAATTCTTTTGGAAGCTTAACAATAATAGTGTAATTATTTAAATAGTTTTCAAGCTTATTTACAAAATGAACTTTTTATTTCATCGTATTTAGGACTTTTAGTTCTTGAGGCAAAGTTTTCAACAGAAAAAATATTTTGCTTAGACGAGAAATTATTTTCCTCCCGGAGCTTCTGGCGAGTCATTATCGAAGTGTGTTCCTCTTCTTTAGGTCACTTATATAACGCAAGAAACAGGTTACGAAAGCCATATATTGGTAACATAGTAGATGTCGTTTTAAGGAGCATATATGGTATGTATGTATAATGTACAAAGATTTTTGTCACTTAATTTTTAAATTGAATTTAAACAGGTGCCTCCTCTCTCCTTTTCTTTCTCTTACTCTCCCTCTCTTTTTCTCACTCTCTTAAATGATCGCTTGAGTTAACACTTTTGAAAATCATCATTAGACGAACGCCCAATATGCACTCGCTTCGGGCGCTGTTGTCTTTTGAAACAGGGTGACAACGATGCGCCACTAATTACAATTTTTATTACAAATGATAAAGGTGTAGAAAGATAAATGATGTTAATGCAACAACAAAAATTCTCTAACGCGACTGCATGCGACCAATGCAGCGGTGAAGATGAATGATCTGCCATCAAAATAAACAAGCCAGGATACAAGCCGGTGACTACAGCACTCTCGTCTTTGCTGATGCCACCATGTAATCAATTACAACAAAATTAATGCTAATTTGACAGTTTTAGGGGTGTGAAAAATATATGTTTGATTCATTTAATTGTGGCGTGTTGAAACAATCATGCTTTGCACACCAAAATAAACGTTTTCAGCACAAATTGTTGTTGTTTGTTTGTTTGTTTGTTATATGTATAAATATATTGAGTGCTCGAAGGCGAACGTTTATCACCAGTGTTTAGCGGCAAACGATTATATAATTTTATGAGCAAATGTTTGCACGCACCAAAGCTAATTTTAATGTGCTTTTTAATTCCGCTTTATTTTAAATTTGTATGCTTATATGTGCGTAAATATGTATGCATGTAGAAAACAGACGTATGGGCCGTCCATCGTTCGAAATTTCCTGCCAACACCTCAATTCAACTATAAAAACTCCGAAAAGTTGTTGCAACTAATTGGATTATACTCGTATTTTGTACTTTTTCTCGTCTGCTTATTTTCACTTCACGAAAACATAACTGCAAATTTTATGATGATTAAACATTTTCAGTGTTTTATAATCCTTTCAAGACGGGCGTGAGTCGATACGAAACAAAAAGAAAACAAGAATGCAAATTCATGCCAAACTCAATGCAACAAATATAACACCCTACACTAGAAGCAGACTATGGTGATTTTAAAACTGTAAGGTTTTTAATCAAGTTATTTTGTTTTCTAAAATATTTTAAACATTAAATAAATGTAAAGTGAATTCTATTTAACCACTGATATATCAATAAAATTCTATAAAATACTCTGCAATCGATGTTGGAATAAGTTTTTATGTATAAACCTAACAGCTCTGTAAAATATTTTACAATAAATAATTTATTTGAAACCCGCAAGGCATACTATGTCTTAGGTAAACACTATTTATTGATCAATGCGCCTGATTGTAGGCAACGTTGTATACTTTCTGTTATAATTTAAAATATAATAATAAAATGTGTCATGATGGCAGAAATAAAGACTGAAGGCAAAAATAAAGTTCAATTAAAAAACTTCACACTTATGTTCTTTTAGTTTTATCCATAATTTAATCACTCACTTTAAATCATGGTTTTATCACAGAGCAGAACAAGCTTTCACTCAAAAATTTTTTATCGATATTTCGAAGACTTTTTACTAAAATTTAATAAGTAGAAGAATATATATTTTGCCAAAGTAGCGATAAAATCATATCTAATACAAATAAAATCTGCCGATTGGTGAGCCATTCAATCTTAAGAAGTCAATATATCTAATGACGTTGCAGCCAGCGCAACAAAGCTCTCAAAAGAGTACTTTCTATTAATCATAGAAGTCTATTAATCTTCAAGTCTAAAACCCAAGTCAGAAAGTACAAGATTTTACTATAAAATATGTAAAACTAGTTTTTCTCAAAACTATTGCGACTTTGTAACAGAATTATTTATATCTGACCTGTGTTCCAAAATTTTGGTTTTTTACCAAAATATTGTTTCAGCATCTAAATTCTAATACCATATTCTCTCTTTACGTTCTGCGCTTTGAATAATAATTCTAAATTCTAATATAAAAATTACTATGTAAAATTTACCATAAAACCATTATTTCTGTTATTGTCCATTCCAGTGAAACTAACTGGCATTTTCAATCAAAGTAGGATACAATGCAACATTGGAGACTTGCCTAAATTACTTTTTGAATTGAACGAAGTATTTCAAATAGATGATATCAACATATACGAGGTGTGTTCAAAGGAAAAAGTGAATTTTGATTTTTGGCGGGCTGTGTACATTCGATTATCGATTCGATTATCGATTCGATTATTTGTTTCGTTATAATCGGACACATATGTTGAACATGTGCTAGCATTAGGAGCCAATTTCGATTAGTAGTTTGTTTTTGACAACAAAAAAAGTTAGCCACGTTGTTGTGTGCGCTTCGATTGTTGACTTTCGAAAGAATATGTATTAAATTTTGCGTTCAAAATGGAATAAAGTGCTCCAAGGCAATGAAATGTTGACTGTGGCAAGGAAATCGTTTTGCCACAATTAATGAGATCAAGTCAGAATGGTAGAAAGAGCTGATGGCCATTCCTAAAAACGCACTTCAGAAGTACTTCGAGGATTGAAAAAAACGTAGGCACAAGTGTAACATATCCGAGAGGGATTACTTTGAGAGAGACAAAGTAGATATTGATGAATAAATAAGTACTAAAAAACTCAAAATTCAGCTTTTTCTTTGAACACACCTTGTATGTTAATCGTTATAAACCCATTAGTACTTCTGAGCTGGTAAAAATAAATCATAAAATGGTGCGAAAATTATTTTCGAAATTATTCAAATTTTATAGAAGTGATTTTTGCTTGACCAAAAAACTATAAAAGTGAAATCGTTGCTTTTTAGGCACCTAATACTGAGTGAGATAGAAACCCAAACAGCTCATTGACATTTCCAGAGGGCACAGAAAGTCCAGGCTGCAAACTTCTGTGCACAAAATTTTGGCAAAAAAGAGTGTGATATTTAAATAAAATTGCAATTTATGAAGCTGTATTCGAGAAAGGCGTGTTGTAGGGTGCAAAACCAGCGCAAATCGATGCAGTGAACTACTTTCAATTCAACGGAGACATTCGCAATGCCGTGAACACATGTTTATAACTAAATACATGAGCATAACATCAAATAAAAGAGTTAATTTAAATGAAAAAGGAAATACGGAAAGCATGAAAATTCAAAATATATATGTCTGTATGTATGCCTATGTGCAAATACCGCTCCCACAAAGGAACAACTGAATTTATTTGAGGTAAAAGTTTGAATGCGTATGCATACACACAGACACATATACATATACATATATACATATATTTCCATACACACAACTGAGCGTTGTGCTGACCTCTAGGTCCGCGATTACTTGTTTCCTTAATTTCCTGCTGTCTCCAACGCATGTGAATGCACTTTTAATACGCGCACTAAAATATTTACAAAAATGCATAAATTCATACACACCAACACACTGACATGACGACATGCATTCGTCTGCACACATGTACATATGTACATTTTATTAATGCCGACGTATGGGTGAACTCATCAAAACGCGAATCCATCATAAGTCCCACCGGCCGGCACCAGCACCAGCACCAACAGCCGCAGCGCAATACACACCAAACTAATCCCCTATCAGCCATTCAACGCTCGGCATTCGCCGTTGAGCGATCAAAAATGACGAGTCCACAACGATGACGACGAAAGCGACCAGGAAGGAAGGCCAACATCAACTCAAACTCAAACTCCATATAAATGATTTAAAACCTTTCCACATTTAATGTTCACAGTTGAATTCGTCTTGTCGCGTCACCGCACGCCTTTACCGTTGCGTTTGCGCCGCGGCCGCATAGCTACGTTGCTTTCGCAATACCATTACACACATGCATTCATTGCAGTATTTTCGCTAAAAACGAAATGCACAAAAGAAAAATTTACTTTATTACCATTGACGCCCTCATCGTTTGGTAGGGAAATAATAAAAATGAAGAGAATTATTATTATTCGCATACGTTGAGGCGATGGAAAATGCCAAACTAAAAAGCCAGCTAAACTCCATGCGAACATATGCGCCGACACTCATACATTTATATATGTATATGTACGAGTACAGGCCAAAAAGCCAACAGACCTTCCTAGACGCAACGGTGTCGGCATGTACGCACTTCAGTTCTATGCATTTAATCGTACATTGGTTTAAAGGGTGTAGCGAAATGGCCGGCCGTGTTGAAATATTGAAATAAGAGACTGCGCTTCGAGATAGCCAAAAACTCGGAGCTGTGCTCGTTGGTGATAGGCTCCCATAAATCAGCATATTTACGTTTACAGTACATTTCTGGAATATATCATCGATTGCTTCGCGGTGGTAATCCCCCAGTGCACTAGCCAGGTTCCTTATTTAATATAGACCATGCTAACAAATAAAAAACAAAAAATTTCACACATTTTAATAAAAAACTTTATTATTGCCTTCAAACGCCTACTCCTTTTGAGCCAATACAAGCATGTCGACACTTAATCCAATTTTCTATACACTTGTTACAAGTCTGTTGAGTTGGCCCTTAGTGCCTTTAGAAAATTTTGGGTTTTTCGATTTCAGCCTATTTTTGGAGCACCATTCGCTAGATTGTTGAACAGTTTCGATAGCATATTCATAAACTCATGTCTCGTCACCAGTAATGATGCCTTTGTTGAATGTAGGATGCTCAGCTACTTTGTCAAGCATCTATTTTGCGACCTCTATTCAACGTGGTTTTTGCAAAAGATTCTAGAGTTTTGGTATGAAGCTAGCATTGACACGCTTCATACCCAAAACATTAACCAAAATGTGTTGAGTCGATCCATAAGAGTTATTGAGATTTTCAGCGATCTCTCTGATGCCAACCTGACGATTTTTAACTACTATTTCTTTACCTTTGTCGATGCTCTCCTGACTAACAGAGATGGATGGACGACTCGCATAAAGCAAGCTTTCGTTGACTTTACGAACTTCACTGAATTCTTTGTGCTACTCACGGACTTGTGTTTTTGTTAAAGTAGACTTCTCAAAATACTTCTGCAACATTTTCAAACAAACAGCTGTCAAACACACACTAATTGATATATGAATATCACACTTCACACTCAGATATAAAGTAATTTTTATATGTGGGAGACGTCCAAAATAAATGCTTGATTAAATATTCAGTCACAATCTAATTGGAATGTGAGGATCAGGGAAATGTTATAAATAAATGATGTAACCGGTCATTTTGATCGGTTTGTAGTTCTAGTGTTAAACCGAGTTGAGATCCGTCTTTAGTCTTTCAGTTACAGCATAGCATATTTAAGACATCTATTCTCTTGCCATGAGTTGTTTGGAAACTTCGCATCGCTTTATCGCTTTATTGCATCATCAATCTTCAGTGAGGGTGGACTATAAGTACTTTTGAAAAAACATAAATAAAATATTAAAATGTACATAATTTGTATTCTCTAAAATAAGGCCACTCTCACTACCCTAGAACAATCGCTACTCGGTAATAATATTCAATACATTCTAAAGGCTGATGAAGTCGTATACGAACATTCGACATGGTCTACTCATATATTAACATTAGGAATTTTTTTTTTTTACCGACGAAATTATTAAATTTACGAAGTTCAGCATAATATTGACAGTTAGTCTAACTAAGTTATTGAATACTTCTTGGGACACCTTTTATACCTACAACTCCTATTGTACATATGCATGGGGAGACTTAAAGAATCGTGCATTCACATATTCCGCACTAATATTTTCCACTATTTCATACATTTTATGATTATTTGCTTTTTTATTTTCTTTCATTTGTTATTATTATGGTTGCTTATTTTAAGGTCACATTATACTTTTTTGTGCTGCATTAAGCCAAGTGCTTCCTTACGCAAAATATTAGCTTAGAGAAGAAGCAACAATACAAGCTGTACCGTTGATTGCCCGAAGGCCATAGAACTTTTCATTTGAACACGGTCAAAATTTTACCTGGTGGGAGTGAAATAGTGGAGTGATGAACGCGGGCATTACAAAGACGTTCATACGAGTACAGAGCATAATTAACTACTCATACCAATTTATGCTGCAGAGTATAATGCGCCACATTCCATAGAGTACCAAGGGGGCATACAACCATATGTACATACATATGTATGCTGGTATATACAGAGCAGAAAAGTTTGCTGACTTAATTTTTAATATATAATATATAAGTATTTATATATTAAAAAAAAAAATTTTATCTCCATCATATAGTGTACGATCTACAAATAGCGTGAAGAAACTTTAAAGTACAGCCAGGTGAGCAAATGGAGAAGCTACTAGAGATATAAGCAGATATTTTTTAAAACATTAGGTAGACCCTTAAAAAATTAAAATCAAGGTTTTTTTGTTTATTTAAATTTGATAAAACAAAGGGAAAAAACCTTAACAGTATAATAATTCATACCAAATTTAAAAAAGACGCACATAACTAATTAAATTCAGCGCATCGCGCAGGTTTAAAAAATTGCATTTCCAAATAACTTGCAACATTTGAGGACCTCTCTAATGTCTGTACAAATGCATTCATTGCTTTGCCGACTAAAATGATGTATGCAGTTTTTTGATATGCCTCGAGTTGTTGTAATAAATTTAATGTGCACAGTTGGCACACGGTTCAACTGCAGACGCGGCAAGCGATCGTTGAGCTATCATTGCAGTTGCACTGCGTTCTTCTCGCCATTTCCTTGACTTTTATTATTATTATTTATTTTTTGTTGGTGTAGGCGTGCCATTTTGATATCAATCACAACTGAAGACATTTGACTTGCGGCCTTCAAGATGAACCACAATTGTTTCACTCGTTTTTTGTACGAGTATGCTTCCACCTCGTCTTAATCATTATGGTACACCAAATGGGAACTTTATTTTCTGTTGCTTGCTAAATATTGGGCAAAGTTTAAGTAAGGATTTAGTAGATGAAATTTACTAGTCACTTTATAGTCAACCGGTTTAAGAGAGCCAGATGTTTTTTTACTACAAAGATTGGAGAAAGAATAACAGTAGCTTAAAATCATTTATTGTTCCTATAAAAACTCGATAAGTAGAGTTTCAGAGCGCCATCTACAGGGCCTTTGGATTTTAAAGCGCCGAAGAGTTTTTCGAACAAGTGAATTGGAAGAAAAAAGAACCTACCCTAATATATGTATTTTTCGGTATCTTTCTAAGAAAAAAAGATAACTTTTCTGATCTAGAGTTTGCTGAGTTTTACTATTTGACCTTTTATGGTACATTTATTAAAAATATTGCGATTGAAGTTGAGTTCATGATTTATTGAATGTCACAGCTGGATAATTGCTTGTCTAACTCATCTTAATTTCACATGAAGGCTTAATTTCTCTATCTCTAAGTCGCCTATGGTTTTAAGTTCCAAAAATCTGACTGTCAAGAGATCTAGACTCGAACACTCTCGAAGACGTAGTGTCTTATTTTATTCCTAAGAGTCTCAAATTACATTTTGAATTAACTATTTGTAAGTGTACTGGGTCCACTCAGCCTAAAACGCTAAATTAAATTATGATATGAAACGAAGCAAAATCTGCTATACATATACCATATTTCACATTTGCCACAGCTCCACTAACTTTTTCGACTGTTGCTTTGACAGCTGAGACTCATTTGAAATTGGAAGTAATACGAAAATAGTAGTTAAAGTATAATAAATTTGTTATTTATATATGTATATAATAATTAAAAATAAATTCATATAGGTATGTATGTATATAATATACTTATTCATTCATTCATTAGTCTGTTATTTGCCACAGGCTCCAAAAATTTTAGGTTTTCTGAATGGCATGGAATATTCCACTTCTACTTTTTATTTATGTAAAATTTCAAGTTCATTTTAATAGTTGAGGCTTTTAAAATCATTCAAAAATTGATTGCATAACTCACCTAAATCGATGATCAGCCAATAATTTGTATATATGAATATGATATGTATATACAAGTATGGCCGCTAGGCCTATTTAACATAGTTCTTGCCACCAAAAGTAAACTAGCCGCGCATCTTAAAATTAAATTTGTGATTAGTGTCTTAGTTTACATCGGATGCTGTTTTTTTTTGAAGCTATTATGTTTTATAATTAGCCACAAGTTTAATCAATCAAAATTCATTCATCGAGTTTTTTCTCACAAAAAATTTTGCAATTTGGTTAACATTATATAAAAACACAGACCAACGAAATCATGTAGACAAAAACTGTACTTAACGAGTGTGTTTTGTTTTTAAAGAAGTCGTTTATAAACTAAGATCGTAACCAGATAATTATTACAATGCAGGTCTAAAACATGGAAGATGTAGTGTTTATGCTGCTTGGCTTAAGCAAATAATATAATATATATATATATATAACTATGAATATAAATATCTGATATCTTTGCTTTGATTACAAGAAAGATTGAACACTGCGTCAGTTCGAAATTTCGGGGTTTCAGAGCTAACTCCTCCTTATAGCTTAGAGAAGAAAGTGCTGCTCAGCTTTCTGGCGTAGAATATTGTATTTAAGTTTCTAATTTTCAACTGTTGCTTTAAACTTTAACTGGTTGAAATTTGTACGGACTATTACTAGGATTATGCAGTTAAGGAAGAGACAAAACTCAGAAAGAGAATCAAAAACCAATTAGCAAAGGCTAAGTTCAGAGTAATCAAATATTTTATACTCACGCACGAAAGATGAGACAAAAGCCCAACCAAAGGGTGTAAATTTAATATAATATATTAGATATATGAGGAAAAAATTAACCATACAGAGTCGGAAATAATTATATTAGGTATATGGTGTTTAGACGAAAGTTTAGACCGATGTCACTCATATTCAATGATAAACCATACAATGAAAAATACTTGGACAACATATCCAATTGAAGCTGTCATTTAAATATCTCATATATTGACATGAGTGACTTACTATCAGCAAAAAAGTCCGAAATCACTATATCGGGTATATTGTCGCTAGGTAAAGGTTTGGTCTGACCTTTCGGGCATTACATAAGTACACTCGAAAAATTATTTACACGTGATATATAACTCCCACATTGATCGATGCATTCGTTATACGGTTTTCTAGAATGACGAAAATCATAATATTTAGTATATGGAGTTTGGGATAATTCGTAGACCGATTTCACACATTTTCGGAATTAAATTAATCCGCTTAATTTTGCTAACATGTCTTACATATTCACCGACATATACGATATAAAGCCAATTGGAAGTTTGAAATTCTTATATTGCGTAAAGGGGGTTACGGGTAGTATTACCCGATTTTATCCTTTTTTGACATGACGACCAGAAAAAGAAGCTTTCTTAATTTCATAAAGATATCGTGATCCAGATGGTATAAAGTCAATCGAAAGTATTAACCCGATTTTATTAATTTTTGACATAAGGGCACATTATTATCTCACACAATGACCGAAATTTTCAGTAAAACCCAGGCATAGGCACTGAGGACCACATATTGGGTATATGGAGGTTTGAATAGTTATGGTCCGATTCGAAAGGTTATAGAAGGGAGGAAATGATATTCCTTAAAGGAAGTATATGCACAAAGTTCCTCATCGATAACGTCCTGGATCTCAATTTGAAACCGTAAATCCGTAAAAAATCAGATGGCATTTAAAGTTCTTATATTTATATATGAGAAGTAGGCGTGATTGTAATACAAAAATTTTCACAGTATACAATATTATAAGAATGTCGGAGTAATATCACGTAAATTAGTTGAAATTGTTCGAGTTGTTACTGAGATTCATTTAAGGTGGGCAATACCACCCCTATTGTCTAATTTTTATATAAGCTCCTGTGAGATCCTTTCGTATCATGTATGGTGTGTAATTTAATGCTTCTAATTCATTAATTTAGTAAGTTATCGCTCTTTTAGTAGGTTTCAACAAAACCGTTATAAGAGGAGAGGGCGGAGTTATCAGCCTATATTGGTTTGTGAGATATGGTAAACATGAAAGAGGTAGTTCTGATTACAATTGGTAACTCGCATCTTAAAACAAACACCGATATAACATGGAATTATCACCGCCAAGTATGGAAAATGTTGCAGCTCTATAATGGGATCAATATATGAAAGTACATATTTAAAGATCCTAGAACACCAAATTTTAAGTGTGCTAGAAAGCTGCATGTGGATAACAATAATTAAATTCTTGTGATAGAGGCTTCTAATAACTGTTCTATCTCTTATTGAAAATTACATAAAAATTCTATTCTTCTTAACGGAAATTATATAACTCAATTTTATATGTGAATTATTAGGAATAACCAAACAATCTGATACTTTTGATAGATAAAAACTTACAAATGAAATTAGAATGTACATTCATAACGACATTATCAAGACAAAATCAATTTTTGAACGTTTTCTCGTTCAATCTCTAAGCGCCACCAATCCAAAAAGGCGTGTCATTTAACTGGAAGCCACTATATTATCAAAAAGTCAATAAGCCAATCATGAAATGTTTCTGCAAAGTCATTCAAACAAATAATTCGAACGACTAGACGAGACCAGGTGGATGGAAGCGTTACTACACCTACACACAACCACGTTGGAACACCGACATGCGCATACAAACAAAAATTCTGGTTGAAACACCGGCATACAGCTACTTTGAATTCGGTGCAATGACACAGGCAAAAATGGAAAATTCAAATAATGATGTGACATGCAGCCACCAACCTACCAGTCAACCAGAAAAATAAACCGTTGAAAATAAAAAATAGAACAAAATGCATTCATTCAAAAGAAGATTACAAGCGCTGAGCTTGTGTAAGAGGACATGATAGAATTTTAATTTGAAGAGTGACAAGCGTTTGTGAAACGCTGCAATATTGTCAGTTTATTGCTAAGTACAAGTCTATGTACATATTTATGTAGAAATTTGTGTGTTTGCTTATAAAAGAAGACAATAAATCATTTATAAGGCATTCTCTACTTTGTTGCTCTCTATTTAACAGAATGAAATGTCGCATTTTTCTTAGGTACATAGTTAAGCACACACATACATACACACTTGCGTAATTGTTATCGCATTTTCTATGTAATTAAAATATCATTTACATAAGGTTGAGATGGTGCCAAAGGGTTAAACTATTTCGTTCTTTGTCGGTATTTAAGTTAAAAATAAATTATATTAGAAAACGCTTTATTTCGTGTGACAAACATGAAGGTATTTTAAAAAGGTATATACATATATAAGCATGTGTGAATTGTAAGCACTCGTTATAGATTCTGAATAATAATCATCTCGGTATAAAATGATACGCTTATATAACCAAGAAATATTAGATTTAACAACTTTACGAGCACACCTAGTGTGAAATTAAAAAAAAAAAAGTATTAAACATTTTTTATATTTCAATGGGTTATACCTTTAGCAAAAACATACTAAAATTTTTAAACGATACCTCAAATAGTTTTTTAGTTGCAGTCTTCTTAAGTCTAGCCGCTCATTTCAATCATTTACATCAATTTATCATTGAACGCTTTTCTCTCTAAACTAAATTTTTCGCATTTGTTGTTTTTATACCCTGAATAGAGACATCGGAGACCCCATAAAACGTATATATAAATCATCAGCCAAGTCCTTTTGTCCGTCTGTATACACACGAACTAGTTTTTTTTTTTGGTTTCACCACTGCAGCCATGGAGGAAATTTTTTTTAACGCTGTCGGGAATCGCATATAACTCGAAAAATATAAGTCTTCAAAAATTTTACTGTGTATTTGTAAAATATGCATAAATATACCCGTAAAATTTTAAAACAATGGATATAGTTTTTTGGTTTTTAAAATCCCTATAACCTCTTGTTAGGCTGTCAAACTAGGCATGCCCCTTGTAAGCTTCATATTGCTCCTCGAAGGACCACTATATATTTTTGCATTAGCAAATTCTTGCTTTTATAAATCTTAGAAACCAACACCTTTGGATGTTTTCCGATATTTAGTATAATTTTCAGTAAAACAATATAACATAGATCACGGAATATTACCTTTTTTTTCATTGCCAGTTTCTATTCGCCACAATACAATCGCTACAATTGAGTTATGATGCCAGTTTGCTGTCTGAAGTACTTTGGTAGAGCTTATCTCGAAATTCTCTCCAAAAAGCTACTACTACAAAATATTCCAGAGTCATACTCGTTCTTGAAACAAACGATATACTCGTAGTCATCTTTGCTACAATAAGATCTCTCTTTTGTGGAGAAAAACGAGAAATACATTGGTTGACGCAATAGAATGTGTATTCGCTTAATGCGTTTGTGATCGAATGAGCTCTACTGTAATTTTCCGATCTTCAATAGAATAGCACAAGCAGACAATTTCCACCCATTATAACGACTCATTATAACGACTATATCACATGGAAAACATCGTCTGATTTCCTGGATTGAAACACTTGTATTGATGATGTACAATATAATATATAATATGATCTCAATTATCACCTAGTAGACGAAGATCGATAAAGAAGAGAACGTCTTGACCTGGCTTTTTAAGGCTACTCCCAACTTTATTTTATTTGTGATTCGATTCACATTTTCCAGCTTCTTATGAGATGAAAATTATTTTCGCGCCATCCAAAAAGTATTATATTCTTTAATGTGTCTATGTATGTATATGGCTTTTAAGGACACTTCCGCACCGAAATAATAAATAACCCCTCTATATATGTATCTTTAATTAACTGTTCGTTTATACTAGTTGTTGTTGTAGCGGTTACCTACGACTCTACATATTTGAAGAAAAGTTAGATTAGATGTTATCGAAGTCGTCTAACTATGAAGATGCTCTTCAAGTACTCAAGAGAAGGAAATCTCAAGATTCATCTAGTACTAGTCCGAAGTGGGCTATGTATTGGTATGAGATGTACACGCAGTTATGCATTGTCAGAATAT
The DNA here is from genome assembly GCF_042242935.1 of Bactrocera oleae. Classification (NCBI taxonomy): domain Eukaryota; kingdom Metazoa; phylum Arthropoda; class Insecta; order Diptera; family Tephritidae; genus Bactrocera; species Bactrocera oleae. Next base: position 67,242,072 of record NC_091538.1, read on the forward strand.
TTGACTCAGCCGCTTTGTATTGGTATAAGATGTTGAGTTAGACCTAGCATCGACAGTTTTGTATACACGCAGTTATGCATTGTCAGAATATTTGACTCAGCCTCACTTGGCTAACCGAATCACTTAAGAAGAGGTCTTGGAAGCCACATTAAGCAATTTATCTGACCTTTGATTTTATTGATACAACAACAATAATATTACAATGACTTTTTAATAGCCTCAATTCCATTTTTTTTTAGTGTAAAACACATATATTTTTTGTAATTCCCAAGCAAGCTCTACACATACTTATGGTCTCAATACAATTGGTTAAAAATGTGACAAGCAGCCGACACGAAAATCTCCTAAGTCCGCTAAAGTCAATTTTATAATTTTTCATGGACCACAACCGTCATAACCGCCGCAATGCTTGTCTATAGTTGTAAACAAAAAAAAAAAATAGTTACCCATACAATATACAAATTTACACGCATACATAAATACCCGTATGGTTTCATATTCATAACCACAAAGTAAATAATTAATTTAAACACTTTGTCCGTCCACAATGCATTAAGCTCGCTGCTTCCCCTTGTCGACGCTCAGGCTTACAAGCGCGACACCTTCTTAAAACCTATCACGGCTAATTCAATAATCAGTTAAACGTCAACATGGACAATGCAACGTTTTGTCAACGCTTTAGACAAATAGTCCAACAAGTTCACGCATTCGGTGCAATCGACGCAGTGCCGTGGGAGACTTTTTCAAATGTACATATGTATGTGTGTGTGTATAGTATTGTCCACTAATTATCCATCGGCCTCGGTGTTGATGACAATAAATCAAGTTGCATGCATCATTCTTTGGTGTTATTCAATGCAGATACATATGTACATATAATATGTGAGTACATCGGTACATATGTATGTATGGATATATTTACGTTCATATACATATGTATGTACGTATATTAAGTGTACGATATACTATTGCAGTAACCGCACAAATATAGCATGTGTTTCACCACAAAGCTATGCATTTATGTCAAACGGCTTTATGATTTCATATTCACGAATTTTAGGGATGAAAGTCGATTTCTTATTTACTTGTATTTTTTCTTAGCAGATTGTTTATTTATTTGTCAACTACATAAAAATTTAAGCTCATCAGGCCGTACATTTCAGTTTCAATTAAATATCTCTAAAATCTCTAGAGGTGAAATGAATGAATATATGAAAAGCGATATTACTCGATGATTTCGATACAAATAACGATTAAACATATCGATATACAAACAGAAGGCAAGTTAATTAATGGAATCAACTTCGAATAAGTTTGTAAAAGAAGTACCTTTATAGTATCGTGTCACACCTATGTAACATACATTATAGAGAACGAAAAAAAATATGCCTGCAGGCCAGGATTCTTAGCTTAATTTTAAAAAGTGTCGGTGAGCATTAAAAGTTTCCATACATATAAATAAAACGTTATGTTTTCATTAACCCTTTTAGTGGCGGGCGAAATAGAGGTGCCTATGCGAAAAAAACCGGCCGAATTTCACAGTTTTACAAGGGTTCGAAAAAATGCTTGTTAAAACCAAACGAGAAACAATATTTACATGATTCAAAAAGCTGCGTATTGTGGATAAAATACAAAACTAAACAATGACACTAGTTTTTTCGAACTCATTTGAAAATTATAGAAAAAACAAAGGTATAAAACGTTTGTAAATGAAATGAATTTGAGATCTCTTGTAGAAAACTTATTTGCACATAGAAACAGTCATCTTTTCAACATCATTTTATATGGGTCAATTATTATAAAGTATATACTTTGTATTTCCAATATATATTTTGTAACAAGAAAAATAATATTACATAACAAAAAAAAAACATAACTTGAAGGTACGGTGTTTATGCTAGATTTCGCTACCTCCAAGCGATAGGCAAAACGTCGTCCACAAAGAGTTCAAACAAAAAAATATTATTTTTAATTATCTTGTAATGAAATTAGATAATTTATAACGCATTACAAAATTATTTTGAGATAGAGTTGTCCCGCACTGCGAGTAGTAAACCGCAAAAAGGCGCGAGCCGATATATCGGCTCCCGGCACTAAAAGGGTTAAAAGTGCATAACTTTTTAACCGTTTAAGATAAATTTTTCACTGCGCGCATTTTTGTAGAACATAAAATCTTCTAAGAAAATCTAACTCAAGTGTATTTTTTTTTCAATTCAAAAATTCGTATATTAAAAAGCTTTAAAATGTGAAAGAATTATTAATGCTACCAAATATGATGTGCGCAAAGTTTTTTTTTTTTTTAGTTCAACACTAAAATTGCGATGCCTTGCAGAGTTATTTTGTTCTCTGTATTTACGTTCATTTTAACTCATAAACTCGATAAGAGATTTTTTTTTTGGCTTAACCTAATGTACATACATATGAAATCCATATAAGAAAATGCTGTGATGATTTCGCCTCAACTGCTGCCAGACAATGGCTTTACAATTTTTAACCTTATCTCATGAATATCAAATAGATAGTCCGCGATCAAAATCATCTCTACTGAAGACAAACTTCATATGCTGTCTCAGACTTATTCCGTACACGAAGAACTTTCGTCATCTAGAGCGTCCCGTTTTATGACAGCCGACATATGGCTGCTTTTGCAAACTCTGAATCACTTGCAAGAGGTTGACAGGACCACAAGGGCCTTATCGTGGGCCGACCAATATAAGCAAACATTTTGTAGATGAGGGTTGCAAAAGGCAAAAAAAAAACAAAATTAAGTCCTGAAAAGCGATACTATTATTTAATTATAAGTTAGAGGTAAAAACTTAGGTGACATAAAATTACGATATACAGAAAAAAAAATAATTATACCAAGCAACGCTGCGGCCGAAAGTGGTTCACAAACATTCTCATGCAGCTTCAAATGTTTTATTATTTTCGCAAAATCAGTTAAATGCGCAAACGTGTATTTGCATAAGAAATCGTGTGCCATTTGCACATTCATAACTATTTATGTACGTATTTATGAATGCAATTTAAGTGTATGCCACATAAATATATTTACAACATTTTATTTTTATATACCAAGAAGGGAGATTTATGAATATACGTCATAAATATGTGGTGTTAATGTGCTGACGGATTGCCGCGTACGAGCGTTGCAATATAATGCACACGGATGCTGAATGTCTGCCGCTGCAACTATGTATGTATGCGTGAGTATGAGTGTATGCATGTGTGTAGGCTGCCAGCATCCGCCCGCATGCGGCGCAAACGGCGAGTCACACACAAATTTGCAACGTAAATCGCTACGCATGCGACGAGTTCATTAACTTAACAGCAACACATACGCCTGCCGCCCCACAAAAACACATACAGCTGTACATGCACACACACACGCGCACTAACCGCCGGCAAAAATGTACGAAATACCAAATGTGAGAAATAAGAAATGTTAATAGACTTGCGAAAAAGTATGGCACTATCCAAACTGTTGTTGTTGTTTTTAGGTGCTCTTCGCTAACAGCGCCTACCGCTGAGCCACTTTCGGTTGACGCGCTCGATGGTACGCGACAGTGCATTCGCGCTGTGATTCGCTGTGCATCGTTTAATTCGGAATTCTGCAAATGGCACGCACACGCATACACTCAACGGAGCAGAGGAGTGCGGAGCGCCACAGAAATGTTGTCGACAAATGACATAAATTATGCAGCAATCAATTATCGGGCCCGTGTAAAAATATAATGACGTTGCAACAGAAACAGAACCAACAACAACAGCAACATGTAATGATCGTCGTGTTATATTGACGATTTTGCCAAGCGACAATAACGGCAATCGCTGTTGCTGATCGATTGCTGTCGAAGAAGTTAATATGGATAAATAACGGTTCGAGACGATGCGGCGCAGAGGTGGTGGTATATGGTGACTATTGCTTTACATTTGTGTGTCCATAATTTTGAAGATATGCAGTCTCATTGCAACATTCTTGCGATACGTTGAGTCTGTAACTGCCACTTGAAGACTCTTCGTTGTCTACGACTATCACGTTGTTCTGCTTAAGAGTTCAATGAAGTGGGAAAACGACAGCATCTGTTCATTTAGTTGTTGGTGTCGTTGTAGCGGCTGAAAACATCCTCGAATTAATTTGGAGGAATGTTGCCGAGTTGGTAGTCCTTGACCCTATAAAAACTCGGTTACATGCCGGTTACGTAAACCCGACTGTCGTGAGAACCACATCTATCCATCAAGTGGTGCGACTGTCAGCGTGCGTCTTCCTTGGAGCAAGAGGATCTCCGAGTAAAGTGCTGAATTTGGATTCCGTTAATAACAACTCCTCGATAATTTTGATGCTGATTCTAATAATATAGAAGCCTCCACTACAAAACTCATTTAGAGCCTAGTTAAAGTAAAGACTGGCTCCGCACGACACTTGAAATGCCATAAATAGGCAGCCATGAAAACATCTAGTATCAGGTCTGTTGTAAGCATATGCTGGAGTTTATGAACCTTTCTTGCTCCAGCGGTAAGGAATTAAACAATTTATCTATTTCTTAACATTTGAGAAGGAAGAAAGGAGGTCTCTAAGGTCAGGTACTCGAACAAGCTGTTAGCTGTTAGTCTGTATCAAGATTGATCACATCTGTAATGTTGTAATGGAAAGCAAACCTTTATGTTTCAGATATGACCACAATCAATCGAAGGATCTACTACATATCAAAATAGATGAAATGAACTTGGACGCATTCACGATTTCTTCATTCTGCTAATAACCATCGTATAATCACCATTGAATTGGGGTCAATCCAAGATTCTAGTGTTTGAGCTATTCTATTTTAAACCTTCTATCATGTTTTATTTCAGTTGGTTATACGGCGATTCAGAAACTTAAATTTAATATATATTATTATGCTCCATATGTACTAATTCCCACCTTATCTGCATTATTTTACAATTTTTCTTTGTCTATTTTATCCATTTGAAGCATATTTGCCAAGTTTTATTGCACTTTGCTTGTTGTTGTAGGAGATTTAGTTGCAAATTCTTATTTCCGTTCATTTCTGTGCAACAATCTTGCCAATTGTTGCTGGCGTTTATGAGTTCTGCCCATATGTTGCCACGCATAGGAGACAGACATTGTCGCTGCTTTGCGAAGGCAACGATGTGAAGTGCATAAATCCGTCAGAACTGCAACACGATTGAGCTATTATTTATATCTGTATTTCGTTATTGAACAGGGAAAATTAAATTTCTAGGAAATGTTTGCTTTCGCAATAAATTTGCCGTGGTTCCAAGTCCAAAAGTCTATAGTCGAAGTTAAGAATGACATTTAATATGATATATTACATTATTACTTGAAAAAATATTGTTTCTGAGAAAGTAGCGAAGTTGTGAGATATAGTGTTGAAACTGTTGAACTTGCATGACGCATAAAATTGACTGTCCTCGATATTTTCAATTTAGGCGGATTAATCCATTTTTAGCTTCAGATTTGGAAATTCAAGCAAAAGCCAGATAAGAAGTCGCCAAATAAGCGGAGCGATTAAATAAAATCCGAATTTATAATCTATTGTTACTCATAATGCTACTGGAATTCCCACATTTTTATCTTGATCTTCGAAACTTCCGAAATGGGTATAATTTATATGAAGGTTAGTCTTTAAATTTTTGCACAGATATATGGTGGAAATATATTTATCTTCCATTTATCTGGACTAGCAATTCTGATGAGGCAGTGATAGATAAAGAGACAGAAAGTAGGGGAATGCACTGCGACCTGTGATCTATTGCGCTATCCCCTGTTATCACAACACTTTATTTAACCCAGCTGAATCCAAATGGCTTAGTAAAGCTCCTGGGTTAATGGTTGTGAAGTGTTCTCTCCCCGTATTAATTTATCTAATAGCCTGACTTCCTTCTTCTTGCGATTCCGGTGGAATTAAAGCGGAGAACTTAGCAGAGTTCTCTGATTAAAGAATATGTGCTCTGCTTTTTGGTCGCAGAAATGACACAACTCTGTAGAACAGTAACCTAATCTGTGCTGATGAACTCTCCCGCAAGCTATCTTAATTTGTTGCTGGGGAGAACAATTAGTTTCTTGAATTGTTTTGTATCGAACGAAACCCAGAACCAGCTTCGGCTGTCGAAGCTCGCGCATTTGTTGCCAGTGGGCAGTTCTAGAAGCCTTTTCCTCATTCCGTAGTTCCTCATGTGTTTATACGAAGGCATTCCTCGAAAATTGAGTCCTCCTAGTCGCTTTTGCTGCCCAATTAAATTTTGATTCTTTTTTCAAAGTATATGCTCTTGTTAATGCTATCTCTAATTAAGAGCGCCATCTCCAAAATGACACTTGGTTTTCGAGCGCTTATTACCCTGTTCTTTCCATGTCCTGATGCCATTAAGGTCAATTTTATACCTTTTCTGTCATTTCCACAACGACATGGAGCGGAGTGAGGTCAAGAATCATCTATAGTGTAGCGGTTGGACACATGCACATAGTACCAGTGATAACACAAAGGACCCAGTCAATTATTAGCTGATCCAGACGTTAACTGCTAAATGAAATATAGGCCTGAAAGACAGTTCACAGTCTCACTACGAAAAAATCAAGCTGACCCAAATAAAATTGAAACAATCATTTAAATTTTTGACAGCTCCGAAATACCCGTTTTAGATATTTACCTATATCCAAAATTAGTAGCATTATTAATTTTTAGGTAAATTAAATATACAGCGGACTTTCCGCTTGAGCTAACGTATGTTCTTTTTCCATGTGTCTGCTTTAAGAAAATACGTCGAAACGAAACGCTCTCAGAGAAATTTAATTTTCGCATTTTGTTTCGTTTCTCCTCCATTTCAGTGCTCAAAAAATTTCATTGTGGAATACCAATAATGTTTACATTCTCATATTGTTTCCACACGAAACTTGTGTGCCAAGAAATTGCTCAGTTATTTAGCTTGGAGCACAGCTTAGTAGAAATGTAAGAATTTGTCTGGCTCCCGCTCAATATTATTTTAATAAAGGGCGAGTTTTTCGCTCTTTGACTTGTTTGTAGTATTGCTTGTTTAATATTATTGTTGCTGCTAGTTGTTGTTATTGGGTTGCTTGTTTGGTTGGTTATTTCGTGGTTGGGCTGGGAATCACATACATACAAACATACATACATACGTTTCTTAGATAGTTACCTTTCCATACCGGTTTGCGCCATGGTTAACTTCGCGTTTGTATAAATACACCCATACCTAAAAATATATATATGTATAATATGTACATAACCATGGCTTTTAGTATGAAAAAAATATGCAAATGTGATACAAGTTGAATCAAGTTTAACTGGGTTTAAAAAAAATTTTATGTTGAAATTTTAGTAAATTATAATTGTTGCTTTATTTTTTCGAGCTAAGTTTTACGAAAGGAGTAGGAGCAAGAAAGCAGAAAACTAAAGGAAGTCGACAACTGCATAAGCAAAACTCGGCTCTGTTTAATTCTACCGACGGCTTTCCACATATTACGGTTTTCAACTAGAGTCAGCGAATACGAGAATAGTACCAGAAGGCTTTGAATGCCAAAAGATTTATAATAATAATGTAAATGTACATACAATTCAATGAAAACTGAAATTAAATAGAAATTAATTTAACGGGAATCGGTTGTTAAGGAAAAATTAACTATTGAAACATAATTTAAAGTGGAGTCAAGATCAAAAATATGTTTATCGTGGGCAATAAGATGTAGTAAGATATCTCACCAGAATGTTAAGAGTTGCTTCAGAAGTTTCCGTAACCACAGCTTATCCACCTGTCTGGCCAAAGTATACGGGAACGATGGCAGCACATTGTCGCAACTACTCTAACTTGATCCCTATAGAAAATGCTTATAAGTCTGCCTCGTTTGGCATGCTCAACGATGTGCCCTAACCAGATTAATATAATTTTAAAATTTTGCAGAGTCAACTGACATTTCTCAATCAACTTCGGCAATTTTTTGATTGCCATATGATTTCCCGGGTAGATCCTTACGCCTTTAAAATAATTAATTCACATAAACCGTTGATATATTGCTTCTTTAGATTGATAAACACCGCTCTATAATTACCAAACAAACTTAAGTATATGAATGGTAAGCTTTACATCCGATTTTAGCTCCCAACCTCGAACCATGAACCGCTTCATCGATCTCAACAAAACTGGCTGTGAATCCAAATTATTATATTAAATTTTTATACTCACAACAGGATTTGTAACAACCAGAGGGAAATGTCGGAGACCTATAAATTATATGTATATGTATATATAAATATAAATGATTTAATGAACTGAGTTGATTTAGACATGTTCGTCTTTCTGTCTTCGCTCCTCAGTCTCAAAATATTGATCTGAACCTTTGCACACGTCGTTTTCTCACCAAGCAGCTGCATATTTGCCGAGACCGTCGATAGCGGACTACTACAGGATATAGCTGTCATACAAGCTGATGATCAAAATCAAGTTTTTGTATGGAAACTTTTTTAGAGGATAAGATATCTTCACGAAATTTGGTATGTATTATTGTTCAAGTCAACGTTAGAAGCTGCAAACAAATTGTTCAGATCGGACCACTAAAGCATGTAGCTGCAGTACAAGCTGATCGAACACACCCAAACCTTGTATGGAAAACTTTTTCATTACCAAGATATCTTCATATCTTCTAAGATCCGATCTATATAGCATACAGCTATCATACAAACTGACCGATCAGAATAAATATAAAAATATTTTTATACGCTTTTATGAGCATGGTCTTAGCAATGCACCTGTGAAGTGTATTATAGCTTCGGTACAACCGCAGTTAATTTTTTTTCTTGTTTTTAAATAAATTATATATGTTCATTATATTAGAGTGACACCACGAAAATTGATTATGAAAGTGTAAAAAACACAGCATTCATTATCAAATGCAACATATCTACTCAGAAGTTTATAAAATGTTTCTCGAAATTTAATTCAAAAATTTTCAACAAAATAAATTTAATATATCTACATACATACATACATGCATATGTATATGCTTCGTTACGTAAATAAATAAAATAAAGTATTATAAATCATTTACACGTGATGCGCGCTGCAACATGCCGTCGGCGAAATTGTACCAACAGCAACAAAACAAATTTTTCGCTCCAATAGGCAACAACAGCTAGAATTCTTAACGAGAGCAGCATATGCGTGATTCTTGTCCATGTAAAATGTTCCCACATTAAATCTTCTCATGTGTTAATTGAATTTTTTTCTTCTTTTCTTAAACGTTCTACATTTTTCTAAACATATATTTTTATATTAATGCTCACACAGAGCAATACAAGTTGTTGAGATTCTATTCACTTTTTGATTTTCACAGATTTGCTTGCAACAAGCATTCCACCCACCTCTCACGCAATTTCTCGTACATACAAGCATATATGTGTATGTGTATGTATTTCCAGTAAATCCTTGTGTCTTACAAAAATCGCATTGTCTATTTAATCGTGTGTTTTCAATGTGTGTATGTGTGTTGCGTTTGTGTGTGTGCTTGGGTGTGAATATGTTGCGCTTGTTATGTCTACGCTTATTTTTCCATTTGGCCGAAAACAAATCAGGCGAAGTCAACAAAACTATTTTATGTTCTCTCGCTTTGCTACATGTTGCCGCGCTTGCCCCCTTGTTGTTGCGTACTTTTTGTAGCAATTAATTTTATTAAGTGGAGATTTGTTGCACAATGTTATTAGAAGGAAATACAAGAGAATCAGGAAAAGAGAAACATATTAATTCCTCGGCTCAATATATATGTATGTGAGTGTGTGTATAATTGAAAAATTTCGAGATACCGGCATGTGCACCTGTTTCGATTTGTATGAAAATCAAAAGTCAAATTATAATGTCAGCATAACAAATAAATTTTATTTCGAAATTATTATGTATGATTGGGTTGCTTTGAAGTTTTTAGTTATTTTTAAAAAATATTTGTTTATTTCTTTAATATAAATATTCAGAGATAATGAAGGTAAACCACGTCATCTCAATTAATAAAGCTTTTGGCTTCTTAGACTCCCGCTACTCCTAGTAGTCGAATGTCCCTGCTCTTATTTAAGCATTTCTATTAAAGCCGTGAGTTGGGTAAACTTAAAAGTTTTAAGTCCCTTTCGAAGCCTTACCGAGTTAGGAAATTATAGGAAACAACCCTGGAATCTAAGTTAAGCTATACGCTATAACGCTCACGAAAGCCCTTGCTATCCATTAAATCTATAGATAGATCTATCAAATACGTTGTGGATAGTGCAAATTTGCATCTAAATATATTATATATGCATAACCAAAATTCAGATTTGTTACGACTGTCTTGCGAATTGATCACATCAAGCAGTCACATCGTATTAAATGTATATACCACCAGATGCTTATAAATCGGTGTAGCATTTTGAACTTACCACAAATATATTAAGCTGGTGAATATTTATTTCAGCGACTTCGCCAGATTCGTCGAAAGTGTGTCTACCGAGATATTTTAATCTCAGTCTGGCATATCCACCTACCTTCCCCACCCAACTTCCTTCTTACACACAGACGTGGTAAATTGCATCCGACAAAATTTTTAGCTGCTTCGCGTCTGAGCTCATTGAACAGCGTCCATGTCAGAACACCTGAAATTGCCAGTTTGACCTTTTTAAGAATAAGTAGTTCAGAAGACCACTTACGTTCCACTCTGGGTCAAAAGGATTTCGCAGCCGCGTAAGTTCGGGTTGCTAACCAGCGTTAAGTGAGCTCATGGTAGATACATAGATCCAACGCTAGAGTGCAAGAGGACGATATACTAACTCGTTTCAATCTGATGACAATGGGTTAAGAGTGCCCTCTTCAGCAAGTTCATCGACTTTACAATTTCTGGCGATTCCACTCTCAGCGCTTTCGAAGCCAGTATAGCCGCCTTGCAATCGGTTTAAGTACACACCTCTTTGAAAGAGTCTGCACTTCGGGACAGTCCATCTACTGCTACCTTGATTGTAGGCACCTCCGCTTAAAAGACACTACAGTGGTCTCTATGCTAAAGGTGAGCTCTCGACTGAAAACTTAATATATTATATTAATTAATATTATTATAGTTTCGATTAATTTTTTCTTCAGGCAACACTAAACATAACCAGTTTCGAGTTCATATATCATTGTCAATCCAAATGACCCAAAGTGATTTCTTATAATAACCTGGTTTCATATATCCTTCGTAAACCGATTTTGACAAATCCATAAAGAATGTTGAACGGTTTCTTTATGTTCTTTAACGATAGCTTCCATGCCTTCAATAGTAGCCAGGTTCTACGTCGTATTTAACTGTTAAAGCAGAGAGAATCCATGGGCTTCCCTCCTTTGTAGAGGTTCCATAGGCTTTGTTAAAAGGCTCAAGACGTTTCGGAATGGCTAAAAGCTGTTAGTAGTTTTTTATAGTCGAAAGAATAATCGAAAATTGGAAAATCTTATAAACAACCTTTCAGTTAGCGGTCAAGTACTCTCCACACTCAACTATACTGGTCGAAATCTATATATTTTTTTTAGTATTACAAGTATATATAATTATAAAAATACGTTTTATCTGCCAGACTTATATAATCTTCAGCTAGGTCAAGAATTTGCGTTCTTATCCAATGGAAATTTTTAACCCCACTTTTATACTGCTTCATTACTCGCCAGTAGAACCAAAGGCATTTCATTCGGCACTTACATACTGGAATCAAGCTGGAAGAAAGCGAATTAGGAAAATTATTTAAATGGGGGAAAATGCAATTCGCTGCAGATTTCTAACAGGCTTTCAGTGACAAATCAGGCAGCACAAATTGTTTCTTAGCAAATTATATAGACGTAGACTCATACAAACATAACCATAGACGACCAAATTATATAGGTAAAACACTTCAAATAGTACTTGGTGCATTTTTTAATTAGCCAAAGCCATATATGGTACATATATATGTACACATAGGTATAACTTATATAAACTCACTACACTCACACACACACACACAAAGGCCAGCGACTACTTTCAAGTTCGAGCAAACGCCTACAAATACAACAAATTGCTATTATTTTTGCATTTTCAATTACATGTGGCAACTAAAGAATCCCCTTTCGCTTAGACAATGCCATATGAAACGGACAATAACAACAACAACAATGGGCGGACGAGCAGCACGAGTAGGACGATTCAGCAGCTGCTGCTGCTTTCGGTGCAAAGCAAGTCCGCCTAATCAATTGGTAACCGCTTTAAACTATGATTTTTCTACTTTTTGCTGCCGCTGTTGTTTTTGTTTTTACCCCTTCACTTTAACACGGCTGAGTTACGCTATCCAATGATAATCACAATGGACCAGCGCCAACGTCATCATACTCCATAGTTAGCGCGCCGCTAAAACGGGCATTAGCGGAGCAGCAACGAGTCGCATGCCCTTAGCTTGCAGCCCCAATCGATGATTGCCAACTGCCACCTGCCGTTTGCTGCATATGCGACTTATCACACATGCCACATTGTACCAGCCATTCACTCAGTGTAACTGAAAATAACAACAACAATGAAAACAAACTCAAAAAGCAACAACAAAATTCATGCAAAAAAAGTTAGTAAGCTGTGGGGGAAGGCAACGCCAAGCTAGTTGACAACATTAGTAACTCTTACAGCAACAACAATAAAGTAATGCGATATGTGAGCTGCGGTAAGTACGCCGCTGTGAAGGTGTGTTGAAGCGGCGGCAAGCAGCAAAACATCAAAACACGATCAAAGGTTTACGAGCACAGCGTGTGCCACACGATCAATCGATTTGTTGCCGGCTCATATATACATATATGTATGTATATACACGGAGAACAGTAACGGAAGAAGAACAACGAAATTTGTTAGAAGAAGACAGAGGGTAAGATTATACTTACAGTAAGTTTATTATTGGTTATTAAGTACAAAATTGCTAAACTTTACATATTTTCTTAAATTCGCATGTAACCCATATTTACATATAAACCGGTAGTAAAAAATATTAGACGACTCGCATATATGTTCCGACGATGTTTTTTATTTTGAAAACCGTTTCCAAATGCATATATTTATAGAATATGAATCAGGATACATCTGGCTACCTAGTATAGGACTGGACATATTGAAGCTACCTGGTATACCTAGTATAGGATTTGAATAGAAGAAAACGAAAAGGCAGACTCGGAGGCAGCTGGGAACACAATTTCCCTAAGCTGCCCTAGACCATTCAGCTCCTTCAAAGGTTGCTTGAAACAATGGACCCTAGGAAGGTACAAAAGGTGGGGTAGTGATGGTGGTCGAGAGACCAAAAAGCTTCTACTTTCAAACAAGAGACACCTTATTAACATCCTAGGGGTCATCAGAGGACACCGACTTCTATGATCCCAACTTCAGAAAATGGGTAGAGTGGATTCGACGAAATGCAGAGCATGCCCAGCCATAAGCCTGTTGAGACGGGATATCTTTCACGACTCCTAATGCTTCAACTTAAGCGACATTGGGTAGCTGGGGTGGAAAAAAGCCAGGTATTTTACCAAATCAGTTGAGTTAGTTGATAAGCCTTAATGAGTTACTATTCGGAAGCACAATGGGCCAAGTCAGCGATCTGGATCCCTTTTCAAACAACCAACGAATTAAATCACTGTTCGTTTTGATTCTTGAGATCCGGCGTACTATGGCCGTTCTTCTTTTTAATCCGTTAGTCCGAACAGGAGACCACTGTTTTTTTCGCTGATAAAATTTCGGTTATTTGCCTGATATCCGTATATGTTATTCATCTGTCTGTGGTACCGTGTAATGACAGTACGACGAGTGATTTTTCTTCAATATTGTCACACTAGTCATTATTTATACTCACTAATAAGCATCGATCTGAGCTTCTTATTAATATTTAGATTCAAAGCTTAACCACTTCACCCCCCCTTATGTTATCTCCACTACGACCATAATTCATGATCACCAAACAAATTAGAACGAAGTCCAGCGTGTAGTCGTAAGAAGAAAGAAATGTATTAGCGGCCAAGTCGCATGTTGAACAAAGCAACCAAAATATGTAGCAGGCCACATGTGGTCAGCGCGTAAAGTTTTTCATACATTTTCGTACATATTCGTACATAATCTACAAACTTACACATATGTATATATATTCTTAGAACGTGTCTTTTGCTGATATCGCCAAGGCGCAGTGCTGGAAAACGCCACTTCTCCACTCAATTGCGAACGGAATTGGAAATATGAAAACGATAAATGTGCGGATATAGAATATTGGATTGATGGGCTTCAAAACAAAAATAATAAGGAATTATGTATTTTGAATTTTTCAAATCTGTAAACATAAGAGTCTAATGGTCATCTAGCCGGAAGTGGTTTTCTTCTAGTACTACTTCAAAGTTTCAGTTCTGACTAACTTTGATTTCCCGCATGTTTGATAATTTTTTTTTTTCGTGTTACTTCACTCTGAATCATAAGACCTCTACAAAGTTGTGCTTTCTCACATGATTGAGAGCAATAGTCTTTGTGCTGTCCCAGGTGATTTTTACATCGGCTAATTCGGGTAGAATTGATCTTCTTCCTTACCAAATCCAGTCAAGCAAAATTCTCGTAATGCCGTCTGTGGTCTTCCTCTGAGTGTTTTGCTGAATAAAGAGGGACTTTTAAAATTATCTTAATTTCAAATCAAGATTTCTTGTAATTATGGCTGGTGTCGTAGTATAGTTACTAGACGTGCATAACCACTTCACGGGACATGCTTCAGATCTCTGTACCGCTAATGGAGAGTCTGCGGGCATATTTCTGCCATACAAAATTATCTTTCTAGAAACCCATTTTTCGTGCCTAGCTGACTTTCAAGTTCTGTCATTTGTCGGATAACTTCGACGCCTAAAAGCAGATGGAAGTTTTGCGAAGCATATGGTACGAATATAAGTGATAGTTACATACAAGTATATATAATATAAATTTATACCATATATCGACATTAATATGGCTGCGCAAATCAGAAAAAGTTCGAGTGAAGTAAATATTAAATAAAAACCTCATGGAAAAAAATCGAACTAAATAAATACAAATATGCACATATACTTATACACCTTATCATATATATATATGTATATATACCATATATAGGTAAATATATATGTATACCGTGTCACTATTGTAGATAAAGAATTGTAAATACCCATGAGTAAGTATTCCAAATACTGGTAATTATAATAAATCAATTCCGTTCACAAACAATTTATTCAGGAAAATTGCGATAAAGCCACGAATCGCTCGTTGAAATACAAGCAAAAATAGTCATTAAAGCGAAATAGATATTAAATGTATATATAAATGTGCGATTAGCTTGCATGTGCGTATATATGTATATTGTATATGTTTAGGTCATATAAGAAAAAAAAAAGAAACAATGCAGCTAAATTTTTATCTGTGGAATTTCCAATTTCCACACGACAAATGGTGAGCGACATTAAAGTGCAATTAAAATGTTTCTATTTACTTTGTATTTTATCGCTGACTATTAGTGGCAAATTATTTATATAAAATTATTGCGGCTGCTGCCACAGGTATTTATTTATACAATATTTTATAGCAATACCCGCAGCACTGGTAGCCGTAGATAATGAAGCGCACAGCGAATAAATTGTAACGATTTACGAATTTCGATAAATCAAAACAATTAGAATACTATTTAATGGAATAATTTTTAAATTCGACCATTTTATTATTGTTACTTGAAATATGAAGAAAACTTTCAGTTTTCTAGTTCTGATCAAATTTTACCCGGAGTTCACGTATTTCCGAATACTTATTATCCACCTTCAAAATAGGCTGCTGAGTCTGCATGCCAACGCTTAGTTAAATTTTTCATACACTTGTTATTAGCCTTGGCTGGGATAAACTTCAGTGCCTTCAGCGAATTTTGATTTTTCTTTTCGGTTTCGGCTCGGCCAATCGTCTAATTGTTGAGCAATTTTAACGTCATGATCATAAATTCACTTTTCGTAAAAAAATTATTTAAATTATTTTTGCAAGACTTTTTTTAATTCGTACTCAACTCAAATAATTTCAATTTTATAAAAACAAAAAAAAAAATTGACGAGTAAAAGTTATTACATCCAAAAAGCAATACTTGTATGCCCAAATCTGTTTATATTAATAAATACATAAAATTAGTGTTCGCTAATTGGTTTTTCTATATATAGATTGGGGCGTAGCACAATACAAGCCGCTTCGCACAATCCACATACATACACGCGCAGACATACTTACAAGTAGTTATATATTTGCCGAATCGCATGATTTCTTATAAGCGTATAATATAATATAATATGAAAAAACTGAAAATATTTGCTTGTACTAAAAGCTATAATTAAGTTTAATTATTTCATATGCAAAACTCAAATGACGTTGATTAATGGACGCGCGAAAATTCTTTGTTTATGAATAGCGATTGAGTGCACAGGAGCAAGATAGAGAGCGAGTATTAGAAAGAGAGGCGGATAGAGAATTAAATATATACTACAATTATATATGAGAAGAATTAGAGAAGTATAAAATTGTTGGGCGTACAATAAAACTTATATACATGTATATATACGTATATGTAAAGATATAGTAAATAGGTGTCGGCACATAGTGTATGCGTGAGATGGTGTTCGGTCGTTTACTTGACCTACGAAAAGTCTAGAGATACCTACCTACCCTCATGTATATGTACATACCATATAACAGACTGAAGTAAAAGTACATACATACATGTATGCATGTACAGAGCTGTGACAGAGCGAGACGCTCCTCTCAAAACTATAAATATTATATAAACTGATCAACTTTGATTCGGACTTGTTCATTTAAACTGCGCCCGCAAACCAAATGGACAAAAAAATTTTGATACTTTTTTTTTGTAAAATCTTATATTTTTGTGTGAAGTTTGATCCCTATATGCTAGTAAGTTTTTGTATGGCAGATGTTGGTTTCGACGTGAAAAGTTTCTCTAGTGACTTTTACCAAGGAAACAAATTTAACAACGAACTTGTTTGAAATTTTGTGTTTCAAATGGAATCAAAACGTTTTGTTTAATGCTTGGGGTATGAATCATATAAATGCTAGACTCAAAAAAATAAATCAAAAACGATGTCGATTAGAGGTCACACAAGAGATGCTTGACAACTTAGATGACGTCATTCATCTAACGCAACATTACTGGTCACGAGACTTGGGTTTATGAATTTGACGTCGAAACTGTTCAACAATCTAGCGAATGGGGCTCCAAAAATGAGCCGAAGCCGAAAGAACTGCGCCAAAGTCGGTCCAATTATAATTTTCGTTAATTACCGTGGTGTGGTTCACCATGAATTGGTTTCATGGGGTAAAACAGTCAATAAGGAATACTACCAGGCTCTTTTGAGTTGTCTGCCTGAAGCCATTCGTCGTAAACGACTGGTTTCTTAGCTAGAAAATTCATGGATTTTTTACCAAAATAATGCGCCGTCATATTATAGCATGATTGTGACTTATTTTTTGGCCAAACGCGAACGGGAGTTAGTGCTTAGCCATGGCATTCGCCAGATTTAGATCTTGAAATTTGCCTGTTTTCAAAACTGAAAAATTCGCTTCGCCATTAGTACAATGAAACCATTAAAAGTCATTCGCTGAAGGCACTGAAGACCTTCTTAGCCGAGGCTATAATAAAGACTTGTATTTAAACATGTGAAAATGTTTGTCGAGAGTCCGGTTAAAATTTGATCAGATAGTATGCATCCAATTTCTATGGTTCTATCAAAAAACGACAGGAACTTCTACTTCCTGATATTATCCAGTGATATAAAATCTGTTTCTAAGGAGATTTTGCTCAGAGCGCCGCTAATATGACGTCATATAATATGAATTTCAGCAGTTTTACTTATGCACACATATATACAATATATTGACTTAACACCTTAAATTATATATGTATATATAAATGTACGTTTGTATGTGGATACATATCCCAATTCAAATACCATATGAACTGTCAAATTACTGTCCACCTCCTCTATATTTGGCTTAGTTGTTAATGTCATATTAGTTTATTTCAACTGACATTGTTGTTGTTCATGTTGCTACAGCTGACAATTAAACGCATATGACCACCCATTCGGAGCGTTATGACAATATGCGCCTACGGCTATGACATTAGCGCTTCACACATACATATGAACAAACCTAACATACACATACACACATGACTATATACAATACATATTTGCCAGATACCCAACAAGGCGTCTTCTCGGCAATCGCGCTCTGCTACTCGGTCGCACCTTCTTGGCAAACATGTCAATTAGGCATCATTTATCTTCAGCAACGGCAACAATCACAGCAGCGCCTCAGCGTCTCGGCTTTCGTCTGATGACAATTAGGCTAACAACCGTGTTGTCACCCAACAGTCTGCAATCTGTAAGTTGCCAGTCGAGCAATTGACCAGTCGGCCAAACTCGGCGAAAAAATAAAAACACAAAACAAAAAAACAACTACAACAACAATAAGAATTCTGCAATTGAAGCAGAAAGCCGCCAAGCAACAGCATTAACAGCAGGAGTTTGCACATTATGACCACTGCAATGACCACTTCTCAACTTTTTAGGCCGCAACAACAATTCAATAAAGGTAACTGTGGTAGAGGTAAGGAATCTTGTGTACCTTTGTATTTTTTTTTTTTGGGTTTTGCTCATTTTGGTTTACGAGCTATTTAAATTGGTGCATACCTCGCAATCTGTTTTCCGTTCGAAAATTTGTATGTATGTTTTGCTCACATTAATTGGACGAGTTTCGTGACAAAAAGTGAATTTTTCATACTTTTCTCACATGATTATATACAACTCTGAAAAAGCTTTTCTCCTTAGTCTACCCTATTGAGACGGATACTAAAATGGGAAGAAAGGGGGTTCTAAAAATTATCTATCAAAATATCTTTGGCCAATCTACTACCAATTTAGATACATACATGACCCCAAGCCATGCGAAAGTTAGACTTCAATAAAAACAGAATTAGATAAAAACAAGAAAGAACGTTAATTTCGGCTGCGTAGCTATAAAATATATTAATTCACAGTGAGAAAGTACGGTTGCAAATTTCAGATCAATATCACAAAAACTGAGGGACTAGTTCACGTATATACAAACAGACGGACTTGGCTAAATAGGCTCAGCTCATCGGAGAAAAATCACACCATTGGCGAAAATGGTATCCTGGTTATGGTCAAACAATTTAGCTTGAACAGAAACTTACTTCCCGTCAATAAATGCTTAGCTGGTCTCCAAAAATATAATGCTCCAGTGGTTCTATGTATGCCATGAAGGGTAATTACAGTTATCGCCGTCTAAGGCAACAATATCCGAGAGCCTAAATAATTTCAATATTTTGTCCGTCATTCATTAAACACTCTTGACTTCAATGTTGGCTTGCTTATATGCTTAGAGGTACGCCATTTAATAAATCTACCTCTTCGATGGTAGCCGGAGTTTGTGAACTGCTCTCTTTTTTGATGTTTTTATCATTCTCTCTTACAGCTTTTTGGTTCGATGATAACCGATGAATCAGTATTCACCAGTTTAAAAGGATATCGTAAAGAAAAAAATATTTTGTTGCAGCGCGATCTAAAAACCAGAGATATCGCCATTTTTAGCCATTCGTCATTGCCGAGTACAAGCACACGCACAAGCGTGTACATACAAATGTGTCAAATATAACCGATGTTTAGCAATAGTAATAACATATCACGAAAAATTATCAACAATTTGTAAAGTACGAATATTCGAGTATTAACTATATTTTTTATGCATTATCCATTTTCGAATAAAAATATAAAAAGTTCAACGGAAATTGTGTATGCAATTTGAAGATAAAATTTTTATTGCATTTTGCCTGTGTGTTTGTATAAATGTGTTTTCTAACCAAGAGTTATGTAATTGTTTTTTTTTTTTGTTTTCATTTTCAATTCTTTTTGTTTTTAATTTGTTGTACTTATGTCATTTTGCTTATCCACCAGTCCACACACGAATTGTCATCAAATTTAATTTTGTTTGCCTAATTTGCTATTCGATGTGGCCAGACTTGTCACAAATTCGTAAAGCATTAAATGTAAAAAGGAAATAGATAAAACAAAAAACAACAACAAGCAGACACACATGCCTATACACACATTAGTAGAAAAAGATAGGTTTGCACGTGTGTGTGTGTTGAAGTCGCGGAAAACACCATAACCACTGGGCGCGCGATAATGCTTTCGAGCGAAAATAAATATTGATTTTCGGTGTAAATGACCGATGAGCCATAAACAACAGTTAAATGGTAAGTATTGTATTTATTTCGCCACGGTTCCACGGTTGGGATGACGAATTTCCACACATGGCAGAACCCAAACAAATACAAACATCCAAGCATACACATTTGATAGCTGGAGAACCCTGCAGGGAAAAATTTTGAGTTGTTGATCTGGTTTTGAACTAGCAGATGGAAGTATAAATACTGTTTGATCAAATTTGATTCTGACTGACAAAATAATTGCTAAATGTAGGGTCCTCAGTTACGTTGTCAAGCTACTCTTTTGCGACCTGTACACAACATCGTTTTTGCAAAAGATTGAGGTATATTGGTACGAGTCTCATTGACACTCTTCATACCCAAAACACTAACCAAAAAGTATTGAAATTCACTGGTATCTCTCTGATGCCAACACGATGATTTTCTAGCACTCTTTTCTTTATCTTCTTCGTCATTAACAAAGGTTATTTTATGATTTTTGCCGTAACTGCGATTTGATTGGAAACAAAAAACTTGAAGCAAACTAGTTGTCCAATTCTTATTTTGGCTTGCGCGCACAGCAAATGGTTAGTCCGGGTTAAATTTGATCAGATGGTAAGATATTGATATCGACGATTCGACGGAAATTATTATCAAAGCAGTTATAAGTAATTCCTCAAAATTTCAAATTTTTTCAAAACAGAAAATTAATATTGTAATTATAATTAATAATTTCATTAATTTCCCATCGGTGAATTCGGATCCCTCTTGTGGAAAGTATGACTTTCGTGAAGTAGACTTGACAATCCAAGTCTGGCAAGAGCCAGCGTTCAATTTTAAACATTTCTTCAAACAAACTGTACTATTTTTGTAAAATTTGAAGAGCTCTCGTGCTATAAACACTTCACTTTTCCCATTGGGTATACTCAGGCATGCATAGTCAGGCATTCAAACATTCTAATAAATGTTCAGACCCAAACTTTCATGCATGTTAACTTAACTATTTGATTCGTTTATTCACTTGTTTCGATTTGTCTATTTTCCTGTGAATTCTTACAAATTCTTAATCTTAAATTTTACACTTTCAGTTGCATTTAGAGATATGAATTAGCAATATTTATAAAAAAATAAAATTTTATAGAAATTTCTTAAATATCATGCAGAAATTTTAGTCATAATAATTAACCAAAAATTATTTGGGTCTATTATGTAATAGTTAATGACTTAAGACTTAATCTAAGTAAGGTCGTAACCTCGTACAATTGGCATTTAAAGATATGTTCTCGTATTTCGTGACTCTTGTTTACCATTTTTATATATTTTTCAGTGTTGATAATAATCAAAATCTCATGAGAGAAGATCTAAGTGTCAAATTTGTCTGTAATTAACTCAGTCTAGTTAAAAAATTAGCTCAAGCCATTCTTTATGCAAAAAAATAAATATAAATCTTTACGAGTTAATGGGAATTTGCTACCAACCTAAGCCAAAGCAAAATCTAGTATATGGAACGACTTTTAGCATTGTTTAGAAACTAAATATTAAGGTAAGAATTTTTTTCGGAGCCCTTCTATAAACTTAGCTACTGCCAGCTGAATAAACGATAAGCAGAGTAGTGGCTTTGCAAGGAGAAGATCAAGAGCAATCATTAAATGCGCTTTGCACCTAAAAATAGACTACGCTTTCCATTTCAGTAAACTCAGATATAGTTTGACACCTATAGCGAAATATTTTTTTCTTACATAAAAGGATTTTTGTCAAAATAGCTTGTCAAAGTCAAATTAGGGTTGCAAAATATTATAGAAATATGTGCCTTTCCATCCAATTCTTCTAGGATTATAAACACTGTGAAAGGACTTATCTAAGGGGTTACACTATTTTCCATAATTTTTTTTCTTTATAAAAAATTATTTATTTAATTCCAACTTTTTTCTGTATTAAAGTTAAGTAAGTTATCTTATTTAAAGAATAATTTCTGAGATTTTCAAAATAAAAAAAAATTAAAACTCCGCCATTGTAACGTCATTTCAGGTGACCCCTCGTAACGTAACGTGACAGAATCATCTTAAATGAAAAAAAATATATATGTGTTTTAGTTAAGACCATAAACTCGTGCTTGAACGAAGAAAAAAAAAACAAAGTTAAAATTGGAATTTTGGAAGACCTTTTTCCAACAAAATGAAAATTTCGGTCAAATTGGCTGGACATTTCTTTTTCTAAAATAGTTTTAGTTTAAAAAAAAAATCTTTCGTCCAAGCACGAATAAATTGTATCTCAAACACCTGTATAAAATTTCATCAAGATCGGTTGAGTAGTTTTTGAGACAATCTGGACAACCGACTTTGAAAACACAGTTTCGTGAAAAACACGTTTCAAGCTTTAAGTGATTATATAGCTGACCTCGAGCGCGCAACTTTTCAAAGCTGTATCTCCAAAACTTTTACTGATATTAACTTGAGAATTTGGGACTATATTCTAGAGATGTTATATAATTAAATAATGATTACATGAAACTCATGTAACCCCTTAAAAAGGCTACTTCAGCGTCTTCTGAACATGGATTTTGAGTAAAAGCATTTTCAACATAAACACTTTAATACTTCAAATGCAATATTTTTGCATATTTTGATGGTATATGCCTCTAAAAACAACATACTAAAACCGATATCTTAAGCAGTTTTTAGTTTCTAAAATGTAACCGCTCAGTTAAAGCAGCACTATTAAATTTGTTTGGAATATTCTGTACATACTTGTAGTTCTCTTTCTATAATTCCTTTGAAAGTCCAAAAACGACCACATTTTTTGGTAAAATTCATCTGTTTTTTTTCAAACCCCGCCACTTTGTAACTTTTTGTTTTCGATCATAGATAATTGTACGGAAAATACCTTCTGGTAGAGATCCTTTTTGAACTTTCATCCACGCAGAAGACCGAAATTATTGTAGCAGTGGAGGACCTTTTTTTTTACTGTGTATTCTTAAAATATTTACATATATATGTACCTTCAAAAGTTAAAAATAATTTTTACTGTCGTTGATTTTTTTATTTCCAAAAATCGACTATTTTAGGCTGTCACACTAGGATTGCCCCTTATACAAGTATATCGGTTCTCGGACATTTTTAGAAGGTTTCAGAAAACTTAAAAAAAAATCTTTTTCACCAAAATATTGCCAAATTTTTCAATCTTAGACAAATTATACGAATAAGTAAACGTGCAACCCGAACCAGTTGGGAACTAGTGCATTTCCAAGCAAGGTTGCCACCATTATATGACACAAAAAATGATAATGCGACAAATTCATTTGCGTAATTTGTCCATATAATTTCGCTTATGTGACAAGCAGACAAATATGAAACAGAGAAGAGCAATGAAGGAAACACGTAGATAAATAATGCGAAATAACAAAATAATCAGCAACTAAAATAAGTACCTGCAAGCAAACAACGGTGTTGAAAGCATGTGTTGTGATGGCGCAAACGGTATAAGTACAGCACAAGTACAAGTTGACGTTCATAGCCTACATACTCGTGTACATACACATACCTACCTATAATACAATAAAATAAAAATACAATAAATACAGTATTATATTGTTATTTTGTTGACAGTTGCAAATGTGCGAAAGCAAAATAAATTTTGTTAAATGCCGCCGAGTGTATAAAAATAATACTCTTGGCATTTATATGATTGCCAATTCACTTGTTTGTATCAATGTGCATATACATATGTGTGTGTGTGTTTCATTATAAAAAAAATAAACGAAGCGCATTTTCAGTTCGCACTTGCGCGGCTTCTGTCATTTGCATTGTAATGAAAAATAATCCACTTTAATAATTCTAAAATTACAAAATCAATTGGTGTTCTCGGTTCAATACAATTCACCGTGGCTGGGGTCAGTGAGACCCGTGTTGCATGCAACCTTCTTAGCCATGGTGAAAAAATACAGATATTCAAGCAAAGAGGGTGTAACTCTGCAAAAGTCATCGATACTAATAAACTCTACAGCGTTCTTATGAAACGAATCGAAATGTTGTAGATTCATAACTTCGAAACTAAAAGTTAATAGTGATCGATGGAAATTGTTGAGTGTTTGGCAACCCATTTAATCATTATGGCAGCTGAACGGTTAACAATGCGAATAATAATACGATTCTTAACCTCTATTTAATTTTCGTCCTCATCACGTTTGGCGCTATGATAGCCTGAGTAATTTTTTGTCGAGTTCAAAATATTACTGCAGCTTTTGCGCTTCGTAAGATGGGGACGGATTCGAAACACCAATGAAGGTTTAGTAATTTCCCACTTGATATTTCAAACCCTACTGCTCTCTCCTCCTATCAGCTGGAACCGCCTTGAACATCTGAAGCTCTTCTGACATTTACATATTTATAATAATAAGCGATTCATTTGGAAAACTTCTGGTTTCCATTGATTCCGCAGCCGATCCAGAAAGATCCAAAACCAAAACAATACTTTAGTGTGGCTTACAAAAACGAAATGGTTATCAAAAATCTTACTCCAATATTTAGGAAGGGCGTGTGAAAATTTTAAGCCGATCGCTCCAGTTGTTTCGGAGAAATTTTGCTCACCAACTCTGAAAAGAGCGCACTAAATTAAAAAATTCTTACAAATACGCACATATCTCCGAAACTACTAGTCGAATCAACTTCAAATTTTCGCAAAATGTTCGCAAATATATGTAACAAATGTATGTATGTATACGCAAAAATTGACTTTTTGAAATTCTAAAATGGATATAATCATTAAACTTCAAGAAATGGCCGAAAACAACACGTTTACTGTAAAAAGGTGTGACATCATATGTTCCTATTTGATTACATATATGTACGTATGTATGTACCATATATATATTGTACACATAATATAGCACACACCCAATCGCTGACACAAAATGTTTTTCCACAATTTTAGCCATTTTCTATGCTCGTGTGTTGTTCTTGTTGCCTTTATCGGTGTATTCCCACTGTGTGGCAAACGCTTTCTGGCTTGGTGAGCCAAACAGCTCAGCTCAACAACAACACTTTTGCGAACGTAAATTTATCAGGTGCAACGGCAGTAAAGTTAGGAAATGCAAAAAAAAAGGAGGAAAGTTCAAGCGTGGAAATTAGTTCCACTTGCCGAAGAAGTTGGCAGAACAAACAAGCAGCTGCATGCATACGTACATATGTATTATATTTGTGTATTTAGATAAGGCGCGGAAAGTTAAAGTTTAATGTGCACAACTACACATACACACATTCGAAAAAAATTTTATTTTGAAATGCTACTGCTTGTTATTAAAGATTTCGCTTTAAAAAATGTCATAAAAAAACTGAGAATTCAAAAGAATTTTTAATTATATTCCATTTCAATAAACTTTCTTTTAAAATAAATATTTTAATTTAAGAGACAAATAGTAAATATATTAACAATGCCTTTCAAAATCTTGATCCGTTGGTACTCGTTGGTAGAATAATTGGACTTAAGATTTGACAACAATTTCTATAAAAATAGTTTATCGAGCGGATGGTGTATTTTATATATGACTCATTAAATGTTATCAGCCACAATTACCAATTCTACAATTCTTAAAAAATTGGTGTATTATTTAATTTTTTACTATGTTTGAAAGGTGGCAACACAGTTATAAAATTTTCTAAAAAGAATTTAAACACACTTTTTTGAAGAATTTTGCACAATTACATAATCTGCGTAATTTTTGAGGTTGCAACACCTATCATACAACTATGTTAATGAACATAATACTTTGCGAGATGTGAGCAGATAAATATATTTGCTATATACCGTCTGATCAAATTTGACCCGGACTGATTCACTTAAACTGCCCGCGCAAACTGAAACGATAAAAAAAATGTCTAAATTGGTAGAATATTTCTATTACTTAAGTGACACAAAGCATTTAGTGAAGGTGGTGAAGTCATTGAAAACTCGCCTCACAATAACAGCGGAAAAGTTAAAGAGACAGCGTTTGAAAACCGTCATGTTGGCATTAGAGAGTTAGCAAAGGAACTCACTTTCTCACATTTTGGTTAATATTTTGGGTATGAAGGGTAGTACAGTAGCCTTCACGCGGTCAAGTATCAGTGCTAGACTCGTTCCAAAAGATCTGGATCTTGCTAAAACGACGGCGAGAAGAGGTCGCAAAAAAATGCTTGACAACGTAGCTGAGCACCCTACAAACATCAAATCAATCATTACTAGTGTCGAAACGTGTGTTTATGAATATGACGTCGAAAGTCGCAATTGCCCAACAATCTAGCGAATGACACTACAAAAATGAGCCGAAACGGAAAACAGCAAAACACGCTGAAGGCACTGAACGCCATTACAGCTGAGGCTTATAACTAATTTATAAAAAATTGAATTAGCCGTTGGCATGCTTGGATTGACTCTGAAGCCTATTTTAAAGACGATAGTAAACATTTATATTTAAACTTTGATAAGGTATAATCAAAGAAATATATTGATGTTACGAAGTAAAAAATTCCCATAACCCAAAATATGAAACAAATACGCATAACGTCCTACACGATTTGACGAATTTATCATGCGGCTTGCACCGCCAGTCGCTTAAGCGTCATAATTATGTCAACTGCTGACAATGAGCCTTCTATTTTTTTTAACAAATTTATTTTTAAAGTCATTAAATAGATAAATTGTTATGCCACGCAAATATTTAAGTACACACTAACTGTAAATATATTCATGTTTCTGCACAAGTCTTAAGCTACATTTTAAATTTAAAAGCAAAAATACAAATAATTTGCATAAAAATTAAGCATTTAGTTGAGAAAAATTTAAAAAATCATACAAATTTTCTTAAAATATTTATACAACAAAATAATTAAAACACAGCAGTGAATGAATAAAAAATAGAATAACAATTTAGTATGTTTTCTAAAATATCACACACTAAGCCACTAACTTTGGCAGATTTCATAAATTAATTTTGTTTTCGGTTTGTTGTATAGAGTGTAAATCAACTGATTTATTTTAGTTGTCACTAAGCATTCCAAGTTCAGCAGCTAGAAAATTAATCAATCTTATAAAGAGATTTGTGGATTTTAGAAACCATTAGGTATAAAAAACAACAATTTCACTAAACATAGAATATATATATGTATATAGTATATATAAAATTTGTATGTATTTGATTTACCAAAATATTCAATAGAAACACGTGACATTATTGGAAGAGTTGAGTAATCGCCTCAGCTTGCGACACACACATAGTGCTCAAGGCTAATCTCTAGATTAGATGAATTGCGACTGAAATACATACACCCACACACATATATTTATATCCTGAACACAGGGTCTATTAAGTTTGCCACGAAGTTTGTTACAGCCAGCAGGAAACGTGGGTTACATATTTTCTTTAAAATCTAATCCTTGTATGGAAAACTTTTTCATTTGTGAGAGGTATTATACATAGTTTCGGTGCAACCGAAGTTAACATTTTTTCTGGTTAAATATACATACATACATATATGCATTTGTATATGTACATATGTAGTGTAAAGCACCGTTAATGCTATTGTCTAATTCGAAGTTTCTTCCGCTGGCGTTGCCACTTGCGGGCGTCGGATTAATTAAAGCATGTTTGTGCGCAATTGTCGCCACACAATGATGACGTCTAAATTCTTCCTAGCATCGTTCATCGATCAGCTAAGTTATTGCGTTAACTATGCACGTGTGCCTGTGTTAGTTGTAATTGTTGCTGCAGTTGTTAGCTCGTAATGCATATAAGTTTCTATTGTATAATAAATAAATTGTGGATAAACTAAATCGCGCACTCGAAGACCCAACACAACTCCCACACTCACCCAAATCGCTCAACTCATTCACTATTTATGATTGTTTTCAACATACGCTCTCCTTCCACCTCTCTCATTCAATTTCTCTTGGCCAATTTCAAATGGACGCGAACAACTGCATTTGTTATTTTAAAGAATTTAATTTTCTATTTCTAGTTCTTCTACACATTTCAGCTTGTTTACGGATTGTTTCCTTTATTGTTTTTGTTGTTGTTATTTCATGTGCCTTTGTATCAAATTAATAAAGATTTTCATCCTTCCTGCCTTTCTTTGAGGCCAAGCGCTTAGCATATGTATATGTATATATGTAAAACATAGTACTTTTATAAGAAAAAAATATTATAAAATTTATATTCGACAATTCGAAATCCCCACAAAACACACAAATCCCAACACACACACACACTCACACACCTGTTGTTTTTGTGGGCCATTGTTTTGCTGCGCTCCACATTTGCCCGCTGACTTTCGCCATTCGCTGCTGAGCTCAGCTAATGGATTGCCATGCGGATGGTCTGTGGTGTCGCGTTTAATCACACCGGATATACGGCAAACCAATTAGCTTGGGTTTATTAAAGCATAATTGTTTATGAGATTTGGAAAATTTATTGATATTTTTATGCATAAATAACTGTATATATAAACATGTAGGTGCATTTTTAACAAGCCGGCTCATATTCAGGTCAAAATTATATCAAAACACACTTCTAGGACTTTGGACTCCAAATGACTCACATTATCCAAACAAAAGGGTGAGCGTTAACACTAAGCTTTATTGAGATTGAATAAAGTAAAAAGATTTTTTTTTTCGAAACCAAACATTTAAGTAGAATCATCTCACTATAAGTCTTTCTTTAGTAGACTTAATGTTTGAAGAACTTTTCGTCTTTGCTTGGCTTGTGGTGGAATTTTTCTTATCAAGCGCATTTGAACAGCATTGTGATCCAATTATTTCATATAGTAGAGCTACTTTTGTAGCAGAAATTTCAGTTTCCCAAAAAATATAAAAAACGAGATTTGTGTATATATATCGAGCGTTCTTTATCGAGGTTTTTTTGGTTTAAAAATTTCAAGGCATATGAAGATTCCTCTAGGATCTTATCTAATCGTGGTAAACCATAAACATTTCATTATATGTATTTTCTCTCGAAAATAATGCTCTGAACCCAGATTCATCGAGTGACTATCACACACTCGACACACTAGGTCGAACCAACCTGCCACCTGCCAACGTGTATCTTTTAACCACCAACGACTAATGCCTCGTGGCGCATTCGCTTAGTCAACTTCTTTGGCGCCACATTCCGCAATGCTGACGTTAATTTCTTGCTACTTCTCTTCCCTACCCTAGGCTTTATTAAAAATATATAAAATTCTCTTTTGATATCGCAAATAAACAACATTTCGATTAATTTATTTTGGCATACTAATCTATTATGGCCGCCCTATATGCCCAAGAAATCGTAAATAGTTGTTGTTGTTGCCATTGTCATATATTGTTGTTGCTTTGCGCTGTATGTGTTGCAGTGACAAAATTGTTTGTTTTCTTAGCGGTGGCATTAGTTGAATTTATAAAGAAAGCCCACAACAGCTACAACAAAGACAGTGGAACTGATCCATATGAAATAGAACAGAAGAGGTCGAAATGAGGGGTTGGGGGTTCTATTGCGACAGGCGCCACAGCGTTTGTGCGTCAAACAATTCATTATCATGTTATTTGATTTAAATGCTATAAATAAATGTCGAAAATAATTGCCGTAAATTCAGTAAGAAATAGTAAAGATTGAGTAAAGTTTTTATAGTAAGGTTAATCGAAGTGAAATTTGTGTGATGTAAAAAATAATTGAGAGAACATCTAGCTGGCAAAAGACCTTAAAGACCTGAGTACCGCAACTGAAAATAAATAGAAAAGTATAGTGACCTGTGGGCTCTAAAGAACCTTCCAGAAGAAATTCAGGTGTACCAGTTGGTTTGGGTCCCAACTAAAAGGTAGGAGTAGGAGTTTATGGCAGTTAGAAATATTTTAAGCTCAAATTGTCGACGAAAAAGATAGTTCTGATGGACCGAAAAGGTAATTTTTTTTAGTAGATAAGGTCTATCATAGAATTAGGGCTGAAGTTGTGCAATACTAACCTTTTTCTCCTATACCAGTGATCTGATATAGTTATAAAGAAAGCTTGTTTTCTAAAATGAGGCGTCGCAAATGTTTCAACATTTTCCGCTACTTCACGAGCGTTGTAGCAAATTAATTAACACCTCGTCTCTCAGCCGCGTTGGATTCCGCTACATTTTTGAAATTACACCAATTCTTTAACGCCACTGTTCATTTAATTTGCTTCACGCCGTCGTCTTGATTAAGAACAACAAGATTTTCCTCATTTTTTATAAGCAAATAGACAGCAGCAACTGCTCTATTGTTCTATGTATGGCTAGTGTTGTTGTCTACATATTATTTCAGAGACTGTAGTGTGTATATTGTTGTTGTTGGGCTTTACACTAATAGCTTAGATTGAATGTTGTAAATCGTGTAGCTTGTTGACACTGGATGTGGGCGTAAAACAAGTAGTTGTCTACACTAAATACCTTGAGGGAAAATATTTTATTGGCTCTACCCAAGTTGATTTAGTATTACGCTGCCACCTCGTATATGGCTAATAAATTGTGTTCTTCGAAAGTTTTGTAGAGTGATTATGGATTATAAAGTCATAAATTTAATAGCTCCTTGAGGCCTACAAATTAGTTTTGGTACAATGAAAGTTTTCGAGAATGTGAACTGATGAATTGGTGGTGGTCAGCGTTAATGCTTCAATTTTATCTTTTGAAAAGGTAACAGTGAGAAGAAAATGTTTTTCAAAAATGAGTTTTGTTGCGTCTAGTTTCACTTTTCATTAGCGTAAAGACTTACGCCTTTATTATACATACTCGTATATATATTTTCAATTTTTACGATAGAAGGTCTAATAAAAATTTTAGATTTTTGACAAAATGGCGGCGTCCCAAAACTTCAACTTCAGAGTGGCTTAAAAAATTGAAAATTATTATACTATTTTTACTTCGATCACTATCTGACAAATACATATATACATATGTATATCTAAGAAGCTTATGTGAAAATTTTAAGCGGATCGATTATTCAGACCATCTTCAAATGTTGTAGTTGCTCAAATATTTAGTGTAAACAACAAATGTACATAAAGTTGTATTAATCGATTTTCCGATAAATATCGATAATAATTGATGAGTATTACATTTTCGATAAATGTCGATAACAATTCATATGTATTAGATTTTCATAAAACATCGATAAAAACTTAAGAATATTCGATTTCCGCAAAACATCGATAACATTTCATGAGTACTACATTATTTCAAAATTAAAACGGCAGACAAAAATAGCAATTAAATTTCCAAAAAGTTATATTAATCAGTAACATTGGTATTAAATTATCGATAGATAACGATATAAATTCATGTGCATTCTTTTAAAAATAAATCATCAATAATCGATTGCTTCCATTGAAATTACAATTACTATCTGATTATAAGATTGTTTATAATATAATATTTGATTATGAGATTGTTTAGAAAAATATTGGAAGACTTCGATTAGTTCTTTATAGAATCGAATTTATAAATATTTAGTAATCTTAAATAAATAAGTTAGTTATAGTTGCTATCACAAATAAATGAGAGCTATTAAAAATGATTTCTGGAAATGAGTGCTTGATTACCAAACTATTCAAATGAAAAGTAGTTCCATTTAAATTATCGGCCATTTATTATAACTACTAAATCTGCCATTGAAAATTTGATTACAAAGATAATTTGCAATAAACATTAATCAATTTTTTTTTGATAAATATCAATAACAGGTCATAAGTACTGCATTATTTCAATATATATCAGAAATAATCGATTATTACCATTATAAGCGCTTTTAATAATCGATTACATGTTATTAAAAATTTTGGTGATAAGAAACGCTTGAACTTTAATAGAAAAATATCGGAAAAAATCGATTACTTTTTTTTATCGAATCGAATTAATAAATGATAAATTTTTATTTATGTACTAAAACTATGGTCGGAGAATTATTAATTAAAAAAGTAAGCAAATAATCATTCTTACAAATAAATGAGAGCAACTAAAAATATTTTTTTGAGAATAATACTTCTAGGCCCAAAACATTCCAGCTTTTCATTTAAATTAACTGTCATTCACTATAACTACTAAGTTTTCCAATGAAAGTTTTATTACATAAAAAATTTACAACAAATATAAACCGATCGTTTCATACAAATTTCCTCGCTTTACCTTTGTAAGACATTCTAATTGAGCTATGCCAGCGATTATCACGTATCAACCCTATAGATACCACCATAAATGATGAAAAATCAAGCGGTACGTGCCTTTATCGAAACGTCAGCAATTTATGTGAGTTGGATAAATAAATATTAATTTACAATTGTTATGGGCCATCACAGGTATCTTATTAAAGTAAAGACCCAATTTGCTTTGTTGCGAAATGAAGCCATAAGCGGGTGATAATCTTCAAGACATACTTACAAGTATCTTATATAAAATGAGTATTTATATTATTATATTTTATTGATACTTATGCGTATTCTGTTTGTAGAGTGTGTGTTGTGACAGCTGTCATTAAGTGACCTTCAAAGCAGACAACAATGTCACTGCACCCAAGCATATACATTTCAGTGTGATAAGCACGCGAGCAAACAGGGATACATAAAGCCCCTGAAGGTGCCAACACTTCTTCCTGTTTTAATATCAACAACTTCCCCCTGCACTGTTTCTTCGAGGTTATTAATATTGTTCATATTCACTTGAGAGACAGACAGACACAGAGACAAATATTCAATTATCAAGTTACATGCCTATGTCCGTCTGATTACAGGCATTATTTGGCTTCCGTGATAATTCGTAAACACTGTAAATGCTTATTGTAATAATAACTCCCCAACATTTGTCTACTTATGACTTATCTGCTTATTTCTTTTTGATATTACAATATTATCCAACGCCAGACAGGACGTCCACAAATTCTGGGTGTAAATTTTCATTAACACATTTGCTTGTTGTTATTATTGTTTTTACTTTTGTTCACTTTTCGTACGTTTCTACACCATATTCACCCACTGCCGTAACATTACATATCGCATTTTCCCATTACCTCGGCTCTTTTGAGGTTTCTTCGCTTGCTGCCGTGCCTTAACAGCTCGGTGTCCTTTGCCTTTTGTGTCCTTTGACTATTATAATTCCCACAAATGTGTGGTTTTATATTGGAGCACTTAATTTCATGTTCATTCCGTTGGTATTTAGTTCTACCGTTCCTTTGCAATTTACTCCTGCTCTGAAATTGTTTGTTTGCTTTCGTTTGTAAACGGATTTTGCTTGCTTCGATTCTTATCTTTTCTTCTGCTTCCTCTTCACTTTGTGCATGTTTGTCTTTCTTTTCCACCTGATTTGTGTGAACGCAATTCCCCATTCATGCAGGATTAAGGCTTAACACGTCTATTTGTGGTCGTATTAAATTAAGAGCGTTCGGTATATCGATGGCATTTGCGAAGCTTCGAGATTACAAACAGCTTAATAGGTTTTAGGCTCATTGAAATCCAAGAATTTAGGGAAGAGTTGGACGGCATGTCATTCACTTAATTCTCATTAGTTCCTTTATATTAGTTTTAGAAAGCTAAATAGATTGGAAAAGCGAATACTTCTCGGAAATCGTGGATTCAAATTCTGATAACCTAAAACTGTGGTTGATATACATATGTTTATGCCAGGTGTCGGCATAGCTGCTTACATTTAGATAAGGTGTGTCGACGAGTTGAAAGTTTGAACTCCATCGAAGACGGAAGTCTGTAAACAGACTGTGAGTCCCGGACGAGTTAAGTATTTTATAACTATGTATCCAAATTTTGTCAGAAAATTTATCAAGTTTCAAAACATTTCGAGACGACATCAAATATATTTTCAGAAAAGAAGGTAATGTTCTGAGTAAACACTGGCCGTTGATCGCACTGTTGAAAAAAGTGATATTCTATAAATTAGATCTGACCCGAAAACAAGATCTGGGCAAAGTTGCCATAATTCCTAATGAACATCGCCTTTTAGAAAATATGGGTATTAAGAAACATTAACAATATATTCACATTTGAATTATGTGTTATGTAGGACGCAGCTTACAGGGCCACCCTGCGTACCGCAGTGAGGCGCGCTGTTATGGAGTGATATCGTAAGAAGAGCAGAGAAGAGAGACGTATTTTCAATAGGAAGGAGAGAGAGAGTGCGAGAAAATGGACAAGCTGGTCGACAGGAACATAGCCCGAGACTTCTTTCGAAAGATCAGTGTGGCTTCCGATCTGGTAAATCAACCATCGACCAGGTATTTACGATACTCCAAGTCTTGGAAAAGACGGAAGAAAAACAGATCAACACGCAGTAACTTCTAGTCGATCTCAAAGCTGATTTTGATAGCAAAAAAAGGGATTACCTCCATGCCGCAATGGCTGAATCGGAATAGGGGACGACCTGTCCGAGTCGTTCTATAACAGATGAGTTTTTAAACACGGTGACCCCTTATCCTGTGATTTTTTTAATCTGATGTTGAGATAAACTGCGCTACATACCTTAACCGTACTAAGACCATATTCTTCAAGAGTCGCCAGTTATTGGCCTACGCCGACGATATCAACATAGTCGGCCGCAACAATAGGGCCGTGTGAGCAGCATACTGACAGAATGCTATGCGAAAGCATGGACGATGACAAACAGCGATGAGCATTCGAGAGGAGCATTCGAGACGAAAGCTCTCCGAAGCTTATGCGGGGCGAAGAGAAGTTCCGGATTCGATGGAATGAAGAGCTGTATGAGCTCTTTCACTTACAGCAACTGCGCTAGCTTGGCCATATTGCCCGAATGAAAGAACCCCCTTTAGCTTACAAAATGTACGATTCGGTGCCACCTGGCGGCCGACGAAGAAATGGACGATCCAAACTCAGATGAAAAGATCTATAAATCTCTAACTGGCGCCTTTGTGCGTAATGCAAAGACGACCGGCGAAGGTGTATCGAAGCGGCCAAGACCAATACCCGATTGTAGTGCCAACCAGTTGATGATGACGGTGATAATATTTAGCTCTTTAAAATGTCTTTAGAGATCCTTGCCTACTAATGTGACATTCTTCCGTTGTCCATTTGAAATTTAGACAAAAATTCTTTTAAAACTCATTCATTTGACAAATGTCAAAAATTTCTACTTATACATACTTTTATATAACACCATTTATTTGTGTATGTTATACATACATATTTACACTGCGGTTTTATAGGTACGCTTTATTTTTCGAATCTTTGTGAATTTTCGAATCTATTCAGCCGCAATTAACAAATGACAAAATGAGTGATTTGAGTACAAATCTCATTGATTGCGATCACGTAGCTTTTGGAGGGATTATACGCATGAAATTAACACCGTAAGCGGGTATTATGGGTATTTGTGGCTACACAACGGCGTGTTAATATGAATGTACATAAATATGGATAAATATCAGGCATTATGATATATTCGTACACACATACATACAAACATATGTACATATATGTATATGTATATTTAAGCGTGTTGAAATGCCATCTTTGTGATATACTCAAGCGCTTTGTCCGGATCGAAATGAATAATACATCGCGTATGTGATAAATGTCAGAGCATTTGTTGTCTAACTGGATCGCGGTGGAAACCTCGGAACCTCAACCTTTCAGCGCATCATACGCATCAAACACACATACTCATACATATGCACATACTTAAATATGACGTTATGATGTGTGACTTAACTTGACAATGCTGATAGATGCTCATTATACTGTAGTTTGTAATTGTTATTAAGATTTCATTTCCTCACACAAAAGAACGTATTGTTGCAATGTGGCGGGAGTGATGCGACGTGTTGCTGGCGTTGTGCTGGTGTACTCACTACGGTTTGGTTGATGTGAAAAAAATAATAATAATAACAAAATGAATTTTAATTGTGTTAACATTTTTTCGCTTGTATGCATATGTGTGTTTGTGTGCGTTTGCATGTAGGTGAGATTATGAATTTGTGACGCTGATGAATGTGTCAATTATTCAGCTTGCCATTGACGTTACATATATGCATACATATGAACATGCTTATTTACTTTTATAATATAAAAGCATATACTGAAACCA
The DNA here is from genome assembly GCF_042242935.1 of Bactrocera oleae. Classification (NCBI taxonomy): domain Eukaryota; kingdom Metazoa; phylum Arthropoda; class Insecta; order Diptera; family Tephritidae; genus Bactrocera; species Bactrocera oleae. The sequence goes on from NC_091538.1 coordinate 67,278,445, forward strand.
TTTGTATATTTTTTTACGCAATTTACACACAAATAATTTCAAAAGCCATGATTTATTCAACAAAAAATAGCATCTTTATTGCAGCGTCTCAATTTGAGCCAACGAGTTTCAAAACGTGTGAAATATTTTATAACTGCTCTTTAATAATAACCTTTCCTTCATTTTCTATAACGTGATAATTGGCCAGACTTTTGGTTTATACTTTCAGTAAGTTGAAAAAAAAAATATCGGTTAATTTTCAATAAGCAGCTGCTCAGTCGGTAAGTCAGAGAGAGAGAGAGAGATATTCTGTCACCACTAACCCAATATAAGAATCTCAATACTGCTTTTCTCATTAGGAATTTGGATTTTTTATTACTATCTGTTCCATTCTCGATAAATTTATTTCAGCGTTTAAGTTACCTCAAAACCTTAAAATTTTCCAACAAAATTTCCAACAAATTTTCAGACACGTTTTTGTTCACCACTAAGACAAGTTCTTCAAACCCTTGCATCCACACTTTTTATATTGAAGGTACTTTGGAAACTGTACTCCAAACTTGAAACTTGAAATTAAAGCTTCTGTAATTTTGAACTTATTTCTGGAGTATAGCATGCGCTCGAAAAAACTATTAAACGATATTGTTATTGTGAGTTGATATTTACTTTTCTTTAACTTGCTCCTTCTATAACGGAGCCATTACTGCTTTTTTATCTTACCGTTCGTTATGGAGATCCATCGTTTTTGAGTTGTTGGTCAAGCTACTTATTTGTAAGACCAGTTTTCTTCTCACGATTGCTAACTGCAACTGTTCAGCTCAACACCTTTTTTATTACTAGTATAATCTATCAGAGATAGCTTTTGTGTTCGGAAAGAGAGTTTAATAACTCCTTTTCGCAGTTGTTAATGAGGTTTGGTTATACTTTGATATAAGAGGAAAGTAAGCGAACCGTAAAATTGAGCCATTCGCGCCTTGAGGAAAATCTGAGCTCATAGGCACCCACTCAAGCTCAACGTATTTATTCTCTGTGTTTTAAGTTACTTATCAGGCCTAGTTAGTAGTATTACAAATACTTCTAGTGAACCCTATACATGTCAAATACTTTCTAGGGAGGAATGTATGGAGTGTTGCATGTGGAAAATGAAATCGTTCCATTTTTATTAGTCTAAAAAGAAAGAAGAAATAGCCACAAAAGCAATTGCCCGCATTAGCTTCATCGCGGTACAATATTAAAATTACTAAATACTTAACATTTCTCTCTTTTAGACAAATATTGTGAATGTATGAGTATATGGTGCAAAATATCTACAACAACAATTACACTTTAAAACAGTCGATAAAATTGGACAAGTTGTTCGCAAAATTAGACACATACATAAAGTTATCATTGATTCGTTCGGGATGGTGAATATACTTACTATGGACGTTGCAACCGTCAAAGATTTCGTTGTTAAAACACTACACAAAGAGAAAAAGAGAATAAAAACTTTAAGAGATTAACAGATTTAGGGATATATTTCTTCTCTCAAAGTGTTTCATATGTATGTTAATGGCAACACTACCTCAGTAAAGAAATATAATTTTATATGTATTTACACCAACTGATCAAATATTACCCGGACTGACGAAAAAGAAACATTTTCACATATTTTAATACAAATCTTTAATATTGCCTTCAAAATAGTCTCTTGAGATAATAAGAGCAGGCCAACGCATAATACAATTTTCCTTACACTTGTTATAAGTCTCGGCTGGGAGACCTTCAGCGAATACGTTATTGATTATTTTGGTTTCGTCTATTTTTTTTGGAGCACCATTCGTTAGATTTTTTGACAGTTTCGTCGACATATTCATTAACCCACGTCTCGTCACCAGTATGAGTCTAGCATTGACACACTTCATACCCAGCCAAAATATGTTTAGAGATCTTGAAATCCTTTGCCATTTCTCTGATACCAACACGATGATTTTCAAGCACTGTTTCTCAACCTTTTTAACGTGATCCTCATTAACTGAGGTGGATGGACGACTTACATGAGGTAAGTTTTGTATAACTTGACGACCTGCTCTGAATGCTTTGTGCCACTTAAATACTTGTGTTCGAGATGAAGTAAAAAGCCCGAGGCAAACTTTTGGCCTCGGAAAAAAATAGCAGCCAAACACACATTAATAGAGATATGGAGATTAAGCTTGACATAAACATATAAACAAGTTACACCAAAAATATCAAAAAAAAATTTTGTCTGTTTGGTTTACGCGCGCACTTTAAAGGAATCAGTCCGAATCATATTTGATCAGATGGTATAATTTGTAAATTTTTTTATTTACATACATATGAAATTGTATGCAAAGTATGAGTATTTCCCTAATATAATTAAATATTCGAACTACATAACAGTTAAAATAATCTTCTACTTCATCTATAAGCCTACAACATACATATCTACATAAGCTCATAGCAAATTTTGGGGAAGTTTCTTCTGTCACTTATTGTTGTCAACAACATCATTATTGTTATTGTCGCTGATCTTTGCCCAACTTTGGCCGGTTAATGCGCCATTGTAGCACCGGAACCAACAATAGTAACAACACGTACAACAAAAAGCAGAAAAAAAATAAAAATAAAAATTAACTGAAATTGTCAGCAACGAATAGTCCAACTTAGGGTAAATACTTGTCAGCAACATTTAGTCATCATAGAGGCCCTCAAACACACATACACATAGCTTAGAATTCTCGTACTAACATGTACCTATGTATATATGTACATGAAGTGTCTTTCTAAATAGGCAAACAAACAACAAAAGCAACAAAAAGCAGCTTACAGCGGTGAGGTGGTGTGAAAAAGTGAAACCGATTGACTGTTTGGTGCTTTTGGTGTATGACCAGCTTGCTTTAGAACACATTTGGGTGGCGATTTTATGTGTGCCGTTCCCACCAGGCACCACTGGTCCCACTGGTCAAGCTTTAGATATTTGCATTTATGGCAATTTCTCTGTGTCGTTTCCTCTGTTGCAAGTTTTACAGCTCTCAAATCTCTAAAGTGCACTTGCAACGCTGATTAAACTTTGAGTTCTTAATTGCCTTCAATTTCTTGAACTCCTCTATATAGGCACATCTCCTGCTTTGTTTGTGTTGGTGTAAGAATGCTTTCTGAACGAGCAAATAAAATTTAGAAAGCGTTGTGTTTACATGCCAAGCGAAGAGCAGGACTCACTGTTACGGGGTAGACAAACTGTCGTCTGTCTTTTGGTTGAACTGTGCGGCCATTAGGTTTATCTGGTATTAGGGATTTTAGAGGTCTGTTAATATTTCTCTCCAGACAGTATGGTATTAGATGTTGCTAAAATTTAATTAAGTTCGACTGATCTGACTGTAACAGGTGGCAACCCTTCTACAAAAAAAAAACTAATTGTGATAGATATAGTGTTATATACATATATGTATGTATATAAATGATCAGGATGGCAAGACGAGTTTAAATTCGAGGACTCTCTGTCCGTGCAAGCGATAACTTGAGTAAAAATTGAGATATTTTGATGAAACTTTTTATACCTGCTTCTTGGCACCGAAAAGGTTTAGTACTGCAGATGGGCGGAATCGGACTATTGCCACGCCCAAAAAATGCCGTTATTCGAAAACTAATCAAATATATGCAACTTTCCAAAGAGTAGGCGTGGCCCTCTTATAAGCTTAAAGTATACATCTTATAAACCACCGAAGCTAAATGAAGCAAACTTGCTATGAACAAGTTTTTCTATCTCCTTTTCATACTCTTTGAGAATGGGCGAAATCGCTTGACAACCGTTTCACCGAATATGTATCTATATCTGACTATATACCGAAAATATCGGTAAATTTTTTACATATATATTAACGAAATTCAGAGAGCATTTTTTCCTGAAATTGGGCAAAATCGCTTAAATATAATACTTTCACTAGCCTCCACATATCTAATATAGAAATTTTCGAACTTCCGGCTTTGATCTTTATAAATTGTAAGAGTATAAATATTCTAATTTAACCTTCCTTACTTTTTTACTTGATATTTTCAGACTTGTTGCAACGCTCCTAAAAATTTCTTAAACCGTTTATATGCCTTTTTTGTTGCAGTTGATTGATACTATAAAGGTTGAAAAATACAGCTATTTTGGGTCTTCATGGACTTAGATAGAGACAGTTTCCTGAGCTAACAAGGCCTTCAAAATTCAAACTCCATTATTTGGAGAATACCAAGCGGCCAAGGCGCAGTATGAGGCTTGAAATCATATAAAAATAAGTTTTTAAACTATTACAATTTGCTTGGCAACAGTTAAAACCAAATATAACCCAATTATTCTCGTTTGAAAATAAGGATATGTTGAAAAAACAAACTCATAACCTCAAATGCTAAAAGATGCATTATATAATTTTTAGTCAGAAAAAATATCTTTTTTTATGAATTCGGCTTTTTTAAATTAGTAAAAAAGAAAATAATATTGAATTTACCGATCTATCTAAAATATATAAATGTACACACATATGATTATCTTAATATCCGGCGGCAGCAGGAGCTGGAGCAACCCAGTTTCGCGCACACAAATTGTTTTCGAAATATTTATTTTTAGTTGTCATAGAATTTACAAATAAAATTTCAATATACATTTAAATGATTTTGAATTTCCTCACCATCATCATCATCATCATCAAGCAAAGCATCAACATCAACAGCAATAATAATAACAACAACAATTTCATCAACATCAACATTTCTTAATTTGAATACGTCAATCAACGCATTCACAGAATCGAACACTGACAGCTACGCTTCGGGATATAGTGAGCGCACACGGCTTCAAATGACGTTTCTAAAAATACTAACAATACTCGAAGATATGTGCTCGTGTGTACCGAAGCACATGCTACACAAATGAACATTACGGCAGTTCATTTATTTCCTTATTATTATCGTTGTATACTTATCGAGTTGATTGCGAGTGGATCGTGTGTCTCAATACACGTTTGTGTCTGTAGTCGCCTATAGTGACAGTGTGTCCACTACAATAGCTCCTGCTTGCTCTCGCGCCTTTTCTTACACACAAATGCCCACGTTGATTGAATTCCTCCTTTCTGCATCTTTTTCCTGTTGTTGTTGTGCTCTATCGCAATTTATGCCCACATTCGATATGGAAATCGTACGCCTGTTTCGGTGCTACGATCCATGCCGGCCCGAACATGTGTTTTCCATATTGCTTTTGATTAATAATGGAAAAACTTGTGTGTAATGGACGCACCATGTCTGCGGAGTTGACTTCAACTCAAATTGATTTTCCTCAAAAGCATTTTAATTCTGTTTTGTATTTTACTTTATTCTAATTCATTTCTCGTTATAAAGTTGGCACTTTTAATGTTTCATTTTGACATTTCGGTTCCCCACACGACCTGCTTTTTCATGTCAAGTTTCTAAAGAGCTTCAACAATTCGGAAGCGGGAGTGAGGACACAAGCATTTTTCGAAATGTTTTAAATGCCATGATTTCCTTTAAATCACTCAATCAATGTTAGTAATTTGATTTGAAGTTTTGAATGATTTGTTGAATTTCTAGAAAGTCCATAAAATCAGAAGGGTGAGCTAAAGATCTCAAAACAAAAAAAACCTCATTAGCAAGCTTGTTCGCAGCGGAATCCCCGAAAACTGCAAAGGAAATATTGGAAGCAAATTGCTACTCCGTTGTCCTCTTGCGTTCAAGCGTTGGAGCTCGGCAAGCGCTGGTCAATAATCAGAACTTATGTGTGAGATTCTTCTGACTCAGAGTGAACCGGAAGAAGTCCAAAGAACTACTTGCTCTTGGCAATAGTCCTAACCTAACCTAATTTGGAGGTATGCTGCCGAGTTGACAGTCCTTGGCTGGATAAAAATTCAAGCTTGTTCTGCTTACGTAGACCCGATTATCGTTGTAACCAATTTTAGACGTTATTAATAATAATAGTGTGGTTGTGGTGCGTACGGTCATTTATACTATCACTTAAAGTTCTATAATTTTCCTGCAGTTTTATAAAGCGTAAAAGCTTCTGCTATGTGATGCATACATGAAAAAAGCGACCCACTGTGAATTGGAAATGCGAAGTTGGCAAGGAATTGACTTTCATCAAGTAGTAAAGGTTCATACATTTCAAAACTTTAATCAATTATTTACCGCGACGGCGACTATTACGAGTAACAGCAAAATTAATTACATAATATCTGTACACTAGGGTGGAGCAAAAAAAAATTTATTTTTGCTTAGCATGAGGGTAAAATGTGTAGATTATAAAAACAAAAATTGTTTGAGAAAAAAAATGTTACATCTAGAGGCGACTCACTCACTTTTAAAGTAAATTTCGAGATAAAATTTTTATTTCGAAAAAAAATTTTGATAAGTGTTCTAAAAGCTATGGAGAGTTCTCTTTCTGACCAATTAAAAGTTATCAACTTAAAAAAAAATGTTTTTGTCATTATTGGAGTTTTAAAAAGAAGTCTTAAACGACAACATGGAAAGCATGCGTTGAAATAAATTTCAAACTCTGTCAAATTTGGTAATAATTATATAAATGTAAAGAGTTTAAACCAAGAAAAATTTTTTTTTTCAAAAAATTTCTTATTTTATAATCTACTAATTTTACCCTCAGGCTAAGCAAAAAAAAATTTTTTCCGCTCACCCCTAATATACATGCATATATGTATATGTAAAACCTAATTTTACGACCAATATTATTCCGATGAAAATTACGAGTAACAACAAAATTAATTACATAATATCTCTACACATAATAAATTAAAAATAATGTTGATACATTTTACGCCTGTTTGTGAACTTTTTATTTTCTTCTCTTGACAGTTGATCATCTTTAAGTTGGTGTTGATCAAATTTTCCCCTAAGCTACTTACATTATATATAAATATATCACGCCTGCAGAAGCCTACAGAACACACAAGCATGCACATATATATGTTTGTGTAGATGTATACATGCAGCCAGCGACAAGTCCCAGTTTCTCCTATTTCACAGATTCCCCCCACACCCCAATATGCTGCCAGTCACACATCAATTTTGGGATGCCGCTGCTGCTGCTGCTGCTGCGACTACTTCCTCTGTCGGCGGTGAGTTATATCTGTGCAACTTACAAACTTATGTATACCATATATGTATGTATGTGTGATAGTGTGTGTCCGTCTGATCTCATTTTAATATTTCGTCTTCAATATCCCGCACTATATATTGTTTGTTATTGTATTTCATTTATTTTTCAACTGTTTGTCACTTAATCAATCACACACCAACACATCATTTGATTGACAGAAAGCCATTAAGCGCAAAAATAAGTTTTATACGAATGCGAGGGGCAGCGGTAACAGTCCGAGAGCGTTGCGACTAAAGCTGGGCAGGCACAAACAAAGTTTCTGTTTAAATATTAATAATAACGCAGATCGAAGGAAGTATATATATTTTTTATGTTTTATTGGTATGTATGTGTATATGTAGATAAGCATATAGCACAGACATTCAATCATGCATTCAAGCAATCAACCGTATGTTGGTCATCCATCGATGGCATCAAAACTAAAACGTGCAGACTATCGGAAAAAATCTTAAGGCACATTTTTAAAAAATAATAATAAATAATACAAAAGAGGGGCGAGCGTTGAATGAGTTGTGCTAAAAACACAAACATACATACATACATACATATACATTAAGGTGGGTCAAAAATTACAAAAAATCACAGCGCGTCACTTGTAAATATTAATATTATGAGCTCAAACTTTTCAAGAATTTTCTGTCGTCGTTTCGCGTGATATTTTCACGGTATTTAAGGGAAAAAATACAAAAAAAGGAAATTAAAAATTAAAAAAAATGTTTTTTTTTTGTTCAACGCTAATTTACACATATGTAAGTATAGCGTTATACTTTAAAAAAAAAATAATAAAAAAAATGTTTAAACAACTTTTTGGCCCATCCTAATTTACATATAAGTTAGCGTACATACTTCAAGACGAAGCAAAAATAATTACAAGCGAAGCAACTAAGATTCTGTGGCACATAAAATTGAATTCTGAATTATTTTATATGCAACGCAAGCGTCTTTTATGTGTCGGTCTGTATATATGTATGTACTATGTATTTTTTAATTATAAAATTTTTTGCATCATTCTTCTTCTGCAAGTGCACACCCCCTAAATGCAACGAATAAAACTGTATATATGTTTTTTGCCCCCGCAGCAATGTCATAAATCAAAACGGATTCAGCTCACGCTCACTCCTCCACCCTCTCTCTCTCTCTCTCTCTCACTCTCTTTGTATCTAAAACCCTACAGACACTCCGAGCGCTGCAATCGTCCTTACGCGCCTACATACATATGAACAAACATCAGTATGAAGTCTATATATATATATTTATGTATACAATTGTACCTTCACAGGCTCACCAATCCATCGAAAAGTCAAGTCAAGTCAAGCCGCCAGCGCCACCGCCACCGAAGCCTTTTGTGCCATTGCAGTTGCAGATCTAAATTTAATGATCCACAACTGATCGCGCGCTTCGTTTGACCGACCGTTCGCACAGCTCGCAGTCCGTGTGTTATTAAAAATGAAATTAAATTGAAGACTTGATATATTTGGCGCGCATTCAATCAAAATTTTTATGGCAGAGATTAACGATTAAGGTCATTAACTGAGCGGCGGTTCACGGCGCCGAGGATCACTCATTGCGCAGGCGAAGCACGTTGCTCCGACTTTATAGCCACATTGAAATGATATTGTTTTGTATGTACATATGTTGTGGCGATTATTCATTTTTTCATTTCCTTGGAAATAAATGTTATTTTCGAAGGCGTTGGTGCAGCGTCGATCGCTGATCCGCGTGTGATCGAAGGGGATTAATCAAAATGCAACAATGTTGAATGTTTTTGATTGCCAACTTTTTTGAAATATTTTGCGCACAAATCGCTAACAAAGTGTGCAAATTGTATACAATTAGCATACAAAGAGGATCATGGAAAAAATATTCATGATGTTGCGAACAACTCACTCTGCTCATTATTGCAGGATCGTACAGCATTAAATGGGGATCATGATTAGACAGTTAACAGTTTGTCGTCATATGGATACAAAAAAGCACATTTCAGACTGAGCAAACATATAGTAAAATATCACATCATATCATCACATCACGACATCTCAAGATCGCAAGATCACAACAACCACAAAAACTCAATTCTGACTAATATAGTAAAATAACACAACAAATCATCACATCACGACACGAAGTTGCAGAATCACATCACGTCTTATGGAAACATATATATTAAAAAAAATTTCCTTACCAGAATTTGATCTTAATCGATCTGTTTGTATGGCAGCTATATGCTATAGTGGTCCGATATCGGTGGTTCCGACAGATCAGCAGCTTCTTGGGGAGTAAAGACCGTTTGCGAAATTTCAGATCGATATCTCAAAAACATTTTTTATAATGGTTGCCACCGTACAAGACGCAAATTTTAAAGTAATTATTATTTATTATTATGTTCTCTAAATTTTTTTTTTTTATTAAACAACAAAAAAACTTCTGTCTTTAATAGGGTTGCCACTGTTAAAAAAAACAACAAAAAACGAATATAAAATTTTAATAAATGTTGCGTATATTTTTAATGTAATTTTATTTATTATATATATAATATAATATTTAATATTTACGCATACATGAAAAAGCAATTACAACATAATTTAATCATTCTTTCTCTTTTATTAATGAAACTCCTCTCTCAAGAGCTTAAACGGCCTTAATGGTTGTATTTATCTAGTTATATGCTTTAGGTTATGTGCCGCTGCCAGTTGGCTATGGCTCATGGCAGACCCTTTCACATCATCAACAACTCCACGCTTTTAAGCTGAACTTGGCCAAGAGCAGAGTTGAGCACGGACTTTAGTTAACATACATACATACATACATATATACAAATAGAGTGTAAGAAGACAGGCAAACGAAATCAATTACTTAAACACACAGAACTGCAGAACAACAAAAACAAAATCGAAAAGTGCATTAGGCGCATAGGAAGAAGCCTTATAGGCAAATGACATGCATATTACGATATTAAACATTTTCTTCCCACTGTTTTTTCCCCCTTTCATTGTTTAAATGATTTAATTGTAGTTCTAATTCATATTCAGATTTTCTCATGTTCTCACATAACACCTCGAAAACGAGCTATTAACGGAACTCGAGCTTTATTAATGATTATTTAACAGGCTTTTTATTGATTGTAGCACTGCTGTGAGCTGGGTTTTAAGTTCGATTCCCACGAACAGTTAAACAAAATTTTGGGAAATATTTTATTTCGTTTCTTTTTAATTTTTTTTCATGTTTTTTAATAAAATGAATATACCCTCTTCATTTTATTAAGTTTACCGCGATGTTTATAACACCCAGCAGGAAACGTTAGAGGCGCTATGAAGTCTATGTACATATATATGAGTGTAAATGATCAGCGTGTCTAGCTGCTCCGATTTAACCTCTTCCTCTGTCAGCCTGTATATATGCGAATTACTCACTTAGTTTTTGAGATATCGATCTGAAATTTTGCACATGTTCTTTTCTTTTCAAGAAGCTACTTATTTTTTTGAAACCGCCAATATCGGACTACTATAGCATATAGCTGCCATACAAATTGAACGATCACAACCAAGTACTTGTATGAAAAACTTTTTTATTTGAAAAGATATTTTCCCAAAATTTGGCATGGATTATTTTCCAAGACAGCACTACAATCTCCAAATATATTGTACAGATGGGACAACTATAGCATATAGCTGCCATACAAACTTATCTACCAAAATCAAGATAATTACCTTTTTATACCCTTTTTATGCTAAAAAAAGCACACCGGGTATTATTGCTTCGTTGCTGCCGAAGTTAACGTTTCTTCTTGTTTTTTTTTTGTACTCAGTGTACTGATTATCACACTTATTTATTTGGTTCAAAAGCGTCAAAAGCATATCATTCATGACGTCGATATTCGTATTATGTATGTATATATGTATGTATGTAACTATATACATATGCATGTAGTTAAATAAAAATTAGTAGATTTGCTTAACTATTTATTCTGTGTCGTCTTTTTTTTCTTAGCAAAAATATTAAATGCAGATATAAGTACAAAAACAAATCAACGCACACAAAACAACGGATGTGAACAATAAAAGCCTTTGTTGTAGTTGCTTTCGGCCGCCTTCTTAGCCAGAAAGAGGTGAAAAAACCCACCAAATTGAAATCTAAAGTTAAAAAAAAATATCTATTTCAAATTTCATGGTTAATCTACAAAAGCATGCGTGAGTGTGTGTGCGCAATGTACTCACATGCGTGCATAACTATATATGTGTTAGTATGTGTTTTTAGGTGTAAGAGTTTGGCATATTAATTCCTAGTAATGAATGCACACCTTTGGTTATGCTAAGTACATACTGACGACATTATTTGACAGGAAATTTGTAGAGTTAAGTCAACAGCGATCACTTTTTTGTATTTTTTTCTGGTTTTCAAACAATAATTGTCGTAAATTTGAATGAAAATAGCGCGAACAACCAACACAAGTACCGGACGATTTCACAAATTTTTTGTTATTTTTTTAAGGCTTAGTAATGTGAAAGAAACGCTCATTAAGAGCGCAAAAGATAAGAGTATTTTTGTGCCAATTTTATATTTAATTTGTTTTAGTATGAATATTTAGAAGTGTATATGTGTCGACTTATTTTATTGTAAGTATTTATGTTTCGTGGATTTATTTTAAACATAAGGATGTACTTATACATATATATTATTAGGGTAGGCAAAAAAAAAAATTAATATCGAATTTATGGGTTAAAGTGAACCTACATATATACCGTGGCAAATATTCCAGCAGCGTAGTATTTTTAGCTTAATTTTAAAAGATATCTGTGAGCATTCAAAGTCTTCCATATAAATAACATGTAATAAAATCTGTTTTCATTAAAAAAAGTTGGGAGCATAAAATTTCCTAAAAAAACTACCTCGCGGTGGTGATGGTATAAAAGGTTATTGTGGTATAGAGACCCGAATTTGTAGCGTTTGTTGACAATTAATTGAAAAGAACAATTAATATCAATTATTTTATTATTTGCTTAATCTTATTCCAAAAGTACACAACATAAATAAAAAATAATAATAAAACAAAATTTCATAAAGTTATGAGACCTTGAAATAGAGGTGGAAATGGTCGCATCCTCTGCGTCACGATTTATAATTTTTTGGTGTAATTTTACAGATAAAACATTGACATATTCTGGATTACTGCAATTGTAATTATCGTATAAACCAACAAAACTGTAATTTTTTCTTTCTCCCATTTTTTGAAAATAATACAAAAAAAATTTGTTTTAGTCAATACTTTAGAGAGATATTTAATAATATTAAGGGGTTATATCCACTTGTGAATTTAAAAAAAACGATTTTTTTCATATACATATAATACATAAAATATCGAATATATGTACAAACATATCTACATATATAGATTTGAGAATATTATCCAAAGTTGATGCGGCAAGAAATTTCGAAGCTACATATGAGTATATCTGTAAGAATTTTTCGAGTTAGTGTAATCGGCGCACAAAACATTAAACGCGTTTTTATCGAAACGCTGTTTTCAGAGTCGGTGAAGAATATTTCTCAGAAACGGCTGTACCTATAGCCTTGAAATTTCACACAACCTTCTCCGATATATTTGTCAGATTATATTAAAAGCAATACGATTTTAAAAATCTCTTCGATTTTGTAAGCCAATCTGAAGTGTAAATTTTTTCACAAAAAACTCATTTTCTCTTATCACAAATCAAAGTTTTGGAAATTCCTTCAATCTTTACTTGAATACTGTTATAATAAAATTATTTGGGTTTTGGATTTGAGATAGATTAGCAGAAAAATCTACCTCTCCGCCATCTTTTTAGAGGTGCTGCTGGAAAAACCTTTCATGTTTACTTGCAAGTAAGATATAACCGTATTAAGTGCTTAAATCAGAAAATAAATTTAAAAAAACTTGTAAAAAATGTATGCAGCAGAAAAACTAACCACCAAGTTTATAATACCAATAATGTTGAATAAAATTTTGTATTTTATACTGCAAAAGCAACAAAATAAAAATTTTAAAATTTTTCACGAGTCAGTGCCATAAAATAGTTTCCAATTAGTGCAAATATAATTTTTAATATTTTTTCCAAGTTTACTACGCCATTTTGTTTATGCAATTTTCGCATTTCTGTTTTGTGTTACACAAATTTGCAATGCCTTATTTAATTATTTCAATTTCTAAACAAACAGCCATTTATATAACGGCCATTTAATGCAAAACAGCCATTTCCATTTTATTCACGCGAATTATGGGCAGTAAAAGGAAACTTTTTAAATAGTTAAAATCAGGGGCGTGGTAAATTTAATTAGTTACTCTGTACTACAAATACAAACAAATACAAATACAATTACATGACGGGCGAAACTAAATTATATGTGAATTAAAGCACGAAAAGCGAATCATAAGCGCTGCACTCACACATCGAAACACGCGTTTCCTCATAAAAATGTGTGTAATCGTAAATGTTACGAACGATACATGCGCGCAAATATGGAGTAAATTTCAATCAACAACAAGCACAAAAAACAAACAAAAACAAAGGTAAAATAAAATGCCAGAAAAAACAAGCAACTACCACCACAAAACGAATTGAACACGCCCCTACTGATGAGGACCACGACGAGCGCGAGCGCCAGCAGGAAAAAAATGTGAAAGGGCGTATTTTAATATAAATTTACGAATAAGGTAAATGAGAAATAAATATAAAAAATATATAAAAACGGGCGCACACAATGCCACATGCACACTCATGCTTGTGTACAGCGCGCGATTACATTCTGATTGAAACGATGGCAATGCCAGCCATATAACGACGACTACGCCGTAGACGACAGCATTAACGATGATTACCAAGGCGCGCACGTACACACTCACACACATTGTTTGTGCTAGAGCAGAATAGCGCTACTAACGCGCGCCCCTACGAACACACGAATGGGCCGGCACGATATCAACGCCGAGCTGCTGCAATATATCGCTTGCAGAATATGTATGTAAGCTCGTCACAACTGGGAGAGCGCGCATTTTATATTGAAACGATACGATTGTAATTCCACCACCACCTGCCAGCAATAGCAACAACAATAATAGCAACAGTAGCAGCAGTCAGCAAAACAACCAACCACGCGGCTAAGCCACCCGATGACTGCCGCGCGCACACTACAAACAACGAGCGCAACGAAGACGAGCGGCGCGGCACAACGCGTCCCGCAGAGCGCTCCAATAGCAATGAAAATATAATTGAAAGAAGAGCCAACAAGCAATACAACGACAGTAATAAAATATATTCGTGTTTGTAGTTGTTTTAATGATTGTTATATAGCATGCTCTGTGGCGCGGTGAAAGGGCGATTGAGCGCTGTTGTGTATGCTGCACGCGGATTGGTTGCGCTACACAACGGAAAACACCAACAAAGCGCAATAAAAACCCCTTAATAATTGCCTTTTTTCGAGTGAACATTGTTATGATAGCCGCATGTTGTTGTTGTTATTATTATATTAGTGTTGACGGCACGAGGCGCATAGCGCACAAATAAAGAGCAGCAGATATCTAATAAGACGAAGTCAGCGAATGATTGGAAAAGTGAAACGATAACGAAACAGAGCGGAGAGCATAAAACGTTGCTGAGCGCAAGAGCGCATGAAAGCGCATAGGAACAAATTGCGGACTGATTGGCATTGGAACACTGCGGGCGCAGCAAGAATGTAGGTGAAAATTTCAAATATATAAATTGATATACACCTTCTTCTTTTTGGTTGTTATTGCTTGATTAGGCGCGCGCAAGATATACCCGCACTCTCTCGCTCTCTCATGCATGCTCTCTTTCAGGCATATGTATTTATCAACTAGTATTGCTGGCGGCAATCAACAATTTGATCAATTATTGCAGCCAACCGCGGCCCCCAGCAATCTAGCCGCGCGGCAGCGCCTCACTTTTTTCTCAATTTCTGGGTGGCGGTTTCGTTTGTTGCTATCATTTTACTGCTGCTTGCCGACCACGGCATATTCACATACATACTTATGTTTGCCCCTTTTTCTTGTTGGTTTCGCATTCATTTGGCGCGTGTATCCGCACTGGGCGCTCTCAATTCCAATTCAAATCGAGTTTTCGGTACGCCGCTGCCGCGCGCGGTCGACGCTATCGTCAACGCCTCTGTATCGCGTTGAATTGCATCGTAGCAGCGAAGTGTTACTGGTTCGTGTTGTTGTCAAAGTAGATATATTTCATCGGCGCTCTACCAATTTGCTGCTCTGCTGTGCTGTGCGCGCTACTTCTGCGTTGCTACGCTTAGCTGGTTGTTTTGTTGGTCGTACTCATTCGTGTCTGGATCGTTGCCGTTCAAAGATCACAGTGCTGTTTATTTTTTGCTTCAGCGGGTTTTCTGTCGATTGCCGTTTATATCGGAATTCGATTGCGAGGAGGTGCTAGAGTGGCAATTTAGTGACAGATTGTGCAAAGCAGAAGTGAGAAATAGTTAATAAAGGTACTAATTGCAATAAAATGTTAAATTTACAACAACTATGTTACGCAAACTGATCAGAAAAGAGTGAGAAAATATTAGAAAAAGGAAATAGTGTACAATAACAACAACAAAGTGTGCGAAATTTGTGCGGAGAAAAAGTTAGTAAAGTAAAAACAAACAACGGTGCATTGATTGCGCACATAAGCAAACATAAATGACAAACAAATAAAAACGAGTGAAAAAAATTTATATTAAAAAAGTGCATAAAATTGTAGAAAAGTTTGCAATTTCAGGCAAATTTTAAAAAACGCATTTCCTTAAGAACTTAAGAACTGTTTGTTGTAGAACGCACACAACAACAGTAAATAATATTGCAAAATAACAAAAAAATTAATTTACGTTTACAACAAGAGTAATTACAAAAATATAAAAAAATCAAACCGAGTACAAATTACAACTGCAACAGCAACAATAAATAAAGAACCAGCGAGCGCTGCCAGCTTTGACAACGGCAGTTTTATCAGCGTCGGTGGCTGTGACGTCGCGTTGTCAGCGCAGCTGCATTGTTTCATTAGCGCTGCAGAATATGTTTAACGGTACCTCATTTGAACTTATTTGTTTTTGTCAATAGGCGATCAACAGGCGCTGGACATTAAAACAAGAACACTCCGTGCTACTCTACAGCAATTAAGCACATTTATTAATGGTTTCTGTGTGTGGGAGTGTGTAATGTTGTTGTTGTGTAACCCACGCATTTGAAAACGTTTATTTCGTTAATTTTTTGACTTATGCAATTTTACAAAAATAAAATTGCCTATAATTAAGATTTTCTAAAAACAACAAGAAAGTGACAATTTATTCGTTTTTAAATTCAATCAACAACAACAACAACGACAGATTTCAAGCAGTTTCGGTTGAGTGCAAAATCTTATAAAGCTACATACTTATGCTAAATACATACATATGTACAACTAATTGAACAGCTGCTTAATTTAAGTGATTTCAATTATTCACTTCAAGTTATCCTCGCTAAACTGTGTTTTTGTGTGAGTGTATGTGTGGAAATAAGTGTATATTATTTATTGTGACAAATTTGTGTAAAAAGTACAACAAGAAGTGCAGGAAAAAAGTGTTTCTTTAATAAATGCAATTATATAATATGGATTGTACTGGCCGTCGTTCGAATCAAAGTGAACGTGCTCCAGATTTAGGCGAAGATTTGGTAAGTGATGCAACCAAAAACAGTGAACATCATTTGTTAAATGTAAATGAGGGTATAGAAGATCTTTATCTTGATTTCGATTGGCCAGTTTTTATGGCAGTTACATATATGTTATAGTAGACCGTTCTGAACAATTTGTGTGGAGATTGTAGCATTGCTTGGTATAGTAATCTGTGCCAACTTTCGTGAAGACATTTTATCAAATAAAAAAGTTTTTCATATAAGGACTATTATATATGTTTATATAGTATATACTAATATAATATATATTTTTTTAGTGTCTCCGACATTTCCTTGTGGGTGTTACAAGCTTCTTAGCATACCCTTTATAGGGTGTAATCATTCTATATGGTTATCCATATGTTCAAAAATTAATGATTTTGCGGTTATAGATATGTTTCTATTAAATAGTTGTACCAATCTAACAATGCACCAATTCCACTAAGGAAACAATCGTTACTAATCGTCAACAGGAAGGTATTAAGGAATTAATATTTGGTAATTTCTTAGCCTTTTCACTGACTGGATTGTACAAATATGTACGTTAAGGGAACAATGTGTGTAGTAAGTTCATCAAATCTTCAAATGACATACATCTACAAATGAGCCCAACCCCGAATTTTGAGCCCAATGTCAGAACTGTAAATAAGTTTTTACATTCACTGATAGTTTTGTCCTGATCAAGCTAACCTAAACATGTTAAAATGTCTTGTCATGCACTCCTTAAACGCGCAAAGGTCATTTTGAATGGGTGCCCCTCTGAAAAGGTTCAAAGCTATCATTATTTGTTTGGTAGGCATATGCTGATGAATATATGTATAATATACATGGTTCTCCACCGGATATGAAACGTCGGTGATGCTCTTCTTAGATGCAATTGAAAAGCGAAGTGATGAGTGTTGAAAGCTGCTGGAATTATTTCGTGGATTGTTTTGGATAGTGAAATCTGTTGTTTGTAAAAATAAATTGGTAATTCTATATTGACAACTGGAAGTTTGTTTGGAAGATGTAAAAACTCTGGTTTATAGAAATGCATGTAATAACAATGTATTCATAATAAGTGGGTAGGTAGAGCGGGTGTCTGGAATTAAAATCCTCTCACTCTATTATGTCCGCTCTGTCCCACCCCGTGCTTCTGATGAAGTTCATCAAAAGAAAAAGTTTTATCTGTGCGATCTTCGAAACATCGTCAGGAAACCATAGCCCGATACTTGCGATTCTTTTCCTATACGGACCTTTGCATTCGCATAAATGATGTTCTATTGTATTCTGTTTTTCTTCTCAGCTGGCATGTCTGCTCAATTAGAGTATTAGCACTCCTACTACAGTTATGTTATTTCTTTTGAATTGTAATAATCAGCAGGTGCGAACCAACCAGCAAGTTAGAGATTGACTCCACCGTACAAAATCATTATTACGGAAAGCTCTATAAAAATAAAATTGAAAATCTTTGTAAATCATTTGATCAAATTTGACCTGGACTGGTGGAATTTTATTATAATAAAGAGCAACTGATAACATAAAATACTTGAAAGAACGCTCATCGTTATCAGACGAACAAGTCTGTTGCTAAGTGCACTAAAAATTAAAATTACCGTTAAAATAGTTGTCTTTGAACGTGAATTGGTTTTCATATAATTTGTTGTGATTCAAGTATTTAAAATCTACAAGGAAAAAAAAAATGGAGACTTTTAACACCGTTTAGAATAAATATACATTATAATAATTATTTTTTTTTGCCGAAAGGTCTATAAATTTCGTGTTATGTATCTGTTCTTAAGATAATATCATAAAATAAATTATACATGCTATACATAAATATTATATATTCGCATATGCACACAAATTCATACAAATTCAATGAATTTCGTTGATTTATATAGAAAAGTCTTAACATCGCCATTTAGACATATATAAATAATATGATATAAACTTTGCAGCAAGGAGCTCTCTTTGGTACACCCTGTATACAATATTTATTTATTTTATTTTGCTTATATAAAAACAAAGCTTTATGACCACGTCGAATACAACACTTTTAATGTACACATTAATGAGAAAAGTCTTTATAGCAAGCATGCAATAATTTGAATAATCAGCACACGGGCAATATGGTAGACTTGTGTTCGATCATTAATTTGATTAAATGTTAATGCATAAATCAAAATGCTTATGTCATAAAGAGTCAATATTTTAAGTGATTTCTGTGAGGTCCTGCTTTTGATTTATCATTTAATAATTATTTTAGAATTATAAAGAAAAAAAATAAATTTTTATACAAAAAACTGAAATTTGTTTAAATAGTTTTTTATATGGTATCATTTATAAATTTTATTGCCAAACTAGTAGGTCGGTAAAGAATTTCTGTGTGGCGTTGACAGATTTCTAAGAATATTTGGTAAATATCTTATGTCGAGTCTGCATGTGTGTGCGTAGTTAGAAGATCTTCTTTCCTGGTATAAGTGTTCGTAAGTTTCTTTTTCGTTCCACTTCAGCCATTATTGAAAAGTTAGAAAGATTGGTTGCTTACAGACTCACGTTTCTGTCGCATGTCTACAGTTGTTCGACTCTAAGGCGTGTGAATTAAGAGTGTTCCTTCACATTTTAAAATATTTCCAGTGTTGCATTTCATTTGCAATTATCTTGTTTGGGATTAGCCAATTCGAAGAATTAGAGATCTTAACAACATATTAAATATGCTTAAACCATTCCAATTAAGTTGAAAGCTTTACGTTCTCACCACAGTTGGTTTTAGGTTACTGGAAGAGATCCGAAGCTTCAGCATCTTTTAGAATTATTTGAGGGATGTTTCATACTGCTACAACAACAACAAGGTAGTAGAACTCTGTTTAAGGGGTTAAGTCCATTTATGAATTTGAAAAAATCGTTTTACTTTTTGGATACTTGCATGTATAGATTTATATCGAACGTACATATGTATATTTGAGAACATTCTTCGAAAACTTACAATTGATCCGGCAAATAGTTTCGGAGATATAATCGTATTTGCAAGCATATTTTAATCGGTTCTCAAAGCTGTAAACGCGTTTTTTTCGAAACCTGTCGGTATGGAAAATTTCTCCGAAAAGGCTGGACAGATCAACTTAAAATTCTCAAAAGCCGCAATTTTGTAAAAAATTAAAATTTTTACTAAGCCTTCGATCTTTACCGGTATTCATCCATTGTAATACATTTTTTTTTAAATTATTGGTTTTGAGATAATTTTAAGCAGAAATATCTTTCTCACCCCCTTTCTCATCTTTTTCCGGGGGTCCTCCTGGAGATCTGTTACGGCATTAAAAGTATCCACAAATTTTTAAAATGAATCAACGGTTATTAAAGTACATTAAAGTTTGTAAATGTACATTATTTTTATTTATTTATTAAATAAAATGTCTCTTAAAAAAAAAAATTCACGAAAAAATACGTTTTTTCTGTCTTCTAAGAGAATATAACGTCTTAAACAATTGCAGAAAGTTTTGAAAATAATAGTATGACGTCACTTAAATATAGTAGAAAATAATTTCATTTAAAAAAGTTCCGTCTAACTCATCTGATGTCCATTAGAAAAAAACGATCGCGAAATAAAATACTTCAATTTAAATAAAACTTAGACTCGCTACATGTTTATTAAGAAGAATGTAATCAGCAGAAAATAAGTAATAAATAATAATATCAATAAACTATATAACAGGCATTTTTGGCGTCGGTGTGAATTATGACGATAAATAAATTCAATTAACTTTTCTCATTAATTTCGATTTGCTTACCTGCCTGCTTTGCTGCCGTATTGTTGTTGTTGCGGCAAGTGTTGAGCTATAAAATCAAAAACACGTCAATGGATTTTAAATGTACTTATGTACACAAGTATATACCCGCATTTACGTAAATAATTGAGTGCATGTAAATTTGTACATACATATTTATATTCAATTAAAGCGCGCCAATGACTAAGTGATGTTCTCTGAGAAGTCACAAAAACGTCCACCGCATCGCGCAGGTAAATGTGAGAAATCAAAAACTCGTCATATTATTAAGTCAATATCGAAAAATGAAATCACACACACGCATATACACAGACTTGCAGGGGAGTAAATATATGTATATTTGTTAGCATGTAAATAAACCGTTGGAATACAATGCCTACAGTGTGATGCCGACAACAATGAATTATATTTTTTCAGTTGCTCGAAGAGTTTGTGATATCAACAGAATCAGCGCGCTGATGAGCTGCTTTTTCCCTCCCTACCCTTTGTAGCGAATTGGAGGTTCGTCGGCGGAGTAGCGGTTAGCGGTGGAGTCTGCTGCGTAACAGCCAAGTTCACATAGCGTTGCATGCTGTGGAACCCGCTTGGTGTCAATTTGACTGTGCGTTCCTGTCACACGGCAATCGTGTTTCGTTTTGTGCATGTATGTATGTATGTGTGTGTATGTGTTCCACAGCTTGTTTGCTCTGCGCCGTTTTGTCTGTCCAATTTCCAAGATTTCTTTTAATTTAAAATCACACTTGTTTTTTGATCGCATATGTGAATTAATTGTTTAAATATTTACATTATTTGTTAGTGAGCTAAACGAATATTAAATGGCATACCTTTATAGTATGTTTCTTTATTCGTCACTTCGCGCGTTGAGCGGGTTAACAGCTTTCTTAGTTTATGCTGGAGTTATGTTGTTGGTTTTGGCATTTATTACTGTTGTTGTTGTAAGAATATTGATTTTCATTGTTGTTGTAGTATTTGAGTTTTTTTGATATGTCTTCTATTGTTTTCTACCTCTAACAACAATATTGATATGTTTCTAAGCGCTCGCGCAGATCGTTGCTCATTACAAGCCGTTGACCATTGAAGAAGCTCCGAAGCTCAAATCAGTTAACTAGTTGGTTTACTGTTAATGTTTCTAACAGCACTTGTTAAGTAGGTGACAACAACATTTCACTTAAATTAAAATCAATGGTTTTTATTTGGAAATTAGAGGTGTTTATGTTGAGGCGCTATGATTGGAAACGTTTGTTTGAAGCTTCGCGGCAGAACTGAGCTAACCAGTGAGCCCACTTGTTGCGACATTTATTGACATTGATTTAATGACAAAAAAGAAAAACCGTTAACTTTGGCTGCGCCGAAGCTGTAATACCATACACAAATAAAAAAGTTTTCTTTACAAGAACTTAACTTTGCTCGAACAATTTGTATGGCAGCTATATCCTATAGTTATCCGATTTTAACAATTTGTTCGGAGCTTGTTGCATTGTCTTGAAAAATAATCCTTGGTAAATTTCGTAAAGATTTTATGTCAAATACCAAAGTTTTTCATGCAAGGACTAGATTTTGATCAATCAGTATGTATGGCAGCTATATGCTATAGTGGTCCGATCTGAATTATTTGTTCGATATTCGATTCGAAAATGTAGCATGGGTTTTCACAGTAATCTGTGCCAAATTTCGTGAAGTTATAATTTTTACTAAAAAGTTTTCCATAAAAGAACAAGAACTTGATTTGGATCGCTCCGTTTGTATGACAGCAATATCCTATAGTGGTTCGATAGCCACGTTTTGGACAAATGAGCGCTAGCTTGGAGTGGAAAATACATGTGTAAAATTTCAGATCGATATCTCCAAACTAGAGGCATTAGTTCGTGTATTGTTAAGGGTATAAAAAAATAACAAAGAGATATCAATTGATTTTTAACTAAAAAAGTGAGTTTTATAAAAAAAAAATACCAAATAGACAGTTGCATTGTTGTTGTTAATTGTTTGTGTACATACTTGTTATATTGTATCCGATTTTATTATGTTGGTATCTGGAATTTCCCACGGCATTTTATCTGAAACATATTTTTATAAGCAAATAGAATATTTTAGCTTTTTTATGCCTTGAAAATATATTTTTTTTTTTTGGAAATATCTTGAATTTTATTGTTAAAAAGTGTTTTATAGAAGCTCATGTTTGCGTGAATTCCCTCTTCTGTTTGTTCAATACTTGTTGAGAAGCTTAATAATAAGCTTGGGAACCCCGCATTTTATTTGCTCACTGAGAGAGTGTGAAAATTTTCTAAAGAAAGTGTTAAAGTGCATTAGCAGCTAGTTTAGATTTCCCGGTGATTTATGTATTTATTTAAATACCATATATACATATGTAGGTATATGACATGAAAAGAGCAAAGCTTGAAAGGTTGAAAAAAATAGTTTGATCGGGAAAGAAGAATTTAAAAAATAGATAGTTGAGAATAAACGATAAAGATAATCAAGTAGGTGAGAAGTCGTATAGGTTATCGCTTGCGACGAGAATATTACACAAGCACGATCCATAAAGCTTTAATCTAAAGTTTCTAAAATTAAAAACAGAGCTAGAAATAATAAGGTGCTACCTCTTAACTAACCAATCTCACCTGGAAGATAGAGACTCTTAGAGAACAACTAATTCCCTTTCAAAGTCACTATTAAAAGTACGGAAAACTCTTTTTACAACAAAGAGCTCTTGGTAGTAAAACATTTGGCTCTTTTTGACTCACAACACACGTCATGTGCCAGCTCCACACGTCCACAGCTTGCTTTCGTTATAAAAAAAAATGCGTTTTTTAAAGAATAATATCTAAAATTAACATACGAAGTAAGGACTTGGTCAAGTACAGACTGACTAAGTTGAAACAAAGGATCTAAAAAACGTGGTCTTTGCTTTATTGTGGTCTCGCCAGCACTCAGCAAATGACTTTGTTGATTTTTGATTGATTGCCATTATGTATATATTTTGTTTCAAATTATTTGTATCGATTCGAAGTAAGTTTAACTAGATGAACATTCTCGTTATAGATCACTCTTCTCTAATGCATATATTTTCATAAAATATTAATAATCAAACACAGATTTTTGATCGTTTGATTATTATAATAAATAATTATAAAAAAATTTGCAGCCGATTACACTAAGTTAAACAATTAATTATACGCTCCTATCTCCGAAACTATTTGCCAGATCACCATCAAATTTTCGGATAATCTCTTTAAATAAATGCGTATTCGATACATACACAAAAACTCGATTTTTTTTGAAATTCGCAAATGGATATAACACTTTAAAGTTCAAGGCTTTTAAAATTAGTTTTAACATTTCTCAGACCACCCAATATACACATAAAGTCATTACATAACATTGACTGAACGAATATGACAAGCCATTTATAGTGGAAAAAATAAAATGTCTTTATTATCGTCGGATTTCTTAATTAAAAATGCTGCTTTACACGCACTGCAGGGCTTATAAAATTATCCATTCAAGTTGAGTTTTAATTCGCCTCCTTCTTCTTTGAACCTATCAATTAAATATAGTTATTAAATATCTATTTATATCTTGCGAGAGAGTACATTTACCCTCATATGATTTGCAAAGATTTTCGCTCAGAATTCTCACATAATTTAATATGGCTATCGCACTTGCAACCCTCATTAACCACGAAACCACCAATTAAATTAAAAATTATATGCCCTTCGGTTAATAAGTGGGACCCTTTGCACTTCCATAAAATTGATTGTAAATTGTATGACTTTTACGAGAAATCACAGAAAATCAAAGTTTTTGGCAATGAAATCATTTTAATACTAAGATATAATATGTGTGTGTGCCTTTAGCTCGGTGATCGTTTGTTTCTAATGTCTCAATAGCACCATCTCCTGCGCAAAGTCGAAGTTAATGAAGTGCCACTATAAATGATTATGAAATTTTCATGCCACATAGCTATAATTTAAATTTAATCACATGGGGCAGCAAATGTTGAACGCCGATCAGCGGACGACGATTAATGCCGATCATGCGATCATGGCGATCATTGATCAGTGTGAATGCGCGTTTAAGTGGCTGCTAATTTAATTAACCAAATGATATGTGCCTGAGTAGGGATACGGCGGGGGAAGACAAATGTATGTAATGCAATTCGAAGTGCTTGGCAGAGAGGAAGCAGCGCTTAGTAGCGGCATTTGACAGCTAGCGCTATGAATAGCGGATTGCTTGGCGTTAATGAATGATATGTTTGAACTGTGTGATAAGTGGTTGTTGCCCTGTGGCAGCATATTTAAATTTATTATTTTGAAAATATGCAGATTTTAATATTTTGTCTCGATAATGTGGCAGAATTTCGGTTGTTTTTAACCATGATGTGTGTGTGTATATGTGTAATTAAGGCATTTTTTCACGCTCCCCTGTCCATTGACTTGTCTTTAAACGGCTTATAGCTCGTTGATCGGTTTGTCATTTGCGAATATTTCCTATCTTTGCCCGTTAGACCATTTATTTCTCTCATTTATCACTCATCTGCTTACATATCTACATTTATGTATATTTTTAGATATTTTTAGTGCGTTCAACGCTTCGAAATAACCCTGTTTATACTTAATTTAATTAGCCACAATTTATATTTCTCGTTAGCATCTTCTGCTACTGACCCTTTGTGCTTACAATTCGTTGTTAAACACATATCTACTGAAAAATATAACATAACTACATACATATATACATTATGGT
Organism: Bactrocera oleae; assembly: GCF_042242935.1. Taxonomy (NCBI): domain Eukaryota; kingdom Metazoa; phylum Arthropoda; class Insecta; order Diptera; family Tephritidae; genus Bactrocera; species Bactrocera oleae. The sequence goes on from NC_091538.1 coordinate 67,303,784, forward strand.
ACGTAAAAGAACGAATATTGTTTTTGCTTTGTACTCTGAAAAATACCATACTCTAAAATTTTTGTAGAGTCGTAAATTTCATACAAAGTTGGAAGCGAGTTTTTAATTTTTCTAACTGATAATGAAAAAAAAAAAATTTAAAACTGTAGGGCGGAGGACCTTCCCGTTACAATTAAAAGCTCATACTTGGAGAGACTTTCTTAGAGGTGTCTAAGAAACTACTTTTTAGAGTACGTAGAGTACGTAGCGAAAATTTTTATTTTTTATTTTTAACCACCCTAATGTGCATATATGTATCTATGTTTTATATATAATATGTCATTCTTCCATTTATATTTATTGTGTGTTTGTGTATGTGTATGTTCCTCATTTTGCAGCACATTTCGCTACTCATTCTCAGATTCATTTTTCGTCGCCTGCATGCTGTCTCGTCATTTCTATTGCCAATTTCGCATAACGGAAATAGTAACACGTGCTGCGTGTCTGGTGGCACATTTGTGCCCAATAATCAAATGCTTCGTTCGTCCTATTTTTGGCATTATTTGGCTATTGCACAACTTTTCTTTATAAGTATATGAGTGTGTTTTTTTGCACTATGTTGGAGTTTAAGTGCTCTCACATTCAATCAGACAAAGTTATTGAGTTTTTAACAAATGAAATTTTGATTTTTGGGATTTAGTTGATCTTTTGTGAAGAAACACACATTGAAGGGCAGTGTAACGTGTAAAAAAATTAGAAAATATTGTAGCTGCATTCGCTAAAGACAAGAAAAAATACTAACCTCGGCTGCACTGAGGGTATACTACTCTTCACAGGTGCATTTTTTTTATGGCATAAAAGTGTGTAAAAAGATTTTTATCTTGATTTTTAAGGGTCAGTATGGGAGCTATATGCAATAGTAGTCCGATCTAAACAATTTGTTCGGACTATAATATTGCCTTGCTCTTTGCTAAATTTCGTGAAGATATCTTGTCAAATACAATGATTTGATTTCGATCGATCAGTTTGTATGACAGCTCTATGCCCTAGTAGTCTGATATCTGTGTCTTCAAAAAATTAGCAGCTTCTTGGATAGCAGAGAATGTGTGCTAAATTTCAGATCGATATCTCGAAAACTCAGGTGTTATATAACTCAATCGACTCAGCTCTTCATACTGATCATATAGGTATATGTATACGAGGTGTGTTAAAAAACGCGAATTTCGCGGCTTTAGAGAATCCAATTGTCAAAACTTTTTTTATAATGTTGATATTTTTTTTATTTTGTTGTTGATTTTATTGATTTTGAAATTCCCGTTATGTTTTCAACACACCTCGTATACTTTACAGGGCTTGCGATGTTGTTAATATGGACAAATTTATAAAGTGATTATCCTCCAAGACTACATAAAATGGACCGAATGTCTTAGTAAATTTAAGATAACGTAGTCTTAATAACACACTAGGTCTGTTTTATAATGGGTCAGCAAAAATTAAGTTTCTCGAAATTGCAAATCAGAGTATTCATTACTAAGAGTGGCCGGAAGTTTAAATATTGAAAGGGGCTAATTAAAAACTTATGTCAAGACACAAAAATTTCAAGGTTGCAATACATTTGTATACATACTTTATTAATATTTAGTACAAGGACGTGTTGAAAACTAACCTACGATTACTCTAGTTCTGTCGATATTATTCATGCTTCGGGTAATTTCCTTGGATCGGAAAATTCTTCTTAAGATCGGAAAATTAGTTTATGATTCTAAAAGAATTTACCAAAAAAATTTTTAATTTTGAAGCATAAATCTCAAAATTGTTGTTTTTATTTAAGAATTTTGCATTCACTCTTGCTCCATTCTAAGTAATGGTTTTTAGTAAACTCAGTTTTAGAATTTTTTTTTTGATTTTTTGATTATGGATCGGACTTCTGTAAGGCGAGGTAGTGAGTTTAAGTCACTTCAGACAGAAGACTCAGATCAATGAGCCTTTCTAAACTGGTGTCAAGTTTCCACTTTTCTAAGAGCCTTATACAAAACGGTTCACCAAAACGAAAAGAGAAACGTTTGACGAGGTTAAAACGAATTTCTGAAATTAAAATACAAATATTTTTTAAAATTTGATACTTTTCTTATAAGTTCCTACCGCTCAATCGACACTATCAAATACAAATACCACCATATAACACATCCACATTGGATAGGCGTCTAAAGACTTGTACTATACCATTGAAATATGCATTCTATGGAGGTCGCCTTGAAAAGCCGGCACAATAACAAACCGCCATTAATGTTACCGTTATGAACGCAGATGGAAGAGTTTCAAAAATGGCGGCAGCAACATAATAAAAGCCATTACACATTTATAGGTAACTAATACATACATACAAACATGCTAGCAAGTATGTATATTTATGTATGTGGCAATTCGTAAGTTTGAATTAAAAGTAGAGCGACGCTGTGTGGCGAGTGTCAACACTCTTGCCTAGAGCGTTACGCACACCGCGCACCGGAGGGGGGCCTTATGGATTAAGCTGACCGGTTACCGTGTTTAAAGCGCCGATGTGGCGAGCAGCATAAGCGGCTTGGTCACTGTTGGTAACAAATAACTTTTATATAGTAAACTCGCGGGCATATTTATATTCATATCTATATACGTGGTTACATATATGAATGTATGTAGGTAATGCTTACATACGGGCATAAAAAGTATGTAAATTTATATTGACTGCACATATTTGCAATTTACTCGCATTTTTTCATGTATGCGTGTCGTCATATCTAACTAAACACACACATACATATGCTTTTTTGCTTGCTTCGGCTTGAAAGCGCACGCCATTGCAGTTTTTGACGGTTATTTTGGTTTGTTATTTTTTTGCTGTTCGCAATTGTTTTACTCTTTTTCCACTCCATTGCCTTGGGGTTAAACTAATCGCAGGCGCTTATACGCGAAGTTATAGCGCGCGATCTGGCATTTTGCACATTTGCAGAGCAGCCATTGTTTGATTTTGTAGTACTCGGGTATTAATATAATATATTTGAATATATAAGTATGTATGTATGTGTGTGCAAATTGTTTTTGGCAAATTATAAATATTTTGCATATTTTTCTTTGTATAATTTGCATATTTCGTTTATTAGTATTATTATTTTTTATACATACACACATATGTAGTGCATATATACCAACGAGTACATACATATTAGGGTGGAGCGAAAAAAAATTTTTTTTTTTACTTAGCTCGAACGTGAAATTTGTAGATTATAAAAAGAAGCAAATTTTTGGAATTTTTTTTTGTTTTTTTAACATCTGGAACTGCCCCTTTATTTTAAAGTAAACATCTAGAACATCCCACTCACTTTTAAAGTAAATTTTGAGTTAAAATTTTTATTAAAGTAAATTTTGAGTTAAAATTTTTATTTTATAAATTTTTTTTTTTTAATATTTTTTTGATAAGTGTTCTAGAAGCTGTGGAGAGTCCTCTTTCTAGCAATTAAAAGTTAGCAGCTTAAAAAAAATGTTTGTGGTCATTATTGGAGTTTTAAAGAAAGCCTTAACCGACAACATGCTTTGCTTAAGCGTTGAAATAAATTTTGAGTCAAAAACTGTCAAATTCGGTAACTTTTATATATATGTGAAAAGTTTAAACCAAAAAAAAATTTTTTTTTCCAAAAAAAAAAATTATAACTCGAAATTTACTTTAAAAGTAAGCCTCTAGATGTTAAACAAAAATAATTTTTTATTACCAAATATTTTCTATTTTTATAATCTACAAATTTTACCCTCAGGCTAGGCAAAAAAAAATTTTTTTTTCGCTCCACCCTAATACATACATATGTATATGCAAATTTGTGAAAATGAATGAATACCGGATTTTTGGATTTTTTTCTTGTGGTTATGTTCCAATTTATTTGAACTTAGCATGTCTGCTTTTCATAAATGTATATTCAGATTTGCATATGTATTTAATTAGTCGCGCTCTGACACCGTCACTAAAAGCAACACTGTGGGGTGCATCCGGAAAGAGCGGATGATGTGAACGCTCCTAGCATTTTACTTTATTTATACATATCTATATAAATGGGCATATGCATATGTGTTCATATTTATGTGTGTGTGTGTATGTAAACATGGGTGAATATAAATGCAATCAATATGCAATGCCTTATATGTAAATCGAACAGTTTTTACAGTTGATTTCCAACATCATTACCAATAAATAATATGGCCGTGCAACTAGTCCGTAACTAAGCTTAAAAAGATGCATATACTTTTTGAAGTTTTTGAATATTGGATTTTTAATTAATTTCTGTGACTTTTAAGCTGAAGTTTATGTTTAGCTTTTTTTATTTTGCTTTCTTATACTCTCGCAACATGTTGTTATCTATATAAATGTCTAGGTTCATACATGTATAGTTTCTTAAAATCGTGATATTTACTCTATTTGAGTGTCTGTACACCTAGAAATTTGGACAGTATGATAACACATCTATAATAAATGCACTATTTTTTGTTGGGATAGAAAAAGATAAGGTTATGTCGACCACGCGATATTGTCAAACAGTCATAACTTTTGGATAGATACCTCCATTAACCAATTACTCTTTGATAGTGTTAATGCGTACACTATATTAACTATGTGAACGTTAGAGAGTTCGTTTTTGCGAATGTGACTAGTATGTCGTCACTTGGGCTCGAAATAGCTTTTAATTTCTGCACAACGCCTCAAAATGCCATTAAGCTTATATTCTATTCGATAGTTTACCCAACAAGCTCTTTTTTAATCCTATGGTTCATAAATATTTATGAAATAATGTATCACCAGAATCAGGATTTAAGTATGCTTATAGAGCGTTAAGAGCTTAAAATTTGGGTCTATTATTATATCATAATAACATGACGTAACTTGATTATTATACCAATGTTCCAATATTTCGAGCAATCGTTGGAAAGCCGCTGTCCTTGTGCGTCAGTATTTATCATTGATTTAAAGCGTAAACAATATTTTTTCACTCAAATATGTCGAACTTTGTGCCTAAAAAATTGTTTTTGCCGGGAGTTCTTCTTCATTACTTTAATATGAAGAACATCGCAGCCGCAAGTGAACGTGGTGGATGTTTATGGTCAACTTGCTCTATCTGAGCGAACGCTAAACGCTTAAAATCATATGTGAATACTGGCCAATCAGCCTATAGCTATGACGCCAAAATACATAATGCTTGTATTTGGTGGGATCAGAAGGGCGGAAAAAAAGCTTCGAAAACCGGGTGAAACCATAAATGATTCAAACCTGCTTTTTTTTACTGCTGCTACTACGAAATAATAGGTAGATGAAAAAACTTACCATAGTAATGTATATATATGTGTGTTTATTTAATATCATCAAAAAGTAGAGATGTTAATAAATATAAAGCCTTTTTAATAAAATCTGAAATTTTGACTTGAGATTTTTTGTTTGAAAATTATGGGTTTTCCTATATTATGTCAATATAATTTGGAATAAAAAAAAAATACAGTTTGTTTCGTACTTAAGAAGGTAAGTTTAGACCAAATTTCCTGAAAGAAAAAAAAAAGTTTGTACAAGGCAAAAATAAAAACCCCAAAAACTGGGTATGTGAAATTTTCAAATAAATTTTGAGGTTATTTCACAAGTCCATATACGAAAGTTAAAGATATTTTCATTACCGATAATATTGCCATACATTTTTTTTCTTTACAATCCGTAGTTTTGCCGGATATCGAGCTAAAACGTTAACGTTACCCCCGGCCCTCCCTCTCCTTATTCCGACCTCAGATCGCCCGTAAATTATTTTTCCCTTAATGTTTGTTATTTTCTCTTTATTTTCGATGATTTCATCCAACTATGATTTTTTTTGTTTTCAAAAATTAGCCAGCCTGGTCTTAATATGGAGCTGAGATCAATAGTAAAAATATTCGAAATTATATTCATAAAAGTGGTTTAAAAATTTAAAATTTCATTAAACCTAGTATTCAGCATCGAAGAAGCACTTATTGTTGTTTTTGTTAATAATGCACTGGATAATTGCATGTTATAGGCTTGTCTGAAAATGATTTCTGTGACTACCATACTTGGATTTGGGTATTACCCATATTTTATAATCGCACATGTTATATGCTATATACTTACATATAGGTATGATGAACTATGGAGACATATGCAATAATGTGTACACATTCTATTTAGTTTTTTTTTTTTTTTTTTTGTTTTTGCTTACAAAGCACCAAGAAATTTCCATACTCCATTTCAAATCTCATAAAATACTTGAGTATATTATTATTTTTGTTGAAATTTACGACCAATCCAACGCACATTAAATCAACAATAGCAACAACAACAAACAAATATAACCATAAAATAACTTGAAGAACTCAATCTGTTTTCGATATGCCTCACAACAATGCCGCCAAACAAAGGACAATGTGTCAGGCCCAGTTTGCGATATCTACTGCTGGTTATACCCTGCACACACGCACATTCACACATATGTTTTAGTGCGTCAGCAGTTGATCCTTGCTATTATTATTATTATTGTTGTAAAATGTTGTTGTATTTCTAGGAAAATCAAATGATCCTTCACAGCGTTATAATATGCATATATGTACTAACACACATTTACATACCTAGATTGCATATAAATATGTCTGAATGTTTGCGTGTTTGGATGGATGTAAGTGTGTGTGTGTGTGGTGTTGTCGTCAGCGGCGACGAGTGCGCATATAATCTCTATCCTTCAAGCATAATGCGATGATCCTGTTGGCACGTTGCGCCTGCGTGAACAATCAAACTATTTTCATTTGCATGAATAATGAAGAGAAATCGGCATTTGATTGTGCTTTGTCGAAGGCAGGCGGGCAAAGCAAAATGGCGACACATATCTATATAGACATAAACATGTGTATGTATGTGTGTTTGTATGAATAACTAAGCATATAAAATAACATTGTTGCAATGTGGTTGATTCTGCGACTGCCGTTTTGCCAAGATCGACACGAGAAAATAAGAGGCATCGAAAAATATGGAAAGAATCTAGAAGGCGCTGAAAGGACATTGGACTAACAACAACTTTTAGTGTCTTGCAAATATGAACGTGTCTTCCGTCTAAATATCGTCTGCCACTAAATTTGGCCGCGCTCAATCTTGTATTAACACACTGGCGGTCAGCGCCTGCGCATTGTCCTTGCAGTGCCATTAAAGTACTGTATCGTACCTTCACGAAATCTTTTTCATTCTACTATAGAGCACATATTTTGCTGCTGTTTTCGGTAGTTAGTGATTTTCCCCGCTTATATTATATTACAGACAATGTTTCAAGGGTTTTATATGGAATTTCCTTTTTCTGGATTTATTATCGCCTAAATTTCCTCGTTCGTACTTTTTTCAATGCGTATTGTATTTAATTACACTTCGTAGTACGAAGCGCTATGACAATTATGCATCCACATTTGTATCGCAATACTCACTATAAATACATAAGCAAATGTAAATGTTGCTAGAATTGATTTTCAAAATTTTATGAGCACTTTCTCGGTTTTCAATACTGCACTTTGTTCGGAAATTTGTAGTTTTTCGGGGAAAAAGCAATTTATGCAGTGATTGGAGACAGATTTATTTTTGTAGTTGTATGCTATTGAGCAATAAAACTTACTCATTTTTATTGGTTATATAAGTAGAAACATATTTATATGTATGTATACATACATATATACTAGGGTGGAGGCCTTTTTTTTTTTTTTGCTTAGCCTGAGGGTAAACTCTGTAGATTATAAAAAAAAAATTTTTTTGGACAAAAATATATTTTTTTTTAACATCTAACAGTTTTAAAGTAAATTTTCGAGTTAAAATTTTTATTTCGTAGAAAATTTTTGATAAGTGTTCTAGAAGCTGTGGAGAGTCCTCTTTCTGGCGTTATCAACTTAAAAAAATTTTTTGTGGTCAATATTGGAGTTTTAAAAAAAATTCTTAAACGACAACATGCTTTCCTTAAGCGTTAAAATAAATTATGAGTCAAAAACCGTCACATTCGGTAATTTTTATATAAATGTAAAGAGTTTAAACCAAAAATAATTTTTTCTTGTACAAAAAAAATTTAACTCGAAATTTACTTTAAAACTGAAATGTTAAACATTTTTTTTCCAAAATTTTTTGTTTTTAAATTTTAATTTTAAGTATGCCTGTAACACCCAAAAGAAAACGTGGTAGACCCTATAAAATATATACATATTGTATATGTATGTTAAAATGATCAGCGTGACGAGCTGAGGTTAATTAGCTATGTCCGTCTGTCTATCTACTAGCGTACTAGTCCTTTTTTTTCCCAAAAAGCTGCTCATTTGTCAGAACCGCCGATATCGCACCTCTATAGCATATAGCTGCCATACAAACTGAACGATCGGAATCAAGTTCTTGTAAGGAACCTTTTGTATTAGTAAGGGGTGTTATAGCTTTGCTACAACCGAAGTTAACGTTTTTTCTTGTGTTTAAATAACATTTTTTCAACGTTATAAACTATTTCTTTTTTTTCAATAAAATAATCATTTGTTTTATATATCCACTATGTTTATATGTCAAATCATTAACTTTCTCTAAAAACTCTCCAAAACGGTTTAATTACAAACGAATTTAGAGTGATATATTTTGAGCTTGTTGAAATTATTTCATTTAAACAAGTACTCAAATAAATTCAGTTCATTAAAAATTAATCAGAGATTCCATAAATATACTAATAGACTTCTCAGGTTACTTTTGGAGTTTGGCAATCGAAAATTCTGCCCTATATTGTATATACTATAGGTTCCATTACGGCCACATTCGCGGTATACATATATTGGCCCTTCTCGTGTTTAGTCGCAAATTCTGTGCAGCTTTCGGCAATCGCTCGCTTCAATTGGATGAGATTTTGTCGGCCAATAGCTCAATATAATTTACAAAATAAATATTCACAAAGAATTAACAAACGAAACTGCGTTTAACTTTCAAAAACCTAATGGATTTTCCAATTAAAATAAAATAAAGAAAACTGCAACGACATTTCGCAACACTATTAACTCTTTATGCAACACATTTTTTGTAATTAGCACAAAATAGTAAATTATTTTATTTATGCCGGCGTGCATTTTGGTGATAAAATGTCAAAGCGTCAATGTGCAAGCAGCTACGAACACGCACATACACATAAATGTATGAATTTTTATATTGCAATATAATTTGTGGGCGATTAGAAAATACCCTGTAGGAAAAATTTCTCTAATATTACATTTCGCTTGCTAATATTTACTTGATTGCAATTGCTGTTTCTACAAATGCATTAATATGTTTTATACATATGTATATGTGTACACGTGTGTTATGTAGTACGAATATGTCGATAAAATTGAAATAAATTTTCATTAATATTAAAAGTCATTAAAGCGCGTTGCCTTATCGCCGCCACACTTCGTACTCATGAGCAGCGCTGGCGGCCATCGCATGGCCCCCAAAATGAAATTGTGCATTTCACACATACAAGCAAGTGCTGGCTGGTGTGCATGTGTTACGCACAGTGCGCCATGGAGGTAGCAATAAATTTGTGTTCATATATATATATATATAAATGCGTGTGTGTGTGTTTTATCGCATTGCTTTTGGCGTAAATGATAATTAAAGTTTCATGTAAATTAAAATTTTCACGTAGCGAGCGCTACAAATACACACGCCCAAACATGCAGCGACGCTCACACTAGTTCGCGAGTGAGTAGCAAAGTATTTTTATGTATATTTGCTGAAAATATAATGTTTCTTAATAAATTAAAATAAAAAAGCAGGAGAAGTAATGTATTCATGTTGTCGCAGTGCAATTACTTAGTTGTAGACAAGCGTACATACATATGTAAATTTGTATGCATGTACGTGTTTTAACAATTGTATGGCTTGTAGGTACAATGCATTACATTATTGCAATTTATGTTTAAGTTTGTAGGTTAGAATTGTTCCACGATATTTATAATTGAATAGCGATAAAATCAATAGTTTATTTGTCTGTATGTACATATGTACATACATAAGTATGTTTATTTTTATATTTGCACTTTAATTAAGTGTGTAGGTAAAGAAATCAATGTAATTTTCTGGCTCCAGTCACACAACTGCTCGATTTCATAGAAAATTATATTAAAAAAAATATTTATTGTAATTTAATATAGTGTGTTAAAAACACCATAATAAATTTCTGTTTATGATTTGCTTGATTTTATGTGATTTTTGTGAGCATAAAAAATATTGATTGCAATTATTCACGGATATTTCTAATAGCTAGTTCCCCAATAACACTTCTATCTTGAAAATAGTCTTACTAATGCGGTATAAATCTCGAAAGAAAGATAATTTCTTTTCTTTGATTTTATTAATTTTTATAAAAGCAGTCAAAAAATGTGAAAATTTTTTTTTTTTATATGATTGAAAATTTTTAATAAATAATGGCCTCATGTTTCCTAAAAATATATAAATAATTTAGAGCTATTACTACATACCTAAACAAGAAAAAACGTTAACTTCGTTTGCACCGAAGCTTTAATACCAGTTTGTATGGCAGCTATATGCTTTAGCATTCCGATCTGAACAATTTCCTTGGAGATTATACTGCTGCCTTGGACAATAAGCCATGCCAAATTTCGTGTAGATATCACTTCAAAAACAAAAAAAAAAGTTTTCCAACAAAAATAGGATTTTAATTCTTCTTTTTGTTTGGCAGCTATATTCTATAGTGCTCCGATCTGAAAAATTTGTTCGAAGATTGTACCGTTACCTTAGACACTAGCCTGTGCCAAATTTTGTTCTTCAAATAAAAATGTTTTCCATACAAAAACTGGATTTTCGATCAGTTTGTATGACAGCTATAGTGGTCTGATATCGGCGGTTACGACAAATGAGTAGTTTTCCGGGACACAGTGAAAACTGTGAATTTTATAAGAAAAATAATAATAAAAATATTCGGTTATTGATGTAATATACCTAGAAAGTATGATTCCTTCTGGAAGTAAGACTATTTTGGTTATTTGGAATTTAGAATAAAATACACGAAAAATTGTAATTTTTTGTTTGAAATAATTAAAATATGTTATTGCTACCATTTGCAACACAATTTCGGTCTTCGTCTGCATGACTTTTACCAACAACTCTACAGTTGCAAAGCTGCTAATCAGTTGAGCACTCAAGCACCGCCCGATTGTGTGAGTGTTTTTAATTTCTTCCTAGCAACTACAACACAAATGATGTATCATACAGCTATTCTCTGTTTTTTTGTTGCACACTTCTTTGTTTTTGTTATTTTTTGAAGGGCAATTCGCCATTGTCGTCACAACACGTCTGGTTTCGCTCTTGCCTCGTGGCGCACAGAATTTCTGCTAATAATCTTGGTCAGCGCAAGGGCTAGCATGCAGCCATCAACAGTTGGGAAGAGCCAAAAGCCAGTAGGCTTGCCGAAATAAAACAACCGATCGATGGACGATCAGTCAACCAGTCAAGCGGTCAGCTAGACTGCCATTCAGCCGTCACTAGAACGCTGTTGCACTTGTTCTTCACGATCGGCGCGATGTGTGAACGGTAGTTAACGCTTGGCTGCTGCTACTTGCTGCCAGTTGTGGTTGTTGTTGTTCAATACTTTGTCTGCTTTAGTTCGCATAAACGTTCGTTTCTGCAACATTCGCGCGAAACTTCAAAGCATTCGTAAGAATTTTCGAAAAATATTCAAAAGCCGCAGAGTTGCAATCGCCGTGCAGCCGGTAAAGCACACGGCACGACGGAGGAAGGTGTCGATATCGTCGGCTGTCCGATCGGCCAGTTAGTCAGATGCTCGCTCGCTTGTTCGCTATTATTGGCATTTAACACGTGTGCTCTATGTGTGTGTGTGTGGTTGCAACGAAGCCGAGCATGAATTGACGCAGCTGCTGCGCGATACAGTTGCTGTTGTTGTTGCCATATTGCTAGCCGTGCGGCAAAAGGCGGTGTTGATCTGACCAAAGGCTCTAAATGCCAAATGCCATTAATACGCTAACCGTCGCTTGCCATTGCTGTTGTTGTTGTTGTTGTTGTTGTGTTTGTTGTTCGCTTGTTCGCTGGATATTTCGCGTATGCATTTTTCGTATTTAAATTGAAAATTCCCAATTTGCAATAGTCACAGTTGCGCTTAATTTGCACCTCTCTGCACTTCAAGCATAAACGGCGAAAATAAAAACATTGCAAAACAACAACAACAACTGCAACGACAGCAACAGCAGTAATATAAAGCGCAATTACAACAACAATGTGAGTAATATAACTACGGCAACCATGTCGACTGGTCAACTGGTCAACCAACTTGTCGACCAACAAGGTACACACAGACAGCGCATGCGCAAAACTTGCAACACGCTGCGGTAACCAAGTGAGCGAAACTATTCCCATTAAACATCAATAGGATAAAACGTTAACTAGCTAGAATAGCCTTTACAAAGAATAAAGTTTTACTTACAAGGGCTTGATTTTGTCGATTATTTTGTACGGCAGCTACATATGTATATGCTATAGTGGTCTGATATCGGCGGTTCCGACAAATGCGCAGCTTCTTGGGAAGAAAAGAAGGTATCTCAAAAACTTTGAGACTAGTTTGCGTACATATATGCAGACAGACGGACAAGACTACATCAACTCAGTTCGCCATTTGCTGCTAATTTATATATATTTTTATAGGGTCTCCGACGTTGCCTTCTGAGTGTTACAAGCCACTTCTTAGCATACTTAATCACACTATTTAGGGTATAACAAGTAAAGAAGGGTGAAATGCAAGCGCAGCCGAACTTTGTATAACCTTCGCGATCTCACTCGAATATCGGACCTCAAAATGGAGATTTTTGAAAAATTTCTTTACTGTTTCTTCTAATTCTACTAATTCTACTCCAAATATCTTCTTCTTCTAATATGTACTAAATTTGGTTGAAATCGGTCAAAAAGTTTTTGAGATATGCAACGTTGTCTATAACGGGGCGGTGACACGCTTATAATTTTATAACTTTTCGGAATCTTGGCTTATTCACTATATGTTCATTGTCAGATAATTTCCTTCGTTTTGGCATATCGATTTGAAATTTCGTACACATCCTTTTCACTCCAAGAAGTTGCTCAAACTGATCGATCCAAATCAAGTTCTTGTATGGAAACTGTTTTTATTTGACAAGTTATCTTTACGAAATTCGGCATAGATTATGCTCCAAAGCAAAAATACAATCCGAAGAAATTGTTCGGATCACATATGTACATATATAGTTGCCATACAAACTGACCAATCAAAATCAAGTTCTTGTTGAAAAACTTGAAGCTGTGAAGGGTCTTTTCATGTTTTTATTGCAATATTGCAGTCTTGGTTTACTGGTTTATTGAACAGGTATCATTGTGCGCGCTCTGATGATTTCAACTTCACACATATCCATATAGTTCCACTATTATGTCTATCTAAATTTAGATACATACTTACCTCCATATGTATTTGGGTATACTTACCTAGTATCCACTGCCGAAAGGATGGGTGGAGATGCTAAGTGGTTGCGATGTGATCAACAAATTTGAACTATCAACACATTGCAACATATGCGCATAGTATGGCAACACTCACACACATATGTATGTCTACACACATACATAGTAACATTTGTAATAAGCAGAGCGTCCGTTGTCGCCGTCGCAATAGCAGACGAGTATTGCCGAGCACAACTATCGATATTTCGTAAACCCAAATTCTAAGCGCTTGAGCCATCGCTTGCCTAGTATTGCAACGCTTCTTATATGCATATAGTTTGGCTTATCAACTAGCCAGCATTGATTAGTATGAAGTTTATAGCAGTTGCCGCAGTCGCAGTCCCTGCTGCAGTGAGCATGGAAGGTGGCAGCAATAAGCTAATAAGTTGATTGTTCGCTTGGCTGTCTGCTGGCGGCAGCTTTGTTAGCCCTAGCCCGTTTGCTGCTGTTGTCTAGCTAATTTGCTGCTTGGCATTTTCATGACTTGCAGTTGCTGTTGTTGCTTTAGCGCAGAGCTGGTGTTGCAAATCTTTATTATTTTGCATGGCACTTGTCTGGGGTTGCATGCCAAATGAAATAACGATTGATGATTTATATATCAACTCGATTGATTTAATTGATTTCAGCATAAAAAATGCAAACTTTGTAGCTTATTTTGGGTCGAAAGTATTTGTGGCATTAAATGTGGTGGTATTTTGGTGTTAATTCATCATACTCACCACTTATTTGTATATTTGCATGTAAGTTTATCGTTTATAGTTGAATGTGAACTTGTTGTTAATTCAATTGAATTTTTTGCGCTGCTAAAAATTTATTCTTGACACACTTACAAATTTTTATTGCCTAATTTTTAATTTTTTATAGTATTATAATTTTTTTTAGATAAAAAATGTAATGTAAGTACATACATAAAAAAGAGCACTGATAACTCTGTAAGTGAGGAAATGCGGAAGAAATTTAATAAATGTTTAACTCCAAAAAATTAATAAAGCTATTAAGAAATTTCATTATATACTCGTATATGTATGTTATACATACATACATCTATTATATATGTTCAGTTATAAACTAAAATATTTCGAAAGGCCAAGATCATTACCATATATACGTATACATATATATATATATATATTTGAATGCATATTCGATTGATAAAGGGAGATAATACATGTGACATTGTACAACATACGTCATATACATACATGTCTAGGTATGTACATATGTATGTAGTGGAACAAATTTAGTATGTTGTAACCAAGCATTATTTAGGTATCGCCATTGCCAGTTCAATGAACGCTAAATGAATTTGGCACAAGTTCTTGAGATATGAAGAAACTAATAATATACAATGACAGACTGCGCATGAGAGTCGCGTACGAAACGGCAAAGTCATTAAGAGCCGTTGACTGTGACCGTTTCCCCTAATACAAAGATTGCAATGCAGACTACTATTAAAAGTGATCTAATAAATATTACATATGCGTATGCCAAAAGTTTAAATAGAGGAGTACACGTTTAGTGTTACCGAGACCCGGTACAGAAACACTGTTATACAATTTTGAGGTTATAATTCGTAAATGAAATTTAAAATTACGATGCAACAAATTCTACTAAAATATATTTCGAAATACTTGGATAAAGTTATTTTGAATTAAGGTTAAATATTAAAATTTAACATATGTTTCTCGAGTCATATCTTTATTTACTACAATATATACATGTACATATGTACATACATATACATATAAGACACTAAAAAACTGAAAAAACTTTAATTAGATAAAAAAAGCAATTACAATAATAATAAAAATAATTTTGTAATAAATACATATATCCAAAAATTTCGGGATCCCGAAATCACTTTTTGAAAATCCCGAAATTTCGCGATACAGTAAATGCAAACCGAAATGCGACACTCTCTTTAAACTGTCCTCTCCGAAAAATTTGAGGATCCCGAAATCACTTTTTGGAAATCCCGAAATTTCGGGATCTAGTAAGCACAAACAACATTACACTTTCTCACTATCGCTTAAAAAAACAAATGCAAAAATTTCGTAATCCCGAAATCGCCTTATAAAAATGCCGATATTTCGGCATCCAGTTAACGAAAATATGGCACTGTCATTAAACTGTCGCCAATAAAAACAAAAGCAAAAAGTGCTGGTATGTCGATCATAACTCATTAATGGTCTACCAATGCAATATAATAACTACAGCAACAACAGCAGTGCAAAGTTCTGCAGCCACTTTTTCGGACCCATCGACCGTTCGTTCTCATATTGATGACGATTATAATGCGGCTGCGCGACAATCTAAAATTGTTGGCAATTTATGCAAAAATCACGTTTGAATTCGATTATGCCGCAAATGCAATGTGGCAAACACAATAATTGGCGTTAAAGTGTAATAAGAAATATGCTATTCGCTAAAGTGACGCTTAAGCACAGCTTTTTAGCGTTTATATAGCGCATACACTGTTGCTTGTCGCCTGTCGCCTCATTGCTATGGCATGTTGCATGTAGAATGCTAAATGTTCAACATAACAACTGCACTCGACTTGTCGCAGTGGGTTGCAAATGTTGATCGATCGTTTGCTGGAATCTACGCGACCTCAGTGCGCTATGTAGCCATAAAATCGCGCTCCACCCCAGCCGGCACTCCATCGCTGGCGCTGAGTTCTTCCCGAGTGTCGTTCGATTTGTTTGCCGTTCTAAGTGCTTCATTTGTTTTGTTGCTAGAAGTGTTTCTGCGCGTGTTTTATGTATGCGCTTCTAGGTCTGTGTATATATGAATATTGGTGTGTGTGTGTGTGTGTGCTTAGTCTTAATGTGTTTTCATGTTGCACCAAATGATTGCAATCAATTTAATAATCATTTTATGCCATTTGTTCTTAACGCTTTGCCCGCTGCTTCTTCTTCTTGTTATTTATTTATTTATTTTTTCTGCATTTTTATTTACAGTCTCGTGACGTCGCATCCGATGATGATATACGCGATTGCGATTCGATCGATGGTGATCATCATGTAATTCGTGCAACACGCTTGAATGTCGCAACATTGAAACGCCAACATAGCAGCAACAACAAAAACAGAAACATTCATAGCAATAATCATAATAGCAATAACAATAATAACAACAACAACAATAGTACATTTGTTGGTGATATGAGTTTTGGTGGCAACGCCGGCAGTGTTAGTCTTGGTGTTGGCAGTGGCATGGGTGTGCGCAGTCCCGATCATCACGCTGATCTTCAAATGAGGTAAATTAATTAAGTGCGATTTCTAGCGGAAATTATCCATTTCTCTTTACTATGCCGTTAATATACAATAATTTTCGATTTTCTCTGCGTTATTGTTGTATTTTCAGTCATCATCATCATCAGTTCCCCACAAATCATCCGCTAAATGCGCTTAGCAATTTCATGGGCATCGGCGGTCTACATGGCATTCCAAATCTACCACACAATGATGTCCTGGAGAAGTTAAAGATGCAAGTTCGCGATTTCAAGGTGGGTCTTATAGTGAGTGTTGTTGCATACATTTATAAAAACTTATTAAAAAAATTAAAAATGTGAAAAAGAAACTCACACACATAACATAAAATACAAATTCTACGATTTTTTTCTGCAAAATAAATTTAATTTGAATTTTCTGGCCAAAAAAAAAATTTTTTTTTATTCCTCCTCCATCACAGAACATCTGTGTCGGTTATTTAAAAAACTTAAGGTCTCATAACCAAATTTTGGGAGAGTTCAACAAGAGCGTCCAACAAGATATTGTACAGTGTCCAGTCAGAGCAGCTACAATTGTGGCAAGATTGACTTTGCCAAGAGCAAGTAGTTCAGAGGATCTCTGAGAGAAGGATATCGCAACCGCACAAATTTCATAGAATTTCATAGAACTCTATATAGTGCCTCAATACCTGTGAGATAGATAGTTCGATATCAATCTAATCTAAATTTTTAATTCATATGACCTATGCCCATTATCCACTTTGTTTAAAACACCCACACAATATATTGAAATTGACGATTCGCTCTCTTCTATTGCGCAGGAACAAGATTACGCGGCTGCTGCGCATGCGGCTGCCTTTGGGCAAAATCTATTACCCACTAGCTTAAATCCCGCATTCTCACTGCCGCCCACGTCGATAGCACAGTTCGAGCATCGCGCACAGAGTCTGGCCGCACAAGCGGGGGGCGGTGGCAGTGGTATAGGTGGCAACATTGGCGTTGCCAATGGCAATACACAAAATTCACAACACACTGGTGGCAATAATGTGGGCGTGAGCGGAGCGTCGTGCTTGACGAATGGTGGCAACGGTTTGCTTGGTGGCGCTAACGGTAGCGGCGGCCCGGGTATGGGCAGTGGTGTCGGTGGCGTTGGTGGTGGTGTTGGCGGTGCAAGCAGTGGTAATGGTGGCTTCTCATTCACCTCACCAACGGCGCCGAGCTCAAAAGACGGTGAGTAGTCCAGAGACTTGATAAAATTAATTGAATTTTGATTCAAACAATTTTGTTTTTTTTTTTTTTGATAATGTAAAGTTTTTCGTATTTGTTTTTTGTGAAACTAGAAATTAAAAACCTAAATTTTATTACATTTGAAATTAATTTAACAAGTTCAATATTATTATATATTTATTTAACTAATTTCGTACTATGTTTTGAAAAATTTAATAAAT
The DNA here is from genome assembly GCF_042242935.1 of Bactrocera oleae. NCBI lineage: Eukaryota > Metazoa > Arthropoda > Insecta > Diptera > Tephritidae > Bactrocera > Bactrocera oleae. The sequence continues at coordinate 67,321,989 of NC_091538.1, forward strand.
TCAAATTTAACTAAGATATTCATTAGTTTTTCGATTATTCGAATTTTTTGTAAGATGTGTTTTGTATTACCAAAATTTTAAATAATTATTCAAACATATAATTTTTTAAACACTAATTAATTAATTTAAAAAATTTTGTTATCAAAAAACTTTTTAGACTATATTAAAAACCTCCTCCAGATTTCCGTTTTTGAATTCGATTTTTTTAATTTCAACTGATTTCAGTTAACCCCGCTTCAAATTCTTCCACATCCAGTGAAGCTTCTAATTCTTCGCAGCAAAACAATGCCTGGAGCTTTGAGGAGCAATACAAGCAAGTTCGACAGGTGAGTACTTCTTTAATAAAAGTTTATACATATGTATATATACATATATATTTTCCAAAAAAATTTTAATAATTATACAAAAAGTTGTAAAATAGTAACGGTAAAAAAATTAACGAATATTGATTTGTTTTTTTTTTTTAAGACAAGCATTGAATCCTAAAGTTAGAGTTATAGACTTAGATTTATGGGAAACAAAGAAGTTAAGATAGCTCGGTGTTCGTTTCGTGTAATCCGTACTGTGTTGAATATTTAATATCGAATCTGACAATGAAAGACACTCTGTGATTCAAAGAACAATCTTTTCATTCTTTAGTTTTGTTTTGCAGTTGAAGTCGCATAAACCATGCCAGAAATAATTCCTAAACCAAAAAATTCCTAAACCCACAATGAAAGGAAAGGCTGTTTAAGAAACTGCTCGAATTTGCTCGTAATTTCCATCTGCATTCACGTCATAGAAAACAACGCAAATTATGTAGCCTAGTATTTATATTTTATATCAAATCAACAAAATCTAAAAATACTTAAAAGTTTTCTTAAATATTTACAAGTAACACTATGCTAAGAACTAAAGAATTAAATGCCAGTTATTTGTACTTTCAAAAGCAGCTGCCCACTTGTTGGGCCGTGAAAAATTTCACAGTAGCTTATAACCTTCGCTACAATATGGACGGATTATGTGAAAGGATAATGGCAAAGGTGAAGGCGATGCTAACTACAGCTAGTCTGTACATACATACATATATTTTAAATACTAGCGTTTGTACTAATACCAACCACAGCGATAACGAAAACGGCTAACTACTCTGTGTAACCGATAATCCACTTAATCCACCTACAAGCACGACCAAACATATATACTTACATACACATATAGATAAATACATATATAATTATATAGGCTTATTAGACGAACAATGCCGAAGGAGTACAATAGCGTAACCAAATAAAATAGTATCTAATATCTTAAGACCGCGTAGTGGCTAGCTAAAATGAATCTTATACATTCTAATAGAGTAGGCAAAAACTGGTTAGATGCTCGTATCTCGGCGCAGCACACACATCTATCGCACCGTAGTATCCAGTTAAGCATACGAAAATGCACGAAATGAATGCTGGAGTGCGACCAGAAAGCAGATTTCATATGTGTAAGCTATATAAATATATATATCATCCACATATGTATGTGTACATTCTTATGTATGGCTTAGCTGCTCTGTGTAACGAATTTGAGTTTATGGCAAATAAAATATACCATTCGGGCGCAACGGTAATCGCACGAACTAACAAACGAGTGAACTAAAAGACAATGCCGTGAGCTACAAATTAACCTCTTACAGCAACAGCAAATTAATAGTTTGTGTAGTGAAGATTCAGAAATCGATTGCTCGATTTCGGGATTCCGAAACATAGGTATTATGTAAATTAACACTTTTTCAACACTTGCAATGTTCAAAAAGGTAAAAATATTGTGCAATTTATTTTCAAACAGAATATCGAATTTCGAGATCCCAGTTTTATAGGAAATGTATGCTTGTTTATGAAGCACGTTTTGCACTATAAAAAATGCGTATGAATAAAACAAAATTAATAATGTTGGAATTCGGGTTCCCGAATCATTGATATTATACAAATTAACATACATATGTTCGACGCTTACAATGTGAACATGTTGTACAATTTATATGGAAATAGAATATCGAATTGTATTTCAGAATCCCGGTTTTATAGAAAATGGTTGCCTTTTCACGAACATACATATATTGCCTGTTTTTTGCCATAATAAATGAATATGTATTAGAAAATAAAAAGATAATGTGGTTTTTGGAATCCCGAAACCCACCATAAAAAAACACATGAACACAAAAAAAGTAAATAATTTTGTAATTTAGGATCCTGAATTATAGGTATATTGCAATTATACAAAGTAATGAATTTTTTTTTGCGAAACTTGCAATGTGCAAATGTGAAAATGTCCAATGTATATTTAAATGGGATAGTGAATTTCGGGATCCTGTTTGCACGTTTTGCACCATAACAAACATATGTATATACGTATGTACATATGTATTTAAAAAAATAGATAACGATGTGATTCTTAATCCCGAAACATGGATATTATTGTATATACCAGTAACATAAAGTACATGGACCTTTTTTCGACATTTACAAACGTAAAATGTGTAAAATTTCGGGATTCTAAATCAATAATCTTTGCAAATGTCTATTTTAACCGATTTTTGAATTTCTAAAAAATGAGGAAAATAAATTAAATAAACATTTTTAGTCATAGAGGAAATTGGCAATCAAAAAATAAAATTTTAAAAGTCTTAACTAAATAATCCACGTTTAGATGATACAATTTACGTGTAAAATATAATTTCTTCGAAAACAGAATATAAGGCCTTTTTGAAATACAAATGTTCGGGATCCCGAAGTATATTTTCTTTGAATACGGTATACGAAGCCCTTGGAAAACCCCCCCCGTATTTCAGGGTCTTAATTATTTGCGCTGAAAATATATTTTCTTTGAAAATAAGCTTTGGAAAAACAAAAATAATTAGATTAAAAATTTCGGGATCCCGAATTTTTTTCCGAAATCCCATTTTTTGGGTTCTTAATTATTTGCGCTGAAAATATATTTTCTTTGAAAATAAGCTTTGCACTCTTTCCAAGTTTCAAAATCGGGATTTGATATTTTTATTAACTTCGCCAACTGCGCACTTTAATGTACACCGCTCGACATGTAATGCACACTTAGACAGCAACTACATCCCCCACCTCGCGCCCGCACTCTTATCTAAACGCTTATTTATAGGATTTTAATGTTAAAAATCTGTTCAAGTTCTCACATGCCAATGAGCTAGCAAGCGGAATGGCGTTCAATTAAAAACCCAACCATCGTTTGAGGCGAACCGCATTAACCCCTCCCTTAACGACCGAGCATGACAATTGCAACACTGAAGCCGCCAATTGAAGTCTAATGTGTATGTGTGGGTGTAAGCGAGTGTTGGTGGGTATGTGTTTAACTTAAGTATGTGTGTGTGACAATAAGCACACGCTACATTGATTACTTAATTAAGCTCGGTGAAAACATTAAATGCGTTGGTGATTAATAGCAACTCATCAATAGGCAATTTAATTGAACGTGTGGGTAAATGCAATTTACGTATGTACATATGTGTGTGTAATTTATTTATGCATGAGTGTGTGGGAGTGTGGAGTGCGCCTGCAATTGGCACACGTTCTTTAAACTCGTACGATTTTCCGCAACACATTTTTTTCCGCAGCGTGGAAACACAGACAGCTTGAAGAACTCATTTAACTTCTTTCTCTAAGCTCTCCTTTCCGCTGCTGCGAAACCTGATTGATTTCCCATCATTAATGCGCTGTTGAAAAATGTGCGCTCAATTTATTGCCACCTAAATTAGCTTCGAATCTTCTTCGTCGACACTCAAATTCGGTAATTAATGTGCGTTTAACATGATTTTGCCATATAGCAGATCCTTCTGTAGCATCATTTCTCAATAAATATTCACTTGAGATGCGGCCTTCTTCCAGGCGTTAAACATATGTTGACACCACCCGGCGCGTATATCCGGTCCCAGTGCAGCATCCCTTTAGTGTCGCATAAGATAAGTGGACATGCATTCATAGATATGTATGTACATACAGTCATATGTAAATATCAAGAGGCAGATGTGGTCGCGTAAATGTGTGCATACTGGACAATGAGGAACAGCTTGAAAATCGGTGACACTGCAATTGAGCCGGTTATAGGTTTTTCTATGATTTCTTTAAGATTTTATGCTATAAAAATTGTTATGAAATTATCCTGTGCATTCAGTTGGAATCAATTTTTTACAAAATGTTGTGAAAAGGAATGCTGTAATTTGATATTTTTAATAGAAACTTGTTTTTATTTCCGTGTATTTTGACCTGGACAAATTTTCATCGGTTCATCATATTTTTAGCGTGATTTTCATTTCTACGAAGTACTTATGTACATACATATGTCATTTTTTATACATAACTGTTCACTGCTCTCGTAGAATTATAAATATTTTAATATTTTTTAGCTTCAAAATAATTAAAAAACAATTTTTTTTACACCTAGTTGGAAACTATGACAAATCTTTAGTGATATATTGTCATTTTGGTCACATTGCGATATGCCTTAAGGGGTAAAAAGAAAAACAATATTGATTTACAGAATTCAATGTGCTTTAATAATCGGCAATTAATTTTGATTTGGATTGCCTTGATCCCGTATCCTATCTCCAAGAGGACCTCCGAGAAAAGGTGTTGTTTTTTTTAATCATGAATTGAAGTCACCCTCAATCAGGGTTTAAGTCTATTTATGATATTTTGATCCATGGGTGGATACCTTCGCATGAGCGATTAAAAAAAATCGTTTGTAGGATTTTTTAAGGATCTACCTGGGTAGGTAGTTAGGCAGCGTGTATGTCAGACGACGCACCTAGACCTTTACGAGTCCCATTGTGAAATCACTGGGACTAAAATCACCATACTCCAACCTCCGAGACATAGTCAAGAAACCCTTAACCAATAGTTGCGATTCTTTTCTAATATAAGCCATGCACTAAGAGATCGTTACATGCTTTCACTATCTTTGATGAAACCCTAAGACACTTTCATGATTTCAAATCCGCTTGGTTATCTGTACATAGTACGTACTTATATAGATATATTTCTTGTTGTGAGCGCACTCTTTGTCAGAACAGGAAGGCTTTCTTTAATTGCTATGGTCGCCGCTTGGAAGACACTGCAGTGGGCTGGTAATTGGAAGATGATTCCGGTATCTAATTTTACTGAATAGACATCACCTCCCACCCGTTTATCTAGTTTGGTCCGATCCGTATAGGTATTTATTCTTGTATCCCTGTCCACCTTACCCCTTTTCCATTCTTTTCTGAAAGGAAAGGCAATATTGGGGACCGAATTTAAGTTTAATTCTTCAGTATTTGGAAAATCTGTGGTATTGGCTAGAAACGGGAACTTACTAAGTATCTTAGAATGCCCCTTTTTACAGATGACTAATAGGGAAGATCACCCTAATGCACATATGTTCATATATAGTATGTATATGCTTACAGCAAGCGCTTACTTAAAATAATATTTCTCATTAAATTAATTAATTTTCTTTTTTAAAAATAGAAACATGCAGTATACGTTAAATGCCAGTATCTAGCTGCATTAACACATTGCCTCAACTCAAATTTCAAAGCAATATGATTTTGAAGTGGGCACAACTAATTAATTAGTTTCCGAATTTATCCGAATCTGCACCACGTATAGATATCGTATAAAAATATGGAAATATTACATCTAGCGTAATTGTTTTTTTTTTTTTTTTGAAGTTATATCTTCTATGAAGAGACAAACCTTATGCGACACATATGGCAACACTTCATACTTCAAGTTTTGAAATTTGATAAATACAACGACTTTCTAATGCCTTAGGTGGTCAGATTAGAAGTTTGAAATGTGTGTATGAAAAATTAGCTCAACAAATTTTGAATACAAAAATTGGGTTACGACAATTTCAAATAATTCGCAGCCATATAAGCGGAGATAAAATAAACGTACATAGTTAAAAATAGTGAAACAATTTCGTTAATATTTTTTTTTATATTTTTAGCGCTAGAAAATCGTATTATACATAAACAAAGAAAAATTAAAATTTTATTTTTATTATATTTTAAATATCATTTTTCTAACACAAATGTCTTTTAAACGCTTATTACTCATCCTCAACGCCATTTCATATAAAATTTTGCGCTATGGAATGCATATTTTAATATACTTGCTACAACTACAACAACAAAAACATGCATATATATATGTATATAAATGTGCAATAAACCGTCTGGATGTCAAAATACATTTTTTCTTTGTTTTTGAAAATTTATTTATTTCAAAATTTTCGCAAAATTTTCGCGCTCGCATCGCAAGCATAATTGAGATAATTGCCAGCGACTACAAATTTTCGCAAATATTCATATTTTTTTATGTTCCGCACGGCAACGCTCAGTTTGCTTGCAAGAGCATTAATATGCAAATGCCTATACATATGTATATGTGTATGTGGGTATGTGTGTATGGTAAACAAATGACTTATCAATCAAACTATTTTTAAGCAAATTATTGTTGGCATTTCCTGCCTTTACCCCAAAAATGTGCGCCAGCCACTCGATGATGCAGCAGCGAAATATGCACAAATGCAATTGCGTACATGCACATGCATATGTATGTGAGTATGTATATAGGTGTGTGAGTGCAATGGTGCTTGGTGTGCTCACTTATAAATATCTATAACGAAATTGTCGCTGTCTGCCACATTGTCTGTCGTCCGCTTTGTTGTATGTGGGCTCTACCGTTGCGCCTCTGTTCCACTGTGCCTCTGCTGTTGTGTGTGTCTGCGGTTGTGGCTGCTCACTGTTGCTGAACGCCGCACATTCACTTCATGTTGCCCGCCATATTTGCCACCATTTTTCGTATCACAACAATTTCGTTTTTTTTTTTAGTTTTGCAAAAACATTTTTGCTTCGACTGCTGCTTCTTCAGCAATCGCGCCTTAGCGAGTTTTCCGCTTCAGCAGTCGCGGAATGAGTATGTGTGTGCGAAAATGTGCTGATGAAGAAGTAAATTATTTTTGGTTGCCGCCTTTCTTAAGCGAGCACATATAATATTTACCGCCAATAAGGGTGGGCATTTCGATTTTTTTATTTCTCGTTTTTTATTATTTGTGAACGATAAGATAAAGGCATGCCTGCATGTATGAGGTTGCAGGCAACAACAACTAATAGAATAATCTGAATATTGGTAGTATTAATTTATGTTTCAAAATATGAGACATATGTATATGTATTTTTTTAATTAAATATATAGTAGCAAAATATTGATGGCTTCTGTAGACTTCTGAGAACCTTGAAGGAAAGTTATTTAATAAAACTAAAAACCTATCCAAATAATAAACTTTTTTCTGCGCCATAACGACATATTGTGAAGCCGCGTTCTTAATCCGTCACTGAAATGGTCTTTAAGCTCAAAATTTCCTTTAAAAGCACCAAAGCCATAAAACCCTTCATAAATAAAAAAAAAATCCATGCGTGAACTTGTCAGTTTGTATGGCAGCTTTATGCTATAGTCTTCCGACAACGGCCGTTCCGACAAATTAGCAGCTTGTTGGGGAGAAAATAAGGTACGCACAATTTTAGAGCGATATCTCAAAAAGTGAGGGACTAGTACGCTAAATATAGAGATGTACCTATAGTTGGACATGACTAAACTGACTCAGCTTGTCATGGTGTTCATTTCTATATACATATATTGTATATATAATATTTTATAGGGTCTCCAACGTTTCTTTCTGAGTTTTGCAAACATCGTAGCAAACTCAATATATCCTGTTCCTGTCATATTTCTTGAGAATTCTTCGGAATTATAAATCTAAAAATTGATTTTAAGAACAGCCGAGAAAGAAAATTTCTAAGCCTCTGTTGACATTGGCATGATATGTCTATTAACTCTAAAGAGTGTTGTGTTAGGCATTCAGATATTTAAAATCGATTACAACAAATATTGAACAATTTTTTTAGGCTTCGTTAGCTGATTGCACAAAAGCAGGTTTCTGAAGGTCTGTTTGCGATAGTGAAATATATTTACTAAATAGACTTAGAAAAGGATTAACAAATTCTCCAAAGGGGTCGCAGAGGCCACCATATGGAAAAAGTGCATTTTTCGAGAAGTCTTAAGTAATGACTGAAGTTGCGGTATGTGAATTTTAACCAGTAAAAATTTTGGAGTTGAGTACCGAAAATTTCTCTCAGCCACTTTTTCGCTCTAAATGTATTCAAGTTTCCTCACATAAACACACTACACACCTCACACTATAATATATGAAGTTGTTTTATATTATATATTATATTTTGCAAAAATAGGCCGAGATTTTGACAAATGATTTTGAATAAATTTTAAAAATTTAAAAAAGCTAGATAGCTAGTGTGACGATTATAGTGAAGTGTTTGAATTGCAAAATTATAAATTTAACTTGATGAAAACCAACTAAAACTAAACTAACTATTATTATATAAAAAAAAGTATACATATTTAGTAAAGACTCTCTTTCATTCTTAGCATTTATTACGATAATTTCTGCGAATTTAAAATCGGTAGAAATAGAGGAAATTAAATAGAGTATTTACGGTACACAAAGCGACAACATCAAAAAGTAAGGATATTGATTTTTTTTCTAAAAAAACAAAAAAAAAAAAATAATAATATTACAGAAAATAATGTGAACAAAATGGGCACACATATTTTCCAAGTAATCGGATCTAGTATGATCAATATCAAACGAATATCTCTTGAAAATGTCACATATGAACTATGATTAGTTTAGCTAAGTAGAAATGTCAAAGAGCATTTACTTTACGGTTCAAGAGTAGCGTGAAATGATTGCAAATGTCCAGCATCTTAAGTCTACAAATGCAACATGTTCTCATGAAGCGCTTTCAAAAAGTTTCGACGTAGTTTTCATAATTTAAAAGCTCATGGCAATATCTAATTGATAGAAATCGTCTTAGCGGATTAGGAAAGTTGTTCAAATTTGATATTTATATGGTTGCATATTATAATACGCCGATTAAAAATGAGGCAGTAACAAATTAGAGATTTAGATCCTTACCAGAATATACTATATACTAATATACTATATACTTTATAAAAATATATAATTTTTTATACCAACTTACATATGCCTAAGTACTTTAACTAGACCAATGTATGGATATAATATTTGAAAACTTCTTATTTAAAAATATATACCGACTTTTAGCTAGCCGCTTTTCAGAACTAAGCCTGTCTAAATTGGTATTATTCATATTTTCTTTATTGTTGACTAAAATAACAACCAAAAAGGTTTCATTTCGTTTTATAAAAATATTCGTGGAATGAAAACAAAAGGCGAAAATCAATTTAGAAACCATATTTATACAAGTATAGATATGCATGCTTGTATGTGTGTGTATCTTTGTCCTTTTTGGCTACCATTTAGTACAAGCTATTTAAATCGCTAGCCAACAGACATACTAGCATCGCTACAACAACAACAAAATCAAGCGATTATTTTTACAGACAACAATATCGGCGTCGCAGTTACGAATTTAAAGGTTGCAAAACAATACAAGAGAAAAGGAGATCCAAAAAGGCCTACATAGATATGGAAAAAATAAGGAGAATGGAAAAAAAAACTGTGAAATCAGAGATTAGTGGTGACGAGTGGCATTGCGGGACTTGCTTAGTTAGTTAGTGTGCAAGTGTGCATAATATGCAACAACAATAAAGCAGAGCGATGAATTTTTGAAGCCTTGAAGGCATTCGCAACGAAGTAAGTGCGAGTTGATACTTAGGTACATACATACATACTTACATATAAATAAGCCGATATTTAATATATAGTATATATTTTTATGTTATTGTTATTGTAATTGCAATGAAATTGATATTTTTGTTAGAGAATTGTTTGCTTGGGCCAAGTTGCCTGGCATTGCATATTGTCTTTTAGATAGTCTTTGCGCCTTGGGTCAGCAATAAATTAATCTCAAGTTGAGTTGTGCTAAGCTGAGCTCGTCCGGACCCTTGTGCTGTTGTGCTAAAACCCAAATACCTATATATTTATGCACATACATGTATGTATGCATGTGTGGTAGTATAAATGTATGGTCATAAAGTGCATGGTAATTAAAATTTTGTGTAACGGCATGTATTTGCGTACATGTGTGCGTGTGTAGGAGTAATTTTGTTTCCGCCTAGAAGACGGTCTTGCCGACTATGATTGCCACTTCCAGGAATTAAAATATTAAATTGCACAGCAGCTTAGAATAAATGTGTGCATATAGTTATGTGCATGGAAAAATATATAAATATATTTGTATTTAAATGCACATACATGCGTGTTTGTATTTAGAGATTGTCAGCCGATCGATTATTTAGCGTTGTTTCACTCACACACGCTATCTCGTCGAGCTACTTCGACTAGGTAGTTGAAAAATTAAATCAAACGCAGTCTAAGATTGTCCGTAGCGGTCTTTATATGCATCATACTTTCATTTATATATATGTATATGTAGATAAGTATACATATGTACGTGAGCATCTCTCCATCGAAGCGCATTTTGATTGGTCTATTGCTCGATTTTATTACCCTTATATCGCACGAATTGGCTCACATGCTGCTCGTTTACCCACAAATAATGTGATCACACACACACATACACTCGTGCATACATGCACTCATTCGCACGTAATTAAAATCGAATAATTCGAATTGAAGAGCAGCAGCGGTCGCAGCTCTCACTGCGTGTCTTCGCCTCTCCCGCGGTCATTACGAACACGCACACACACACACACGCAATTGCTTGGTGATGCAAACAGGTTTCCTTCATTGCTTGATTTCTTCGGCTGACGCACAACTTGTGACGTCGCAGTCGGCGCGCACGTTAGCAGCGGCTGCAGCGTCGTAGCCGCCTTTGCCATGGGCTGTGCGTTGCTGGCCTTCCTTCTTTCATTTTTATTGCTTATGCATGCTGCATTATCGGGTCATTTTCCAGAAGCGTCGCTCTTTACCGTCTCTATATGTGCAAGTGTGTGCGCGTCTGTGTGCATCCATTCAACCTTTTCGGCGTTTTGATGTCCCTCACTTCGATACTTCGATGAATGGTCTGCGCGCTCGATCGATCGGCCTGCCTGCCTGCCTGCCTTCTTTGCATCTCCTTTTTGTGCGTGCGTGTGTGTGTGGATTTATTGCTGTCATTGTGTTTGTTTTCTGCCTGTTGGTTTGCATGCGTGTGTGTGATTTTTATTTTATTATGTGCATCTTGCAGTGCATTCAGTTGATTGACGACCTTTGATATCGTAGCATCGTCATTGCAATCACTCGGGTGATTTCGTGTGTATATCAAAACTCATCACCTTCTCACCTTAATTCGATTTGATAAATTTTACACGGTAGCAAAGACAGTCGGCAAGTGGGAATCGAGGTGAACACCTCATGAGTTGTGGCTTGGCTTCCGCGGTGTTTATTTGTGTGTTAATGTATTCATAATATTAAATGATTATATATCATTTATAGAGAATCAAGACAAATTTTGAAAATTTAAGTGCAGTTAATAAACAAAATTTTCAAATAATTTTTGTGCAGTGTTAATAAATATTGTGTTGTTACGAAAACATAATAATTGCGTGTGTTTGACTTGGTGTAAAGTGACAAGCTATTACTACAAAAACTTTTAAAATTGAATAAACAAAAAATAAAACAATTTGTAACAAAAATCAAATGAAAAACATTTTATCAGACGATTAACGGCAGTAGCACGTGTTTGTTTGTGTGTATGTTTGGCAGCTTAGAGCAAGGCCTTAACAAAGTTCGCTCGCTTGTTTAAGAAATCCAACAAAATGCTGATTTCAGAGGATCAAATACAAGAGGTAAGTTTTATAAAAGACAAAATATTTACATATTTTAATAAATATTTTTTTTTTTTTATTTTAAATAAAATTTTTTTTTCTTGTAATTAAAATGTAAAAAAAAAATTTCTATAATATTCATAATTGAAACTTTTGTTTTTGTTTGGATTAAAATATAAATAATTTAAATTTTGTAAAGTTTTTATAATTAAAGCTATGTAATTGTTTTTCTTAAAATTTTTATAAGAAATATTTTGTAAAATTTTTATTTTTATTTGTACAGATAAAATATTTAAAAAATTTTGCTTTAATTCAAATTATAACGAGTAATTAAAATACATACATATATATGTACATATAACGGGTGCACAAAGCAAGCAAATTAAAGCTAAAAGTTAACTGTTTTTTATGTCACAGCAACAAAGCTTTTCATTAATATAAAAGCACAGGTAATCGATGCCTTAACCCTTGAACGCCATACGTAGACGTTCCACTTTTTTGGTTTAAATCCACAATTTTAATATTGTAAAGTATAGTTTTCAGGCAATTTTCAATTCCTGACTTACGTCCTTAAAATTTTTAGATAGTCTTCTGTTCTATGTATCAAGTGTTTTGTATACTTAGTAGCTGTGATTGAAAAGATAAAAATATGCCGAAGAAGAATTATTTAAGCATAAATACACAGATCTACACATGTATGTATAAAATCGATCAAAAATTAAATAATCTTACGAAGGATATTGATACTTTTCTTCAAAACAGTTACTTAAATAAAAATCCTCCGCGAAAAAAGTCGAAAATAGTATGAATTGAACGCTTTCTGTTTCTATGGTCACAATTATAGTGTAGTATACTGTATTAGATAATAAAATATGAAAGAAGTGGATAACAGAAAAGCAAAGAAAAATGTGCACACACCAAAATTATTCTTCTTTTTACTAAGAGAGCCAAAAATTACTACAAAAACATAATATAAATACATATTTAAGTATATAAGTACATATATACAGACAGACTTTATTAAATAGTAAAGTGGATTTTGTGGATAAACTTTTGTCTTTATGAGTAATGTTTACACCACAATTTTATGACTTTTTAATATATACCACCTATGTTTGACAATTAAGAACACACCAAAATTTTATTAAATTGCATCTCTTTAGAAATTATATGCAACGCTTAAAATTGTTAAAAAAATCATTTTTTGATAGATTAAAAAACAATAATTATAGAATACTGCATATAATTATCGACTTATGTTTCAATTATCAAAAAATATATAATATATTAATTATATATATAGTTTTGAAAATATATATTATGTAAACTTTTATTGCTTGTTAGCAAATTTAATGCGACAAAACACCGTCGGCAAACGTAACAAGTTATAAAATTTACAAATGAATATCTCTAGTTAACTGATTTATTTAGATGCCGTCGGCATTAGGCATTGCAATATATTATTTCTGAGAAAAAATTAAACTTACTTATCATAAGCATACTTCTTCAAATATTGTTCTTAAACATATTCGAAATAAATTACTATATTTATAGAATATTTTTAAAAATATTTTTATTTCTCTGGATCCCGTAGCCGATCTCTAACAGCACCTACGAAAAACGGGGCCTGGCGGGGAGGCGGAATTTTAAATTCAAACAAAAAAAAAAGCCAATAAAAATTTTGAGTTTTGACAAAATTTCGGTGACCCAAAAAAAAATTAAAAACCCAAAAAAAAAGGCGATTTATTTTTGTGAAAAATTTACACTACAGAATGAATTAAAAAATAATTGTTTTCAAAACTATTATTTCTTCTATCTTTATATGACAAATATATCTAAGAAGGTCGTGTAAAAATTTCAAGTTGCCTTGAAATCCCATAAATATAGAAAATATTTAAAATCATTAATCAAAATCGAAAATCTATTTTTACCCTTTAAATCTTATACTCAACAGTCAGCAACTCTGCTCTATCTGCTCAACTCGGTAATTAGGCACATGTAACGCTATTCTTGCCCCACAAAATGTCAAGCTAATAATGATTACAAGAATATTATTTCTTGAACTACTTTAATGCCGACATTTCGGTAGCGATTATATGTCTATACAAACTATAATGCATATGCCATTCGTTGCACCCCTCCAGTAATTAGCTGCAACAGTATATCCATGCAATACAATAACACATCAATACAAAGCAGCAACAACCACTCGAGTGCCAATCAACAAACTTTTTTTTTCGCACATTTTTTTTTGCCACTTCAAATTTTATCACAATATTTGGTAATCATAGAATATAAATACAAATATATACACGAAAAGGTGATAGGTGTGCGGCAACCCCAAAGCATGGTGTATACGCAGAACAAAAGAAAACAACGAATGAAAGGCTAACACATATGTAGGTGAGCGGCGCTTGCGTGTTACGGCGGAAAATTAAAAAAGAAAAAAGTTGCCCAATCAGTTACGAAGACTTGCGCTCCTGTAGGGATGCTAAGGACATACATATACCGGAGAGTATATGAGCGGCGCAGAAAACGTCACAAACACACACAAGCGCAATTGGATTTAAGATAAAGAAGGTCACGTGTGTTTTGTATTGTTGTTCTTGTTTGATCGCGTTGTTGTTGTAACCTTTTTCCATTTATTGCACATTTTCATAGCATTTGCTTTCATATTTTTTGTTTTTGTTGCTATAGGGATTGAATGATTGGCTGGTCGGTTGTAAGCAACACTTCAGGTGTGACTGCTTATGTGCACGAGACAAGGGATCCTGGAAAATTAAAAAAAAAATTTTTTTTGAATGAAAATTCGATTGTCGAGTTTAGTTGGTAGCACATGCCAAAAAAGGCGTGAATGTTGTTGTTGTTTTATATGATTACTTGCAGCTTGCGGAGAGTTCAAATAGGGGTAGCATGCAACATTTATACCCCCTGCGCGCTGATGGCTTCTGCTCACCCTTGATTTGAGGCACCTTTTTATACACACATGTATGCACATAAGCCTATAAGAAAAAGCGATATATATATATATATGTATGTGTGATATATAATTGTAACTATTCGATAATGAGCATTACATTGACGGTGAGTTTGCGCCTTTGCGGTATTTTGAGGTGCCAAAATAGGCTGCATTGTGCTAATTTTGACCTTTGAGGTTAAGATGATATTTAACGTTGGTTTTCGGTGTGTCTTCATTTGCTTTTGTTAATTGTTACATTTTTTACAGCCTTTTCATTATCTACCGTAAACAATACAAGTCATTTATAATTCATTATTTCTGCTTCTTATTTTTCTATTTTGCAGCTTTACGAGATCAACGATGATCCGAAAAGAAAAGAATTTCTGGATGACTTATTCTCATTCATGCAAAAGAGAGGTGAGTACAAATTACATATTTTTAGATAATAATCTGGTTTACGTTATTAGAACGTAAGGTATGTTAATTAGGCACTATTGATTTTGGGGAACAATGAAGAATTAAAAATAAAATATTGTGGGTTTAATAGAAGAATTTAAATTACACACAAAATAGAAATCAAAACATTGAATACATAGAATGTATACCTACATATAATTTTATGCAAACGAAGTCTGCAGTCCCTTTGTATCATAATTATCTGACCCTATCAGTTCACGAATGATGGTTTCGAAAACTAATAAATTCGAAAATATTACAACACAAAAATTGATAAGCAATAAAATAACAAAATTTATTTATAAGGTGATATAATTAAAAATAAAAATTTTTAAAATTAAAAAATATCGAAAATACAAAAAAAAATAATAATTTAAACTTAAATTTTTTTAAACGAAAAATATATCCAATTATAAGGATAAAAATAAAAAATAATAAAAATTTTGAGAATACAAAAAAAGATACAGAAATTTTAAGAAATTTGAATTAAAAATGTGTACAGAGTTAAAAATTAAAGAAATACTAAAAAATTCGGGAATCCAAGAAAAAATAAATTTAAAATTTAAAAACGAAATTGCGCTTTATATCATAATTGGATAAAGTTTAAAAAATACTAAAAAATTCGAGAATACAAAAAAAAATAAGAAAACTAAAAAATAATGGAAAATTTAGTAAGTACAAAAGTACTTTTAAAAAGTACAAAAAAGATAATAAATGAAATTGTAATTTTTTATCATTATTAATATTATATATGTATTTACAATTGAGTAAAATTTAAATAAAAATTTAAAAAAAAAATTAAAAAAAAAAATTTAAAAGACTAAAAAATCGGAAAATGCAGAAAAAGATAAGAAGTAAAATTTATACATTATAACATAAAAATTAAAGCAAAATCAAAATTTAATAAATACTATAAAATACGAAAATACAAAAAAAGAGAAAAAAATAAAGTTTAAAATTTGTAAAAGAAAAAAAAATTATTTATAATTGATTAAAAAGAGACGCACGAAAAAATTAAAGATATCGTTTAAATTATATATATATATATATATATATATATACAACAAAAAAAGGTGTGCATATACTCAAAGTTATTTTCCATATAAATCGTGTTGCTCGAAGATTTATAATTTTTATTTTTTATGTATAAAAACAAATAATTAAAAAAATAGTAAGAATGCAATAAACATAAAAATGATAAAAACTTAATAGTAAAAAATTCAAAAATTAAATAATAATAATACAATATATATATACTCATTACAATAAAAATTATAATAAACAAAAAACAAAAAATATAATAGTAAAAATAAAAATAAATAAAAATATAAATATAATATAATAATAATAAAAAATAACCAAATGTAAACATTAAGAAAATATTAATATAAAATAATACAAAAATAATACTCAAAAAAATAAAATTAATGGAGAAAACAGAAAATGTGTTAATACAGACTAAGTCAATATAAGGTGTAGAAAGCGAGGTGGACACTTTGGCATTGAAATATCTCATACCTTCTGCGAACCAGCTGAATTGGCTGGATATCCGATTATTTTAATTGGCGAATTTCTATAAAATCTTCGTAAATATTTATATTTTTAATTTTTATTTTATTATATTCTAATTCTTTTCTAGATTTGTTTAACTGTTGTATTTATTATTATTTATAAATTTTTTAATTTATTTAATATTTTTTAAATATTTTTTTTAACTTTTTTTTTAAATATTTTTTTAATTTTTTAAAATTGTTTTAAAATATTAAAAAAAAATGTTTATAATTTTTTAAATTTTTTTATAATTTTAAAAAAATTTTTTTTATTTATTTAAATATTGTTTTTATATTATTTTTTGTATTATTTTAATTATTTTTCGACTACGTTATAAAATATTTAAATATAAGTTTTTTAGTTTCCGATGTGTTACATTATATACATATATTTTAAATATATTTATGCTAGTAAAAATAATTTTCAAAGTCAAATTAAAAAAAAGTAATTGTCTTTCTGATTCAAAATTCAAATTAGAAAATATAATTATTTTATCTCTTGACAACAATATCACCCATATAATAACATACATAAAATATATGCTAATGAAAAAAGACTAGACGCCTCCACTCCAACCAGTGATTGACATATTTCAATTAAAAACCACACACAGCAGCGCTGACATTTTTCCTTTAATTATTTCTATTTTCTGAAAATATCAAATTGATTTTGTTTCATGCGATATAAAAAAAACACTCCCGTGTATATATACGTAGAGCACATATACTTACAACGCATAAATCGGGCTGTTGCTTATGCTTGTGTGAGTGAGTTTGTATGTGTGAACGAGCATGTATGTGTGTGATTGTGTGCATTGCGCTTGTTTGTTATTTTAGTAAAATTTTTCTGTGAATTCTCGCGCTCATAATCAATCAACGCAAATTGTACGGTTATGCGCCACCAACTGCAGGCCGCCGATTTCTAGTCACGGCATTCCGACTGACTGTCTGACACTCATTTAGCCGCTCCACGCTCCCCCCACTCGCTCTGTACAGCTCGTGCTGCTTAGCACCCTCCCGCATTTGCAAAGGATTTCTGTTGTTGTTGTGTGTGGTGTTGCGTATGTTCGGTTTCGAATGGCAATCGGCGAGCGGCGGAGCAAATTTTCCACATCACAGATCTCAATGGCTGTGAAAGTATGTCGGATTGACTGCTCCCTAGCGTCTTGAGCGTCAACTATCTAACGGCGCAAGTAGTTGGTGTCTTTTTGATTTTCTATTTACTACTTCAACGGATGGCGGAATCAATACACTTAGTCACTAACTCGGCGTTGCGCTCCTTGCTTTCAAGGCGTCACAATAACGTCAAGTTGCCGTCAGTGAACTTTGTGACAGATTAAAATCCATTAAGTTGTCATGTCAAAACGAAAAAAGTGAAATGAAAAATTTTATTTCGAATACTTAGGTACATATGTATGTTATGTATTAGTATGTACACATGTGTATATATTGTACTATGTGTAGGGCTATAAACTACATATGTATATATACTACATGCGCCAGGGAACAAGGATATGGATGAGGTGTATACTGGGAATTCACTATTTATATAATATTTATTTATTTTAAGTATTACGTTAGGTTAAATTAAGTTATGTTATGTTAAGTTATATTATGTTATGTTAGGTAACAATATATTGCTTTATTTTTAATTTTATATTTTTTTTATCTAATTTTCTTAATTATTTTTTATATACATATGTGTATATATTTCGTGTTGGCATCTTCAAAATTAATTTATTATATTATATTATATTACGTAATTAACTTATTTATTACTATCTTGAATGCATTTTGCCACATAAATAAAATTAATTCAATTAAAATTATCTATGCAACTTACATATGTACGTACATTTATGTAAGTACTTTGCCAACACATGTCTCAACCTCAAGCAACAACCTCACTCAACTAATTTAATAATGTCTTACAGTCTCGACAGTTCCTCCTTCAATATGCATATGTATAAATTTTGCTGCCATATTTTATAGTTTTTCTCTTCAATATAAGCGCACATAAGACCATACCACTGGCAATACATACATACAAATGCATTTATAAATATGCAAATAATATTAAAATATTATTTTTCACCGACGACGCGACATTCATAATTGTTTAAAAAAAATATCTCACATCGTAAATGAAAGCCTACAAGTGCGTCCGCTGCACACGGCCACTGAGCAGGTTTAAGTTTCCGTTATTTAGCCAATGCACTCACGCCAGCAGGGGCGTTAGAATTATGTGTACAGTAGGGTGTAAAATTTTTGTTTTTTTTTGTTTTTAAATATTATAGTGTATTTTAACTAACTAATATTAACATTTTTTTATCAATTATTTTGGTTATTAAGTTTTTGGTTATTAATTTTTTGTTAAGTTTTTACTTTTGTTTTATTGTATATATGCATATTAAAAATATTTAATAATTTTTTCTTATGTTTCAAATTTGATAATACTTAAAATTCTTTTTTTAAATTAAAAAAAAAATAAAATATTTAAAATTTTTTTAATTTTAAACTTTTAATTTTTAAATTTTTATATTAATTTTTAAATTTTTATATTAATTTTTAAATTTTTATATTCATTTTAAATTTTGTAAATTGTTTTAAATTTTTTAAATTGTTTTAAATTATTTTAATTTTTGTAGTTTTTAAATTTTTTATTCTTTTTTTTCATTTTTATTTGATAATAATTTATTTTCTTATTAAATTTTTATTAATTTCAATTATTTTGTTTACTAAATGATTAATTTTTAGAAAGCAAAAACATTTTAAACTATTTTAATTAAGCATTATTTTTATATATTTTTTTTAAATTTATTATAATATTTTAATAATTATTTTTTAATTAATATGCTTTCATTAATATATTTTCTTTTTTAAGTTTTTCTTTTAATTTTTGTTTCGGTTTTTAATAATTTTCATTTGAATTATTTGTTTATAATTTTTCAATAATTGAAGTTTCTTTTCACTTATTAATATTAATTTAATATTTTTTATTTTATTTTTAAATTGCTTTGGCCAGTACCATTATAGGTAAAACAAATTGCGGCTGCCTTTAATTTTCACATTACTGTACATAAATATATTATTTTTCAAACATAAGCCCACCTTCCACTCAATTGTAAAACGGCAAGAAAACATTTAACTTGACACTGCTGTTGGCTGTTGCAGGACAACAACAAAGCAAGACATAGAAACCAAAAGCAAAATAAAAATATTTTATTTCAATTTTAATACATGTTTGTATGTTTTTAAGTATTTCTATGTGTGTGATTTTTTAATATTTTAGCATTTCCCTATTTTTGTCTGCACTTCGCTTTCGTCTATGTTTGTTAAGCACTTTTTTGCATTAAATTTTCACGTGCTTACAAATACATATACATACATACATATGTACATATGTATATCTGTACATATCATACATGTGTATGCATATAACAGCAATTTTAAAGAATGCATTTAATTTGTTTGTGTTTACATTGCAAAAGCCAACGACAACGTCAACAAGCACTATGACTGCAACAACAACAATAATAATAACAACTACAATTGTCTACTGTGCAATATGTTATAATAAAAACAACAACAAAAATTTTAGAAAACTTACACGTGCCTACATATGCATGTAAATGTGCAAAACAAGTCAAGAAGAAGCAGAACAAGACAAGAAAGATAGACAAAAAAAAATTATGAAAAAAATAACAAAACAAACAAATCGAAACCCAGAAATATTATATTGCTAATGAATTTACCCGTATATAAGTACATATGCACTTACATATGTACTTACATACAGGCACATAACTGCATATTGGCCACCGCTTCAGCCACCATATCGCTCCGCTACGGGCCCGCAGACCGAAGGCGGGTCAGACCAACGGCATTTATTTCATTATTTCAATATCGCAAAAATGGCATTTGGTTACGTTTTACGCTTACGTATTAGTCACACGCACATACACACCAACACACACATACACACGCGCCGGCGCACACAGGTGTGCTCGCGGCCATGGGCTGTCCAGCGTATGTTAACGGACTGAGGCGCTGTGGTGGGGAGTCAAGCCAAGTGGCAAGCAGCAGCGCTAGACCAAGTCGCTGTAAACCATAGCCAACAACAACAACAATCGGCGAATAACAACAAGTGCATGTTTCGTCGCCCATCTGCGGCGGAGTGCGCCAGCTGCCCGAAGGACTTGCAGCAACGCGTCCATGCGTGTGTCCATGCCTGTGTGTGTGTGTGTGTTTGTATACTTATGGGGAACAAGGTGGAGCATGCGACCATTCAACGGTGTTTAGCGTTTTAATGTTTGCCATTTAATGTTTCGGCTGTCGTCGCGTTTTGTTTTCGATTTTTTTTTTTTGCTTTTTCACTTCGCTTGAGTTGAGTTGAGTTTACTTGAGTTGGTTGGCCGGCCGGGTGGGTTGGTTGATTGGCAACTTGCGCAACAGTAACAACAACATGCCTATATGTATGTGTGTGGATGATATGAGTACCAGCAGAGGCCAGAAAACAGTTGGATGCGCCAATATATGGATGTATGCGTTTGTGTCTCGACCGCTTGCTCACCTGATAAGGAGGCGCAACTTCAGCGCTATAATGTAAGCAACATAAATTTTTGCATTTGCAACCAATCACACACACACACACAAGTACACTTATGTATGCAGTATGTAGTAGGTATGCATGCGTCGTTATGTGGCAGGGCACGTCTGTCAGTCGGGAATTTAAATGCGGAATTTTATGTGTTTGCACACCGTCACAGTCGATAAAAAATCGCATTCGACATTCGACGGATGAGACGGACAAGCGAGCCGTTGCCTGACTGCTCGCAAGACGAAGAATGGTTGGACGGATGGATTGGGTGACTTTTCGTCACTGCAGCCCAACTGCCTTTCTATATCGTACACATGTTTGTGTGTATGCATGTGTGTGCGAGCGTGTCCAAGTGCATGTAAATATGCTCAGCGGCAGCGGCATCGGCATTAATCGAAAACGTTAATGTTTTTCGTACGGATATTAAACGCTCTTAACCACAAGAATAACAACAATAATACAATAGCGACAACAACAACATTAACAATTTTCAAACATTAATAAGAGTAGCTGAAATATAGCTGCGCCACGGCGGCTTTCATAAAATATGAATACATAAATATGTGTATATGTTTGTATGTATGCGTGTAGCCGCTTTGTAAGCGAGCAAAGTGAGAACAAAAGCGATAAAGTTTATTATTAAAACTTAATTACATATTTCTCTGTGTGTTACACATTTTGACGGCACTTGGCCAAATAAGCGTTTTTTTTGTATGTATTGTACATACATATGTATATGTAAATGTATATGTATTTTTAAGTGCATGCATATTTATGTTTGCGTTTATTTTATGAATTTAGCTACACATGTAGCTATTAACATGACAGGAATTCATGCGGTTAAATAACAAAATTAATTTTGTGAAGATGCTAAAGAAAACATATAGCAGAACAGGAAATAAAATCTTATAAAAAATTTAAATAAAAAAATTAGAATAATGAAAAATGAAAATTATTAAAAAAAAAAATTATAAAAAATAAAAATTATTAAATAATATAATTTAAGTTGAAAATAGTTTATTTATTCAAAGAATATCAATTTTTTTAAAAATTACATAATAATTGTATATATAATAATAATATGAACAGAAAAAAAAATTTTGAATTAAATATACTTAAATAAATAAAAAAATATACTTGTATAAAACTTATATAAAATAAAAATACGGTAATGACAGCAATTAGTCAAACGTGTCTTGG
This sequence comes from Bactrocera oleae, assembly GCF_042242935.1. NCBI lineage: Eukaryota > Metazoa > Arthropoda > Insecta > Diptera > Tephritidae > Bactrocera > Bactrocera oleae. The sequence continues at coordinate 67,344,564 of NC_091538.1, forward strand.
AAAAAAAAGTATTATATAACTTTGTACTGGATCATCCGTAATCCACAGATTAAGGTTTGTTTGTTAGACAATAGTTTACCCCAGAGGTTTTTCGAAATTTTAATTTTAAATTTTTTTTAGAACATTTTGAGCGAAAATGTTAACTAATTATATTAATTATTGTAATACAAAGAATATTAAGAAATCTTAAGGAATTTTGACACAATATTCTGTTTTGTTATACTTTCAAGTAAAAATCAAAGTACACAAATTTTAAAACTATACCCTTAATAAGTAAAAATTTTATATTTTTTTTTAATAATATAAAACCGATATAAAAAATATTAAATACGGCAAAAAATTTAAAAATTCCAAATACTCTTTAAATAATTCTAAAAAAAAAAAAATATTTAATAAAAAACTTAATAAAAAACTAAATTAATTAAAAATTGAATAAAAAATTAAATTAAAATTAATAAAAAAAAATTTAATAAAAAATTTAATTTAAATTAATTTTAAATTTTTTAATAAATTATTATTAAATAACAGCACTTCTAGCTCTAACTTTTTCGCACTGAGTGTATTTTTTTTACACACATTTAATAAATATTTATAAGCGATAACTTAAAATTAATTTTAAATTAAAAAATTTAATATAAAAAAATTTATTCGAAAATTTAATTTAAAAAATATGTTAAGTTTAAATTAAATTAATTTCACATTTTAAGCAAACAAATTAAGGAATCAACACATCTCGCCCTAGGCCTTAGAACCGCAGCAACTTTTTTACACAAATTTACTTAAATACATACATATGTACATATTTGTACGCCCACAATTACAAAGCACAATTTCACTATCAACTCAAATTTAATCAACAATACAATTTCAAACATCATTTATACACACAATAAATAAAAATCAAACGTATGAATTAATTTATTTCTAATTAACATAATTTCGATGATCAATTTGCTGGCAGACAAAGTAAAATAGGGCAATGAAGGTGCTTCAGTTGGCGTTGCCATAACATTACACAGCAAAATTTTCAATATAAAGTGATTTTCAGTTATTTTTCGCTCAAGTGTGAATGAATGAGCCTACTTACGACATACAAATAGACATACATACATAATTTAATTGGGACCTACAACAACAACAACCTAGTGGATACCTGAGGAAAACAGCAAGAACAGTTGCAGTCTATGTCAGGGTATTTCTTTGACTGATTGACTGCTGGCGAGCCACATTCCTGTTGGCTTGACTGCAATTGGGGGATACTTATACATATACATATGTATGTATATACATATATCTATCCATATATACTACTGGAGAAGTCGACACTTCGCGTATGCTGATTGTGTTGTTATTAGTGATAATGAGGCTGCTGATGGGCATCCATGCATCTGCCTGTGACTGCCAGGCCGGCTCCAAATACTGTTAGTCATCATTACCACTTATTTGGGCTACTTACTTTTGCCTCCTTCACTACTGCAGTTGCTGTTGTTGTCGCTATTTTGATATGTTGTTGGCACTTTTGTTGTCATTTGATTGCCAGTCGTGTGCTTGCCACTCAGTCAGCGCATATATCTGTCACTTACTTTCCAACCCCCTCCCTGATTTTGTAGTTGTTTTTGTGTCGACTCCAGTCTGAGCGCCACACTGCGTCTTATTGTCATATTGCAGCGTATTCACCGTAGTGAATCATACATATTCAAGCGCTCGCTGCTCTTCTGTGTATGGATGTAAGTGTGTGTGTGCGTCAGTAATTTTTAATGCATTTTTAAATAATTTTATGGCTACATTACATGTATGTTATTTTTGTATATTTAACCGCCCCAATTTGCCACAAAAATGCATATTGCCATCATATAATGAGTATTATGAAGCATCAGCATTCATTAACGCTGGCTGCGGCGCCAAAGACGTTGCTCTCCATTCGATCATTTTTATATACTTTGAATAGTGTACGCGAAGTTTGTAACCTCCAGATGGAAATCGACGGAGATCCCATAAAATATATACCATATGTATATAGATAAAGGATCAGCCATGCCCGTCTGTCTGTATATTCTCGAATTAGTGACACAGTTTTTGAGTTTTCAATCTGAAATATTGCACACGTTCGTTTATTCCCAAGAAACTACTCATTTGTCGGAATCGCCGTAATTGGACCACCTTAGCATATAGCTGCCATACAAACTGAACGATCAAAATCAAGTACTTGTGTGAAAAACTTATTTATTTGACAAGATTTCTTCACGAAATTTGGTATACATTATTTTCCAAGACAACGTCACAATCTGCGAACATATTATACAGATCGGCCTACTATAGCATATAGCTGTCATATAAACTGATCGATCAAAATCAAGTTCATGTATGGAAAACTTGTTTAGTTGACCAAACATCTGCACGAAATTTGGCATAGATTATTGTCCAAGGTAACGCTACAATCTCTAATTATAATATATTATTCAGATCAGCCCACTACCATATATGCTGCCATACAAACTGACGCATTAAAATCTAGTTCATCTATGTAAATCTTTTTTATTTGTTAATGGTATTACAGCTTATAATTTTTTCTTGTTTGTTTTACGTGTTTTACGTTTTCTGACAAATGATGTGTGTGGCAAATAGTTTATTATAACTTATAATTTTCTTGTGAAGATTGCATTCATTAAAATTTTATTTGGCGCACTTTCTGTCCACCTCTGTGGCATGCAATTAATTTTTTCAACAGCCATTGTACATTTTTTGATAAATATTGCTGTTGGCAACTTTGTGAGCATCATTAAATCGCACTCACTCACTTGATTGCTCGCGTGCTGAGGCAAATGATCTTCTGCAACGTTCACTCGATCACTGCGATCACTTAGCCACCTCTATCGCCGTCTCTTCTCTATGCAGATGCGCTTGTATGCACAGATATAATTTGTTATATGTGTTTGTATGCGCAATCATTTGGTAATTTCTCAGTTTTTATTGCAACGATCACTCGATCACTGCAATCGTTTAGCCTCTGCGCTCCTTCCTCTCCTTCAGCTACTTCTAATTGCATGCTAGGTATGTATGTATGTGCGTTTATGCGTTTACAACTACAATCATTTGGTAATTTCTCACTTTTTATTTCTCAACATTATTTTTAAATTTTTATTTGATTTCGAATTCTTCACAACCGATCCGCACTGATCGATCCGCCGTCACCGCCGCCGCTGTTCGTCATAGCGCCTGCAGGCGCATTTTTTTCGCTCGTGTTTACGCATTAACGCAATATGTATAACAACATAGCACAACACAACAACGTTTTCATTCAATCAACATGTCGATCATTTGTAGTTTGATTGATTCCCTTGCGAGCGAAGTCGTAAAAAAGTCAATCGATCGTGTATATTTGAGTTGAAGAAAAAGTATACGAAAATGTACAAATTGCCTTTTTATTAAACTGAATTTTATGATCATTAACTGATCGCTTTTAATTTCATTTCATTTGTGGGTGTTTATTTACCTGTATTGTAATCACATAAATATATGGTATACTTAAGTATAGGGTGTAGGTGCGTGAGTGCTGTGGCTGGACGTGATCGATGGCACCATTTGGCGAAATGCGTGAATTGTTCTCCACAATTAAGAAGATCTGAACCAGTTTAGGGCACTTTAGTATACGCTCGTCTTCGCTCACTAGTTTTTTTTAAATTATTACTTGAACAGCAAGTAAATCATTCAGTTTATGAGATATCGCCCTGCAATTTTGTACACGTTCTTTTCTCCTCAAGAAATTGTTCATTTGTCAGAATCGCCAATATCGGACCTCTATAGCATATAGCTACCATACAAACTGATCGATCAAAATCAAGTTGTCGTATGGAAAACTTTTTTATTCGACAAGATATCTTCACGAGATTTTGCACAGATTATTGTCAGAGGCAAAGTTATAATCTCCGAATACATTTTTCAGATCGGACCACTATAGCATATAGCTACCATACAACTGATTAATTAAAATGAAAATAAAGATATTTTTCTGCCCTTTATGCTATAAGCAATGCACCTGTGATGGGTATTATAGCTAACATACATTTTTTTTCACGCTCAACGCGATCGCTGCGCAATTAATTACCATTTCACACACTTAAATACTTGTTTGAAAACGAAATGAGCTTGCGCAATAATTATTACAATATGTTGGCAACACTTCAGCGCACACGCATCATTGCACCGCCAAACGAACGTTTTCATCCACGCTTGATCGCTGCTAGTCGTCTTCTCCTATTACTAATCAGCCTAATAATACTCGTTATAAAACGATTGCAGCAGCCGCAAGTTGAATGTGTGTATTGAATTGATTATTTGTATGAGCCGACGACTCTGCTCTTCTGTCTAGTTGTCTGTAAGACTGTCTGTGATTGCCGGTGTTTACGAGTATAGCCACTTTGTTTTTGCTTTGCCGATAAATCTATTTTATTGATTTTGTTGTTGTTCTGCTTAGTTGAGCATTTAACACTTTCGTTTCCAGCAATTACTCGCCGATAAGTTCCGCTGTGCCTCCGCATCCTCATCATTATCAAGATGAATGCTTGCCGATCGTTAGCTGCGATCGGATTGATTCGTATGTGCATGGATTTACTCGAATTCAAATGCTGAAAAGTTTTGTGCTCGAGTGTTGTTGGCAGTAAAGCTGTTGACGATCGTTTAACGTCAGTCAGCCATTCAGTTTGCTGGATTGGCTGCTTGTCCGTCCGATCATTTGCTTAAACTTGATCATTCGATGTTAAATCGTTTTTATTTTTTAATTTCCTTGTAGTTTTATGAGATGAGTGTGTGATTCGGCGCATTGCTGCGCTATTGCTATGGCTACTTATTGCTGTTGTTATTTCTATGATCATTCGATGCAAATTGAACTGTAATTAAATTGATTGCTAGCAATTAAAAATCGTTTTTCCATTTGTCTGCTTGTGTTGTTCGAGATTTTTATTGGTTTATATTTCTTTATTCATTCATGTGTTGCTGGTGTTGTTGTTGATTTTGTTGCTTTTGTTTGTACTTGCCATTAGCTACGCTACTTATTGACTATATATACATATATACAACGTACTATTTACGATAACTGTATTCATATATATATTCATGTTTGTATGTATAGTGAGTGCTTTGCTATAAATTTTTTTTATAGCGTTTGTTATTTCTTATTGCAACAACAAAGTAGGCATGCCGTTTAAATAACAGCATATTTCTATTTTCCATTATCACTTCTCACTTTTTTCCTCAGGTAACTATGTTTGATTTGTAGTCTGTGTAAATAGTTGCTTTTCGAAAATTATCTTAATTACTTATCAGTGAAATAACTGTAAATAATGTAAGAAAATATTTATTTAAGGAAATTTAATATTCGCAATTACAAATACGAATGAATGTGAAAGTTCAAATTTGTATAACTCTTTTTTCTTTGTCACCTCTACTTGTTTTGGCAATTCTCAACGAGATTATGAAATGTTGCAAAATCGCTATGCATTTATTTTAACGTTATTTTCGGAGTAGTAGTAAAAAAAACCAGATAAAATATTTTTCACAAAGTAAATAATTTCCATACAGCAGTGACTTTGAACGATCAGATTGTATGTTAGCTAAATGTTATAGTGATCCGATGTGAACAATTTGTTCGAAAATTGTAGCGTTGCCTCTGACGTTAATTCATGCCGAAATACGTGAGGATATCGCGTCAAATAAAAAAGTCTACCATACAAGGACTTGATATTGATCGTTCACGTATATACCTTGAAATTTTAGAAACTGATGATTTGATATTCATGACAAAAATATATACAAAAGATGTTACATAAACTAAATTATAGGTACAATTATTTGTCAAAAACTGCATTTATTATAACTCTAAAAATATGAATACCGTTATAATACAATTTTATATCTAATATTACATAATTTCTATAGGTATTTATCGTATTTTTCATTTATAAATGTAAAAATTTTAATGATTATTAATTTATTTATCTCTAAAATATTTTCATTTTTAATCGCAGGCACACCCATCAATCGTTTACCGATAATGGCGAAATCCGTTTTGGACTTATATGAGCTATATAATTTAGTTATAGCGCGTGGCGGTCTTGTTGATGTTATCAATAAGAAATTGTGGCAGGAAATAATTAAGGGTCTACATTTACCCTCAAGCATAACAAGTGCCGCATTCACATTGAGAACACAGTAAGTAGATAATGATGCATTTTTATTTAAGTAAAATTAATATTTGTTTAGCAAAATATTAAAAAAAAAAAACCGAAATCGGGGGGTTTCAGGATCTTATGATCATACTGATCTCTTGTTTATAGAATACGTCTGGGTTCTAATGTTGCGATGTCTTAAATTTCGTAGCCTCGTTGTATAGACGTTAGTCGAAGCATACTTTTGGGATGAGTTAACCCCGTTGCAAGCCTTTATTTGGTTTTATGTGTGTCATATTTGGAACATTACAGCTAGAAGATTTTTGAAATATGATATACAAATATTAGGCTCAAGAAATTGGTAAAACGACTGATGATCATTTAAAGTATATAGCGACAATATTACGTTGACTATCCAATAATAGAATAGCCAAATTTTTCGAGAAAAAACTGAAACAGTACAATAGAATTATTTACACGTTTACTAATCGAGCTTGAACTCCTCTTAGTTTCTGATGGAAAATTCGGAAGCAAATAACCTAAATTTAGAAAGAATGTATCTCTATAAAGCCATAAACTTCTTCGGTATATAATCTTTCAAATGGAATTTCGTGAAAAAGTGAATACAATTGATAGATAGATTTAGAATACATGAGAGCGCTCCTTATAGGTGTTTACAAATTAAAATACCCGTATTTTCATACCAAGCTCTAGTTTTAGCTTACTGAAAAGAATGGATTAGTTTTATTTGAGCCTTTATGGAGAAGTAAATGGAATTTTACCGAATAAATCACGCTGATAAGCTAAGGCAGCCGAGCTTTTTGCCCACTTACCGGTTGTAATTGTTGCCAAAGACTTCAAAAATATTCAACGAAGTAATAAAGGTAACTCTTTCTGGTTTTTGTTGTTTTCCGCAAAAGTGCAATAAACTCGCATAAAAGATTTTCAACGCGTGTGTCTGAATTTTCGCACAAATAAATGTGTGTAAAAAACATCGAAACAAGCTAAAACCTAACAAATACTAATACTAATGCACATAAGTAAATATGTATGTTTGTATGTGTGTTATGGGCACATTGGCAGCAAAGAGCACAGCGTCTTGTTGGCCCGTGTTGTTGCATTAATGTCGAGTTGATGACATATTTTATGTGGCAAACGTTCGGTTGCGCCCTTTTCCACAACAACAATAATAAATAAAAACAACAAGAAAAAACATTATGCAGTTGCATGCCACAAATGCTGCAAATGCTTGCAACCGCAAATATACATGCAAAAATAAAGTTTTGCTGCTGCGATTTTTATTGCATTTTATTTATTTTAATTTTATTTTAAACTTTTTATTTGGCTTTTTTTTTATTGCCACAAAAGACATTTGTGGCTTCTTGCTAAATGGCTAAATAACTAACCAACTAACTAACTGTCTAGCTGTGCGACGTGGACGTGCAGCAATCCAACAAACGACAGTCAGTCGTCAGCAGCAGCTTCAGTGCCAACAGTAACAAATTATAGAATAAGTTATGTCTCGCTTAAAATGACTTACACATTGTGGCATGCAACAAAGTGGCTGGAGTAGTTTATAATTAAAATTTTTGAAATTTAAGCTTCGCTTTGTCTGCACACACCTACAGACATAAATGCATGTATAGATATTTTTTTATGCGTGGACGTCCAACTGACCAAAGATATGTATTTGCAACGTGTAACGGTTACTTTCAGTCTGGTAATTTTTATACCGGGTATTATACTACCAGAAGTATAGGTCGTAGATGATATAAAGCGTGTATACCATATAAATGATTAACGTGACGAGCTGTGTCGTTTTAGCCATGTCCATCTGTCAAACAAACCAAACGATCAAATCAAGTACTTGTATGGAAAACTTTTATATTTGACAGAATATCTTCACGAAATGAGTTATTTTCAAAGTCAGCAAGGTAAGCTCCGAAGAAATTGTTTAGATCGGGTCACTATAGCATATAGCTGCCATACAAACTGATCGATCAAAATCAAGTTCATGTGTGGAAAACTCTTCTATTTGTGTGAAGGGTATTATAGCTTCGGTGTAGCCCAGGTTTTCGTTTTTTCTTGTTTGGATTTTTTTCTTTCAAATAATTCACCACAAATGTGTCTGGCAGGCGTCAGTTTGTTAGAGAAATTTCGATAAAAAAATTATTTACACCTGATTTGTGCATATTTGAGTAGTATGTGAGTGTATGTGTGTTAACGGACACTTTCATACATACATATGTATACTACCGTTTACATAAGCACACATTTCTCTACTTACACACTCCTGCTCGCTACCGCCAACAGCCCTACTAACTAACTTTGTGCAACAAACACCAACAACACCATACACATTACCTACAGCAGACATTGGTTTGCAAAATTTTAGTGCTCGTGCAATAATTTACAATTGCTAATAACAGATCATAAAAATGTTGGCTTTATTTGTTGCTATTCGCATTTATGTCTCCGCACTGTTGCAAGCAAAATGATAATATGTATAAGCAACAATTGCATTTTGTCTATGAATGCCAGTCATGTATACAGTGAGTGCTAAAAGTATGCACACACACACACACACACACTCAAGCAGAGTGTTGGCGCGAAAGCTTTTGACAGCCACAAAACACCCTAGCAGTCAATAAAAAGCACACGAAAATGCACGCGAATATCTCTTGCTCGGCACACGAGCGCAGTTACAAACACATACATATTTCTAAACTACAAATAAAATATTCAAATCTATGTAATTGTATTTGTTGCTCTCTGCCTTCTTTGTTTTTTACTATTTTGTTTTTACCACTTTTCGCTACTTTTTCCCCCGTTTTTTGTGTTTTTTTTTTTTGCGACTCTTTTCATATTTAATTTTATTGTTATTTAAGTTTTTCGCCTGGCAACGCCTTACATTAAATTTGTAAGCATTTACTCATTTATGGCGGCTGCTCTGCGGTTTTTGGTGCGGCTGCCTGCCAATAATGTTACACAGGCTTTAATTAAATTTAAATTTTTACTTAAATTATTGCGCCGCATAAAATATCACTCATTTGAGCCACTAAAAGTAGTAATGTGGGCTCGACATGTTGCTATGCATGAAGTTGTGATGGGCAGCAGTCGGTGGAAAAAATTTCGCATACATAAAAGCTTTTTGTTGAAGATTGTGAGTTAGTGAAAGGTTCAAGCGTCTACATTTTGAAAAAGTCAAGAAAAAAGTACAAGTATAGTAAATATTTAAAATTTTGTCGATTGTTAGAAAGGCTAGAAACCCTGTTTTCAGAGTCGGTGAAGAAAATTTCTCTGAAACGTCTAGACCGATCAATGTGTCAGGTAATGATCGAAGGAATAACTTTTTAATAAATATTTCGGGTTTTTAAGCCACTCTGAAGTGTAAGTTTTTTCACAAAAAAAAATCGACCTTGTTTTGGGAAGAGCCATTTTAACAAAAATCAAAATTTTGAATATCCCTTCGATATTTACCAGAACTTATCTATAGTAATAACAATTTTTTTGATTTTTGGATTTCCAAAAAATTTTAAGTAGCAAAATGTTCCTCATCTCCAGATGACCTTTTTTCGAAGCACCTCTTGTACTACGAGGTCAAGCTAAGGGATCAAGGGAATTCAAAGTTTTCCAAAGTTTTTCAAAATTAATCGTTACTTATTTCATTCTGCCGTCGAAAACTTTTTGAAAACCTGAAGTAGCCCTTTAAGCCATTATTATGACCATATAAATACATACATATGATTGTATGATCCATTTCGTGCCGCTAAACGCAGGAAACGCGTGAGAATTAGCACGCCCACAGTATTAATTCGCCAAACCTTTTTGGCAGTACACACACATATGTACGTATTCCAATTGTTATATACCCCGCCAATTTTCAATTTCAATTATACAAGTCATAATAAATATGATCACTTCACTAATGGAAAAAATGTAGCGGCAACAAAACCGATTGATTGTACCGCCACAGATATATGAGAAAGAGAGCGTAGGCGCACGTATGGAAATCGCAAAATAATGAAAAATTAAATTAACTTTGAGGTTTATCGCCGGCAAGCGAAGCAATAACAAAATATTGAAATAAAAATGGCTGAAATGTGTCTGGGTGTTAGTGGCTTTGAAGACGCCTCGAAATTTGGTTTTACATACATACATAGTATAAGTTTTTATTGGTATAATAATAATAATTATCAGTCACCTGAGTGAGAATAATAAATTATTTTCCATATGCTATAATTGTACAAAGAACTGAGCTTAAATACATGGAATTCGGAATGAAATTATTCGCATGCCACAACAGCTCTCATTTTACAAGTCGCAAGCGCCACTTACTTGCTTTCAAAATTTTGCCATAAGAAAAAAAAGAGTTCAATGCAAACTCGAAATTATGGCATTTATGTGAAATTATAGTGTATTTTTTATGAATTATTGCGCAATTTAAGGCACGCATCAAAATTTCCTTTGTCAATAATGGCCTCATAAAAACTTTAATCATTTTTTTATTTTCGAGTGCCACCAGATAAATATTGGCGCAAGTATAATGTTATATTTTTAACACGTTGCTTGTGGAGCAGCAAAAAAATTGCAGAATTAGCGTTTCTATATTTTTTATTTTACTTGTTGACTCAGTTAACTCGTTACGTGATAACTTTCCTTTTAAGACAACTTCTTTTTTTACTTTTTTGTTCGCTTCCTTTTCTTTGTTACTTTAGTTTTTCGTTGTTTTTGATTCCTCCTTTAGGTGTTTCTTTTTATTGTATTATTTTCATTCGATCGATTTGTTGAACGAATTTTCGTCTTTATTTAAGATTCCCATCCGACTTTGCAATGAACTCTTTTTCCAAAAAGCTCGTTTATTTTCCTACTTTTATTTTCTCTTTTTCCTTTGGCGGCACTTCTTTATGTTAAATTTTTATTCAATTCATATTTTCGCTTTACAGTCGCTGCTCAAAGTTAGACATCTTAATGTTTTCATCTTGAACGCACAATTTTTGTTTTGAACGTCGGATATACATATATGTATATAAGCGCACAATAAACCATAGATCGCGATGCATACCTCTATCCTTATCTATATGTATATAAATGATCAGCGTAACGAGCTGAGTCGATTTAGTCATTTCCGTCTGTCTCGCTATATAATATCCCTCAGTTTTGAGATATTGATCTGTAATTTTGCGCACATCTTTTTATGCCCAAGAAGCTACTCATTTTTTTGAACTATAGCATACATATAATCCAGTTCTTTTTTATTTAATTAGATATCTTTACGAAATCTAGCATAAATTGTTGTCCAAGGCAACGCTAATTCTCCGAATTATAGCATATAGTTGCAATACAAATTGACCGATCAAACGCCAGATAAATATCATTTTATAACCTTTTAAACCAAAAGAATTGCACGTGTAAAGGGTGGGTATTCCAGCTTCTTTGCGGCGGAAGTCAATTTTTTTGTCTTTATTTATGTTAGACCTTTGACTGGCTATTTTGTTAAATAAAACATACACAGCTAAGGCGAATCTGAGTATAAGAGTGCTCGGCCTCATCTCTACGCCGCTGTCGTCTGCATTGAACTCAAGAGTTCCGGCCAGTGGATGCCATATTTTGCATTTAATTAATAAACACTACAGAAATCAGTCAACAGTAAACAATTAAGATGGTTTCTCAAACACGCACACTCACTCTCACTCACACATCTACTCTCATTTTTATGCAAATGCAACGGACATTGCGTGCTGATGTTACAAGCAAAGACGCAAACTGTTTGTTGTTAACAACAACGCGTTGGGAAACTAAAACAAACATGCAATAAGAGTTAAGCTACTCAAAGGAGAAATAAAAGAAGAAATACTAAGAGCAAAGCGTCGGTCATAACAGGAGTCAGAGTCAGTTTGAGCGCGTTTAAGCCAACAATTAGCCATGACTATGGCGTGTGGAGCGTTGAGCTTGAATGATCAATGATCTGCGCGTCGTTGATAGCCAGCAAATAGTAGACGAGTATCCTTGCATAGTCTCGGAACATCACTTGCGTTTTTGTTGTTGTTGTTGTTTTGTGCACTCTGGACAGATGGATGTTTCACTTGAATTGCCGTGTAAATATGAAATCGAAATGGAAAGGAAGCAACAGGCGGCAGAAGAGTTGGACCCTGATGCAAATCTACATACTTGTATATACATATATGTATGTATGTGCATGTGTGTTTTCTGTTGCCAAGTGCAAGAAGGGTTCAAGTGCTCGGCTATTTGGACAGTCTGTACATATGTATGTACTCAGCTGAGATGATATAGAGTAGACAGGAAGATTTCTTATATAAACACAGAAGGCTAGCCGGAGGACGATAGAGGTTAGTGCCAAGGGACTCTATGGGTAATATGTACATACATACATACATTTAAGCACCAGCGTCTCATTAGTACTTTATGGTACTTTAGCTGCTTGGCAATTCTATATTACCATTGGCATGATGATGGTAATGATTACTATTTTAAATGCTAATTATTTTATTGTTATGGAAGTGTTGTTTCTGTTGTTGTTGTTACGTGTTATGTCTGTTGGCAATTTTAATTTGACTGGCAACTGCTAAAACAACTAAAGTTCCGCAATATTCTACAACAATAACTACAACAACAACAATAACATCATTTATTAGCACCATTGATCAACCTGCATAGCTGCGTTTTATTTGCATTAAAATGTGTCTATGTGTGTGTGAATTATTTATGTATATGAAAGTCAAAATGCGCATGTACTCGCTGTGAACGTACAGATGTTACTGGTGGTTGGGCAGACATTTGATGTGAGTAAACACCTGAATCGGTAATGGTGTAATTACCACCAGTCGATGTCGGCAAATGAAAACAGACACATACAAATGTGAATATAAACATACAAACATATTCACATTCATTTGAGACAAGTTGCTTGAGGTGCCGACAAGTTAAAGATCCCGTTTAGGCATGGGCGGCGCATATTATTTTCAGTCTACAAAATTGGTACCGCCTCAGTCCCCAAAATTACGTTGACTCAAGGATCTGTTCGGACTCAAGACCCCCAAATTAAGTTGACTCAAGGATTTATTCGGACTCAAGACCCCAAAATTAGGTTGCCTCAAGGATGTTATGGCCCAATAAAGAAACCGCCATCTACTAGAATAACAAACAATATGAGTTTCTTTAAAATAAAAATCATTTTTGATCCTTGGAGTCTTTATAGATCGTAGAGCAATTATGAACCTGGGAAAATCGAAAAAACAATAACCCAAAGAATTAGAACAAAACAAGAAAATAGCAATAACTTCGGCTGGACCGAAGCTATAACAACTTTCAGAGGTGAATTTCTTATGGCATTAAATTATAAAATCATCCTAATTTTGACTATGATCACGGCCTTCATTTTGAATGATCAGTTTGTATAGCAGCTTTATGCTATAATGGCCTGATCTGAATAGTTTGTTCGGAGATTGTATCGTTGTCTTGGACAATAGTCCCTGCCAAATTTCGTGAAGATTTCCTGTTAAATAAAAGAACTTGATTTTGATTGCGGCGGATCCGACAAAGATTCTTGAAGAGAAACGGCAATTTTTATTTAGAATGATCATTGAATCAGACCATAAGGGCTTTAAAGCTCAACTTTCGTTACGATTTTGGACCACGACCTATTCTTAAGACAAAGAAACGAGCCTTCCTACTAAGGGCCATTGTAGTGAATAAAAGTCTAAGTTTACCCCAGGGAACCCTTCCTTTCTCTGTGGTAAAGCTTCTAAGAAGGAGGTCTTAAATATTCTATAAAATGATTTGAAATTATTATCAAATTCGAACTGACTAAAATGTGATCCTTCTTCCAGCCAAACTACACGGCTTTGTCCTTTAAATAAACACCTGTCAACAGTCCGTCCGCTCACCGATGCTGTTTCTTTCGCATGAGTTGCAAGCATTTATTTCATTTGCATATTGCCTTTGACTATACCATAGCTCACCGGAGCGCCGCATTTGTTGTCTACGTCGCCTCCTGCCTACTAAATAACACGGTGCCGCAAACACAATTCCACACCGTTTTCTTTTCACTTTGTTTTTCCTTATGAACTCATATTTGTGTTGGCTTCCATTAGCATTCTTTTAATTTAATTAACACAATCAAAGGCTGCACAATAACTCTTCCTGCAACTAGCCTCCACTCTCGCACGGCTGCAAGTCAAAACGTCAACGACCAACAATCAATGTGCGACGATCAACGATCACAAGCGCAGCTAATGATCATTGTAATTTCTCATCTCATTACTGACTCAGTCGTTCGATTGCGTTAGTGCTGCTTGTACTCTATTATTTAAATATTTAATAAACATTAATTTTATACAACTGCAACGCTTGCTGCCCTATGCTTTGACGGCGGCAGTGTCTCTTGTTGTCTCCGCTTGCCTGTCGTTCAGTCGTTCGTCGTGTTTACTCATTTGGAGATTTCGCATTTGCATTTTGTCACGTCACTCAAGTTTGTCTTATTATTTCTAACTCTTCCGCGCTGCCTCTTTTTCTTCTCATTACTCGCTTCCCTCTTTCCCACACTTCACTGTCGCTGCTTCTTCTTGCAGTTGTTGGATAAGTGCAACAATTGAAATGTTTTGTTGATTTAGGTCCAACGGAGCGCACAGATCGTACGTAGATGATTATCATTCATCTCCAAGAGTGATCATGATGTTGGTATTTCTTACTGAAAGGATGATGACATGCTTCAAGCATCAAATATTCACATATTTTCTATTTGTTTATCTCAATTAATGCGTCGGTGAAGTTTTGTGTTCGTGAAGGTGTCGGCATAAATGAAAGTAATGCAAATTTTTGATTAAAAGCCATAATAAAAGGTAGAATATTTGATCGAGGTTTTTATTTGCCATTTCATTAAACAACTGGCTGAGTCATTTACAATACTAGGTGTATGGGGCACTTTTATATAAATGAGACGGTGATAGAGTTAATTTCTGTTGCACCGAAGCTATAATACCCTTCACAAATACAAAAGTTTTCCATATGAGGGCTTCATTAGGATCGGTCAATTCGTATGGCTGCTATATGATAGAGTGGTTTGATATGGCACGTTCCGACAAATGTGTAGCTTTTTGGTAAGAAAAGAACCTGTTCAAATGGATATTTTTCAAATAAAATTCCAACTAGGGAATTGAATATTCTTTGACCCAATTTTCCATACAGTAAAAAAATAAGAAACATAAAAACTTGCTGAAATTGAGCTAATCTCATGTCTAAAGCTAAAAGGCACCGTCCCTTTATGATATTTATAGGATATTCAGCATCTAACAATTCACCGAATTCAAGAGAAAATATTTCTTACCGAGCTCTATATATCGCTTTCAAGTTCTTTTACTGCCAAAAGTTATTGGCATTACAATTCGAAACTTTTTTAACTAAATGATCAATTAATGAAAATAGTCCCCATATGTTTCTAGTGCTTCATATTATATTTTGCTCACGCAGGGTTGGATTTTCTAAAATTTTTTCAACTCCAGAACTGTTATTTATGTTCAAGAAATTGGGTCTTACATATATTTTACATTTTCCTCGCTCCATTTACAGATACATGAAATACCTGTACCCCTACGAATGCGATAAGAAGAATCTGAGTACACCTTCTGAGCTGCAGGCGGCCATTGACGGCAATCGGCGTGAGGGTCGTCGCTCCAGTTATGGCCAATACGAGGCTATGCATGCTCAATTGCAAATGGTGAGTAAAACAATAACAATTTCCATAATTCTTGCAACAAAACCTTTATTATATTTACTTCATATGTTCTCTCTTCCATAAATGCAGCCACAAATTGGACGTCCACAGTTGCCCGGAGGTATACAACAAATGTCACCATTGGCGCTTGTCACACACGCCGCCAACAATCAGCAAGTGCAAGCCGCGGCTGCAGCCGCTGCTGCACACCACAGACTGATGGCGCCCTCTTTCGGTCAAATGCCGAATTTGATGACGCACGAATTGGAACAGCGCATGGTGGAATATATTAAATTGATACAGGTGAAGAAGGAGCAGCATAACAACGCTGCTGCTGCGGCGGCAGTGGCGGCGGCAGCAGCGGCCGCTGGTGGCAATGTGGCTGGCGATGCGGCAGCTTTGGCGCGTGTCGGTGCGCCTGGCAGTGGTAGTGGTGCGCACGTAAAACAACCACAACGGCAACGTTCAGCAAGTCCGGAGACTGCTAGTCATGAGGCGATGAACGCTTTGGACATTTCACGCGTCGCGCTTTGGCAAATGTATCACAACAACACCAGCCCACCAGTGTCGATGAACGCCTCACCACAGGGAAGTGTAGGTGGAGCGGGGAGCATCGGCGTAGGAAACGCATTGGGCGTGCCAAGCCTAACCGAACAGAAGTGAGTATTTGAAGCACTTCTTAGTTAGCGCGCCATCTGTGCAGCTCAACGCTGAAACACATTTCTTTTGGTTATTTCGGTTTGCAACCATACTAAACACAATTTTTGTTTTCCCCACCTCTTTCTAGCAGTGAGGCTCTCAACCTTTCCGATTCACCGCCAAACATCAACAACATCAAACGCGAGCGTGAGCGTGAACAATCGCCCGAACCGTGTGATCGCGACGATTTCCATAATCAATCGCCGCCAACAAAACGTGGCGCACTCAATTTTCCGACTGGCTTTTATTTGCCGCCGAGTATGGCTGCTGCAGCAGCTGCGGCAGCCGCCAATTTCCATCAACAAAACAACAACAGCAACAATCATATGCCCCAAGACTCCGATGGTGAGGATGCCGATGATGACGCTGATACGCACAACACCACCAACAATTCAATGGCACAAGACGAAGAGTCCGATCGCCCCGCATTGAATGGTCACCATCAGCATCTGCATCATCATCTTCAGCAACTTCACCACTTGCCACACAACCTACAAATGACGCATCATCAACACCTCGTCAACAACACGAGCGGCAATCACGACAAGTCTGATGATTCAGCCATCGAAAATTCTCCCTCGACTAGTGCGGTCTCGGCCGGTGGCATTGGTGTTGACAGCAGTAATGGCAACGGTGCTTGTGGTGACAGTGCTAGCGGTCACATTTCACCGGTTTCCACAAAAAAGAAACACCTGTCGAAGCAGCAAAATAATAATGGCTCAACGGCCATGGATTGTAGCAGTGGTGGCGTCGGGCGTGATCAATCTAATAGCCCCAGTTTAGGAGGCGTCGAGGATACGTTGAATCTGCTGTCGGGCATGCAATTCCGTGTGTCTCGTAACGGTAAGTACAAAAGTTTTAATTACATAGTGGAAATACGTTTAATGAAATTGTTATTGTTATAAACTTTAACAAAAGCTCTGTGGAACAGATTTCCGGTGGTTTTGTAATTTCTTTGGAGCTTTTGAAGCTTTCTCATGGCATTTTTCTACAGTAACCTATAGTTTCTTTTGCGCTACTAATTACATAATTTTTTAAATTGAATTCTGGAAACTATAATAGCATCCTTTTTCTTCTCACACCACACAGGCACCAACGCTAACGGTGAACAACAGCTGATCGTAAATCTCGAATTGAATGGCGTAAATTATTCGGGTGTGCTCATTGCGAATACAACTAATAATTCCAATGCCGGATCGCCCTCAGGAGCGGAGCTTAAGCAAAAGAAAAACCAACTCATGGAAAACAACGAATTGGTGGATGCGACAGCAGAAGAAGCAAAAAATGTGAGCGGCGGTGGTACAAGTGGTGCTGACGGTGACATCGAAGATGAAGACATGGGCGATTTAGCCAGCACAACAAGCACCGACGAAACTACGCCCACAAAGATGAGCAAAAATGGTGGCACCAGTTTATCGGTCATCACCAATAAAAGTGCGTTGAATGAGAGTAACATAAGCGATGCCGTTATGTCGGCGTCTTAGACAAAAAACAGCAGTGTAAAGAAGGCTCAAGTGGTAGAGAGAAAATTTCGAAGAAACAGAAACTGAAACAGGAACAGAAACTGAAATTGAATTATACCAAAATGGACCTGTTTATGTGTGCTTGTAGCGCTGCAGCGCACACTACAGAGCAGCTGCAATGCAAAATGTATTTCAAAATATCCACTACATGCGCTTTGCTTGCCAGTTAGAGGCGGAGTGCCGGTTAAGCGTAAAGAACTACAAAACTATAAAAATAAACTAGACGCATAAGTTAAATGTTTGAGCTAGGATTTAGAAAATTAAAAAGACGCATATAATTATTGTAAATATAGAACTGCGCAAGCGAGTGATAGGTTCGTTATAAGCAAATAATACAGATATACAGGAACAATTTTGGTGAAAGTGCTGCTGCACAATTCCTAGAAACCCTAAAAATGGTATGGGAACTTGAAGCGCCGTATATGTCTTTGCAATCCACATTAATAGCAGATTCAAAGCGAGACTTACTCAGGCGGTCAAACTTGTCAAACTAAAGCGCTTGAAAGCTTTCGTTACGCGCAAAGCTTAATGAAGCGTTTCGGTGAATGTGAAAGCTATAGTAGCTTCCAGATTAATGTAAAGTCAAGCAAATGTAAATAGCGACGTCTATAAATGGCTGCAAATAAGAGTTGAACTTAATTGTAAACAGAACTTTACTTAAAAATGTTATATATATAATTGAAAACCGTTAAAATAGCTTATATTTGTATTTCATTCAAACAAAAAGCGTATGCGAAAAAACTATAAAAAAGAATACCAAAGGATATAATTTTTTAAACATACAAATGTACATTTATAAACCTACTTATAAAAATACTACTGAAGTCTTGAAAAGAACAGAGAAGAAGAAAAAATTGCTTTGGTAATTGAGCACTATTTAACTAGTAACTTAAGCTTAAATATAATTAATTAATTATAAATTCTGAGAACTTAGCTACTCGAAGAAATAATAGTGTAAATTAAAGCATCCTTAAAATTTCTAAAACAAAAAGTAATACTTTAGATTTTTTGTTATTTTTGTATAACCTTGAAAACGCTTATTTGTATAATTTGATTTTTTTCTCCATTTTTTATGTTTTATTTATAAAGAATATATAAATGTAATTACATACAACTACTATATTTAATTAAACCAACTACCTATTACTATAAATATAGGCTTAGAGTTCAAAAGTGCATGTGAACACATAAAATATGCATACAATAACTACTTTTAGGTTAGAAACTAGCCTAAGCCTAAAGCTGATAACAAATAAGTAAAGCAAAAAAAAAAAAAAATAATAATAATAATATACGAAAAAGCATCCTTGTTCCCCTTAAATTGTGTTATATGTAGTCTACACACACACATACAAATTTATAATAAAAGCGAACGCCACCGCGCTAAAGTATAGAAAATGAATTTCATTATAAAAATAAAGCAAGATTATTTGCAGTTAATTTAATTTCAATAAGAACATGTTCATTCCCACTGTGCTAAAAGATGAATAAATATTTATAAATAATAGAAACATACGCATACATAAATAACTATAATTATCTATATTATTTAAAAATAAAGTATTAATGCAAAATTTTTTTAACTTTTTTATTAATGTGCATTTTGTTGTTGTTGTCATAAGTCTTTTACTAATTTTTAAACAGACTACTTGTTTAGGAAAAATATTTGGAATTTGGAGCTTTCATTTACTGTACTACTACTATATTTCAGAGCTTTTAGAGCTTGCAAAAGGCTTAGAAGCTAATGCAAGCCGGAAGTGTTGGTAGTATAAAAAAAAGCTTACAACGCTCTTGTAGCGCAAAGTCAAAGTTTTCGTAAAGTTTTTACAGCTTGAAAATGCGTTTTAAGCTTTTGCGAGCTTTACATTTTTTAAAAACCGCCACATATGAAAAATTAGACTCGTGGAAATTTCGGTTCATATAAGTCGAAGCTTACTCATTTTGTTTCCGCTGACGTTAAATATAGAATTAATGCGAAAGCTAAATTTTGATGAGCAGTTTTTTTCAAGCTGTATGTACATTCAGAGTGATTTTCATGCTGAAAAGCAACCAATGCACGGTTTTACAACATTTATTTGAGGCTTGACCGCCGATCGAAGCGTTGACGCTCATAATGGTTACAACTCATTCGGGTACAGTAGTCACTAAAACGTTGCTTAAGCTCGCCTATTGAAGGAGGAGTAGGGTTTATAATTTATTTTTTCGAAATTTTAGGTCTTAAATAATGCGTAATATCTAAAGAAGATAATTTTCAAGTAGATTGGAGCAAAATTTATGAAGTTACGAGTATTAATATACCTGTCTTATGAACGTGTCACATCAGATTTCAAAACTTTTCAGCGTTTTTCCCACAACTCACGTTTTCAAAGTGTATGCCCCGCATAACTTCAAAACAACGGCACCGATCGTTTTGAAATTTTGAACACTATTCCTATACATAACTTTCGCAAATTTGATAATAGCTTTAACATTATAAAAAATTGTGTAAGTATCTACTGGTCTATGCTATTTCTCTATGGTTCTATGCTATTTAAAGCTTTAACTTTAGAGCTTTTTAAAAAACAGCGTTTCTATATTATAAATATAATTTTTATCCAAATATTTTTACATCTGTGGAGCTTTCACCAACAATTTTTTGCTGAAAGCTTTTTGAACTTAATTATTATTTTTTCTTTAGAGGTGAAATACCTTAATTTACTAAACTACTTATAAATAGTTTCCAAATAAATTCATAGTTTGCTGTATTAATGTTAAGAAATTTTTTAAAACATTTTACATGCAAAATTGAATTGACTATAACAAATTAGTACAGTGGATGATTTTAGTATTTTTTATAAAATAATAATATAGTATTAATAAATAACAAAATTTTTTTTTTTTTTAATTATCACTGACGATGATAATTAAAAGTGATTTGATTTTAAATTTTGATAATAAGTAATAAAAATTCGGTTTTTTTTTTAGTGAGATTTATATTAACTTATTTGTTATTATTAAAATAAAATATTAAAGTTTATATTGTAATAATGTTTTACTATGTCTGGCCCTAACTGAAAAATGACGATATATATCCAAATAATTAAAAAGTGCGCCTAAATAATATGTTAGACCTAAGTAATAATTTAAAAAATTAATATTTGAAAGATAGTAGTTATTTCTGTACATATATCATATATGTTATAAGTAAATCCACAATAAGAACTCTTTATAGTTACACAATTACTAAATATTGTATGCACTTGAATAAGCATAAGCTAATTATTTATTTTATGTGCTTTATTTATGTTTTATATTATAATTTTTTAAATACTTTTAGAAAAATATTCTCTTTTTTATTTTTCCTATGACTCTTCATTATTTAATTAATTCCTTCTCTAATCTAATTATTGTAAATACAAAACTATATACCACAATACAACTATTAATATAAATTTAAAAGAATAAAAAAGTTTGTGAATTAAATTGTTAAAAATTAGTGTTCACTTCCGCTAACTACGGATATCAAAGAGAAATGTGTGTGTTAATATATACGTATAGCTCTTATATATTTATTATATAAATACTAGTGTATGCTAATAAATATTTCATGAATAAATCGTAGTCTCTTAATACTTAAAATAAATAGGAAATAAAATATATTCTGTACTGAATAAATATGAAATATGCGCTAAATGCCAATCTTGTATTATTTATTTCACATATGTTTCGAATAATTTTTTTACTCCTCTCTAGAGCATAGGTCCACGATTCAGAACTGTGCGAGTATTTTTCTTATTTTGGTTGTGTTATTTCGTTGCCTTAAGCCATTATGGCTTTTCTTATGGGAGTTTGGGGTTTATCTACCTTTTAAGAACTTGAAATTTAATATATATATTTATTTATACAAAACTCAAGCGAAACATAAAAAAGACATTGTTGTCGAACTTTATTTATCATATTTGGCTGTTTTTACTGCTGCAGAGACAAAAAATTAAATTAATTAAAACTCAATGCTCGTCTTAATTCAAAGTGCGACCAGAAGGAAATATGTGACAGTTTTTGGGAGTCCCTATTTCTCTAACAATTTTAAGCCTACCACGACAAAAACGAGCACCAAGATACGTATACAGATATGTATAAACACAAAAGTATAACTTTTAACAGTCCGAGTTATATTCCGTTATAATTTTGCTTATTTAATCATACGCACAACACCCATGAGTATACTGACATAAATCTGCCTTTATTTCGATTTGTATTCTAATATTAACTACAGTTAAAAATTATTAAAATGTTTGTGACTACAGCTCAATTTATGCCCAAAAACTCGAATCACTCAACTAACTACAATAATTTCAATGCCTAATACATTAAAAAGTTATTAACAAACTTATATTTTGGTATATCAAACAAATTCTGTTACTTAGCTTATCATCTTTGTTAAACAAATTTAAATTTAACATTTGGCTCACCCGTTTTGGCAAGTGCGTGCAATTTGGCTAACAACAAGTGCATGCGCCCAATATGGCTGCTCGTGATTTGCGAGCGGCCATCTTGCAATTTATATTATATTATAAAGACACACATTTTCTAGGCATTTTTCACATTTATTACTTTTAACAAACTTTCATGTGCTCCCGCCACTCACATAATAATTTTAACCCTTTTGAATACATCGCTTTCAATGAAATTATGTATTTCTAAGCCATTTTGTGGTACAATTTCGTGAAACAACATTTCACTGTTCTTATTTTTATTATTTCACAACTTTTTTTTTATTGATTTCTTCACATATTTTCTTATTCAATACCATATAGTGGTCTTCATATTGCTAACACGCTACTAAACAACGAATACTTCAACTACAACCGGCTACAACTAAAACCCGACTGACTAACGGAACTTCCTACGACAAGCACAAAGGAAAAGGATGAATACAAATAAAAATTCACCTACAGATGGTGCGCCCACGCCGAGGTTTTGTTATTGGCTAAACTTTGAAATTTTAAATGACAGTTAGGTATGAAATTTCTGGTTATTTGGCATGAATTGAGTCACCAATTAATCGATAAATTAAAAAAAAAGATTTGTTTATTAAATTTATATTTTATTGTTGATTTTCTAAACATACTGAATATATATTGCCTTTGCTAATTTCGTTTGACCAGCCGCTTGCAATGGTTGCGCTGTAATCGAATGTTCACTTGTGGTTTGTGGCTGTGCTAATTTAGCAATGCCTTGGAGAGGAATTCATTTTACTTACTTACTTACTTTTTCCGCTTAGGATGTTTTTGTACGAACGGTTATCACTTCTTTCCGTTAGCTATTGGAGTATAACATCCACTAGTCGCGTTTTAGCCGTCGTGCGTGTGTCGTTGAGTGGTGTTAAAAAAACTTTTTGCAAAACGAAATTTCATTAATAAAATAAGTGATTTCTCACAACAATTGTGCTATGAAGTTAACTTTTATTGGGTCTCCATGCTAATTTTGACGCTTAATTAAGAAACTGAGAAGATTTCTTGTATGCATGCAGCGGCTTATCATCTCGTCGCTTTTGTGTGATATTCATTAATAGTTCAGGGCTAATTAATGAAATAATGAAAGTTGTGCTTGCTATAAGTGTAAAAAAAAAATATTTCTATAAAAGAAAATTATTTAATAAAGTCATAAAATCTAAATGCCTTGCTTATAGTGCGTCGTGCTAATTCAATATGGCATTCTGAGCACTGTGCGCGTGAAGAAATGTGGAAAATGCTATAAAACAACGTGGGGCGGCCATCTTTTTTATTCAATTCAACCAAGCTTGCAATAGGGTGAGTCATATAATTATTATTTTAATTTTATGAATAATAACAGTTGAATGTTAACAGATGCCTTTATTACTTTGAATGTCAATACTTACACTTACTGATTCTGCTGTTATAATTATGTTCAATGGAAATATTTTTGTGAATTCTTTGCTTTAAAAAAATTCTCATTTTGTCAAATGTATTGGGTTTATAATCACATTCGTGCGGTTTTTTTCTAACTTTGAACTTTTGTTTAAGAGAAATATGTACAATAGGGTGGGTCAGAAAACGAATGTGTTTTTTTCGTTTGGTACTCTGAAGTATTGATTGATAGATACCTCTAAGAAAGTTTATCCAAGTATGAGCTCTTAATTATAACGGGAAGGTCCTTCGCCTAACGGTTTTAAAATTTTTTTTATTATCTGATAGAAAAATTCATATCTCACTTCCAACTATTTGAAAAAATATCTCGTTTAATAGATTTAATAAATTTAACCGTTAAAAAGATATTAACGGTTAAAGTTTGACTATTTTAAGGCAAATTTGTTTTTTTTTCCTTTAAACTTAACAATACAATGAAAAAACATCATTTAAAATTGCAAACCCCATAGTCTTATAGGATATTTTTGGCTCTACACAAATTTTCTGCATAATTTTTCGATTAAGTTAAGCATTTACGAGATATTCATCGTTAAACATCTATCAAAGGAAAACAGAAAGAAAAAGGAAATGAAATATTTATATATAAAGTATTATTCATAGTATTGCCCATCTAAAGCTATAACATTTTTCCATCATCCAGTCAATTTTTGGACTCCATCCCAAAAGAATTGCGACGGCTTGGCGACCAAGACTAAATCCACGTAATTTCTGATACCCTGTTCTATTTGAATCGTATTATAGTGAGGTTGTTCTGCATTGACTTGAAAAAATGATAGTCAGAAGGTGAAGCATCTTGGATATAGAGCGGGTGGGGCAAACCTTCTCAGGCGCTGTTTTCCAAATAGTTTTTAACCAGTCTTGCAGCATGACCCCGCGCGTTGTCATGATGGAATATTATTGGCTCGTACTGTACGCTTCAATTTGATGAGTTGTTGTTTGTAGCGGTCCCCATTAATTTTTGCACCCGGTTTTCGAAGCTCATAATACAGGAAGCACTTCTGATCCTACTAAATATAGAACATTACCTTGACGTCAAGGATATTCGGCTTTGTTGTTGATTTGGCTGATTAGCTAGGTTTCACATATGATTTTTTGTATTTGGAGTTATCGAAACGGTTCCATTTTTCATTACCATTCATTGTCATACAACGTCTCTTGTTTTCAATTCATATATTCGGTTATTTTTAAACATTTTGAAAGTCTGCTTGGGCGACACCAAAAGTTTTTGTGAGCTCTGTTTGGTATTTGGCAACAATCTTCATCGATTTATGCTTTCAGTTTGTAATCTTAAAACTTTTTCGGTTGCTTAAAACGTTATTCGTCTTCCAAGCCAAAATCACCACTCTTTTCTTCGTTCTTATATATCTATAATAGTAGAACCAAATTCTTCAAACACTTTTTTATACTCACATATAAAATATTGCTTTCAGCACAAAAAAAAACTTGTTTCCACTTTCACACTTCGCAGTTTCTTTAAATTTTTCATTTTAATTATGTCTCTTTGGCGACAAACTAACTTAAGCGCTTGTCACTTTCGTACACAACAAAGTTAAAGCCTCAAACTTGCCACTTTTAACCAACCGTGCAACCATGAAACCTGCTGCACTCCAGCTGTATTGCCTAGCGACATTCAGTTCCGGTATTCTTGTTGCAGAGTTAACCTCACCTGCTGACATTATCATTTAACTGTACGTACAATGGACAGACAGCATGTTGCCTATTGGCCTTGTTGCACCTGCTGACACATCGGCGATGTTCTGCAATCCGTGTGCACCGGCTGGTGTTGCAGGCGAGTGTCATGGCAGCCCAGCAATCTGGCAGCCATCCAACCAGACGGAGAGTCATTTAGCCAGACTGTCAGGCAGTTGGCCTTGCATGGGGACACTTGTCGGTGGTGTTTTTTGTTTCTGCATTTCCACGCATCTCGCTCTGCTTGGCAGGCAGTAAAATTCAATTCAGTCGTCTGAGGCAACAAATTGTTGCAATTTGTAGTTAACTTATTGGCTTTGGAGGCAAAACAAAAAAAAAAAAAGAAGAAAAAAACAGAGGAAAAAACAGAGTGTGTTATGTGTAAAAATATTATCACATTAAGTTTGTTGCGATGACAGTTTTATGATGTTCGCCTCTTGTGGCGCAAGAGCTGCACAAGGATAAGAAATGTGCATTGTTGCGGCACTGGCTGGCGACAAGGTCGTTGTTGCCTCTTGCTGCCGGGAGTTTTGCGCTGTTTGAAGACGTTGCAGTGTGTATGTGTGCAGCAAAATAGTTGCAACTTGCTATGCTTGTTGTTCATATAGCACATGCTTCGATTTAACTGTTACTTGTAATGTTGCATTCTGTCGTCATTCTGTCACTTTAACGTTATTGTTTGAGTTATTTATCAGTTGCTCGCATCTTCTCTTGTGTTTATACAAATTTTGTTCAATTGTCCGTCAACAACTACATAAGTGAACTAATACTGCCACAAGTAGGTATTAAAATTCCTATGTGCAACACGAAGATAAGAGGGTTCCTTTCGTATGTGCTTGCAACCTGAGTGTAAATATCTGGAAGTTTTTAGTAGAAAAAGCAGCAGATTATATTTAGAGGTGCATCAAAGCACATTATTATTATAATTGGTGCTTAAGTCTTTGCTAGATATTTTGCTTTGTCTATCTGTGGATGAAATTGTGCAATATATGTACGCTTCTAACGGGAGTTATATATACTCTACAAAAATATAAACTTCCAGTAGAGCTTATATTGTAATTCTGCGCAAGTCGTTATTTCTCCAAAATTTCTCCGCAATACTTTTGATTGCTTAACACGCTCTATAAATTAGCTAAGTGATCCAGTGCATTTTTCACTTTGATCAAATTTGATCCGCATTGACAAAATAAAAATAAATGTTCATGTATTTTAATACATATATTTATTATCGTCTTCAAAATATGGCCCCTGAGCCAATACAAGCATGTCAAAGTTTAATCAAATTTTCCAGGCACTTGTTATAGGCCTCTACTAGAATGTCCTTTAGTGCCTTAAGCGCATTTTAGGTTTTCGGTCTCGGCTCATTTTTGGAGCGGAATTCGCTAGGCAATTTCGACGTCATATCCATAAACGCACGTCTTCTCACAAATGATGATGCGTTTGATAAATGTAGAGTCTTCAGTTACGTTGTGAACCATTTCTTTTGCGACCACTACTAGACGTCGTTTTCTCAAAGGACTGAGGTCTTCTGGTACGAATCTAACATTGATACGCTTCACATACAAAATATTAACCAAAATGTGTACAGTGGATCCATAAGCGGTATTGAGATCCTTTGCTATCTTTCTGTTGTCAACACGACAATTTTCAAGCAATGCTTCTTTAACTTTTCCGATGTTATCGTTATTAATAGAGGCGGATGGTTTTCGATGGATGACTTGACGACCTTCACTGAAAGCTTGAGCCATTTATATACTTGTGTTCGTGATAAAGTAGGCTTTCCAAAATACTTTTGCAATATTTTCAACGATTTTGTATACATCATTCCATTAGAAATACAAAATTGCAAACAAACTTGTTGCATATTTTTTTTCCATGGTAAAAATCGCCAGACAAATTTATCGCGTCCTAAACAAACAGCTGTCAAACGTACACTAATTGACATATAAAGATCAAACTTCATATAAACATAGAACAAAACTGTCACAGTCTAGGAAAAAAATTTGTATCGATCCGTTTTGCGCGCGCAGTTAGTTAGATGGACCAGTCCGAGTCATAATTGATCAGACGTTATTTCTACAAATATCAACATTTTCGCTGTGTTGTCTCTAACGAAATATACCAAAAATAAGCGATTGTTGCGTCAAAATATTCAAAAGTCTTAATATTGCTAGTAATTGTTGTGTTTAATAATTCATTCAACTAGCTTCACGCGAAAGTCACAATGTTCACCATGTCGTATACGTAATTTTTCACAGCTTCGGTACTGCAATTTAAAAGGAACGTTCAAGCTAGAAATTATAGCGTTGCATTCAATTTCTAATATTGTTATTTCTTATCTTCAACAAATTTAGAAAAATTGGCAGCAAAAATTCACACTCGGAGCAGGTGAAGAACGCTGGAATACAAAAAAACTATTAAAGAATGAACAATATTTGATATTTTAAGCGGCACACTTAGTGTTAAATTTAGAACAACAGTCGAACTTTATTTTATATATTATTAAGTAATCCGTTAAAAAATAAAATAATAAAATTTTATATGGATATCTCAAATATTTTTTGAGCTACAGCCTTTTAAAGATCTTCATCAGTTTAGCTTTAAAAGCGTTTTTTTCGTAACTACAAAACATTTTTGAAATTTGCTTGTGAGAATACTCGGAACAAATGATCAGCATATAGTTCACTATTCGTTTTTTGATGGGGTCAAAAATTGAATTTGGCAGCACAATTCGATTAAAATTTTGTGAAAAACCCAAATTAAAAAAAACTTTTCTACTTTTTTTTTCATTGTGACTCATTGAAAATTTCTTTTGGTAGTTATACTTTAGGTTTGATCTAAAGACCTTTATTTTTTATACACTATTGACGTTCAATTTGTTTAATTAAAAAGTGAAGCCGAAATACATCTTCCGTACAACTACAGATTAAAATCCGCAGATATTCAAAATAATTGACATTGCGTCATTTAAAGTGATACCCAATGATAGCATGAAACTTTTCCATCAAAGATGGCAACATAAAATGATACTTAGATTTTGAGGGATTCAAATTGAAATTTATAACATGGCCAAAGATGGATGGCAAACAGTGAGAGCAATAAAAGTCAACACAAGCGAAAATATATTGAATGAAAACAAAGCCGATGTCGGAATATCAAGAGATGGAAAACAAAGCAACGGCTGTGTCTGGATGTCGCCTAAGTGAGGTTATGTTACATACATGTGTAATGTGTAGCTAGAAGAACGAAGAAGCAAAACGGTAGGGCGATAATTGTGATTGTGTGTGTGTGTGTGGAATACGAAGACTTCCGTCGGTTGAACTTTGTTTGTAAACCGCGACCGCAATGTGTTTTCTTAAACATTTATTTACATTCTGCTCGTAAGCGTAAATGACATCAAAATATTTGCCTTGTTACAAGGAGCCCACAACAATAGTGTACCACATACAATTCGACACATACTTATACAATGTATAGGAAGGCAAATGTGTGTAAATGAGTTTGTATACAAGCATAGTATAATTAAAGAGGAAGCAATATTTTTGCATGAAATCAAATAAATTTCAGTTCAAGTCAGCGTTAGTGAATAAATTGAGGCATAATAAGGGAAAACACTGTGGAAAATACAAAGCAGCAAGTAATAAAATAAAATAAATACAAAAGAAAACCATAACCTCGGCTGCACCGAAGCTATAATACCCTTCACAAATAAAAAGTTGGTTTAAAAAAACTTGACTTTGATCTGTCAACTTTTATGGCAGCTATATGCTATAGTGGTCCGATATATTTTCCGAATATTTATATTATCGAAGATTGTAGCTCTGCTTTCGCTAATAATCCATGCTAAATTTCGTGCAGATATCTTGTCCAGTAAAATAGTTTTCCATAAAAGCTTATGATTTTATTCGTTCAGTTTCAGCTATATGTCCAATAAGAAGAATATATGCATAATTTCAGATCGATATCTCAATAGCTGAGCGACTAGTTCACGCATATAAAGACGGACAGATAGCTACACATGGCTAAATCGACTCAGCTCATCGTGCTGATCATATAGTATACTTTATGGGGTCTCAAACAGTTCCTGCCCTATTACAAACTCCTTGGCAAACTTCATATACCTTGTTCAGGGTATAATTATAGATAACAGTACTAGTTATCAGTAAAAGAAGATGCTGAAGAAATGAGAACTCAAAGGTTGCCCATAGTTTTAAGTAAATTTTATAATGAATTTAATTCATACAAAGCAACGTGAGGGCAATTGTATTTACGTTTCTTTCAGCTTTGTATTTTATCTATAAATATTGCTACAACAAGTAGAAACAATCATACATACATATCTACTGCACAATTTCTTACGTTTCTATCGCTCAAACTTCGCTTGAGGCTTTTGGAATGAAAAAAAAATTAAACCGTGTTTATTACTTGTTGCCTGTCAGCCCACAAAACATCAAACTTTGCAGCCAAATTTAAAATGCGTTTTACGTTTTATTACATTTTCACCCACTTTTCAGCGCTGGGGGGCCTCTTCGCGGTCTATTTGCTTCTAATTTATTTGCCAGGAGCAGCGTTAGAATAAAAGCTTTGATCTGTTGACTTCATTAATGGGAAAAGTAGGATATTAGAAGTAAATATGTAGAACGAGTCAAATATTAGCTTGATATAATCTCGAATAATGATGTATCATCTGCGCTTTGTAGACTTGTCTGCGCTCACTCGTAAGGACAGCTGGAGTAGAATCAGTATCTAATATTATATGTGGTAGTTCTCATTTTGACAAACAAAAAAAATTATATAAGTTAAACTTATGTTTTTCTATTCTGTTATCTTTATAGAGAGAGCCACAATCTTCAAAAACCAGCGAAAGAAGTCTTCTTTAGGAAGATCCATTAACTTACTTGGCTCTCTATGCTGTGTTAGTTGATAATTCCGCTCTAAACATAATATTATGGTTGAGAAAGATGTTTATCGCACTCAGAAAGAAAATCCATTAATAGATACTTAGTTATATCAAATAAGTAGCTTTTAAGGTTGTATGCCATCCTCTCTTTTAGTTCTATGTGAAGCTCAAACATAATCTAAAAATCATACTCTTGTCGACTGACATAATATTTCCGAATACTCTTCGTATCTATTGTTATTAAAGCAACGAGATAAATATATTATAATTATTGTATAAATACTTAGAAACAAAGAAGTACAGATAGTTTGAAAAACGAGCACGATACTAATGAAAGCAAAAAGTGCGCAATAAATAAATACTATTTGGCAAATGCAAATTTATGCCTCACTTTTGGCCACCCACACACATACAAACACACAACCGAAATTATAATAAAAAGCTTTTTGCTCGCTTTTGCCAATTAACAAAATTTGTTTATGCGCTCGTATATGTGATGCTTTATTAAATGCGATGCCATGAAGCTCATTTACTTAACGAGCGAAATTATATTCCTATTATACGAATGCTTTAATAATTATTTAAAATATGAAGACTCATTAAATGATGTGAAAGTTCATTAACTTCGTTCGACAAGAGGCCGAAACTAGCTAATGAGAAATATTTATGTACAAATTAATGTCTATATGCACACTTCAATATGTATATGTATGTGTGTACACAAACTGTAATTGTGTTGGTAAAGTTACGAATAACATCAGTTTTAAGCGGAACAAATTGCCATCAAAAGTTTAACAGCAGAGAAGGAGAATAACAATAGGGAGGACTCCAGACATATGGTATGAATATTGCTACGCCATATGTATACTTGAATGAAGAAGAAATGGTTAACTGAATTTCTTTAAGGTTAAAAAGAATGAATAAAATAAATATTAGACGTTTTTTGTCTACCTAGACCTCTGTTCTACTGTTTCTTCCTCTCTTCAAATTGGCTCATACCACTCTACACTATAGTGGCAGAAATTGCACGACTGTCGACTTTGAGTATGCCCATTACACGTTATATCTCAGTCTTCAGTGGACTACGGAAATTGTAATTGAAAACTTAATTTTTACCATCGAATATCAATTATCTACTTTCAGTTGTAACCTCCCTGTAATAATTTGTATTAACGTTGAATCATTGCATTTCTCTTTCCACTCTCTGCTCTTTAAAAGTTCAGAGAAGCATATCAGACATATTTTACAGTTTTTCATCGATAAAGGAAAAAATGCAAGCCAGGCAGCTAAAAAAGCTCTATTAGAACAACACCAGAGTACAAAGATTTATAGTGGCTCGCCAGAAGCTCCGAAAACTTGGTTGAAAGATTCTTATGCATCCATCTTATAGTTGGACCTGGCATAAAGCTACCTGTTTCTGTCTATGGCAGACGTTTTTTTTAAATCGTCTAGAGGACACTCAGGGCTTCCATTTGCATCATCAATCACCGTCTAGCACCACTAGGGGCGTGGTAATTGACCAAAAACCATTAGCGCCTAAGCATTATCAATCCATCTATGGGCAAATTGCGCTCTTTGTACAAATTCTGAGTATTCTAACAATGCTAAATAGAACCTTTAATTTAAAGTAAAATTAATGGATCTCTTTACAATAGACATATACGAACTATTTTCAAAAACAATAGCTCAAGCAAAAAAACATCTTCCGTGTAGACATTCCAATATAGCATAGCTTGAGAAGGCAATCCGGTTAATACTAAGTTATGATATAGCTTTATACCTATACATACGTATATCTAAAGTCATACTAATGCCGTGTTTGAATGGCATATTATCATATGAACTCCCGTTTTCACCTTTTTCCAATTTTCTACTACATCCTTCCATATGCTCATTGTTTTCCACGCACAACAGTCAGCAGCACCCTCGCAATCGTTAGATTAGCGACAGAACGCGCATAAAAGAGTATTGTATGTACCGTTAAAGCAGACATGAGCGCAAGATATTACACGCGAACTAAGTGTGAACTCAAGGTGAGTGGAAGAGGCGCCTTTGTATGACGCGGAACCCATAACAATGGTAACCATAATGGCACGCAGCCTTGGCGGATTTAAAAATTCCCTCGAGGTTATCAGCGCTCAATAAGAATGCCACTCCTGACAAGCGCGAACTTTACTTGTTTAAGCCAGTGAGCGAAATTAAGCTAACAAATGGTTTAGAAACGGAGATGACATTCATAACTGTTGAAGCTGAAAGCTTTTGGAACTTTAAGCATGTAGTTGCTAAATAAGAGAGAGCAATTTTCTCTAAATTGGATAAATCTCGATTATTATTGTTATAAAAAGCCTGAAGAAAGTCGATAAAGCTTTTAAGCTCCTTCGCCTGCAGTTTTTTCGTCGAAAGAGGGAAAAGCCAGTTTTTGGAAACTGAAGAAGGTCTGGATTACTATCGAGCACAGATCATCACAATTTTTCAACAATTTTTTATTTTCTCAAGACAATATATATAAAATTTTATGTTGTCAACAAATAACAAAAAAAAATCTTAAGAAATTAATTGACACTTCCGGATTAGAGTGTATTATTACCGCCCACCCCTAAATACAGACTAATTGCTTATTGGGCATACAGCTACTATAGCTGAGGGCTGCAAATCTATGCATTTTGAAAAGGGGGAACACACTCGTACAAAATGAAACACTAAATAATGGTATTAATGGAGAACGAAGCCATAAGTTCGCAAGCATGGCTTTCGCACTGGACTGTCGTAAGCCTTCCAATAGCCACACAACGCTACACACACAATACCTTGCGCTACCACAGCCAACTTATCAGATGAATGCAGCTTCGACACGCACTTGCGAACATATCTACAACCAGGTACATCTTCGCTTATGGTGCACAACCGGCTATTTGGTATATTCAAGGCCATAATGAGGCTGACATTGATGAGGCAAATGGAATTTCATTACAAGTATAATTAAATGGCAATGTATGGTAAAGTGTATGGTATATAAGGTATGCATGTGTGAGTATATGTGGAAATATTGCTTAGCAAGTATGCATGTTGCTCCGAAATTGCCATATTTAGAAATAGAAGCAATAATAAACAGTATTTTACTAAATGCTTATGTGTTGGTGTGTGGGAAATAAGTGCGTAGTGTGATTCTGGCTGTAACATTCGACATGGCAGCAGCAAAAAAACGGTAGACAGACTCTTGTATGTTATATATGTCGAAGGCAATTTATGTTCACAATAATACGCACTAAGCTGACACTTTTACTTAAATTTACTTAAATGGCGACGTCCAGTGTTTTCAATTATGTTTACTTGCAAAATACAATTGTTTTTATATTGAATACACTTACTTAAGCATAGTTTTATATACATATATAGCACTATATTTGTACGGTTCTTTTTTTCAAATTGTGGAAGTTTATTTAAGAAAAACATACACAATAGTATTATTCAGAGTATTTCCCCTTAGGAGCTATAATATCTTCCCCATATTTCTGGCAATTTGTGTATTCCATCGCAAAAGAGCTGAGATAGCTTGGCTTCTAATATCATGTTCTATTTTCAACAATCGCTCGTTTCAATTTGATGACTTCTTATCGGTAACGGTAGAGGTTAATGGTTTTAGCCGGCCTTAGAAGCGCACAAGGGCTTAGCTGTAGTGATCCCACTAAATACAGAGCCATACCGACCGATCAAGATCAAGTCTTTCCATGGAAACATTTTTTATTTGACGAGATATTTTTAAGAAATTTGGCATGGATTACTTCCCAAGGCAACGCCACGATCTACAAATATATTGTGCAGATCAGACCACTATAGCATATAGCTGCCATACAAACTGGCCGATAAAAATCAAGATGAAGATCAGTTTATACCCTTCTATGCTATAAGAAATTCAACTGTGAAGGGTATTATAGCTTCGGTGTAACTACGTTACTGTATATATTTATTGTTGTCTGTATATGTGTTTACAATAACAGCAAATCGCAGCATTAAATTGCTAACCACAAAATGAACTTTTAAAGTCCAACTGAGTCGGAGACTGCAGCAGCCCCTTTCAATTTTATTATCCCTTGCAATTTCGTTCGCATTAAATATCCTTGATATACACATCGGTCTGTGTATGTGTTCTTGCTTATAGGATGCTTAGCCCTCTAAGTGCGAGTATTGGTAAATAGCTATTGACCACCAGGCTGGATTTAAACATTGTATATGCTACCAACATGCAAGTGCACGCAAACACGCTTACTTTATTTATTGCTGCATTTGTCCCGGATTATTGTAAAGTTGTTGCTGCGTATATATTGGCAAGAGCAACAAGTGCATAGAAGCGCGAAATCTGCCTCCCAGGCCGCTTTATTTTGCTTAGTCACTGCTTCGCACATACGCAAAAGCAACAGTTGGTGCCTGCATATGTGTTAGTGTATGTGTGTGCCGAAGGCTCATGGCTGTTACTGCGCACATGTGTTGGTGTTTAGTGAACTTGAATGTGCTAGTTGTTGGTGGGATTTGCCTTGCTGCCCGACATTTTTCACCCCTAAGCAATATTGATTTGTTGCGCAACATTTTGAAGGGATGTTGCTGCAACATTTGTGATGTGAAACATGTTGTGGTTGTGTATTGAACGAAACTCGGTGAAGTCGCTTCAATTGTTTTCCGAGAGCTCAATATATTATATATGTACATTGGTTAGAAATATTATTTCATCACAATTTCAAATAGGAGCTGCAAAAATTTTGAAAATTTTATGTTGTTATACCATCAATCATAAAGCATAGGATCCCTAAAATTTGCTCAACAAGAATTACCAAAGGCTTGAAGATAATTTAATTTGAAGGTAAATAAGTTTGAACTGTACAGTCAAAATTCGGCATAAAAAAAATTCGAAAAGTGGACTACTACTGATCGCTCATTCGAAGTTGTTAAAATCCACTAACAAACGTCGGAAACACTATAAAGTAAATGTATAAACGACAAGTGACAAGTTGAGTCGATTAGCTATGTTCATACATATACGTTAATGAGTCTCTCAGTTTTTGATATATCGTTATGAAATTTTGCAAACATCCTTTTCTCTTTAAAAACTTTTTTATTTTAATAAGATTTATACACGACAACGCAACGCTTCAATCTCCGAACAGATTGCTAAGAGCGAAACACCATAGCTTTTTTTTGTCTTCTACTACTGTAGAGGAGCTATTCAGAAGATATGGGGCCTCTTACCAAAGATGCTGTTTTGGCTCTACGAAATCGCAGTCAAGCCAATAATGTTTTATGGAGTATTCGCTGGGAAAAGCGACGCTCGCTGAGAAACGTGAACGTATCCAAAGTGCGGCTCTCATTGGCAACTGTGGTGCACTACAAATAATACCAACAATGACACTGAATTTCATTCTTCATAGAGCAACTGTTGATATAGCTGCAGGTGCATTGCTGCAAAGGTACTCGGAGATGCTGGATATATGAAAGAGTCCACACTGGGACATTCTGAAATTTTCTCCTTCTTCGACTGCATTCCTAAAAACTTAGATCACTGCTTCGCGGAGTCTACTCTTAATAGATTTTTCTTTGCTCACATATATATATATATTTGTATATATGGATGGGGCGAAGCCGCTGGAGTAGAAGCGGAGTGAGCTTTTTCATTCAATTTACTTTGCAACCGCGAGATCCTTCTGGTCTGCGAAACGCTGGAGTTTCACTGAAATTGCTCTCAGTAAGCTCTCATTGCTCAATTAGTCAATCAAAATGAAGATAAAGATTCTTATATGCTGCAAGAAATGTAGCGAAGTTACCATTTTTTCTTGTTTCTAAAATACTCAGCAAATCACTTGAACGCGTCACTTTCTCCCACAGAAGCTAATTTGTTTCTAAAACTGTTTAATTGAAACGTTCAATTTCTTTATTAGAATTTTTTATATTGAACCTTGCGAATATTTTCTCAGAAGACTCGATTTGTATTATTATTTCAACACATTCGTCTAGTCGGCTATAAATTTGTTTCAACATCTGTCCGTGGAAACATTTTAATTTTTCTTTTTAACATTCAGATCGTTAAAATTCGCAATGAACACTGCAAAAACACGCACACAAGGACAAGAAATCCACGTACACACACACACACACACATACGCAAACGTGTATTTGTTTCTGCAAAGAGCAAGTTATTTGCGATTTGCTACATTTTTGCTGTGCTCCTTCTTATGCGAGTTGTTATTGCTGTTGGTGTTGTTGTTATTATACCACAATTGCACTGCGAATCGGCTAATTTATAGCTTTATTTGTCCAAATGTTGATCTGAAAGCATAAAACTAAACCGAATACATTGTACGAGTAGATTTACGAGCACGTCACTTTATTATGTGTAAAAAAATAGTGTAACCTCCAGTGGTGTAGAAGTTCGCTTGGAGGATAATTGTGTGTAAACAGGTTTCATTTAACGTGCGCAATGGAAAATTTTGCGCAATTTAAAATTCTTGTGAATATGCGTGCTTTTTAAGTTTTGTATAAAAAAAAAACTGAATAAAAAAAATTAAAATCGAACTTGTATTCCAAACGATCCACTGTGCGGCGCCGACTTCTTTAACAAAAATATTTTGGTTTGTTGTTGACAGTTGTGTTTGCCAAATTTCATTTCAACCAGCTGGCATATACCATATATATAAAATATTAATACTACATAACACTGTGCATATGCATCTATGTATATATATATATGTATGTACGTCCGTCTGTATAGCATATCCAGTGTTTTGTCTTAATTTATTTACAAAAGTATTTTGGCGACTTGTCTTACTTAATGTCTTTCATTTCAGTGTTTTCTTAAAATAATTTTGTTGACTTTTTGCTACTAAACTTTTAAGATATTGTTTTGTCTTGTTGCTTTAAGTTTTCATTACATTGCTTAAGATTTATATAGTTTGAGTGACGTCACTGGCGCTCGGCATTTTACATAGTCACAATTTAATAGAGACTTTACGACTTTTTCATTCTTTTCAAAAAATATATATACACTTCAGCATCTCTATTTTTATATATTCGCACAACAGTAGACTATACATATAGCTTCAGCTATTTTTCGTTCAAAAATTATTTTTAAATTGGGGAGATTATATAAGGCAATAAAGTCTCGACTAAAACAATTTTATGGGATTTTGGTTTTTAATTATTATTTCATTGTTGTTAAATGAATAATTTCTTAGATCCAATGTCATATTTTTACTGCATTTCGCTCTATATTAATAAAAAAAAGTACTGTTAACATATTTTGGCTTATTTTACCTTTACGAAATCAGCGAAATTGTAGAAGTAATGAGTTATTCAAACAAAAATCTTGTGTAAGTTTCACATGTTCTCGAAGCTCAACAACTCGCTACAAGAGCACAAAAAAATCGAGTAAGACTTATAGCAAGCAATGCTACTATGATATTACTGATACTACTGATGGAACACAATTCCTCTGCTATAGGCCAAATCTGGCCGCTTCTGGGTGATCGCCTCCTTCAGACAGCCAAATTGTTGTTCGTACAGATCCGAATGAAGAGTTGGCCGCAGGGGATAAGCTCATAGTGTTTGATTCTCTACCTATCATATCAAATACATAGTTAAGCCTTACTTACTAGCAATCCTGGCTTGGACACCGCACTAAGTTATATCACAACTTTTCATTATTTTTATTTCGTATTAGAAGCGTAAGTATATTAAGATCGATGGAATATTTTACTGGAAATTACTAAGCTAATATAAAACTTAAAAACACCTTGAGTTGTTGTGTGAATTATGTATGTTTCCATGCAAAAATTAACTTATAAATCTATTAATATAAAGGTATGCATATGCCGCCAACAGACAAGGTTTTTATTGGTATGACAAAAATATTTATATTTTTAAATTATTTATTTGTTGGCGTTAAGTGAATGCCAAATTAAACGGTGCTATTTTGTTGTTACTACAATAAACGTACCAATAAATGATCGCTTAGCCTTTTGCATGTGTCTAAATGCCAACATATGCACGGAATATATTATTACTTTTTCATTACTAATAATTCCAGTGTTGCTCAAAGTCGAAATGATACGCAGTAGTTACACAGCTATATATTTATAAATATGTACAACTGTTTGTTTGATTTTGCACGCAAAAGTAAGTGCCAGACATACATATGTATATCAAAATTAAATACAAACTTATGCATATAAGCAAGTACATAAAGCATATACATATATATGTATGATGTTTGTGGTATGTACGAGTTACGTACATAGGTTTGTCTACATGCACACTCAGTTGAGCGCATTCTCATAGAAATTCCAACAATGCTACAGCCTGCATGACCAATTAGTTAAGTAGTACGTGCAAAGTATCTCATCAAAAAAATTACAACATTAGCTAAGTAGTTGTGCGAGATTTAGCGGTGAATTAACAACGGCGTTGCGTTTACATACACACACACACACACACACATTCTTAACGTGGCCGAATTAATTAAAGCGCGACACACATGCATATCTGTTGCATTTGTAGTGCATAACACAACAACAAAAGCAGCTCTCAACATGCAAAAAATTGTAAAATAGTCCTAGATCTTTTCGAAAAACAAAAAAAACGTTAACTTCGGTTGCACCGAAGCTATAATAGCCGTCACAATTTGTATGGCAGCTAGAAGATATAGTGATCTGATCTGAACAATTTCTGCGGAGAATACATTGTTGCCTTAAATAATAATCCATGTCAAATTTCGTGAAGATACCTTATTAAATGAAAGAGTTTTCCATACAAGCACTAAATTCCGATTGTTCAGTTTGTATGACAGCTATATGCTATAGTGGTCCGATTATATTTACTACTAAGAAGGAAACCTTATTACGATTTAAAATCAAAAAAAAGCTGATTTTCAATCAAAAATTCTTACGTCAAAATATAATTTTTTTTCTAAAAGTCAGTAGGCTTTATGCTTGCTGAAATCTCTACTTTCTGATGGTATAAAAAAATATACATAACTATAGTAAATTTTCTCAGAAAAAGTACAAAAAAAAGACCCCAGTACGAATTTCTTTCACTTTTTACAAATTTCAAAGGTTTCTGCACTGATCTAAAAATGTCTATGATAACTTTTTATCGTGAAATTTGCATAAATGCCTTTTTTAAACGCTTAAAATTTTTGAATATGTTTTACATGTTCTACTTAATTTTTCCTCACTGCTAACCCTGTTCTTTCTTTTTACTTTTTAGAATATTTTCTTAAACAGCTTCTGCTGATATTATTTATACTTTGAATATGACATATTAAGTCACGATGTTTGTAACATGCATAAGGCAACGTCGGAGACTCTACAAAACATACATGTCCGACTGTTTGTTTCAGTTTCTGAGATATTGATGAAATTTTTCATATGTCCTTTCTCGCCAAGAAGCTATTCATTTGTCTGAAGTGCCGATTTTGGACCACTTTTTTAGATAGCTGCCATACTAACTGAACGATTATGAAAATTTGATCACATATGCATATTTATTTGCCAAGGTATCTTCAAAAAATTTGGCATTGATATTTATCTAATACAATGCTACCATATTCGACTGACGGACTGATCAAAATCAAGTTTTCGTATGAAATTTTTTTTATGTGTGAGGGGTATTATAGCCTCGAAGCTAACGCTTTTTCTTATTTTAAAATATTTGCAGCCTGCAAATGTCTCACACAAATTTTTCCTGCGAGGTATGTCATAGTAGACGAGAGCGTGTCGTGCAGTCAACGGAGTTAATGATGGCAATTAAGCAATGTGCAAAAAAAAAATTAAATCACAAGTAAACATATTTACTGTAAGCATGTGAAATGTTTTCACTTATTTAACGGTAATTAACGGCAATGCACTTTTAGTGAAGTGTGTGAAGAAGAGTTCAGTGGATTTAAGAAGTGATTTATTTTAAGAAAATACTATGCAACTAGGAGCAACTATTTTTTAAAGAGAGTGTTAATTTAGAATAGATGGTTGAGTTAGATTTTTATTTACTTCTAGAAAACTAGCGGTTCACTATTGAATGTGCGTGGTTCTCCCACTACCTTGAGTTGCTACAGCGATATTTTTATCTCGAATACATAAAGTTAATGCAAACGCAGAGTTCAGTGCACCGCACTGAGTTATATAAGCAAATTTAATTTTTTTTTTTACTTTTCCTTTTCAATTGTGTTTTCAATGATTCTGCATCGTTTGTTTTACTGATTGCGTGCCAACTGCACTTGAACAATGCTTTGACGAACATTTTTTTGTGATTTTTTGCACACACATGCAATCAATGCAGCTTACTGAAAAAAAAATTTAATGCAAGCAATGAACTGTAGAAATATATTCTTGGCGACTTTTCAATTTTGCTAAAAATTCATATACATATGTACAATACATATACACGTTCCGAGTTTTTTTATACACAATTTTGAGTTAGAATTTAGATTTTCATTTTCCAATTTTTGAATTAAAAAATAGAATATTTAAATTTTAATTCAAAATGATTTTGTTTGGGATTAAAATTAAAATTAAAAGATTAAAAGCTTAGTAAAAATTAAAATTTTAATTCTAATTTTAGGATTAAAAATTGAAAATTAAATTTGGCATTAAAAATTAAAAATCGGAATTAGAAATTGTGAATTTTTTTTTTTATTTACAAGTAAAAATCTGCAATGAAAAGGTATATAAAGGTAAGATTTACATATTTCTAACTAAAACACTATAATTAAAAGCAATAAAACATAAATAAGTGAAAAAGTAGATATTTATTGAAAACAGGATTTCCTTTTCAAAAGATAATCAAAATAGTTGAACACGCAGTATGTGAACGTAAAAAAATTTCAATATAAAAAGAGTTTGTTTTTTCAATCCCGTTTTTGGGATTTAATTTTTTTTTTCAAATCGGTATTTGGAATTGGAAATTTGGAAATGATTTTTAATTAAGATTTTCGAGATTATAAAATAAAAAAAATTTAGTTTGAATGTTAATTCAAACAAATTTTTAATGCATTATTTGCAACCCTGTACGAGTATATATATAATTAACTGACGTTTGGCAGACAAATTGAAATACAAGGAGGTCTTATTTGAAAGCCAAGTTTGAGTTTATTGTACTTGGTTTGTCAAGAAAACAATTTTTTTTTTAATTAGAATTTAAATTATTTTAAAACATTTTCGTTAGCTTATCACTAACTATTTAACTCACTATTTTATTATACGAGGTACGTGTGAGAAAT
Organism: Bactrocera oleae; assembly: GCF_042242935.1. Lineage (NCBI taxonomy): Eukaryota > Metazoa > Arthropoda > Insecta > Diptera > Tephritidae > Bactrocera > Bactrocera oleae. Next base: position 67,386,459 of record NC_091538.1, read on the forward strand.
CAGTGGATTTTTTTTCTATAGTTAGCGTTTTGGGGCATGATTGTCTAGCAAGCTAGCAATTCTATATCTTTATCGAGCTATATTATATATTTCTATATATTTTCTTTTATTTCAGTTATAATATTTTTCTTCAATTTTTTCATTTTATCACCCAACCACTCTCTTTAGTTGTCATCATCGGCAAGCGCATGCAGCGCTGACCTCAATCTTGTTTATTTAAGTTAATGTGACAGTTGGCAATGTTATAATTTTATCTGCTCCAACTTAATTAATATGAGCTATTCTAATTTTGTAAACATTTCAGCGCAAAACTGTATTCGAAATATTTTTGCAATTTTGTCATGATGTTTGAAAATTTTATTCAACTATTATTATCTCTAAATATGCCTATTCACTAAATTAATTACAATACTTACTGCTGCGTGATTTTACTGGTGGTACACTAGGGCGTATGAGTAACATGAATATGGTTCTGTTGTAAAGAAATTAAAGTAAATAATAAAAAAGGAAAAAATAAAAGTTTTATGTTTAAATAATATACTAATCTGTATTAAAATATAGGTACGATTTCGTGGATTATATTACCTTGTGAATTTCAAAAATTTCATTTTGTATATATGTATGTCGAATGTACACATAATAAAAAATATTCTCTTATTCTCAATTTGAAGTTGATCTGGCAACTAATTTTGGAGATATGAGTGTTTTTGGAAGAATTTTTTAACTTGGTGTAGGCTCCTAAACATATTTTCGAAACGCTTTTTTAAGCAGAAAAATTTTTCTCATAATTAGACATTTTTTTCGGATGTCTTCCTGGAGATCGGCTGCGCGATCTAGGATCTAGAATCCAAACTTTTTTAATTGATCTCATGCTTAAGACTAATTTTGATGATGTTCTTACACCTAACTTTCAACTTTTCTGCTAGCAGTATTTTCAGAAGCTACACAGCATCAAAAAGTTGAAATAATTTTGACATATATCAGTGACTAACATTCCCTTACGAAGTGTATTTTTATAATTTAGTAGTATGTAAATAAATAAGTAAACAAATTTTTATAGTTTTCGAATTTTTATTTTGAGTTTAGTATTGCATATCGATACTCCTTTCAAACAAAAAAGAAATTCTAAGAAATTGTTGCCACACAGATGTTGCTAAACATTTGCATACAGCAAGATTTGTATACAGCAATATTTGCTTGCAAAACAGCGCTGCTCACAAGCGACGCATGAGAGAGTGAAAAATCAAAGTGGTGTTTTTGGTTTACAACAAAGTGTGTTGCTTACGGTGGTGTGGTTGAGGTGTAAATTTTATATCTTTAAGATACAACGCCAAGCAACAAGCTGCAGTGGAGTAGCTAAGCACAAGCAGCGCGAGAGACACCGGCATGAATGGTACATATGTAAGTGTGTGCTTGTGTGTGTGTGTACAAACAACGCGGGCTGCTTGTGGGTGAGCGTTGTTGGTTAGCCAAGTGAGAGCGTAGCCCCAGAATAACCAGTAGCAACCTCCAACTCGTTAGCAGCAACAATTTTACACTCGCCTTCGTCAAAATGAGGTGTTGCCAGAGGATTGTTTTTGATGGATTTTTAGGAGGAAAACAATTTGGCAAGCAAATGCTAAAATCTCTTTGAAATATTTTATAATTTTTCTGGAGTATCTTATTAAACATTTACGTATCGGTGTAAAACTTTATATAGTTTTAGTTAGAAAGTTTGGATAATTCGTGAACACAAACTGATCTTTAATCATGTTTGGAGAGATTAAAAGAAATTTTGTTCACTTTGCTTGGAAACAATGAAACAGATTTTCCAGAAAATAGCACATTTAAAAAACTAAGGCTGTGTTCTAAATTTTAGCTATATTCCGCATATATAAAGTATTATAATGGAAAAATTCATGGAAACAAATTTATTCTCAGTATATCAGTCGGTACGCTTAGTATGATGTACAATTTCGAAAAAAAATATCTAAAATTATTTTGTGCCTTAGTTGTTGCGCAACAAATGTTGCGACTAGTTTCTATAGAACTGAAATATTTCTTGTATCTTACTTTTACTACTTACTATATTTTTACCGATGGCAGAGTGTCTTATCTGCCTTTCGAAATACCTTCTAGTCTAGAGTATAAAAATAGGGAATAATGATCTAAATTTATGGAAGCTATATAATGTATACTTAGCACCAAATATATGTATATTTTTTTTCAATTTAATAATAAAGTCTACAGTTTTAATTTGGTGTACTATTTATAAAATATTTCTTATAATCTCTTTATATTTTTTCACTATAATTAACGGGTTTGCAAAGAATGCATTAAAAAAGTAATTGTATACACTTTTAAATTATTATTATTATTATTTTATTTTGCAATCAGGAAAGTTTTTAAATAAAAATAATTTAAAAATTTTTAACTCAAAAATTAAAAATAAATTTTAAATCCCGAATAAAAAGTTTAACAATAAAAAAAATTAACTAAAAATAACCAAAATTAAAAACTAAATTTTTAGTCCAAAACTTTTTGACAAAAAAATTCGCAATCCTAATGAAACATAAAGATTTCCAATATTTTTAATTAAAATCTAAATTTAATCATAATTTTTTTAATTAATTGTGAATACTATTAATATGGCAGCCCCACTGCTGCGCTCTGTCGTTCTATGCCAACTACCAATGTGACCGTTCACATCGACGTCTGCGCCAACGTCGACGAAGAAGAGCACGACGTGCAGAGCAAATAAGCAGAGCTAGCTGCTAATAGCTGTGGACGTCGGTTGACAATAAGCTCCAGCGGTGCTTGTGTGCGAATTATCCGCACACTTTGAGTTCAGTTGCGTTCTGACAGAATTTAAAGATACACGTATCGCGGCGAAACGATAAAAGATATCACAACACATTTCGAACGCTTCGAGAGCGGGCTCGCGCGCGCTTCTTTAGCTCGAGAACGCACAAACACGAAACAAAGCAAAGCAAAAAAATAATAATAATAAAGTCAAAAAATAAATTGAAAGGCAAATCGAAGTGAAGTGTAGTGAAGCTAAACTGGCAAGAAACAAGAAGAAGCCAAGCGATCAAAGAAAGAAGGCATGTAACATAATAAAGTAAGAACAACGACCCGAGGTGCAAAGACAAAGCTAATTTACTTGCCGCGCAACGGGCAAATAGCAAAGGTACCAGAAAGCGTGCAAATGTATAGGCAGACCGACAGACGGCAGTCAGTCTTTGAAGACGTCTGAAGATATCCAAATGGGACGCTGTTTAACGCGACAAAACGCGTTGCATTTGCGGTTTGTGCGTGATCGCCACTGAGTTGAGTTGAGCCGCGTGGGGGGTGCGTTGCACTTGCAGATCTAATGCAATACTTGCACGCCAACAACAACTGCAGGCAGACTGTCTCAAACCATGAAACCATGACCATTGCAAAGACAAACGCTTCTCGGGCTAATTTTTCACGCGTCGCTGACGGGACGTCGACAACATTAGCGGTTCATTAGCTTGTCACGTTTTATCAGCGCGTTCAGTCAATTCTGCGTTCCTCTATATTTAACAAAGAAGTGCTTATCAGCGATATCCCTTGTTAATGTGCGCATTACGAGCGCGCGGGACAAGCTCAACCAATGAAAGTGAGCAGAAATTTTCATTTGAATTACGGTAATTGTGTTAATTTCGCCATGGAAGCTGCCACCGAGGGGCGATAGTGTCGGTTCTATTATTGGCTTAAGCCATTAAGCGTTGTTTGTTGTTGTTTTTGCTTTTTACGACCTAGGTTAATCTTTAGTTTTGTGGCGTAGTGTGTAAATTAGTTGAGAAATACTAAGAGAAAAGCGAGGGTGTCCAAGTTTATTTTCTATTATATAGTGGAAGCGAATGATTAAGATTAGGCCATCTATTTACTGCCACTAACGTTTTTAAGTTTCTACAATTTAATAAAGCAGATGCTGAAAAATTTCGTTCGGCCAACTCACATATCTTTGATTTTCAAATGGTTTAATAAGATATTTGTTAACCTGGAACTTGAGGCACTGTAAAAAACCATAAAATAAAAAACCGCAAGTCTTGGCTTCATGACATGTAGAGTCGGCTATATGGAGTTCAAAACTTAAAAAAAAAAGTATACTTTACTACTGCTTATGTCTGGTCTTCTAATTCTTTGTAACTCCAAAGAAGTCTGTAATATAACCTTAGGTTTTGATATGATTTGCTTCAGAATTTAGATATTTGTATTTGACTAGAATACTGACCTGCCAGCAAGTTTAGAGATTTATCATAAATCAAAAAGACCAAAAGACTTTTGAGGCCTATAATTGTCCGAAACAAAGTAAAGTGTCATCAGAACAGGCTTATCATAATTCTAAAATTCCGATCGTTCTGATGACCCATCTTACTTTGTATGGCATGGTAGCCTTTCAAACCAAGCTAAATAAAGGTAGCTAAAAATTAACTTTATTTTGCTTTCGTCGAAGCTATTTTTCTAGGACCGCGAAGTTTGGAGGAATTGCAAATATCACCTTTTGTTCAAAGTGATCTTTAAAATTATCCAAATCGCTGAAAAATGTGAAGAAATTAATTTTTTAGTTTAGGGCAAGGTTCATTGTGCTATCTACTTTTCCCTGATTTGGTGAGGCTGTGGTTCTTCGAGAGGATTTCTAGGCTTTGGTTGTTGTTTTAGAAATATAAAATATTCTTCAAACTATTTTAGGTGTGCGGTCGAGGTAGTACTTTTTTGGCGATATATGTTAGTGGCAGGTACCGGGTATTTTTATGCTATTTTTTTTCGGAAAAGATCAGCAATCACTTCAAATTTAATTTGGGTAGAGATATTTGGAGAACAAGCCAGCTCAAATCGATCATATTGAACTCGAAGAATCTGTTATTTGAAATAAATAGTATCAGTGTGGTATGCTTAGAATATCTCAAAAACAATAGGATAGATTTACACTCAGCATGCCAGTTTTCAACATCAATTTGGCTTTTCTTAGAATATTCTTGCAAGAAATATTTACATATAAATATGAGTGAAAGAGGGTATATACAAAGAAGTAAATATAGAGCTTTTAGAAATTCTAAGGCCATGAGATCAACAATTCGAAGAAGATAACTGCCAGCTGTAGTGGGCGTGAGTGTATAAAGCAGAAGGATCCCACAATTATCTATTATCGGTCCCTCAATATATCGTAAGCATGTTGCTGTTATGAGCCCACCCTCCTCCCATAAATATAAAGCTCTGTAAGACCCTTCAAAATCGCAATTGTTTACGCCTAAGTCACGATGTCTACGCCAGATTCCAAAGTTAAACGTGCGATTTTAGAGAATTCATGAATTCCCTCGTTCCACTGGCTTTCCGGCCATGCCAAAAGCCCTTTTCAGGGCAGCAATGAAAACTCGACAACGCACCCGTCACCCTTCTGCCTTAAACGCACCCACGAACGGCACAAAGCAAAAATCACGTACCATCGCAAGCATCTGCTAAGCAGCTACGCTGCAGTGGAGTATCTCACAAGCCAAAACAAAAGTAGTCAATGTAATCAACGTTGCATAGTAAATTACAAGCTGACAGACAGACATATATGCACACAGCGCCGCCACCTTTACATACCTGAGCGTGCCACTGTCGTACATATGTATGTGTGTATGTGTGCCAAGACGTAGCGTTCGTTGTAACTGCGGTTTTGTAACAAAGCCAATACGCGAGCGTCGTGTGTGCGCGTCACATCGGCATTTCGCCCCACCATCGTCCCGCGACATGCCACCCAGGGCGTAGCTGCGCGTCGAAGCCGGTATATTCAAACGCTAATGGAGCGGAGCTCAGTGTCGCGCCGTCGCCTGAAATTGGCTGTAAAGCGCACAGCCAAATGCCGCTAACGCTTCGTTTGTGTTATTGGCGCGTTTCACTCACGCATTTGTTTATTTTGTTAATATCATTATTGTTGTTCTTGTTGTTGCTATAAGCAAAGCCGCTAGCCGTGCTTGTGTCTGTGTATATTTATTCTTTTCTCATTGATTCTTTGTTGGCTACACTTACATATATGTGTTCTGGCACACTCAGGCTTACACATAGTACACCTGCAAGTGTGCTATGTGTGTGTGCGATTGTAGAAGTATTGATGCTTCTGCCTATATAAAATTCTTATTTGCCTTTGTGTAATTGTTTTCCCCTCTTCTTGTTTTGTTATCTTCGGCTATTTTGGTTTGACTTTCTTAACGGTAGCGGTAACAGCAACAACAACACCGCACGCACGCTAAAAGATTTTTGGTTGAATAATTTAATTGAAAAAAAAATTTACTGGCAAAAATAATTAAATAGTATACATAATATGTGTTGCATACTTTCCGCGCACACTGTCAAGTAGTAATAAATTTTGTTTCGGAAAAATCAACAGAAGCTGAAAAACTCCTTTAAATAAAAAACTAAAAATCTAAGAAAAAAATTTAAAAAAAAATGCTAGAAGCTTTGTTGTATAAGAAAATCATACACACACATACTCATACGACGTTTTTACCGCTAAAAAATATATTGTTTAAGATACTTTTTTTTATCTTTTGTTTGCAAGCCGCAATTGTTATTGTATATTGCTGTATAAAGAGTAAAACATTTGCGCACACACACTCACCTACTCACCCACTCACGCGCGATCGTTTCCTCTCTCGCTATTTACAAGTAGATGCACGTTCGGCTCTCATACTCGTGATTTGATGTGCAATAAGTGCTCGAATCTAAAAAAGTGAATACAATAATAGTGTGTATTTGATTGCTTTAAAGTTGAAATAAATCAAAAAAGCTCAATTAAGCAACAATTTAAATGCAAACGGAGATTTATAAAAAAAAAAAAAAGCTAAAATAATTAAATAATATAAAATAAAAGAAGCTCAAAGCATAATATGTACACATATTTTAATAAAAAAATAATAATAATTTTAAACAAAATATATCAAATGTTTTTTAAAAATAATATTAAATAAAATATACAATATTTTTTATACAAAATACAAATTTTGAAATTAGACAATATAAAATTTATTTAAAATTTTTAATTGGAGATAAAGTTTCTATGATAATAGAAGAAAACATAAAATTTACAAAATATATATATAATAAATAGCTACTAAATAGAAAATTAAAAAATAATCTTAAACAAAAGTTAGTCTCGAATAATTACAAATTATAAACCAATTACATTTAATTAAAAAAAGCAATAATTAAAAGTTTATAAAATTTAATATAAAACATTAAACAGGATAAAATTTCTAATTTTTCGAATTTTTTATATTTTACATTCATATAAACAGTTTATACAAAAAAATTTCCAAAATTAAACAAAAACAAACACTTAATTTTCAAAAATAGAAATTTTATTTGAAGAAGCTGTATCAATATTTATAAGACTTCAGAGCTATTAGAATTCTTAGAAAATTAGCAAAAGATTTCATACATTACCAAACATTTCCATAATTCAAAAAAACTTTAAATTTTCATATTTTTTTTAATTCAAATAAAATTTTATTTGGAGAAGCTTTAGAAAAAATTCTAAAATTTTTTAGAAAATCAAAAATTTCTCAATTACTTATATACCATAAAATAAACTAAAATTACACTATTAATTATGTTTAAAATTATTATAAAAATGTAAGTAATGCACAATATGTATGTAATTAATATAAAATTAAATTAATTTATCCAAAAAAATTAACTTGAGTTCGAAAATTAAACGTCAATCTTTAAATAATATTTTGAGATTTAAAAGGCAGTTTAACTTGAAGAAACGGAAAGAAAAATTGTAAAAAGTTACAAGAAAAAAATTAAAAAAAAAACGGTTTTTGACATTAAATCGGTTAATCAAAATCTACTGTCAATCCTCTTCAAAAAATTTTATGATAAAAAAAATTTGTGTAAACTTCATATCAAAAAATTCAACTTACGTGCTAAAAAATTAAACATTAGAAGAGAAAAAATAATACACAAAAAAAAAATATAAATAGGTTCCCTAAAAATATTTATAAAATACGGAAAAAAACAAATAAATAAATAAATCTCCTGAATAAAATATTTATATATTTAAGTGCATTGGTGTATTTCTCGAATTTATTAAAAAATATAACTACAATTAATTTATGGAATTTTATATTAAATACACTCAATTAAGCGGCTGCTGAAACAGGTGAGTGGAAATATATTGAAATATTAAGTAATGAATAATGTAGTAATCAGTAATGCAACACTGAGTTAAATGCCGTAACAACTGTTACGTATGATTTCTTGCGCCTGGTAGCATATTGAGAATGAACAAGAAAAAATGTTAACTTCAGCTGTACCGTAGCTATAATACCTTTCACTGGCGCTTTTCTTATCGCATAAAAGGGTAAACAAAAGTCTTTCCCTTGATTTTGGTCGGTCAGTTTGAATAGCAGCTTTATGCTATAGATGACAAATGTGCAACTCATTGAGGAGGACGTATGCAAAATTTCATATCGATGTCACAAAAACCAAGCGGTTCGTACGCGTAAATACAGACCGACGGACATGGTTAAATCGACTCAGATTGTCCTTTGGATAATTTATTTATATATGGGTATTACAAACTTCTTTTACAAACCAAGAGTTGCATAATTTTCTACTACTAAACTGTGGTATTTTCTCCTGACGTCAAGAATAAAATTTAAAAGGGGGGTCAGTTTGAAGAATTGTCAACATTGATTTAGATGTGGCGATACAGTCGGCAAACATAAATTTCATTATTCACTTAAATATCAGAGAACTTAAGCTTGTTTGTTTTTGAATTTAATGTAGGAAAAATTTGGATGGCTTGAAATTTACAATCAGAAGTTTAAATTTTTGTTGTAATAGATAAATAAATATACCAGATTGGAAGTATTTTGATAATTCCGGAAGCAGTGGACTCCACTAGTCTTACTAAATTTCATCAGTTTACTTCATGCTGAAATAATTATGAATTGTTTTTTTTTTACATTATATACAAAAACTATATATACTGAAAGTTTAAGATTTTGAGGTTATGTGAATATCTCATGTAAATTGCCTACAAAACACTCTTGAAAATTTAAATATTATAACTAGTTAATAGTAATACACTCAAGCTCTACTGACTTCAGATTATTAAAGTCTCTGAAACGTTATTCAATCAGAGATCTGTGGAAACTCTATCAAATTTAAGAGCAAGATCAGTGGATCACCTATTTTTGATGAAAATTTTTGTAAAATATTTTCACATGTAACGAACATCTCTCTGACGTTATTTTTGTACTATCAAAGAACATTTCTAGGTGCTGAATAACAGTAATTATTGTACACTAGAGTAAATTAATATAGCTTTTATATTCGTTTTTATATATGCTCTTCTTTGGACAATTCTAATCCACTAATCTACAGCTTTCTCAACAAAACAAAATATTTAAATTTAATAATGACAATCTCACATAGTTTCTATTGCAGCAGGTGGTCTTCAATGCTAGAACTCATTCATAAAGTAGAAAATTAAAATATATCTACATACATAGTCAGCTGACAAGCAGCCATTTATCACTCAAGTCACACAAATTCCGAACGCCTTTTTAAGCGCACATTCTACGACTCAAGCGGCGAAACACACACGAAATGGGGGTCATATGATGCGAGTTGAACGAAACCAAGTTTGCACTTATGTAAGTTTATACGAACATGCACGATTGCAATTATTCAACGGTGAAGAAATGAATGAAAATAGAAAAAGCAAAAAGCAGCGAGTCGAATAGAAAAGGCAAGAGTAAAAAAGATGCTTGAAATCAGGTTAATACTTGTACAATAACAGCGAAATGTTAGACACAAAACAGCTGTAAACATCCCGCCGAGCGTCGCACAGTTTGTGAAATGTTTAGCAAAGTCTACACATATGCTTGCTAAACGAAGAGATCTGTGGGTTAGAAAATACGAAGAATGCACTAAACACGACCTGTGCTGGATGCTGTGAAGCTCTTAATTGGCATTTACTGTGTGCAATGTTGGAATAGTCGGTTTGAATGAACTGCTTTAAACAAAAACGATATTTTGCATATCAAGGTCTTAATCGAACTCAAAGTTTTAACAATCGGTAAACCACAATTTTTAGAATAAATGCTTATTGCCACCAAGAAGGGTGGCTAACTTTAGAAAGGTTTGGAAATAAATGAAGCCAAGTCGATCATATCGACAGGTTATAATTTCAAAAATTACATACTGCAATAAAATGTTAAATCGATGTCTCATATAGTTTTTGAGTTACAGCCTCCTAAACTGAACTTTTTTGGAGAAGTCTGGAATCATTGTATCAGTGGAGGCCTCTTTTTTAGAGACGTGAGATACTGCATAAAATTTTGAACTGGTATATAGATATATCGCTTCGGATATAGTATTTGATGCGGGGTATCTAGTAGATAATGAAATATTCCATAAAAAAACTGGATTGTATTTTAGTGGTTCCTCTCTTATTACTTTCGTTCGCTTCAAAACAGCTGATGATCTTCCTATTGAAATGTGATTATTTGGAACAAACTTCTTCTTTAATTTGGAGAGGATATTTCCTATACCTAGTTATCTCTATAGAAACACTGCACAATGCTTCAAGGACCAAATATATACCACTTACCCAAAGCGTCTTTTACAAAAGCAACCCGTTGTAAATATTTTCAAGATTACAATACAAAGATTACACATTTTTTAAATTAATTAGCCATAATCTAGGGAAATAGTTCCCCATCATTAACACGAGCAGAAAAGATGTCCAAGTCTTGTCGTTGCCAATTGTTCGCTCTGCTTGATTCTTAAAATTTTTTTATTTTAAAAATTTTGCTTAGTTTTTGATGTTGCTGTTGTTGTTGGGACGTATATAGTAGTTGTCAGCCTTTGTAGACTTATGAGATTGAAGCGTGCGTAATCTGTGCCAGCAATTTCAACGCGACCGAGTTGAAAAACATCAACCGTGAGTGGTGTATAAATATTTAAGTACGTGTATCTCGTAGATACAATCAACGCGTACAATTGACATAAACACATATACGCGCATATGTACCTTATGTATGCTATATATATATATATACATATACATAAAGGTGGGCCCAAAAAATGTTGAATTATATTTTTCCATAGATACCGTGAAAATATCATCTTGAAATTTTACCCGCGTTCTTCTCTCTCCACAAAGCTGCTCATTTGTCGGAACCGCCGTTATCGAACCACTATAGCATATAGCTGCCATACAAACTGATCAATCAGAATAAAGTTCTTGTATAGGGATTTTTTTTACTTGACGAGATATCTTCACGAAATTCGGTATGGGTTATTGTCTAATATACTTGTATCGGTATAATCTGCAAAGAAAGCATTGAGATTGGATCACTATAGCATATAGCTGTCATACAAACTGAAATTGGAAACTTTTTATTTGTGAAGCGCATTCTAGCAACCGAAGTCAAATTTCGAACGATATTTTCCCGATTTCTAAGGAAAAAAAATTAAAATTTTTTTTTGACCCACTCTAATTGACATACATACATATATTATATGTGTGTTTACGCAGTATTTCAGCTCTGTCGTCATTATTCGACGACGTTGCGCCTTGTTGCCGTTGTTGTTGTGCTGTTTGTAGCATTTAGCATCGAAGCGCTTTTGATTGGGTGCTGCTGATTGTTGTTTTGATTTTGAAATTACTGTTCTGATTTCGCCTTCATTTCAATTTTCTTTTCATTTCCATCGACGTTGCACATGTGCTCGGTACTTCAATGCGAAGAATGTACGAGCAGATAAGCGATATCAAAAAATAGAACTAATTACTAGGAAGCATGTTCTTTTCAACGCTCGCTTGCTGTCCATTCCAAATGCGTCAGCTGTTTGTACTTGCACGTGTGTTTTTGTTTCCCTTCTGCCTGTAGCGGCTTACCAAAGTATTTCTTCTATCATATATCTCGTCTCATATCCGGTTTTTTGGCAGTTCACTAGTGCTCTCGCGCTCAGGTTGACATCGTTTACGCTTTTTGTTGTTTTGACTTTGAGTTCATTTACTCTAAGAGCTAATCGTTTTTCGTTCTTTTGCCGCTTTTTCACTTCTTTGTGCTTGCAGTTGCCTTTTTGCTTTTTGGTGCGAATTATTTTTGCTGCTTTTAGTTGGCACTTCATTACTTCGCCGCTTCGGTCATGCATTGACACACACTTACACTTACATATACATATATACACATATATAAATACATACAGATTACATTTATGTTGCTAATTTCGATTGCGTTGCGTTTGTTGTACTTGTTCTTGTCAGCGATTTTGCAATTGTTGCTATTGTTGTAGATCTGTGCAATGCGTTCGTGTTTTTTCGCTTTACATACATGCAATGGTTTTTTTTGGCAAAAAAAAAACTCGAAAAATCGCTTCACTGTTTCTCACCGTTTGCAATAAATGTTTCAAAGCATTTTTGTTATTGTTGTAGTTTGCTTCATTTGTCGTGTTCTGAATAGCTGTGATTTTTGTGTTTTAGCTTTGATTGACTATTTTCGACTTTTTTGCTCAAACGAACAAGCGAATGAGTTTGTTCTTCTTTCAATTTGTCTTGAATTTTATTTAATTTTTTGCTTTTGTTGTTATTTTTTTTATTATAGCTGGTTTTAGCTTTTTAAGTTATTCTCACGCATTCAAGGTATTGTTTTTTTATCGTTTTTATTTTCTAAATTTTTTTATGTTTCTTACTTCATTTTTAAGTAAATTTTTATCAAATTGTTTCCTTTTAGCTGACTCGGTCCTCCTAACTTGCACCACTTTTAGCACTATTAGCTAAAAATATGTGTAAGAAATAGTTATATAATTATCATACAGGGTTCGCTGCTTAACTAAATTTTGTATTCTCGCATATAGAAATGGACCATGCCTTAAAAAATAGCATACTAAAATTTTAAATGAATATTTGAACATTTTTTGAGTTCTAAAGTGTACCGTCACTAGTCGAGAAAGTACTCAGTTTATGTAAAACGCGGTTTTCTCGAAACAGCACTTTTCAAATTTGCTTGATTACTTACTTAGTCAGAAAAAAATAATCCGAACACTAATTTTTTTTTTGCAAAATCTGCATCCTTGGTCAGTTTTTGATTTTTTCGTAACGAGGTAACGCTTTTTGTGAGCCCATCAGTTTTGCAGTTTCTAACTATTTTAAAGTTTTCCATGTAGAAAAGTTGCCACCTTCTGTAATAAAAAATATTTCGTCTGAAAAATTATTTGAAAGGAAAGAATTTTACAAGTTTATTTTAATTAAACTGTTTATCATTATAATATATCCAAAAGGAGGTAGCATGTGAATATTGTTTTTAAATATGTGGCAACCCTTTTAGGACTTAATTCATTTTATGAAATTTGATGTAATTTCTAAATTAATTAATATTTCCTTAATTGATTTTATGCTTCTTATTGTGATATAAGCTTGATTAAGCTTTGATTCCTCTTCACGATTTTTAAACTTCTAAGTATCGGCCTTGTAATCTTTTTAACACCAAATAGATATGTCTTCCATATACATAAATGTACTAATTTATTAAACTACCTCCATTACTACTTAAGGCTTTAAAAAGTAATATTTTGAAGTTCCTCATATAATTTTAGCCACAATAAGCATTAATTCAGCCCTCGCTGGGTCGTGTTTTCATTAAAAATTTACGGTTCAAAGCTCCTGAGCGCCACAACAAATATATATAAAATCTTTTATTTACCCACTAAGTGCTGTTTATATAGGAATTTTTTCCTCATTAAGAGCCTAAATTATGCGCAAAACAAATATGAATATATTAGAAAGTATCTAACTACGCACAAAGCGAGTTTCTTTTAATTTAAAGTCTCTTTACATAATAAATTAACAATTTACTCAATATTGACTATTAAATACGTACCCATGGGAGTACCATATATTATATATGTGTGTGTATGAATGTGTGAGATTTGTAGTGTGTATTAATTTTTATCTAATTTTAGGCTTTAGTCATAATCGACCGAATACACTTTATGCTCAATTTACTTTATAAACGTTTAAAGCGTATAAAGTATGAATGCTTAGGCGCTGAGATAAGAGAAAACATATAGTGAATTCCTTAATATCATTTTTAAGTGGGGCGAAAATAAATGGAATTGATAAAGTTTTATTCGCATTTAGATAATATTTCATAATATTTGATTGGGGTGAGCAACCACATAGTACACATACATACATACATAGGAGGAAGTATATAGATAGCTACGGATGCATGTAAATATTTATATAATTCATTTATTTTCTATTATTCATTTATTTTTTCATTCGAAATATATATTTTTTGGAATTTCCTTGACTTTCAAAGTTGAGATTATAGAATATTATTTCTTTTTGAAAATGGTCTTTGCTACAGTTTCTATATCTATCTCAGCAATGATTGGCTCTTCATTTTAATACAAATATTTAATATCACCTTCAAAATGGGCTCCTGAGCCAATACAGCATACCAACGCTTAATCCAATATTCCTTACACTTGCTAGAAGCTTTGGTTATGATGGCCTTCAATGGCTCCAACAAATGTTGGTTTTTTTTCGGTTTCGCCTTATTTTTAGAGTGCCTAGTTGCTAGATTGTTGGACAACTTCGACGTATTCATAAATCCTCGAGGAGATAGTTATAATGTGTTTGATGAATGTAGAGTCCTAAGCTACATTGTGAAGTCTCTTTTGCAACCGCTACTCAAAAATGTGCTTGCAAAAGATTCAGGTCTTTTGGTACGAGTCTAGCATTGACACGCTTCATACTCAAAGCATTAGAAAAGGCTAACTAGAAAATTGTATCGATTCGGTTTTCATGCCAAGACCAGTCCGGGTCAAAATTATAAAGGTCTTCAGGATTTTAATAGGCAATATATTGTTCCTAGAATATCTGTTATACCCAGCATCATTACTGTAGTATATTATATATGTTCTCAAAATGTCTGCCTTCAAAAATGTTTATACAAAGCTAGAATACTTACCCTAAGCTACTGAGCTGATAGTTTTATAGGATTTGCTTTAGCTTCTAGGTAGTAGTGTCACTAACCAGGGAAGGTAACTCTTTAAAATTTAAGCCTCGAATTTAATCTTAGTATTCTCTTAAGTATAGTAACATCTGAAAAATTAAAGTAATTGGCAACCTGTTGAGCTTTCGGTACTGAATTGGATCCAGATCACCCATTATAAAAATAAAGCATCTTTTCATGTCTGCTCTATTCTACTCTGACTTACTCCGACTTAGTTTTGAATCATTACATACTATTTTATTTTCATTCTTTGTTGTCCATTTTAGCGCCACAACTTCGCGCCAAAGGTCAACACTTGTTTTTTATACGCTCGCCGCGATTTCTTCAATTTTTCATTATTTATTCTCCCGTCATTACATCAATGGCATAAATGATGACCCATTCAGTTGTAATGAAAAATATTTAGCGTCAAGGCATTGCATTTGCATAAATATTTTTTAGTTTCAGACGCCAAAGTCTTGTCAACGTTTATCACTTTGACCCAGCAGTGGGTGGTCTTGTGCTACTGGGAGAGTAATCAGAGTTGTACTATTTTTATCCGTTTTTGTACTTTTATTTTATTTGAGAACATTAATTAATTTTTTATTTAAAATTAAAATTTTTAATTTAAGATTCTTCAAATCAATGCTATTTTAACTAGTCTGGAATGGCTTCTTTTTGTAATTGCTCTAAAACTTTTTTTTTGTAAAAACACCTAAACAATTTTTGGTAATTATTAAGAATACACAGTAATATTTTTGAAAAAACAATGCTAAATATTTTTCGAAATACACGCGATCTCCCAAGGCCCTAAAAAAAGTCCTCTAAAATGGTAAAAAATTTACAAATGACAACGTTTTTAATAATAAAATTGAGGCCTAGGCTGTAAGTCAAAAACTAATTGACATATCGATTTGAAATTTTTGTATATTACATGATAAAAAATCTGTTTTTGTTTTATTTCACACTTGGTGTGCCATTCAAACGAGATCTTCGTTTGGTTTTTTTTTTGATAATTTTATGTTGCTTAAGTTTTTTAATTTTTTATAAACTAGTTTACCATTACCACATATTGTAACCACTTTAAAACTAAATACTCTACAACCAGATTTCAATTAGTTGAAAAGTTGTTTAAGGTTAAAAATGTTTGTGAGTTGCTAGTTACCAACTTGTTGCATAGTGATCAGTTTGAAACTAGTTTCAAGCTTGCAGAAAGCACAAATTTGGGTAGTGTGATTATTCGCGAACTCAATAATAAAAATACGCAGATTTTTATATATTATTTATATATGTACATATATTTGTATGAAATATACGAGTATGTATACAAATTAGGGTTAGCCAAAAAATTTTTTTTTTAAATAAATTTTAAATTTAAAAAAAAATTTTCTCTCGATTTTCTCTTATGAAAATATCGCCCGAAATGACGAAAAACCTCTGGTAAAAATTTTTAAAAATTATCTCATACGATTTAAGGACCTCGAACTACTTTTGTGAGTCGCGAGTCGCGCCTTTCTTGCACTTTTTTCTTAGACCGTTAAATTCCCTACAAGAACATAAAACAAGAAAATTTTATTTTCACGATACAAAAATTGGTTCAAATGCATTTAACATCCAAACAAAATAACAAAATATGACTGTGTTATTTTTATCTGGAAAATCGAAAATCACAAAGCGCAACCTCTTAATATTAATATAACTATAATTTTAATAGAATTTCTTTTTTAGTAAGCTCGTACGAAATTTTCATGTTTTCAATGGGTCGAAAATTATAAATATTTTGGTCCACCCATATATATGTTCTCGTTGCGTAATTGTCTGTGCTCTACAAATTCTAACTTTGCTACTATTAAGCAATTTCTTTAGCAAAGGTCTATGATAACATTTTTAAGGCTACACGTATCTTCTATATTGTTGTTGTTGTATAAATTTATATATAGATATATTGTTTTTTTGCTAATATACTTGTTGCTGGGCTGTGCAAGCGATTGCTTATGCTATTCATTTTTTCTTGTCACATGTAATTTATTTCTTTTTATTTTCATTTCTTTATTAATGCTCCAATCATTCATTTATTCTCGTTTTGTATGCCTGATGTGACGTCACAATGACTGGAAACGCGTCAAGAGTCATCGCGACGCTAGTTGTTATTGTCAGCGTCACACGACTACTGGCTGGCTATCAACAATACAACAATTTATTATTGTTCTTCTTGTTTTTCGTTTTATTTACTTTTGTTTTAGGTGTCATTGTTGCTTTTGTACGCATTATTGTTTTATTGTTTTTGTTTTTTTTTTGTTCTTGTCACCGGGGTCGCGCTGCGCATTTTACAGCTCAATTATTTGATAAAAATAAATAAATAAAAACAAAAATTAATTTTTCAAGTAACACAGGCATGACCTTAAATAAATTTTGTTTCTCAATAAATGTTTTGTTATACCCTGAACAGGGTATAGGAGTCGTTTTAGAAATGTCCTCAGTTTTTGATATATCGATCTGAAATTTTGTACACGTTCTTTTCTCCAAAAGAAGCTGCTCATTTGTCGGTAACGCCGATATTGGACCACTATAGCATATAGCTGTCATATAAACTGGCCAATCCAAAACAAGATAAATATGTTTTATACCCTTTTATGCTATAAAAAAGCAGCTGTGAAGGGTATTTTAACTTCGATTGCGCTGTAGTTACCGTTTTTTCTAGTTTTAACTGCCTTGTTTTTTTTATTTGCTCCGCGCTACTCGCCGCAAGTCGCAATACGCTTTTATTGCAACACTCAGTTTATTTTTTGTTACTGTTGTTTTCATTACTTAAGTTACGCACTATTTTATTAGCTAAATATTAATTATTATTTGCCATTTTGTGGTTGTTTGCGCATTTGCTCGGCACTAGCGAGTGCGCGAGCGTGTGTGCGTTTGTGTGTGTTCGCCTGAAATCAATGCTGAATGATCAATTATGGCGCGTGGTCGCATTTAATAGCTGAATTTTTGTGGTTTTCGTGTGAATTATGCAATTTATTAATAAATTTGTTTTTGAGCAATTAAAACTGCTCAACTTCACTTGTCTCGATATTGACTTTTAGTCATAAATACACGAATACTCACACACACTTGTTGCTTCACACTTGAATTTTGTTTTCATTTTTGTTTTTCAATTGTTGCTCGTTTATTGCTTTTCTGTCTTTGCTTTTTCTTTGTTATTCGAGTAATTAGTGCCATGAATGTTGTGTCGTTGCTAATAGTTTTTTGTAGCTGTTTTGGTATTTCTGCTCATCAATATGCAAATTCGACATCTGTCAAGCGGTTTAGACACATATAAGTATATAGGTGCATGTGTGTGTGTATGTGACTGTGTGTATATTATGAATTGCTTATGTAAACAAATCGCCTCTTTATTTTACTCATTTCATACGTTTAAGTAGTTTCAATTAATTTGTTGTATGCAAATTAACAAACTTGATGAGTGTAAGAAAAAACAAAACAAGAATAGAAAGAAAAAATAAAAACAACGATAGCACCTAAGCTATAATACCCTTCACAGCAGCATTTATTTTTTAGCATAAAATTGCATAAAAATATGTTTATCTTGATTTTGAACGTTCAATTTGTTTTTCAGCTACATACATGCTATAGTCGCCGAACTGAACAATTTGTTCTGAGATTGCAGCTTTGCCATTGAAAATAATTTATGCCAAATTTCTCGAATAATTATATTATACAATATTATCAACTAAAAAGTTTTCTATACAAGAACTGTTCAGTTTGTATGGCATACAAGTATATATCAAATAGTAGTCCAATATCCGCTATTCCGAGAAATTAGAAGATTACTGGTAAGAAAAGCGCGCGTGCAAAATTTCAGATCGATATTTCAAAAAGTGATAATTTATATCTAATCTCTATAGGGTCTGCGACGTTTGGGTGTTACAAACTTCGTAGCAAACTTATTAACTATAGTGAAGCATTAATAAATGAGCTCATATATTTCTAACTTTTCTGCAGCTCGTTGTTTGAATGAGTTTGACTGAGGGTAAAATGGTGAAGGATGGAGAGGCGAAGAAGGTTGACAAACGATAAGTATTAGTCACAAACATCGTTCTACAAAAAAATATTGCAAAATAAATCCGAAAATGTGTTGATTCGGCGTCTGCTACTACTGTAGATGGACGTTTCGTTTAAAATGCTTCATGTAGTTGTCTGTATAGAACCGGTAAGACCTTCCAGATATATAAAGTTTATGAAACGTGTTTGCAAGATCGAAATACTCACGCTTGGTTTGAATGAACTTAATATAGAAACTGTTAACAAAATTCTTAATTCATGCGGATATCTCAAAACATGTTGATATCAGGCGAGGTTTCTGGCAATTCACTTGCCCATCGGGCGGGCACGATATTTTACCATTGTCTCAAGCTACATGTCGACGATGTAGACATAAAATGTATTCGAAGCTTTTGTAACTATCAAAAGGGAATCCGCCAAAATGTTTATGACGATTAATGAGGACATGACAGAATATATGCTGGCTGGCAGCAGGAATGTGAAGTAGAATAAGCTACTAGCTGCACCACCATGAACAGCAACAATGCTGCTAAGAGATCTAGCTCAGAATTATGGGGTCGGTAGACAACTGGAATGTCGTGCTCTCTCTCGATAGGTAAAATAAATACACTAAAAGCCGCTCATAAAACTTGTGCTTCAGTATGGAATTTAAGCATGGATGATGTCACAAAATAATGAATTAACACTCCAAGTATTCGATAAAAAACTTCTTCGGAAGTGTTTTAGCCTTTTACGTGTTGGCGAGGCCTATGGTATACGGACAAACGACGAGCTGTACCACTACATTGAAATTGTCGAGTCACGTTGTGAGTATAGATGATGACGCTTCATTGAAAAAGGTTTTCGATGCGAGAGTCGATTGTAAAAGACGTAGATATAGATCGTGTTTTCGGTGGAGGAACCAAGTACAATAAACAGTGAAAAAACTTGGTGTAGGACGCTGGAGAAGGCGCGTGCGTATCAGAGGCGCAAGCAAGACATTATTACGTTAGACCGAATTTATTTTTTTGTGTTCTCTTAAAACCAACCAGTGAATTTATGCTAATTCTGTTTTAATATTAAATAATAAGTTTTCTTGTTTTGATGCTTTAAGCGGCTCAACTTTATGATAAACCAGTTTAAGCCAAGCTCGGTTCTATTTAACTACCTTTTAGTTAGTAAACTGTAAGCATTCCAGCACGATTTGATTATCACCTGCAACGCCAAGTGGATTAATATCTTCTACATCTAAGCGTAGGCATTAATTTTCTTAATAACACCTTGTCCGTTGCATATATTTCTCACATTTATGCACACAGAAGGCTCACTCCCAAAACCATTTCGTGAGCATTAGCATGACCGAAGGCCGCACATAAAACTGGACATAACAAAAAATTACCTGCAAAAAAGCGGAAGTCATGAACAAGAAAATAATTAACAACAATAAAAGGCAAATGCATTCATCAAGCGCGCAAAAGTTTTCCCGAACTCGAACTCGTGACCCCAAACTTTGGGAAATTCTTTAGTGTTGTTCATTATCTTCCGTCTTGGGTGCGCCGATCTTTCCCTTTGCCAAAGAGGCAAAGCCTCTTGCAACCTTTTGTAGTATACCTGTAAATCTATGTATATATATATAATATATATATATATATATAGTATAGAATGTATATATGTATGTGTGTTTGTCTCTGAGTTCAGTTTTCATTGCGTTGAAGGCGGTTTAATTAGGTAAAGGCCATAAATTCAAATTAAAGTTGAGTGGGGAAAATTTTTGGCGCTTCATTTCAGTTGCTTAAGGGCAACGCATTCCACTTATAAGTATGTATGTATGTGCGTAAGTAGTTTTGGCTTGGCATATCCGCAAGTATGCAGCGGTTAACTTCTCGGCATGTATAGAAAAAAGTGGAGTGGTGGGAGTTGCAGAATAACCTATTCCATTGCACTACGCAACACGCACACATACAAGTACATTTCTGAGTACCTTAGTATTGGTATATGAATTATATACATACATACATATATATATATATATATATTTTATATATAAGTAAGCCCTTAATATCGTTCTCAAAAGATTACTCTACTTTGTTGCTGTCTTGGCATCCAGGAAAGTTTCGACAAATCCGTCGTTTCACGGCGGAAATGTTTTCTTCCGGCTTTATGGCCAAGCAAAATCAATAACATCAAATACTTGCCACAAATACCGCTAACACAAATCGATGCTCAATTTTAGGCTGAGAAAAGTTTGGCTGTGAGTGTGCGAGATTGTAGACTGCTGTGTCTTACTAACAGTTTGTTGTTGTGAAATATATATTTGGTCGCGCGTATTGGGTAACTGTTATGTTATGCGTGTTGGGCATGTAAATGTATATTTTACGGATTATAATTTATTGCTTGATTTTCTATGAACTATCTTCGGGTGTTGTTTGACCGATTTTCGCTAATTTTCCATGGCATTTTTCTCTTCGAGTACTGAAAATGAGCAACAACTGAAAAAAAATCGAGGTACCAAGCTTTAAGTTAAATCTTACTAACCAGAAATGTGGGTCGATTAAGCCTTTTTCTGGAAGCAAAGGTAGCTTATATTATACTATAGCTAATATACCTACCAAGATTTCTCAAATTAGTTCAAAACAACCTATAAAGCCAACCAGAATACATACATTGATAGATATAATGAGAATTTAATATATGGGGGTTGATGTAATTCATGGTGCAACGATGAAAATCTGTAAAATTTCATGTCCAAGTTACGTCATTTGATTTTGTTAACAGATCCGACATATACGGTATAAAGTTGACCGGAAATTCGAAAATCAATAACCGATATTATCGGTATGAAGTTAGCCTTAGATGAATCGTTGAGTGAATCGTTAGAAATCTCTAAACTACTTGCTCTTAGAAAAGTTAATCTCGCCGCATTTGTAGATGTTCTGACTGAATACAATCCAATAGGCTCACATGAGGTGCGGCTAAATATCTTGTCGATTTTAATTTGCCAAATCTGTATGGAGGATGGCGAGGTGAAATCATCTAGGCACTTTCTCCTCTAATGCCCAGCTTTTATCAGACTCAGATTAAAATATCTCGGTATACTCGTACACACATTTGACGAACCTAGCAAAGTGGCTTTGATTGATATTAATCGCCTTAATAAATCTGTGCTAAGCTCAAAACGTTTCGTCGATCTATGAGCATCTGTTGATCCATATTTGGAAGTTTTTTGGTATAACAAAGGATCAACGCTCATAGCTATCCAAGTTAGATCCAGCGCTACCTTTGGCGCGAAGATCAACCCTACGACCCAACCTAACCTTAGGTCTTAGATTTTCAGATTCGGTATACGACGGCTAACGGAAATTTTTACTTATTTTGTTCGCCCTTCACCCCAGTATATACCCTAAAAATTCTAACCTATAAAACAGTTTTCATTCATGTGCTTGAAAGTGTGGCTATGAATATTGATTGCTTTGAACCATAAATATAAATATTACAGAAGCTAAAATAAAAGCTCATATGCATATATGTGTGTATGTGTCTCATTTATGAGTATGAGTAAGTGTTGTTGTGAACCATAAAGCGACGAGGGGCGCGTTGTCAGTATGTGACTTTAATGGATAGCGGAAATTATATTTTATCGATATTAAAGATATGATGGCATGCCACATCATGTGTCTATATACATATATACACATGTACATACCCTATTCGGAAATATTAGAGTAGCGTAAAAATGTATGGCCGTTTGGTTATATGTGCTCTATGTTGGTATTTCATTGGAGCTCAACAGAATTCTGATCTAATTCGGAATTTTGAATCATATTCTCGAGCAGAGACGAGGGTAGCCTACATAAAAAAATGTTTCTAAAATTTTGTTAGCCATTTTCTCTTTCTTTCGTTTTCCCTACGGGGTACACTATAGATGTATATAGGTATAGTCTCGTATCATATTTCTAAATTCATCTAAAGTTATGTGCTTGTTTCCGCGTAGCATTGTGTTGACGATAAAAACCGGTAAGGAAATAATTGAAAGATTATTAACAGCTTCCCATGGTGAAAGGTAATCGCACGTAAAAGTTATGCCTATATGAACTTGCGTGACATAAGCAAGCTTTTATAGCTTAAGCACCACAATATATATTTACTGATTCTTGACTTATTCGAAAAGTTGATTTTGCAATTATTTTCCAAAAAGTGCATTTCAAGAAATTGAAAATATTTTTAAATATATTGAAGGGGGAAAAAAGACTAAATGTCATTTTTGACGTGCGGCCTCTAAGTACATAAAAAAGCACAGTCAGATCCATCGTGAGTGTTATTCGCTTTGAACTTTTAAATTCCTGGAAAACCTAAGTACTAATTATACCATCTAATCAAATTTGACCCGGACTAAAAATTGTCCCGTTTTCTAATACAAGTATTTTTAATTTGAGTCTATGTGTTGAGTCTATAGATAGAATGTTGAGATCCTCTGCTATCTCTTTAATGTCAATCCGACAATTTTTTAGTCCTGAAGCAAGTTTCCGATGACTTCACGACTTTCGCTGAATGCTTTGTGCTACTCAATTATTTGTGCTCGTGATAAAGTAGACTTGTCAAAAACATGTCTGGAACACTTTTAACGATTCCGCACGAAATTTCAAGCAAACTCATTGTTAAATTTTTTTCCATGGTAAAAATCGCCGACAAACTTTTCGTGTCGTAAATTGACATATCGTGATCAAACTTCATATGAATATAGAGCAAAACTGTACCAACATAGTAAAAAATTGTTTCTCAATTCGGGTTCTGTGTAGGCTAAACTTGATTAAATGGTAGCATCAAGGTTGGCCAATTAGCTTCAAACTGATTTCGCAGGTCTGATGTATCGAATGGTGGTGTTATATTATTATTTTGACCAATATTATAGCCCGAAAACTTAGCATCTTGTGTCTTTTGATTAAAAGCATGCGATAGATGCTAATCCCTCTTACTTCGGAGATGAGCTGCAATATGATATTGTCTAAATGGCAGAAAAGAGAACTTTAAATGATATTCTTCCGGGAATTTTGTGATAAATGGCAGACAGTCACTCGGAATTCAATTCGTTTAGATATAGGTAGGTATCATTTATATAGGTACATAACCCTATATCTAACCCGATTATTTTTATGTGACAAACAACCGTTAGGTGAACAAAGCTATTATACTCTGTAGCAACATGTTCCGAGAGTTTAAAAATGTGTCTTCCTAACGTTCCAAGATATTCCTGCACTTTCAAAAAAAAGCTAACCATAAATAATAGCTGGCTATTTGACACTGCACACTTCCTTCCTGTGCAACTGTTGGCCACAAGAGCAACACCACAAACGCGCCAAAATAACTGAGTTTACAGCGACGCTTAAGGTTTGAATAATGAAGGAACCAAACGCAACAAGGTTCCGAACGTCAGCGACGTTTACGCCAATCAAAGGATTTCTGTGTTCTGTTTTTGTTCGTTCAGCTAACGAGCTATTTGCCTTTCCACGAAGGTCGTCGTAGAGCGCGGTCCTCACCCTTGCCTTCTCCGCTCACACACTTGTTGAATGAATTCCGCGCACGTTTGCCAAATAAAAATTTGTTTTCGTTAAATTTCATGGGCAGCCCTGACTAGTCCATTGACCAGACGATTTGTATGTTCTGTTACAAAACGTTTTCGTTTAAAGATTTTGTTTATCATAATAGATACATTGATTACGGTCGTCTATGTTTGACCAGAATCGCCGGGTATAAAAATTAATAAATGAAAATTGAATGTGTGTACATATGTTAATAGCATTTAGTCGTGCAGTCTACAGAATAATAATGTAGTGGCGTTCTCAACAAATATTACTCAATGTCAGCTTCCGCAGTTCAACTGAGTTACGTTAGCTGTATTAGTTGATAGTGAATTTTTCTTTGTATAATACAAATATCACTCTGTTGCATTAAAGTAAGGCGCAGGTCTCCTTGGATCTTGCATTCGGTATAGGTTTCAGACTAGTATAATATGATGGTCTTAAAGAAACAACGCTTTATACGTTCCCTCAACTTAAGTAGAGTCGACGGATTTATCGTCGACTTGGATAGAAAAAAGTACAATATAGTAGTACTAATAATAATAATATAAATAATCAGATACGCTAATTGATCTGATACATTCTCTGAAGATATCGCTCACTAATAGCAGACTTCTTTATAGAAATATTGTGATCATCGCTTCATTCTAAAGTCTTGAAAAAGAGAGATCTTCGGTGTACAAACTTTCCAGCGAAAGAAAACTTAAGCCTATGTTTTGAAATTCAATACAAAAAGAGAGTAAAAACTGATAACCGAAAATGTGTTTAAGGAATAGGTTAGTAGAAATATTAGTTTCATTAAGGGAAACTAACTATGTACTTTTAAACGTTAGAAGTTTAAGTTATATTCATTAGTTGATAAGAATATTATTATATTTTAAAAATAATTGTATTCGATTTGTGAGAGCGTGGCAAATGGAAAAACCAACTGGCACAAATACAATAAATTGGCATCATTAAACAGATATTTTTTAAATCTAAATATTTATCTCTTCTCAATACATCTTTAAAACTATAAATGAAAAAAAAATTATTTCTCGCGACCGTGACAGGACTCGAACCTGCAATCTTCGGATCCGAAGTCCGACGCCTTATCCATTAGGCCACACGGCCCTTAAAATCACGCTTGACTAATGCTACACTTCAGTGTATGCACTTGTGTTTGAACAGCAGCAGATTAACTTTTTCGACATATTTAAAGTAGCTAGAAAAAATTGGCGCGATAGAAGAAAAAAAGAGTACAAACTTGGTTGTTTGCGGTTATGTGTTTACATATTTACAAATAAATTTATACACTTATATAGATATTAATAGGCGTATCTGTGTTTTGGAAAGGCTGAGAATAGTATTTTAAATCTTCTAAGCTTTTAGCACACTGACTAAATCATATTTATTAATAACCATAAATTTGTTAGTGTGTAAGTAGCTGTCTCGGAAGAAGAAGATTTTACTCGTAATTCTTAACGGATTACTAATGTTTTAACTAATTATGATGCTGTCAAGTTCATTAAGTCAATTGAATGAATTTATTATGAGCGTTGGTTTAAGAGTTACCGTTTCTAGTTAAATAAAGTGGATGAAGATTTTTTTTGCCAAAGCAATATTTTGTATAATTTTTTAATAAATATTTTTTATTTTATTATTCAGAATTTTTAATTAGTTAATAAATTTAATTTAGATTAATTTTCATTAGCACTATTTCAATTGATTGCAGCATTTTAGATCATTTCAGCTAATTTTTCATTCCAGTGTTTCGATATGTTTTCATTTTGTTCCTCACATGCCGTTTTCATTTAGCATATTAAAGTCACTTTACTCTGCAGTTTAATTTTCAACTGTCGTTTCATTTTCACTTGTTTGTTTCATTTCAATACCATTCTAATTTCATTGCATTCCATCTTCTATTCGAAAAGTTGACATTTTCTCTAGTAAATATTTCGCGAAAAAAGTTTTTCTGCTAAGTTGATTACTTCTCATTAATTTTTAAACATACGACACTTTCGTTTCTATTTCATTCCACAACAATTTTAAATAAGTCGTTTTGTTATGTTAGCCTTTGCAATATATTTCTTAAATAAATATATACATACTAATTCCTTTGACTATTGGTTTCCGATTCGTGCCATTCTCGTTGTTACAGTGAGATTACTTTTTAGTGTTAGTAGTGAATCATTCAACTCCAAAGTACTTTTAGCGCTGTAGTATGTTCTATTTCCAATTCGTTCCATTGTTTACCGTCTAGCATTTAATTAAGTTGAAATTATTGTGTTTCATTTGTTAGTGTACCATTCACATTACTTCCAAAGTACAGTTTTAGTTGAAGTATATTCTCTTTCTCATCCGTTTCACTTTTTACCGTTTACAATTTAATTCGTTTGAGTTAAGATTATTTTGTGTTTTTTCATCGCTCATTTTATCTATCTTCAACTTAACTCATTATTCCCTCGTTTCTCTTATGTTTGTTTTACTCTTACCTTGCAACTTTGTGTTCCGTTTCATTTTCACTTTGTTAAGAAAAATAATCAGCAAACAAAGTAAAACCATAAAATTTCATCCATAATAATTTCAGTTTGTGTTTCACATTTATTCCATTTTGTTTCTTCATATGTTCCATATACTTGTAGTTTTTCGCGCTTTGAGGTATCAGTAGAAGCACTCCGACTCATTCACTCTTCCTCGGTCATCATTTTTACAACACCTGAGCCAATAAATCCACTTTTTTATAGTAATCAGCTCTTCTATTGTTGTTTTTGCTGTTGTTTTATTGCTTCTGCTGATTGCTGTTCCGCTGTTCTGCTGTTCTGCCGCTGCGGGCTTATTTCCGCTGGCTTTGCTTATCTCGCAATCAACTTCTATGTATATATGTGTGTGTGTGTGTTGACAAATATATGGGTGTGTTTGTGTGCGTGTATGTAAACATGTATTTATATTGTATGAATATAGCGCTTTTTGCGTTTTTGTTTACTTAACTGTTGTTTTTTTTTATTTTTTGTGTTCGCATAAAAGCGCGAATGTCTGAGTGTCTACATGTAAGAAGGTATAAATATATGCACATGATTTACAATTTTAAAATCTCCCCTATTTTTCGTATACACCGAAAAGGGTATGTTAAGTTTACCACCAAGTTTAGAAGGAAACATCGGATACCCTTTTGGGTATATCTAGTTACTACCCTAAGTTTTTGAGATATCAATCTGAAATTTTGCACACGTTTTTTCCACACCAAGAAGCTGCTCATTTGTCCCAAACGCCGATATCGGATCACTATAGCATATAGCTGCCATACAAACTGAACGATCAAAATCATGTTCTTGTACGGAAAAAATTTTAATTTTACAAGATATCTTCAAGAAATTTAACATACATTATTGCCACTCTACAGTATCCGAATATATTGTTGGGATCGGATCACTATAGTATATAGCTGTCAAACAAACTAGCGAATTCAAATCGACTTAAAGTTCTTTTCACACCCTTTTATGCTATAAATTATGTACCTGTGTAGGGTATTATAGCTTAGGTGAAGTTGCAGTTAACGTGTTTTCTTTTTTTGCATTGCAATTGCCTCTCTTCTTCGTCACCACTAACTGTGGCTGCTGAAAACTCGTAATTTGTACATCGTTCACACAGCGTTGGCCAAAACTCGCATGCACCAACAAACGTGAACGGAGTCATCCAGACAGGAACAATCGCGTTTTAGCGGCCTTTAAGGGCATAACAGCACCCCTGCCTGCCGGGTCACGTACAGGGCCACGTCGGTCGGTCATTAAGGCCACAAGGTGTGCGAGCGTGCATGTCATCATTGAACCACACACTTACCATCAACTACCATTATGGCGCTGAGCGGTGCTAAACGTGTAGTCTATCCATTTTATTAGCATTTTAGCCGCACCTCTGAGTGTTGGCATTCATTGTTCGCCTCGTTCGCCTCGTAATTTCCACTACGCGTATTAAGGAAGCAATTTGTTAGGAAATACCCAGCCAATTGTCGACCGTCTGCAGTCAACAGCTAACAAGTAATTGTTGTGCTTTGTTGTTTTTGTTGTTATTGTTTTTGTTGCCGCTGCGGATATACGCCTTTGGTGGTCGCATTGTTGGGGCATTTCGTTAAGCATTTTGTTATTTATATCTCTCATATTTACAAAATCGTAAATTGAATTCCAAATTATTGCTATTGTTGTTGTCTTTCAATTTGTTGTCTGTGCGCCCATTAAGCATTCTAACGTTGGCATAAAACTGTTTTTATTGTCATTGTTCTGCAGTTATTGCTTCGATCGGAAATTGAGTTAGAAAATTGCCGCTAAGTTGAGTTATTCGCTTGCAAAAATAGCAGAAGCTAGCAGGTTTAATAAGAAAATCTACATTAAAACATGTTTTCCTTTTATATAATGTATAACGGAGTTAATAAAATCGGATTATAAACAATTTAAGTTAGTGTTGTTGCTGTTCTTCCAAGTCCGCTCGATTTATGCGGAGGAAAATGGCTTTTTGTTGTTGTTGTGTAGCTGCATAAAATATTATTTTGATAGTTTAGACGCACGAAAATACCTTTCATTTTAAAAACCCGGTTCACCATTAACCTGTAATAAAAAATTTACCAATCTTTGGGTCTATAACTATATTCCTCCGCTTTTTTTCAACAAAATTGCCCATCTGAAGCTTTAACATTTTCGCATCTTTCTGACAAATTGTTTGCATTTTTCAGAAATCACATTTTTCAGTTTGATAAGTTGATGTCGGTTTAAGATTTCACCCGGTTTCAAAAACTCACAATAACCAAATTCTAACCATTTCCTCAGCGTCAACGATATTCGGCTTTGCCGTTGTTTTGACTGGTTGGCCAGGTTTCATATTGTATATAATTTTTTGGGGTTTGGGTTGTCGTAATTAATACATTTTTCATCACCAATCACAATCCGATGCCTTAACAACTTGCTTTTTTGAACGTTTTGAAACGGCTGCGTGAGTGACTCCCGAAGATTATGCGAGCTTTTGGCACGCTTGCTCAGTTTAAGCATCTTCGCCATAATACATAATACTTCCACCAAATTATGAAGGAATTTTGACCTCCTTTTAAATTAATGTAATGAAGAATAACTCACAGCAAAAACACTTCTTCAGGCAAAAAGTGCGATATATTTGAATGAAAAAAAATTATTGTTCTTCACGCTTCAAATGAAGTGTGTTCATACTACTGAAAAGGATGCACAAAGACAATAGCTTTTTACAGCATATTCGAAATTTTTCTACAACGGAATAATAATCAAGTTACGCCACTTCTTTGTAAACCGCACGAATATAGTTTTAGTCCTAATGTACATCAATAGTAGATCTACTCATAATAGTAGATTATACTAAGTTATTTATATCGTTTTGCACTCTTGTGACTTATTACACAATTTTAAGCGTTCAAGTGCCCAAAAAATTGTGTATTGAACTTCAGTAAGGATTACTGCTCACCTGCTAAATAAGTGTTTCCAACAGTAAACAACTGGCAGAGGTCACATATACTAGTATAATTAAACATAAGTCGATATAATAAAAAGCAGTTAGGTCACTTTAATGAGATATCGAGTAAAATGTCTTGTTATTTATTCTACTGGATTAACTGGCCTTTGCAAGACTGCGGCTAAAACATCTCGGTAGTCTTACCTTTGGCAAACCAGAAGAAAGAGCCGAAACTTGTATTAGCCGTTTCAACTAATTTAGGACAGGCACAAAGCGCTTTGTCAATTTGTAAGAGACTTAGGATCCAGTATATAGAAGTTTTTACATTTTAGTACAAGTTTATTACAACGGATCGGCGTTTTAAGCTGTCCAAGTGAAATGTCTCTCAGCATCGATCTCTCAACTTAAGCTAATCTAACCTATTCTATTATTATTTAATTTTTCCAAAAAAGAGCGGAGAACTTTTACTGAATAACACCGAAAAATATTTGATTGCTAATAAGATTCGAACGAGAGCTTGAAAGTCTATAACTCAGATGAAATAATATATAATATAATATCGCCGCGAGTAATAAAGTAAAACGAATTAGTATCAAATTTCCATTGAGAATTCATAAGGGAAAACCAGATATCCGAAGTATAAGGAGTTTCAGTTTGGAAAAAAGCAGAACAGATATGTGCTTTCCAAAACACTGATCTAACATGGTTGGCCAAGATTTTCCTTTATATATTTAAGGAAGCAGGGAACAGGGTAGTCTTGGTTTGTGATTTCGGCAGATATATTTTTTCTTCTCAACAAAAAAACTTTCCAAATTTGCCGTTAAAATACAAAATCATATTTATATAAAGCAGAGCTATTCCACAAGATCATGAATCCAATTTCATAACAACACTGTCGTTCGCCTAACTTTTACCTTTCAAACAATTACAAACAAAAACAAAGAAGAGAACTATCTGCAATTCATGGCACGTGTTGTAACCAAAACAACGTGGCACACACACACATTTGTGAGTACAGACTTGCAAAAGAATTAATATTTTTTTTTTTGGTTATGAATGTACTCGTATATACGCCAGCAGGATTAGAAAATATCTGCTTAGCGCTTTGAAGACTATCACATAACGGTTCAGTGTAAAAATTATGACAACAGAAAAAATAGCAAAAATAAAACTAAAGATATTAATTACAAAAGGTCTGGCTTAAAAGAAAGACAACAAGCAATGAATTAAGTAAGGCGAAATTGAGCAAAAAGAACTGATAAATATGCGAGACAGTTGTGATGGCTTCATGATAAAATTAAATGTCACAAAATGTCAAGCGAAAATGGCACAATCGAGCGGAAAAAATATAAAAGTAAAAAACAAATATATATATATATTTATAAAGCGGGTTACATTTACACCAACACTTGCTATCGGCGCCAGAAGATTTTGTAGAGCGCATTGCACTCAGACGCCATTGAGCTAAGTGTAAATTAACTAAAAGCTTTTTGTTGTAACTAGAGCGACCGACTTGTTGCTAAGAACACTAGAGAAAGAAAAGCGGTTAGAAAAATATGTGTGTACTTAAAAAACCAAAAGAAAAAATAACAGTTTGTAAGGTGTAGAGTTGCAAATGAAATGTAGTCGTGAATTGTTTAAACTAGAAAACACTATTGGGAGAACATCTAAGAGAGTACTATACAAGTATAGTCTCAATTAGCAATTTAAGATGCATAATTAACTATCGTCTTCGATTCGTGATTCAATCGAAACAATTTACTTGAGGAAGCAAATGTTGCATTGTTTTCAATACAAGAGCGTATATAACATAGCTACTTTCTATTTGTCAGTTTATTTCATTTATATAAGTTGCTTGTTCTTTTCGCCACTCTCCATGTGGAAAGATAGGGTAGCACTTGTATGAGCTTGTAGGTCATACTTTCGTATATTCGAGGCTAATATCTGAACTTATAAAAACTGAAAATTAATGTTTTGGAAGACTTTTAGAGTGTTGAATTTAAACTTCTTTCGAACCTTAACAGGCAATATTAAGTTTGCCACGTTCCTAGAAGGAAATCTCAGAGATCCTATACTATATACTTGTATATATATAAATGTTTAGGGTGACTCGTTGAGTTACCGAAAAATATTTACTATTGTTAAAAAATTATTGGTAGAAACATGGAACAAGAGATTGGTCTCCACAGCCCATACAACTGAATATTTCTTCGCATAAAAGACTATGCAAAAGTTGAAGACCATTCTCTCTGCAATCGGATGATAGGACTTTAAAAATAAATATCGTGAAACCATAAAGAGCACTAAAAGATACATTGATTAAGTTTCAGAGCCTTCCCTTTATGAAAAATATATAATATATTTAAATGTAAAGTTTGACCAACAGAGTTTTCAGGCTATTAAACCATTTTTTACGAGATTTTTCCTATCAAAATTTAAAAGCCACATTTTTTTCTACTAGTTCAGTTATTCTTAAAAATCAGATCTTTCAGATCTATGTGGATATGGATCCTTCCGTCGACCAGAATTAGAATATCTAGTATTAGAATTTAATTTTCACAGAATATCGGTTTAGATAGTAAAAAGTCGATAGCGGAAGGTTAGATTACAAATATTCTATTATGTTAAATGGCATAAAGTATATTAAATATAATACCACTTTAATACGAAATGCCAACTGTTATGTAATTAAGAGCCACAATCGGTTACCACGACAACCATCACAGTGACAACCGCCAATTAAACACAGATAAAAATGAAAAAACATTGCAAAACAATACAGTCCACAGGGCGCAGCGACATGGCGGTATAAAAGAAACACAAATAATATTTTGCTATAATAACAGTATCTTTTTATTGCGGCAATAATAACGAATTAAAGGTGCGAATTGACTGCGGCATGCCAACCTGCTTCTGTAGCTGCTGCCGGACAATGCTGCGGCGCACACCCATATTTTGTGGGACCCGCCCACTACGAGTTCGCGTTACGCTAGAAATGTCAACAACGCCTCACATATCCACATAGGTATGCGTATTTGTATGTATTGAGTACTACACCTGTGTTGCCACATTGTTTTTGTTTTTTTGTTGTTTTTAAGTGAATGGAATATTTTGTATGCAAATATTTATATCTACTTATGTATGTAAGAATATATGTGTACTTATGGAGTTGCTCATTGAAATTGCTTCTAGGACAATAAAATTTGATTTTCTTCAGTTGATTATCTAATAAACAAATATAATAAATAAATAAAATTTTATGCGCAGAACTACGCGCGACAGATGTGGACTTTACCTGAGCAACTCATTATATATTAGGAATAGCACATAATAATTTTTTTTTCTAGATCTTCCGTCCGAAAGTTCCATTACGTCGACTATCATATTCTAAAAATGATACACATATGTAGCTGAAATATATTTTTACCAAAATTATAAAATTTTTGCTATATTAGGTACTTTAACGCTGTTAACAATATTTCTAAGTAGAAGAAATAATGCTCATATATCGAATATTTAAACCCTAAATTGATATTATCAAATTTGTTTGTTTGAAAAATTTAAACAGGTGGCAACCCTTTGTAAAAATATATCTTCAATAGTCTAATATAATCGCAAATCTGTTTAGTTTGCCATCCTTAATTTATTATACTTAATTTATTGTATCAAATTTATTTTTTTGTAAATATATGGTATTTTTTTTCAAAAAATTTTGCGATAAGTAATTTTTATAACAACGTTTAGTTTATAGGTTATATTGTAAAATTTAATGCTCCTAATAAATATAATAAATTAAAAATTATTTAAGTTAAAAAAATTAGATGCAGGTGGCAACCCTTCCATCACATTTCTTCATTTGTAATATTTTTAAACAACTTCTGTTAGTTGTGCTCCTTTATTTTGTAAAATATTTTACTGCATATTTAAAATTGGTGGCAATCTTATAATGGTTGCAATGACAATCGAAATTTAAAAATAAAATAAAAATTTTCAAACCATATGTGCTACAAAAATAATTGTGTTTTTTTTAAATTTATTATATTTAAAAAACTATATATAAATAATAACCTATTTCTTTTTTTTTTACAGAAATATTTTTCAACACAAAATTTGGTAAGATTTTATTTAGTATTTAAAACTTAAAATAACATGATAAGTGTGCTTTAAAAAAACAACTTTGAAAAAACAACATGTGTTTTATTATATTTTTGACTTTATCATTTGAAGTGTCATAACTAATCACTTAAATCTTTAATTACACTTTCGAATCGAAAATAGCAGGGAATTTGGAGTGCAGTGATCTCTGCGAGCTTCGAAACCGGGTGTGAGTCGACTTCGAATATATACCATACTTGTGATTTGGAAATGCAAGGCTAGTTAGAATTTATGGTTACAGATAACGGCGCTTTTATTGATCTATCTACTACGCGTATATAATTATTTACTCACACTTATAGGCACATATATCATATCTTATAAACAGAACATTGAACATTGAAGTGAACTTTGCTCATAGTATTTACAATTATGCCTACTTATCATTGTCAAAGTAAATGTCCACAATAAAATTAATTCATTTAATAATATATACATAAATATGTTTTTTTCTTTTAGGTTGCTCTCACTTTATCTTATAATTGTTTATGTTATTATTTTGATTAATATCAAAACAAAAAAAAAAATACGCATATAAATGTACACTGTGGTTAGGCTCGCTTATTTTTTGGAAAAAAATATTGATTAAATAATAAGAAAAAATTATTTAGTTTTACGCCACATTATACCTTGAACACGGCAATTTAAGTTTGCCACGAAGTTTGTAACAGCCAGAAGGAAAAGCACGCCTGCCTGCCGCTTTTTACATACCCGAACTAGGCTCTCAGTTTTTGATATACCGGTATGAAATTTGGCACACGTCCTCAAGAAGCCGTTCATTTGTCTGATTACTATATTTTTTTTTGCAGGCGTGAAACCCAAGTTACCTCTCAACTTAACTTAACTTACATAACATGACATCATATAACACGACATAAAATTTAAACATACCATACATAACATATGCAATCCAATTCTACAAATTAATCCATTATAATATAATATAAGTATTTCAAAATATGTTTGTTACAAAATTGTTATATTTACGCGGCAACTCTATTCTAAATTTGCATAGATTAAAATGTTTTCTCATAAAAAATCAACGTTAATGTAAAAGTGTTCTTTAAAAAAGCACCATCTGGATTATTTTAAAATTTATGTCTGCTATTTTGACTTGTTGCATCTTTTCATAATACAAATTTAGAAACTTAGAATTTTCCAAACCATATTGTTTCAAGGTTATCACATCTTTTTGTCTTTTAACCATTAAGAATATATATACGATAAAAAATAATATAAGTATAAGACATTTTTAAAAGCTAGAGAAATTTTTGTGAAAGAAAGCCAAACAAATTTAGCATAATCTATTTTTTATGTTGAAATATTGACTTTTTATTGGCTATAATTTAATAATTAATAACAGTAGGGAATAAAAGATGCAGCCACATAATTTTTATATATGTACGAGTTTGTTAATTTTTATGACGGATGTGGAGAGAAGAGAAACATTGTTTGCTTTCCTTAACACAAATACTACAATAGGTCCGTTTATGGTTGTGCTATACGAGTTTGTGTGCATATATCAAAGCAAAAGAGGTTCTTCTTCTCGTGTATACTATACGAATCTGATTAAATAAACTCCTCTGATATTTGTATGTATATTCTACAGAAAGTGAACGCCGTCTCGAATTTGTCTATAAATATTTTTCGGAAAATTGGTGAAAAACAAAGCAGCACAATATCATATAAAAAAAATATACAAACAACAATCTCTACAGTAAATATGTTGAGAAATTCGTACAGCGTCACAAGTAAAAAATAACAAAAAAAAAAAGTAAAAGCATAAGTTGTTCACCGAGGATAAACAAAAAAAGTCTGTGCGATAAACATTTTGACGCCTTACAGCTATTAAGCGGATATTAACTGAAGCTCATAACACACCTGGGCGATAATTGCCGCAATTGAGTTCGAGGTCTTTTCCAGTGTAGCGCTATGCACAGGAATTCACACTAAAGAGTGGTTTGAAAAATCGAAATTTTTGTCAAAAACTTATTTCTTATTAAAAAAAAACTAATTTGAAAGCAAACAATTGATTTTTGAAATTCACAAGGAGAACCCCTTAAGGAAGTCGAGCCATTTACTTTCCCTAAGAAATCTTATATTTTGACTGACATGTATATCATATATATGTGATAATGGATCTAAATTAGAAAAAGAACTAAAATATATTATTATATATATGAAGTTTATTGTCTATATAAGGACTAAAAGAAGGTTTTTAGCACACTTCGTCCAAATTCTGATCAGTCTTTGTCAGTGTCTTGTCAGCGTCACTATTTAAGCTATCCTCATTGCTTTTAGATTTTCTACTGTGATGTATAACAAGATTTTGGAATCTAAAATGGCCTTCGTTAGGAGTATAGTTTTTCTTTTTATGATAAGTTTAGTTAGAGTTGGCCGAGCATTTGGTGGGATGTGAAAGTGCACCAAAACGTGGTTACTGCTATGATCATAGTCTCATTTTTTAACTGATGCCTTTATATGACCCGATCACAACAGTTCTTACACAAATGCAATTTTAACCTATACATTTGATTAAATGTTTTCATTTATAATGACTATGCTGATCAATCTTCCCATAAAAGCAATCTTCCCATAAGAGGTTGCTTATCAACGGCAGAGCGCTTAAAATGCATCATTTATACTTGTATTCACGAGACAGGGGAGTCATTAATATTCACAAAGCGGAGAGTTAAAAATCGATACAAAATCTTTTCCTTGCGATTTTAAAACTTCTTAATTTGTAATAATTAATTGTTTTAATTCTTCCTTACTTGTTACACATTTCAGTTACACTACGGTTCATGTCTCTTTTGTACAACTGCAGCGCTGTAGGACAGCCATAATTATTCTGTACTCGCGTGTGTGTGTATGTGTGTGTAGGCATTCGTCAACATTTATTTTCTCGACTGCTGCCGTGGAAATTTTTAACCGTCCTTTAATTAAATCAGTTACACGTTGTTAACAAATTATCCGAATTACAAAAAAATAAACTGTAAAAGTGGAATTAATGCCGGTCGGAAGCGGAGCGTGTTGACATTAACGGGAAAATTATAAGGAAGTTGTTGCACTGCATGTTTTAAGAGCCATCATTCGCAACTTCAAATGTTGTTTATTTAATGGCATAAATGTTCATTATACGTGAGAAAAAAGGCTACTTCTACAAATATAGTTGGGAGCTTACTTCCTTGATTAAACCATAGTACTTATAAAATATTTAACATCTTAGTTTTCATATTCAAATTTATTTCAGATATAATTCCATTTTGACTTCTCGTATCAGCGAAGGTTCGCATAGAAAATGTATGCGAGATATAAAAAGTCTACTACAGTAAAAATAGTGAAATCATTAAATGCTTAATTAATGGGCATTCTATCGCTATTATAGTACCATTATAGGCTTTTGAAAAAACTTTCGTAGACATTTGTGGAACTTCAGTATAATAATTGAAAGAAATTATAATTATGATGGAAGATCGGTCATATCGTTTTGAGTATGAAAATAAAAACTAACAACCACTGCACACATTTTCTTCCAATATTTAAGGATCACCCTAAGTAACACACAATTGCTGAAAACAATAGTACTCAGACTTTTAAAATAAACATAGAAATTTTGGTTGAAGAAACTCAAAATTTGTTTGCTGTTTCTCAAGCATACGTTCAAAAAAAACTTGAATTAATTTTCTAATATAAAAGATATATATTTTACCTTTTTCCTACACTAAGTTGCGCCACCAAGGAAACGGCGAATAAATGGTGAAGAGAAATTTTAAAATTACTTACTTGGTCGGCAATTAAATGAGGATAATCAGCAAGCGGTGAACGGCCAACGGTAATTAAGGCAACGCGTACAAATTAAAAAACTTTGCAACATTTCTCTTTTGATCTATGTGCGGGGAGCGGGATTAAAGCCAGCGAACCAACAATAAAACGAAATGAAATAAGCAAATACAGAAACAGTGTTACATACTTCTCTTATATGTATGTAAAACTGTAACTACAAAGTACAATTGCACAACGCTTTAAAGCGACGAAAGATCAACGCCCGACAACCGAAGGGAAGCGAGATGCTAACGATGAAAGGCCGAAACACAAAACTTTTTATCGAACACATTCAAAAAGTAATCAAAGTTCTCGGAAAATAGCAAAATGTAAGTTAAGCGATTATTTCTAAGTGTGTGTGTGTGTGTGGCTTGCAATATTATAGCAAACTGAGAAAATTGACAGCTGCCAAATGTGATTGTTGTGGTGTTGTGTGTGTACGAGTGTGTTGACTTGGCGTCCCAGTCCAAATAAATAACCATAAATCTTCGATCGTTGTAGCGTCAAGATAAAATGTTGGCGAGCGTGTATGCCTACACATATACAAACACATGAATAAGCATAAAACCAAAGCAGCAAAAAATTCATGCGAATTCGATACATATACTCACATTTCACATTCGAATTTCGCCTTTATGGCTCCGTGCGTGTCTGCACGCTTGCTCTCCGCTCAAATTTCGACGAATGTGTTGCATGCAACTTGATGGAAAAATCAATACAAATATTCTGATGAAAGCACATCACGCCATCGCAGCGATATTCTATTCATAAGGATCTGTAAACAAATCGCTATATGTGTGTATATAGATGTGTTAGTAGTTTTATTACCGTGATGCTCAAATTCATATACGTATATGTGTATGTGCATGCGTGTATATTGTAGCATGATTGTATAACATAACTGCCGACACGTTTTAAGAAACAAACAAGCAAGCCATCAAAATTGAATTTTTGCACACACACACATATGAATCCTAATATGTATATATATACATACGAACACACAACTACATGCATACATTCACACATATATTCCCTTTTAAACATCCCTGTTATGTTTTCCACAGCCATCGACCACAAATTGACGTTTGTGGCGTTTGTGGCGTTGACAGAAATTGGTGTTTGTCATGTTAGCCTGTGTGCATGCTAGCGCTTTGACGATTTTATTATACAAGATGTAAGAAAAATATTACAAAACGTTTGAATTGTGTGCTAAAGATGTGAGTGAGAGGTTTTTGGCTGTTCAGTAAAGCAATTAGGTCTCACAGGCGTCTGCGTTGCGTGCTTAACTGCCACTCTATTCATCGTGACTTCAAGTCACGCTGAAGGAATATTGCGGAACATATATCACAAAATACTACTTGCCGTCTGGTGCCTGTCTAAACCTGGTGATAAACGCAATTTTCTTCGATAACTTAAAAAAATAGAACAATCTACGAATTAGACTTTCAAAAAGCATTATTTGGACAAGTTTTCAGAGCTGTTAATAATTGTATCTTAAACTATCTAAAAGTTAAGATTTTTTAAAACCTTGTATAGAGTTATGACGTTATTGCGTCACAGGATTGATATTTGGAAAGTATTTTATTCTCTTCAAAGTGAGACTTGTATTTCATATTTGGTTCAAAAATATTATTTAGAGAATTTGTAGTAAAAATTAGCTATTAGTGTTTTTAAACATGTTTTAGTATCAGCTTTAGCTTTAAGAAGTTGATATGTTGCTCTCTACAATCTTAATTTTTGGACGTTTCCAACTATTCTGAACTCATAAGACTATCATACTTCTACAAAATATTGAGGTTTGAGGAGCACAAGAAATAAATCTTCGATAATAATTAGTCATTGGTTTTTGTATCAATGTATAAGGCTTCTGAGAGTCGAATGTTTTTGCAATAAGTGGAACGCATAGTAAAAAAATGTTAGCTAAAAAGTGTACACATACATACATACATTTATATCAGCTTATTTCTACGAGTAGCGGAAATTTAAGTCATTTGCTGTAGGATCAAAAAAATCTGGAACCCAGATCAAAATGTATTGCTACACACACACGAATTAGTATCAGAAATAAACCGCATTATAGGGTATCCCAAAATGTCTCAGTTATTTCGATTGTGCTTGCGCATAAGTGCTTGTTGTTATCTAGATACTTTCAGATTTTATTAACCTTTATTAAGCTAACGCGACTACAAGCTCAAGTAAACACATACACACAAACATAATATGTACACATGTGCCGTTATTTGAGAAAAAAGAGGATTATTTTTTTCCACTAAGACAATCTGCCGCATTTCGTGCGCAGAAACATAAATCTTATTACATCCTTAGCGACGCATGAGATATTTAGCAAGAAACGCATAGCGAACGAACCAAGAAAACAGCCAGCAACAACAAAATTAGCCAATTTTAATGCTTGTATATTATCTGGGCGAGCTGCGAGGCGGTGTGAGAGTATAAACATCCTGTAGATACTTCATTGAAATGATTACATCTAAATGAGTGTGTGAGATGTGTGTGATGTTACTACGATGAGTTAGTATAAATGTCTGTAGGGCTGGTAGGAAAAAATTTATGAATATTTGACTAATAGAGCTGAGAGGTC
This sequence comes from Bactrocera oleae, assembly GCF_042242935.1. Taxonomy (NCBI): domain Eukaryota; kingdom Metazoa; phylum Arthropoda; class Insecta; order Diptera; family Tephritidae; genus Bactrocera; species Bactrocera oleae. The sequence continues at coordinate 67,427,114 of NC_091538.1, forward strand.
AAAATAAAAAATAAAAAGCAGTTACATTAAAATATAATAAAATAACACAAAATAAATAAAAAAAAAGTAAATTAAATAAAAGTAAAATTAAATAAAATGAAATGAAATTCAATGAAATAATATACAATAAAACTAAATTAAATTAAATAAAAAATAAATAAAATAACACAATATAAAAAAAATAAAAATTAAATTAAATTGAATTTAAATTAATATAATTTATTTTAAATAATATAAAATAAAAAAATGAAATATAATAAAATAAAAATAAATTAAAGTTAAGTTAAATAAATTAAAATAAACTAAATCAAATTACATTAAAGTACATTAAATTAACTTAAGCATAAATTTAAATAAAATTGATTAAAACAAAATAAAATGAAATAAAATAAAAATAAAACTACAATTAAGATATGTACTTGTATATGTATGTATATATTTTATAGGTTATCCGACGTGTTCAAGGCCAAAATAATAAAATAGAATAAAGGATTAAAACAAACATTATAAAACAAGAAAACTATATTCATTCAGAACTGAAAATAAAAAAATTACCCCTTAGATGTAAAATTATCAATTAAGCCAATACCTTCACCTATTCCTACATGGTGCACTTGTTTGTGATGCTTACAAGAATATAACACTTAAGTATGTATGAGAACAAGCGCTGCATGTTATTGCATTATTAGTGGACTCTTATCGTTGTCGCACACAAGCCTTGCGAAGATTATTCATGTCATTACACACACACACACATACAAGCATATATACATGCATACAAACCAAATTATTTACATTTATGCACCGCATTACCGCCTTTCTTTGATTGAAAGTGTGAGCTGCCGAGAATTTGATGATTGATGGTGTGACATTACCTGCAGGCGGCCCATGACAGCAGCTAATTGCGAGCGCTAATCTCAAGCGTGATAACTTCATTTGGGATTTGTGCTTAAAGCTTCTTAGTTCCTTTAAGCTGTATATATATATGTATTTAGCTGTATAAATACACACTTCGTTAACACTTAAATGTTCTTAAACATTTATTACTTATATTGTGCAATAATTCGATAAGCAGTTCGGAAATCATATTAGTTTTTGTAACGTTTAAAATTCAATTTCCAAAATCCAATGTCTGTATCATTTACAAAATTCAAGGCTTTCACCTTCGAAGTCTACTCGTTGCTAAACACGAATTCATAAAATTCCACGCGCGTTCTAAGGTTGCGTATACGCACTGGTCGCGTAGGCGGTTTGTTGGCAAGGCAATGTGCTCTTGAACTGTAAAAGAAATGTCAGTTTGGCAAAAAGAAGAAAAGAAAAAAAATTACAACAATGGAATTATTCAATTTGCGCAAAGATGCCCACGGTTGTTGTTGTTGTAGAATATATGAATTTCTGTATTACAGACTATGGAGTGACAAGCTGTTTATTTGGAAATGTGTACAAATGAAGGATTTTCGTTATATTTCTGAGCCGATATTAGGCCTCGATGTGTTTACGTGTGCACACAAACACACATGTGCATATTATTTTATTTGCGCATATGAATAAATAAATAAATTAGGCATATTTGAAATTCAGATAATGCGCGTTTAAGGCTTTTTATATTTTGTATTGTGTCTTCTTTCGATTTTTTCATTACACACATAACTGCATATGTATGCAGATATACCTACAACTATATATATATATGCACGCCACGTGTGTTTTACACATTGTTATTGTAGCATTTTGTATAAAAATTTGTTCATAAATTATTTATAATTTAATTCGTATAAATTTTGTTGAATTTAAGTCGTTCATATTTTCTTCATAAGCAAATGTACACATTTTTAAGCGATGATATCTTGGCACTAACTCTATCACAATTTTAATTGTTGCTTGACCAGGAAATTTTAAGTTTTCTGGTGAGTCTTGATTGCCTTTACTGAAATATAAGTATTTATTACTCATACATTTACATAAATTGTGTATTTTTTTAAAATTTTTTTTACATACTTATATTATACTTGTATTATATGTTTCGATACAATATTTATTATATATATTTAGAAGACTTTCAATAATGACTTACAGTATTTATTTTCAATCCACTGGACACAACTACTTTTTGTTCAATCAAAACTTTGTAGAGATTGTTGCGAGCTTTAAGCTTATTCCTATAATATTTTGTCAGTTATCTGCTGCTTAGTTGTTTTTGTTTTTTGTTGTGTGTTAAAAAACCAAAATTCTTATAAATCGAAAAAAGACATTAACTTCAGCAGCATCAAAGCCATTCTATACACCTTAGCTGCCTCTTGAAGAACAAAAGACGTTTGCAAAATTTCGGATCGATAACTCATAAACTGATAAACTAGTTCGCATATATACTGACAGATGGACATGGCTAAATCAACTTCAGTTCACCACGCTGATCAAAGTAGGACATAAAAGATTTGAGATCAAACTCGAATCAGTGAATGTGAAAAACGGTCCCTTAACTAATCTGTTTGGTCCGCCGGTCCCTCAGTCGGACTTTTGCAATCATTGCCTGTGAATTTGCTTGTTTAAAGAACTTGTCTTTTTGTTAGTTCAGATATATTCTACAGTCTAGAATGATTGTGCCGAAAGTTTATGATTATGATTTTTTTTGATATTTAGTGATGCTTTTCTCAATAATATACTACTATTTGACGTACCCTAGATATTATGAATAGAGTTGTGACTTTCAGAATCTCTGCCCTCATAACTATACTCACTCGTGGTTGTTAATTTATAATTTTTTTTTCTTTGCCTAGCCTGAGGGTAAAATCTGTAGATTATAAAAAAAAAATTTTTGGACAAAAAAAAATTTTTTTAACATCTAGATGAACAAGAAAAAATAATTTTTGGTTTAAACTTCTTACATTTATATAAAAATGTTTTAAAGAATTAAATTTATTTTAACGCTTAAGGAACGCATGTTGTCGTTTAAGACTTTTTTAAACTCCAATAATGACACAAAATTTTTTTTTAACTTTTAATTGGCCAGAAAGAGGACTCTCCACAGCTTCTAGAACACTTATCAAACAATTTTTACGAAATAAAAATTTGAACACGAAAATTTACTTTAAAACTGAGTAGGCCGGGCCGGGTCCGGCCTTTAGATGTTAAAAAAAACTTTTGGTTTGTTCAACCTTCTTTTGTCCTTTACCCTTAGGCTAAGCAAAAATTAATAGCTTAAAAATTTTTCCACCACCAAAATATTCAGATATATTTTTCTCTTTTTACCTCTTTCTCGACATGCTAAATGGACACTTTACAGACCACATCTAAAGTATAACTAACGGTACCATTTTTTTTACTCCTTTGCTTATAGCAAATTTCACTGCAAGTGTTTCACCCTCTTCCTACATTAATATTTTTCTTGTATTACGCTAACACCTTGTCCTTCTTGAGTTACAAAAATCTCACTAACGAAGATTGCGTTGTTAAGTTCATAAATTCATTATCTGCATAGTTTTTCGCACACGATTAAATGTGCGGTAATGAAAACTTACGTCCCGTTAAACCAAAGCCAAATTACAAAATCTCCTTGCTGCGTCAAGTGCTGCCATCAAGGACGCTACTGAATATGCATTTGAGCCGATGGAAATCGCTGCACGCGCTTAGCATCACTCCAACTAACGCGAACGGACTCAAACTTCTAGCGAATGATTATACTTTTCGCTTTAATACACGTAAATACATTAGAACTATGAGTTTTCGCTAAAGCGAAATGCAATAAAGTGAACTTGACTTGCTAATGCGTTGGCTAAAAGCGCGTTGAGGTTCGGAAATGCAAATGGAAGATGTATATAAAAATGTGTGTATATACTACGAATCAGCGGTGCATGTGTATGTGTGTGTATTCTAGGAGTCACCTGTGTATTTTTGTGTGCAGCAGCAACTAGAACCAAATATGCATTTTGAGTTATGTTGAAAGTGTTCAACTGACTTTTGACGCGTTGAGCTATAACTGAGCGCGCATTTTCACTTTCAGCTTTTCTGCTGGCACCAGCGCCTTATCAATACACTCAAGTGGCAACAGAAAAATGCTGAGATGTGTGTGATTGAAGGAAAAGCTGTGTGGCTTGTGTATTTGTATCTTTGACTCGTTTACACTTCGTTGCTGCAAAGTTGCGCGTAATTTCTTGAAGAAACTTGCTTACAACTACAACAACATCAAGTATTCATAATATTTATGCATGAATGCGTCAGAGCATTTTCCAATGTTCACAGAAATGCGCAAAAGCTCAAAACATATTGCTCAACCACGCGTGCGGAAAATGAATTTAAGCGGTCGGGTCGATTTATGTGTGTGGGTGAGAACTATACATCTGCCAACGTGGTTCTCTATATTGATCGGAAGGATAAAAGCAGCGAAACTCTTCCAAGTGAACATTAAAAACAAGAAAAAACGTGAACTTCGGCACCACAAAAGCTACAATACCTTTCCCAGGTGCATTTCTTATAGTAGTAAGGGTATACATAATTTTTTTTTTTGAGTGTGATCGGTCAGTTTGTATGGCAGCTATACGCTATAGTGATACGATATCGCTGGTCCCAACAAAGAGCAGGCTATAAGTGAGAAAAGGACATGTGCAATATTTCATATCGATATCTCAAAAACTGACGGACTAGTTTGTGTATATGCAGACGGTCAGACAGACGAACATGGCTAAATCGATAGGGATTCCAACAACTCCTTTTGGGTGGTACCAATTTTGTGACAAACTTAATATACTCTGTTTAGGGTATAATAAATTGATATTACATTTTTTCATCTTAGAACACCAAACAAAGTATTTTCTTTGCTCCACTATATTTTCCGCGCGTTGAAAACGTTTTACATCTCCATAGGGAGTTGTCTTGTGTCACATTTTGTATGGCTTTATGCGCACACTTAACGGTCTGTGGAGGCAACACGACTTTATGGGAATGAGAAGCCAACAAGAAGATGGAAGTATAACGAAACGCAGCAAGCAGAGAAATAAAAATGAGCAATTCTGGCAAACTTTCTTCAAATGTCATTTGCATGACAAACAATCGTGTGGCATGAGCATGGATTTAAGTACATATATATAAATAGAGATAGGTTTTAATATACTCAAATACATATGCATAAATGAGGGCAACATGACAAGACGAGGAGCTTAGGTTGTTTTGTGTAACCCGAAAGCTTTAAGCAAACCGACTGTATCCCTTATTTGCAGCATTCTCTGTTGGCGAGTCCACGGACCCCAAAGTGGTGTGTAACTTTCTTTTATGGTGCCTAGAATTCCAAATTCCATACAATCGGCCGTATGAGAGAAAAGTGGTCATTGAAGAAAACTTTCACAAATTAATTTGTATGCATTTTTGTGCAATCTAGTGATCGCTTTGAAGATAAAGTAAGGAATGTATATCAATTTCATACCCAGCTGAAATATTTTGATCTGCAAATAATTTCTCTTTTATTGGGTTCTATATTTTGAATCTTGCAAAGCGCCGAAATTACAAATATTTACAGTTTAGATAATTTAGAATTTTTAAGTTGTGCTTGAGTATAAGAATTTCGAATTATAAAACTTCGGATCTGAAAATCTTAAATTAATAAACCTTTTAATATTAGTTCCGGTTTTGTGGGTACTAAAAATTTCCGAATATCATCCTTTTAAAGCCTAGTGTTTTTAAGTTTCATGAATTTTTAAAATTCCGAATTTCAATGAATTAGAATTTTCAAACATAAAAATTAAAAATTTTTTTTTTAGGAAAAATTATTTTTGAAACTCATTTAAACATATCTTAAATTGGGACTTATATTCAGAAACTGGGAAAGCGTTTGGCTGCTGACACGCAATTAAAAGGATTTGCAGTTTTGAAATTTTTTAATTTTTTTAATTTCAAAGTAAGTGAATTTGTGAAAAATTTCGAAGTTTGTTTTTTCTGAATTTTTAAATTTCAAATTATTGAACTTCGAACTAGAAACAATTATGTAATTTATATGTATATTCTATAGGAATTAAGACTTTTCGAACATTACCTTTTTAAAGTCTAAGTGTTTTCGAAAAACATGAATATATTAAATTTTGAAATTCAAACTTTAGAATTTTCAACGTGAAAATTAAAATCTGATCTTTTGGAATACAAAATTTTCGAACATCAACTTTTCAAAATATAAGCAAAGCTCTTGGCGAATGACACCATTAAGCCTTGGTAACTGATAGTAGTCATTGTGCATATGAAGTCAGAACACGGGAAATTCAAAAATTCACTTACTTATCAGCGTAACTTAGCATACCATATGTATATAACTTACAATTCATTTACATACATACTCAAATATGTTTGTATGTATATAACTGCACAGTTGTGAGTTGCTGCAAGCATAAGTGACGGCAAATGTTTTAGGATAATGTACTTGCCTAAAAAGTTGGGCTTATTCCAATATATTCAAGGCTTACGAAAAAAGTTAGCTTAAGCTAGCCTTTTGGCTTTCAGTTTATATGACATGCACGAATGATTACCGACAACAAGTAAATGGATGCTTCTTGTGAGAATATTCAAACAAAATAGTATATGGCTAAGCTAATTTTGCATAGAGTGGGGCTTAGGCTTTAAAAGGAACAGCTAGTTTCTTTCATTGTGTGCTCCTTAAATTTCTGTTTGATAGCTAATGCCGGCTGCTGCTAGTTAGAGGGAGGGCTAGTTAGCCATATTGCATATTTTTCAAAATTATAAACTTGTATCTTAAGTATGGACACTGTGAATAATGATTGAAATCAAGAGCAAGATCTCAACAATTTACACTCTCTTTAAACGGAATCTTTTTATTTTGATATTAAAAGTAAATAAATTAAAATATTTATTCTAATTCTGATTATCGTCCTGATAAAAAGAGTCATCAGCTAATGAATTTTGAATAAATAAAATTTTAACGCCAAAATCTATTGCTTAACATTGGTACACACTACAAGTACAACGCTTAATATATACACACACATTGCCACATAAGCAGCAGAGGAGTACTTTATTTGAAATCACAGTACACCGAACACACACACATTGACACTTCTGCATACATAATTGGTGCCGAGCAATTAACAGAGAGTGCGTCGTACACAAACACGCACACATCTACAACAATATAAGTGAACGGCATATTCGCAGAAAACCGGAAACAAACATTCCAGCACTCACGTCTTCATAAATTGCGGCACAAACATCCACTTACACATACGAGAGTTTTGGTGCTCACACCACTACAGATACGCATATTCCCCATATATGCTTTTATACAGCACAAAGTATTTATTCTAGCTAATTGCCTGTAAACTTATTTAGTTTTCCAAACATTTCTGCAAATGCACACATCTACACATACAGTTTCACTGTTGTTGCTGCACTGTTGTTTACAAACAAATATATTAAACAAGAGTTGGTTGGCCGATTGTGCATAAATTAATTGTAAAACACTTTCACTTGGCAACAGCAGCTACACCTTCTAATTAGTGTTTATTTATGCATATTTATACGCCGTTATGTGTGCATTTGCATATTTGTATATGTGAGTGTATTTGTTGTGATTGCAATTCGCATAGGCGTGAATATGTTTGAGAGCTGGTGCGTAAATATGCAAGATGATTGAAATATTTCCACGTTTGCATATTTTGTAGGTTGAATTATTTTTTTTCATTCAAGGCGAATTTAAAGATGAAAAATGAAATTTAATTAATAAAACTTTGCTACAAGTACCAGCATTGGTAAAGACCACAAGAAATTTGGAAAAAACACATTCTTAAAAGAAGAAAATAATTCCAAATTTTCAAATTCGAACATGAAAATTTTCAATTTCGAAAATTTTGAACTTTTAGTATTTCGAAATTGGATTTTTTACACATTTGAATTTTGAAAAGTTCGAATTTGGTATTTTGGGTTTTCGTAATTTCTATCGTAAGCTGTTTAAACACAAAAATATTTAAATTCGATTTTTAGGAACTAAGCATTTTGGAACAGCACTCGTTTGCCAAGTGTTTTCAAAATTCTTGAATATCCAAAGAGATAAAGTTTTTCAGAACTTTCGTAAATCTCGAAGTTTTTGAATTTTCGAAAATTTTGAATTTTGCAATTTTCGACATTATAAATTATGATACCATGTACTATTTGTACAGTTTAAAACATTATTTATGAAAAATTCTCAATCCAAATTTTCAAACTTTCGTATTTAGGAGCTTGGAATTTCGATTTTATTCAGTTTCGATTTTTTGCAATTAAATATTTCAGAACATCGACCATGTTTGTCTAAGTCTACCCGAAGCTTTTGAATTTTTAAAGTTTTCAGAATTTTTGGAAATTAAATTTGGTATATTTGAATTTAGGAATTTTATATTATGGAATTTCGAATTTTAATATCCTGTTAAATTCAAACATAAACATTTTAAAATTCGACTTTATGGAACTCAGAATTTCTGAACATCTACTTTGTGAGAGTCTTTTCTCACATTTTTAATTTGCATATCATGTATTTTTGTAGTACAATTTTGAAACTTGAAATTTTTGACTTTCGAAATATATGTTTCGGGAATTTCGAACTCTTAAATTATTAAAAATTAAAATGTTCAATTTCGAACTGTTTGAAGTGAGAATTTTCAAAAACCAAAATTTGTGGAGTTGAAGTCTTCTTACAGAGAACTTCATAACTTCGAAGGAGGTGGTTACCAACTGGTGAACTGTTTTCGGTTATAATAATACAATAGTATAAATATTTTATTGAGGAAATACTGTTTGGGTCCCAACATGAAAGAATTTGATTTAATATTTGCTTTGATTTTAAGACTTTTGGCATTTCCACGCTCCTAAAACAATAATTAATATGCCAAAGTAGGAAAAATTATAAACAAAATTTGTTTAGTATACCTGTAGGCGCACAACTACTCTCACCAACAATGTCTGTATAATTAATTCAATATTATTGTCTCTTAAAATAATATTGATTGCCTTCCAGTTCAGGGAATATATCTGCTTGAAGCTCTTTCTTCTATAGTCTACGCAACTTCCGGTATAATTTCTCCTCGCCAATACTATGATTACACTCTACCTTTGCTTATTTGCTTTTTCTTCTTTTCGTTCACTTCAAGCGAGTGAGGTAATTTAATTTGTTGCTTTTGCCCCTGCAACCTGTTGACATATTTCCCGTAATTTCCCATTGTGGCATTTGTCGATTGTCGATTATTGATTGCTGTTGTTGTTGTTGCTGTGCTTCGTAATTTTGTGGTTATATGTATGGCAAGTTTGAAATATACTTATTTTTATTTCGTTTGCATTTTTCCACTTGTGTGCATTGCAATTTTACAAAGAAATATTAAATTTTTCATTGAAATTAAAAAAAAAAATTACTAATTTCTCATAGATATACATGCCATGGACTATTGTGGGTGCAAAAAACGCATAAAATATTATTCTCAGTATCGTATGCTATGATTGGAAATGAATTTTGTGGTTATTGAAAGGAAAATTAATAAAATTCATAAGAGATATGAGAAAATGTGATGTGCGTAATGCTCTAATTCAATTGCATACCTTTTTTATTTGTTGCAGTAATCCACTAATGCTACACGCACTTTTTTATTTGTAAACACTGTATGTCTTTTGAAATTGAAGCCCTCAAATTTATTTACTTTTGTCTGAAATTTGAATTTAATATTTATCTTGATAGTTATTTGTTCAATATATGCGCAATTATTCAAATGTGTGGTCAAAACACCAGATAGACTTAGTCAGGGTAAGGCCCAAAAGGAAAGCATTACAAGCTCAGTCTTCTACATCATTTTTCGATATCGATCTGAAATTTGGCACACGTCCTTTGCTCTCCAAGAAGCTGCTCATTAAACGGAACCGCTGATATCGGACCACAATACGATATAGCTGCCATACAAACTAATGGTTTAAAATCAAATAATTGTATGGAAAATTTTTTTTTTTTGACAAGATACCTTCACCAGCTATGGCACGGATGATTTTCTAAGGCCGTGCTACAATCTCAAAACATATTGCTCAGACCACACTACCATAGTATACCTGCCATACTATAGCTGCCATACAAACTGACTAACCAAAATCAAGTTTTTGTATGGAAAACTTTTTGATTTGACGATATATCTATATTTTGGAAAGAAATTTTATTTGAGTCAACGCCACATTCAAATTGACCACCAGGTGCTATCTGAATAGTTTTTCCATCGATGCAGGGGAAATCCAAGATTTTATTTTACTTTCGGAAATTTGGTGTCAGTAAAGACCAGTACGTAAGTTTTTCATACATATATCTGTTTTGTAGTCTGAAAAAAACAAAATCTTAAAAAAGCTTAAACTATAAAAATCAATAATATATACATGTATTTTACAATATATATATTTTTTGCTCTCTTCACAGTACCATATGAAAATGACATGCTGAATTGGCACTAAACACAAACTTTTATCGTGAGTACATGAGCAATTTTTTTTGACAAATTAATGACACTAGATTCTCAATTTACGCATACAATCAATTGCAGTTCGCAGTTTATTTTCATTATTATAAAAGTGCTTGCTGACGTGACATTATGTTTCGATTTAAGAACTAATAAAAATATTTAAATAGTCATTCCGCTGTTTTACAAATCATTCGCTTGTAAAGCAACTCAATCAGGAATATGACGAGTCATCTAGAATTTTTTATATTGTTTGAAAATATAGTGACATTTAGCTTTGACTCAGTTTTACAAGCGACTCCCTACAAAGTGGCTATAGAGCAAAGAAATGATAAATAAATTTTGACATATTTGGTTGGACACAACGAAAAAATTTCACACACTCTTATTTTTAAACTTTTCGCTCATAAGCTAAACAATTTTCTGTGTATTTTCTGTGTGTTTACTTTTTGATATTTTTTTCTCTTCTAAGAATTGTCGTTTCCTTTAATTTTTATTTGGTCAGTTGGAGGTAAAAGAAGTTTAAGGTAAACAGTACTAACACGCATCTATATGCTCACAACAACAAAGAGTATTAGAAGTTTAAGTGTAAATTTTCGTAATTCGCAGCATACTTTCAGGCGTTCGCACGTAAGCTTCAACACCCACGCACTGACACGTGTACACTCACAACTATAACTTATGAATTTTTGTTCGTGTGAGTCTTTTCACTTTTCTTTTCATGCGCACATTCGCATTGCAGATGCTTGATTTGAGTATGAAATGTGGCGCCACTACTTCTTTAAAGCCATAACTTTTTTTACGTTTTAAACTTGCGCGTTGTTTTTCCGTTGTTTCTCCCATAACAACTTTTATTTTAATTTTGTTATCTCCCTTGTTGCTCTTTAATTTTATACGTTTGGCGCATTTTAAAGCATTTTATTCTTTTCCAGTACATACACGTAGACATAAACAAAACATACTACCACTCAAGGTGCATGCAAACCCTTAGAGATTGTCATATTGCCTTCGGAATTTGTTATATAATACTTTTTGCTTTTGTTTTATTTTATTTGCACATTTTTACAATCGCTCTTTCGTTCCGTTGCTAAAATTGCGGCCGAATTTGTTTAACTTCCTTTGAAATTTTTGAATGCTCCGATTTTAATTGCTGCTAGCATGTTCTGCCACAGGTTTCTTTTAGAAGTTGATAAAGCTGTTGAACTTATTTTACGGGTAAGTTGATTCCACTCTAGAAGTGGAATTTTATATATGTATGTTTAAATTTAAAAATCACTTTAATTTGCAAAAAGGTGGCAAGACTTTTAAAACTTATTTTTGATATGAGCCTTTACAAAATATTTTTAATTTTATGTTTAGATTGTAATATTTTAGTTACTTAGTCCATGAATATAAAAATGAAACAGGTGAACACATTCTTAAAAAAATATTTCCAAATGGAAATTTTCCAAAACTCTTTAATTTAACACTCATGTGACAATAATAGATATATATTTTTAATTTTAATTAATTTAAAAATTTTATCAGATGGCAACTCTTTCAAAATAATGTATTTTAAATTTTTATTATTCTACGGTTTGCAGCGATTTTGCATACAAAGTTGTATACAATTTTCAAAAAGGTGGCAACTCGCTATTTTTTTTATTTGAAACTAAACGAATTTTATATGCAATTGTAAACATTTTCAAAACTCTTTAACTTAAGACAAATTTTTATATTATCTTCAATTTTGATTATTTAAAAAATTAAACAGATGGCAACTCTTCAAAATAATTTTTTATTGCTTAATTTTTCTTCAGTTTGTAGCGATATATTGAAAAAATATTTAAAATTTTCTAACAGGTGGCACTTCTAATTTTATATTTTTAGCCAAATAAATTTAGAATTTTACGCCAGCTGTTTACATATAGGCTTTTCTCTCTTTTAGTACATAGTACAGTCTTTATGTACTAAAAGAGTCTTTCATCCTTCGCCTACAAAAGTAATTTTTGAAAATTTTGGTAAACATTTTTTTTATTGTTTAAGGTACATTACTTAATTCGTCTCATTTCTATAGTAACATATAACAAATTTTCAAAAATTACTTCTCTATTAAAATAACTCTCAAATTATTAGTATCTCCAATAACTACCAACACCAATTAGTATATGCACCCACTTAATTATTTGAAGCATACAATTGGGCGTACAGTATGACGTGCTTGTGCCGCTGACTTATGAGCGCGATAAACAAATGCGACGAAGTAATGAATGATGAAATGAAAAGAAGAATTTCAGCAGTGTTTGTGGTACGCTTTTTGTACTGTTAAAATGCACACACACAATAACAAAAACAAAAAATATTTATCAGATGACTTTGTATGTAACGGTGCTTAGCGTAGCTGGTTAATTACACAATGTTGTAGACAATTTAGATAAATAATAGTTAAATGTAGAAAACGTGGCGTAAAACTCATATTTCATATTTGCATTCAGTGCTAGCACTTAAGTAGCTAGAGCAGTGAAATCAATCATACGCCGTGGAGGCTAAGATATTTACATACAGTAGACTAGTACGCTTTATTAGCCCATAAGGCAAGGAATTTTGAATTAATGGAAAGAAATAATTAATTAGAGAGCAGCAATAATTAATTTAACTAACACTCAAAGAACTTGAATTGAATTAAATAAAAAAATTAAATTCATTTAAATTGAATTTGCATAACAAAATTGTGCACTTTTTCGGTACTTTCCCTTCAGTTGGAAAAAATATACTTTTTTTGTTAACTCATCTAATGAATAAATGATACAAAAAGCTGTGCATATACAATGCTAAATCATTAAAGTGTGTAGTTGTCTCTTCAGCCACCGACACATCCGTCGCTGCTGGGTCCGTCACGTCGCTGCTGTCAACAACAGACTGTTTGTCGGTCAATCATATAGTCATTGCATTTAACAGTCGGAATGGTGCGACTGGCACGTGCATGTACACGAAACAGCGGAGATTTGAGATAAATTATGTGCTGTGATGACTTACAAATTTGAATAATATGGCTGCGATATATTAAAGCATGGCGTAAAATGCGTGTTGACGGAGCGATTTAGGTTACAAAAATTTTGTCAGTTTAAATAAAATAATGTCTGCTGAACGGCTTTTATTATGTTTTGGAGTAAAAACAATTTTTTTTTTTTCTGCCTATGAGCGAAAGAATGTTTTGATGTATTTTCACAGTTTTTAAAAATATCAATAAATAGTTTTCTCTTCTCAAACTCAAATGTATAAAACTTGCAACTAATGTTTTTTTTTTTAATTTTTCTTTTAATAAACAGCAAGTTTTTTCATAATCATTTAAAGCTTAATGTTATTTGCATATATGTGGCAACCCTGTGATGAATGTTTTCTTAAAATAATTTTAAAATTTATATTAAGTTAAGTTGTATAATTAAGTGTTTTTTTCACAATTATTAATCGCTAAATTATATGTTCATACATTCCTGTATATAGTATATGTGGCAACTCTAGGACGAATATTTTTTGAAAATGATAAACTTAAAATTAATTAAACCTGATGTGATGAATACTTTTTACCAAAATCAATTTTCTAAATTTTCTCCAAAAATTGCTAAATTTTATTTTCGTATGTATATGCTGCAACCCTGTTACTTATATTTTCTTAAAATTTTTCCTCTAAGTTTTAATAAACTGTATTTTTTCATAATCGTTAATTACTAAATTTTATACATACATATATGAAATATGTGGGAAGCCTGTGACAAATATTTATTAACAATTATTTTTGAATAATAAGCTTAAAACAAATACAGCTTATTGTTTGTGCTCAAATTCTCTTTTCGAATACCAAAGTAGTAAATTCTTTCATGTACAAACATACATATAACAGGTGGCAACTCTTTTTATAAATAATTGTAATATTGAAAAATATTTGCGTTTTTAATAATATTTCAGCCAATTCTTTACTAACTTTTCTTCCTCCGACTAAGATGAAGAATAAAAATATTTGGCAAACCTGTTTAGATATAAAGTATGTCGCAAAAAAAAACAGCGTATACTCGTACATATATTTTTTCAAAGTTAAAATTATTTTAAATATGTAAAAGTATTCTTGAATCCCGTTTAAAATAATTATTTCAAAATATTTATTTGACTAACTTTGTTAACTTTTCTTGGTAAATATCTGTATTCTAAATATTATTCTTTCGACCCATATAAGCTAAGTATTTGTAAATAACGTTTTCCAGATTTTCTTGTATTAATAAGTTTGAGTTTATTGAGTTAAAATCTTAATGCTTCTGTTTATTTATTACTCAAAATAACGGTTATTTATAAACGACTTAAAATAAAAGAAAAGCGAACTTTCTGTAATTATCCACATCAAATCCTCAATATAGCCCGCTTTGGGAAGAAAAACTGAAGTCAGTAAGCTTTGATGATAGACAACCCGGATACAGGTAGTGAATTTATGAAGAAAAACAAAAAAGAAATTAAAAGGGACGAGTATAATTAGAGTAATTACATAAATTAACGCACGAAGAACAGACGTAAAATTAGGTGTCGAAAAACACCAGCTAAAAAGAAATCATACAAATTAGAACTCAAGCTACAAAAAATTTAAGTATTTGCCGAGTAACCAAATTATAGTATTTTCACCAAACGGCCTTTAATGTCTGCCCATCTTTTGAGTTTTACGTTTTTTCGCTTTTTACACATATTTCTCACATTTCCAACTTTGCCTTCCCTTTGCGTGTTGTAGATTTGTATTTTCTTGTTGCTTTACCACAAAATGTAATCAATTAAATTTCTCTCTTGAATGCACAGCCCACAACCATCCGACGTGTACGACGCCTCCCGACAGCATCCGACTGTGTTTGTGTGTGGTTTATAAGTTATATTGCTTTTGTAAATCGATGGGTTGTGGTGAAAATTATAGCCACATTACCACACCAAAGCCGCAATGACTGAAAATAACTCGAAACGACAAAACTTTCGGTGCACCAACGCACACACATATATATACTCTATATATATGTGTACAAATACACACACAAAATTATATGCACACAATCACACATCGCCAACTAAACGAGCAGCCACAGCTGGCAATCGACGCTAAAAGTTTTTATGGACGGGATATTCGCCGAGCTAACTGCACGTGTGCTGAGCCTACTGTTCAGTCACGACATTTTTTTGGCGTAGCGACATTAAAAACTTATATTTTCGGAGCTTTACTAAATACACTACACTTGGGCTTTGCATTTGTGGTAGCTAACCTGAATATTATATGGAAAGATTAGATTGCTTTAAGTTCTAAGCATTGATTGTGGTGGCGCTTTTAAGGTGCGAGCATTCGATCAAGAACATTTTAAATACTTTTTACTAGTCTAATGAAAGTCAAGATACTTTCGATTATAGATATCGTTAGTTGAACTTGCAGCAATCTCTAGAACATATCCCTTGGCTTGTTTGGTGAGAAAAAACTTAAACAATTATTTTACGCATACTTTTAGGCGCTTTGCAGAATCTACAGCACCTCAGCCATGTTGTCAAGTATCTCTTTTGAGATCTCTACTATACCGGTATTTTGGTACGAGTGTAGCATTGGCATTCGTATTGGCCTCCTACCCAAACTATTAACCAAAATGTGTTGAGTCGATCCACAAAAGATGCTGAGATTGTTTCAACTTTTCGCTTCGTGAAAAAACTGCTGCCAAACACATACATATTGAACGGATATCAAAAAGGTTGTAAAAATTTTGGAAGATTTTTAATCATTCAGGATCAGTCCAGATCAAATATGATCAGAGGATCATTCTTTCATTTCCTGCGAATTTTCCATCCATCAACTCAGCAAAAAAAAACATAAAAAATTAAGGAATCTGATGTCGGCATTAGAAGATGAGAGATACTTGCCACTTCGCTCTCGAAAAAAAGATAAGATCGTCAACAAAACACAAAAAAAAATTTTCCGGGGTACAATCCTTTGCCAGATTTTTCAAAGTGAAACTAGTTCTAAAGCTCTAAAAAGTCTAAAATTCGTTCGTTGAGACGAGCTTTCGGCAGATTTAAGAAGTATATAATTATTTGCAAGCGAGTTGTGGATTCAAAAATGTCTTTCAAATTATATAAAAATGGATTATGTTTCTTTTTTTATATGCCTACTGTCGACTAAGCCCATCTTAAACAATACAATGCGTTGGCCTCTCTTTTCCAATATGTTAACTGAACTATATACTTGATAAGCTCGTGCACAAATACTTCAGTTTTATCGGCAAGTCGAGTAATATCGTCTATTCTTCGTAGACTATTACTCTCTTACACTCTCCAAAACACTCGAATTTTGTTAATGTTAACTGTTTAGTTTCTCTGTCTAAGCTATTGGAAACTAAGCTGCCATCGTCACTATACAGGAAATGTTTAAAAATTAGCTGGTGCCAAGCTTAAGATATCGAATCGTCCGAATAAGCTCCGTCTTGGTAATAAACTTGTCACTATTTATCGTTAACGATTTACAAACCGGTATTCAGATTTACACATATTTATATAGCTGAGTACTGTACCTGAGCAGCACAAACTGATACTGATTCGGTAATAATTTCAACAACAAACAAACTTGTTTTTGCAATCCAGTCGAATTGATTAACATATGTTATTCTCTATAGAAGATTATCTCTCACGATGGTACTTGACTTAGACGTCTCATAGTTTTATCTACTGACATAGTACAAACGTTAGATCTACTTTAACTAATTTTCATTCAAAAAAATATTTGAAAATAGCTCTACACAACTAGTACTTCAAGCACATTTTTTTATCTGAGATTAAATCGAAATTGTATTAAGCAACGGTTTCTTATCACCACGCTATTGACGAAGTCAATGACAGTGACTTTGATATCAAAACCGTTTACACACAAGTGTTGGACAGTTGCAAGTGGATGGTATCTATATATCTGTGCTAGTGATGCCATGCTATTTGTAGATAAAACTAGTTTTTCTGTGCAGCCCTTCAAAGGCAACACGTAACGCTTTATCCGCACAGATAAGTTATACAAACGTTTTATAAATATCTTATCAAACACTTACGTGGGCACTCAACTCAATTTAAAGTCAAAATAAGATATATACGCAATACATGTGTGTGAAATAAAACAAAGTGTCATTCTGGGAATAGCTACTGCTACTGCTACTCATTTTGAGTGAGAATTAAAAGTGAGACACAGAAATTTACAAATTATTAGCGTGACAAGCTGTGTCGATTTAGCCATGACCCTCTGTCTACATGTATATACACGAACTAGTACTTTAGTTTTTGAGATATCGATATGAAGTTTTGCACACGTTCTTTTCTCCCTTAGAAGCTGCTTATTTGTTACAATCGCCGATGGCAGATCGCTATTACATATAGCCACCATACAAACTGAACTATCAGAAACAAGGTTTTGTATGGAAAGCTTTTTTATTTGACAAGATATTTTGACAAACTTTGACATGTACTCTTAATCAAATCAACGCTACAATCTACGCACAAATTATTCAGATCTAATCACTATAGCATTTAGCTGTCATACAAACCGACCGATTACAATCACGTTCTTGTATGGAAACTGGTTATATTGTGGGTAGTACAGCTTCGGTGCGGTCGGAGTAACATTGTTTGTTGCTTTTTCATTGATTTTTAAATTAAATTTTTTTAATTTTTTGTCTATATCTTAAAATTTTCTCCACACGGTTACTATTAAATGCATATATGCCTTTACATTTAGAAATAAATTTTGTACTAAACGCTCCCGTGCGTCCGGTAAAAATACTAACAGAAACGAGCAACAATAAGAACAATAACCGTAATAAAGTTATGAATGAAAGTGTCATACTAAAATGCTTTAAAGTGATAAATATGTATATACTTGTAATCTCGTTTAAAGAAACATATTTGTTGACTATGCATGCCAAATGCGAGCTAATTTAGCGCAAGAAAAGCGAATAAGACGCTTTAAACTCCTCACGCAGCCGTAATGGGCGTGAGCGGCGGGTGGCCGCCGGGCTGTATGAGTAACGACAGTGTACAGCAAGTGCTGGCATAAAGCAAATTTTGCCTAAACAAAATGAAAACAAATAAACAAGAGCATACACTCATACACACATACACATGACGCTGACATTTTAATATAGAGCAACGAATTAAGTCAATGGAGGAAGCTGTAGATAGAAAGCCCAACACACACATACATACACACTTACAATTTTTGTTGTGAGATTTTTTATTTATTTGACAGCATACAAATGAAAAGCCGCCGGATGTATGTTGTTGGTAATAAACGGCGCTGATGAAGGCCGTAAAAAACAAACAAGTTCGAGCATAAGGAAAGGCATATACATTTAAATTTAGGAAAATACTTATGTATACATATGGTATATAAGTGTGTGTTGTGTTTGCATGCAAGTGTATACATCACATTATGTGGTAGCAGCTGGCTTGCATTCTACATTCCTTCATCGTAAGCTCCCTGCAGGCATGCCATAAAGTACCTTAAAAGACGCTATGCCAATATATATTTCAATCCTTTAAGCATGTGGCTACATACCAAATTTTTTCTAACTTCTTCCCTTTTTCTGAAAGCATTTCTAGTGCTAACACTCTGCCTTCGGAGTTTAACTCGATCAAAAATTTAGTTCTAAATAATAATTTCCAAAATTATATTATTTTACAAAATTGATATTAATATAAAATTTGAGATATGGTAAGCCTAATTATAAATTGATCACGTTTTAAATTTTTAAAATATGTGGCAAGTCTGTTTCGAAACTTTTTTAGTCCAAAGCTTTCACAAATACTCTCTGTTTGGTATCCATATTATAGTGTTCGAAATAAAATAAACGATATATATATTAGGGTTGAGCGAAAAAAAAAAATTTGTCTCTTGTTTAGTCAAATTTGTAGATTATAAAAAAGAAAATTATTGAACAAAAAAAAATTTTTTTAACATCTACAGTGGTCCATCCACTCACTTTTAAAGTAAAGTTTTAATTTCGATTTAAAATTTTTATATCGTAGAAATTTTTTGATAATCGTAGAAATTTTTTGATATTGTTCTAGAAGCTTGTGGTCATTATTGCAGTTTAAGAAAAAAGTCTTAAACGACAACATGCTTTCCTTAAGCGTTAAAATAAATTTTGAGTCAAAAGCCGTCTAAATCGGTAATTTTTATATAAATGTGAAGAGGAGTTTCAACCAAAAAAATAACTTTAACTCGAAATTTACTTTAAAAGTGAGAACCTTGTGAAGGGTATTATAGCTTCATAAGCTTAAATAAATAAAAAAATTTATTCTCACAACAATTTTATACTCCAGTGATAAAAATTAAATCTAGTAATTTTAAAACGTCTACATTTTACCAAATATTAGTGCCACATCATTTATTTATTTAAAGATGAGCAAACATATCTACACACACTTGCCATTAAACCCCTACACTCAGCATCCTGCAGCATAAAATTCTTTTCTGTGAAAATAAGCAGGAAAAGTTTTAATACTTTGAAAGCAGTAAATGCACAGTTAATGCTTAAAAAGCACCAAAGTGCTGTCTAAAGAGTTTTAAAGCACCTTTGTGTGCGCATTAATGGCGACCGAAGTGATTGATACACACTATATTTCTATATGTATATATATAAAGTAGATAGCCGAGCATATATGGCCACTTATAAATAAATAACAGCAGCAGATATGCGCCATATATGTGTCTAAGTATGTCCACTAAAGGCTTGTCACGTTCTAACGGAATTGATTTTCATAACGGCAGCCTGGCAGGTCTTCGCAGCAAATTTATTATAATATTATATAACCTAGTGATAATAAAATAGCTGGACTAACCAATATATTGTGGCCGGGTGTTGAGAAAAAGCTTATACATGTGTGTATGTGTGTATTTATATGTGTATGAGAACATGTGGTCCATGCGCTGATTGACCTCTTTTTTTCTAACTACATATATGTCTGTATGTATGCCTACTTTCATAATGCCACATTTGCGGTGGTCTCCTTTGGCAGTGGCGGTCATTTGTTTGCGCCACAAAAAGTGTTTGTTTCAGGCGCTTTGTATGAATATTGTGAAAACACATACATATACATACATACATATACATACACACATGTATATACAAATGTGTGTTTGCCTGTGTATCGATGCCTGACCAGTTAGTTGTTTGCAATGCAGTCACGTGCTGGGCGCTAATGCTCACGAAGCCTTTTCTTACACTCACTTAGGCATACTCACACATACTATATTTTATATGTTTTATATAATATGCACTATATAAAAATCATACATACGCTACTCCCTCTGATAATCAATAATTGTCAAGTGACTTGGAAGTTTATGCGAACGTACGCACCGACTACTGTGGTCTATGCCGGTTTTATCACGTCCCCTAGCCAAGGGCCAGGGCCAGCAATGCCTTCAAATTGTTTACAAATACTTACCGTATACACTAGCTCGTACATAATTTATGCCTATGCGTACGTGTGTACATATTTATGTTTTGCGTTTTAACACGCTTTTTTATCGCTTTTGTCTCTAAACTCTTGCGCTTAGTGCTTTAATCAAAAAAAATATATATTTTTCGTATTTTTTTATAATCTTGTAACATGTTGCAACAGAGTATAAAGGTTTTGTTACCCTAACGGTTGCTTGTGTCACCTAAAAATAATCGAGATGGAGTTATATATCATATATATAAGTGATCATGATGACGAGACGAGTTGAGTTACGTTCGCCCGTCTGTGCAAGCGATAACTTGACCCTGTGAAAATGGGTGAATTCGGATTATAAACCCGCTTACTCCTCATATAACGGTTTTGTTAAAAACTAAATACATCAAAGACATAAAATTTTACATCTGAGATGGTACGGGAGGGCTTTATAGGAGCCGGTGCCAAATTTGAACAATGGGCTTGGGCCGCCCACATTTAGGTGAAAACCTATATCTCCGGACCTACTCAACCGATTTAAAGCAAGTTCGGTAGGTAATATTACCTTGACATTCGTACATTACAGTGCAAAAATGAGCGAAATCACACAAAAACCACACCTACTTCCCATATAACACAATTTCAAACTTCATCTGATTCTCTCATTTTTTCTTTATTTTTGGATAAAGGATTGCACGAATGCAATGCCTTGAGGTGTGCCACCATATGCTCAAAAATTGTTAAAATCGGACTAAAACTATTCAAGACCCCAGATACTGTATAAGTGGAGTACAGTTCTTATTGCGAAATTTTTTTCGAAAGTATCGGTCAAACTGTATAATGTAGTATAGAAATTCGGAGAGAAAGCTTTTAGGATAATAGTATGCCTGTATGTCAAAAATCGGTTAAATCGGATCAATAACATCCTTAGCCCCCATATACATAATAGAAGGATTTTCAAACTTCCTGCTGACTTCATATCGAATATATCGGAAAAAATGTATGCGAGTTATCCCAATAAAATTGAGAGAGCGTGTTTTATTAAGAACAGTGTATCTTTGTGCCTTAAATAGATAAAATCGGATGAAAACTTACTCTAGACCCCACATTGCTAATATCAGAATTTTCAAACATCCGGTTGACTTTACTCCTAATATATTGGTGATGGTATGTGAGGGACCTTTATGAAACTCAGAGTGTATACTTTTCTGTAAATAATATGTAGTAATGCCAAAAATAAATAAAATGAAGTAAATACTAATCGTATCTCCCATGGCTTTATACCGTATATTTGTCTTATATTGGTCTATAAGAAATATACATTTCAAAATTAATTGAAGGTATAATATTGGACATACTATACTTGTAGTTTATTGTGGTAAATATATGAAATTGCTCCACGAATACCCCAATTTCGATATATGTATATATACTGATTTTCGTTATTTTAACAAACCTTATCCACTTGAAGGTATTTCCCCGGATTTGATCCTGACAAGTTGCAAGAGTATGATATGTTCGGTTACTTTCGAACTTAGCTCTTCCTTACTTGTTTTATTTATTTATTTTTTTATTGTTTTTCCATGTTAAAATTTATCTATCCGACTTGTCTACATAATAGACGTAGCTACTCGTAGCTACTTTACGTTACTAATAAGTTTGCGTTTGTTTGGCTTTTCTTATCGCGTATTTTGTTATTGTTGTTGCTTTTGTTAGCCGACTTGGTCTCTGCTGTTCGCACCCGCCGTCGTGTATAGCATAGTAGACGTCATCAGCTTCAAGGGGAAATTCCTTATTTGCGCACTTTACTCCATCGTTGCGGATTTTATTAAAATCCCGTTGCGTGCAATTCTCACAAAAAATAGCGGAGAATTTTGTTTTTGCATGGAGAGTAGCTAGAAAAGTGTTATTGTTGTTGTTTCTGTTGTCCATTTGGCTTCTGTTAATGTGCGTCTGACTCACGTGAGTTAGTGTATGTTCTGAAGTGTCATTATTTATTTGGAAATGTGCGTGTGTCTGAACGTGTATTTGCGTAAGTCGCTTCGCTTTTTCGCTGGCAGCTGCATCGAAAAATTTCTGGAGAAACAATTTGTTGCCCGCAAATGATTATGAGGCAATTTCTTTGAAGTGCCAAGTGAAAAACAGCAATTACATCTGTTTCTTCTGCTCTCATGACTTAAAATCTCATAAAAATATTAGGTTATTATGGTTTTTTGTTGTAGTTGTCTGCTAATATTACAAGAATACACCTTGAAAATGTAAACCACTTGCTCGTATTAAAAATTGGTTTAATTAAATTTTTAACTCCCTTTTATATTTAATTTAATAAAAATGTTTACAAAAAATACATTTTAAAGTAATATATCTGAAAGAGAGAATTCACGTTTGCTTCAGTTAATTTCTTTAGAGCATATTCACGAAGAGGCACTGTATCTATGTGCACAAGCTTCTGTCACTTTTTCTTGTATACAGCTCGATTCTTTCATAGTAAGTCTTAACGGTCTTGGCCACTTCCAAAGGGATATTAGACCTTCAAAAAACTATTCGCAGACATTCGTGTGATAACCGAGTTAGAAAAAAAAATTGTTTTACTTTAAAAAATTATCACAATAGATTATAGCGGTATCTTATAATCTTCAGTCACTATCGAAAGCGGTCCCATTCTTGCTTTCTAATTTTATAATTTGATTTCAATAGCAGCATTTTCTGTCAATATTTTGACTTGAGTTTAACTATTGATGCTATATAAAATCTTCCGAACATTTTAAGTAAATATTGTTTTTTTAAAGCTGCGGATATTTGTCAAAAGTTACAATTAGAAACTTCAAACTATTTCCTCTAGATTTTCTTAGAAAATATTTAGCAATGAAACAAAATAATCAAGAGTTTTTAGTGAACATATCATAAATATGTACTCAATAATAGTAAAAAAAATATAAATTTATTCAAAGTCGATAAATTCTGGTTCTAATAGCTTGCTCTTATACTTTCTGAATTCTATATATTAAATTATTTCAAATAAAGTTAAATCGAGAAAAATTATTTGAAGGCAATTAAATTACTTGGACATAAATATTCCATCAACATAGCACAGCCTTACGTGATATTACATCCCAGATAATATATGAAATAAATAATTTCCATTGACATCCATCGTAAAAATCGCAATTTAGCGCTCAAATCGCTTCCGTTTCCAGAGTAAATCACTCCCTGTAAGAACAGTGATGAACAGCTGACGCATCATATGATTGATGATGTTACTGTAATAACTGTAATGCAAATTCTGCTCTTATGTAAACTGCAGCAGTGCAGTAGCAGCAAACGATACATACAATAATGCAAATATTGTGCAGTTAATAGTGACTACAAAAGTACTTAGAGCATAAGATATAGCTTGAAGCATGGCGGCAGTAGCTGTTGAAAACAATACGTCACCATATAGAAACCTAAATCTGTATACTTGATATATTTATAAATTTAAGTGAAGGTAATAATTGATCAAATCAAGATTTTCTGAAAGCGGAGTCTTCTTTGCATCTCGAAAATCAAGAAAAATGGCAAACTTTTACGGGCGAATATTAATTAGTGATTAGCAGTTGGTTTTTAATATTATATATAAGCATTTTAAATAGATTATCTAAGCAGTAAAAATGTCGTAATTTTTAGTAGAAGATAAGAAAATTTAATTTGCTTAAAATTTTTTGATTCCAATGGAATTACAACTACGGGATCGTTGAAAATTTAGTAGACGTATTTTGGAGAGTCTACTTTATCACGAGCTCAAGTATTTGAGTCGCACAAAGCATCAGTAAAGGTCGTGAAGTCATGAAAACTTGCCTCATGCGAGTCGTCCATCCACCGCTGTTACTGTGCTTCAAAAACGACGTCGAGTAAAGTTCGCATAACTGGGGTTCCTACATTCATTAAATGCGTCATTGCTGGTAATGACATGTGGGTTATGAATATGACGTTGAAAATGTCTAACAATCTAGCGAATAGCGCTATACAACGAGCTAAAATTAATTGATTGGGAAAAAAATTGTTTTCAAACTTCAAATGCTGTTGTGTAATTAATTGTAGAGCTTATTACAGTTGGTAAGCATTACGCACGTTGACAATAGTAAACATATGATCTCCTGCAAAGATATTGATTTCGATAGGACTTCTATTAGCTATGAATCATTTCACTCTTGACACATTAGACACACATTATTAGATTAAATAACAGAAAATTGCGGCAAAAAATAATTTTCAAATTTTTTTCTATCAAAAAAGTAAATAAATAAAACTTTGTACTAACCTACAAAAAAATTAACACAATTTCCGTTATGTTAAGTACCGAAATTTATGACTTGCACTTAAATAAGAGATTACGTAGACAAATTGCATATACTTGGCTCTTTTGTTTAGCTAATTACTTCATTCGTTGCATTTAAATTCGCTCACTTGTGTATGATTATTGTTTTTCTTGTTTCAATATTGGCACACGAGAAGTCAATTTTTCAACTGAATTTCTGAAAGCAATTGACTTACCGTTTTTGAGGTTGATTGATGAGCCAACGCTTCCGTTACTTTAAGTAAATATGATGAATAATTCATATTTCATCAAGTCGTTATTTTTTCGCGGTCAATTTTATGGGAGGGTGAAGTACCTGCTTACGCTGATTATTTAGCCGTTCAGCCGCATTCAAAGATGAAATATCGAAATGCAGCGCAATTGTTGAATATTTTGCTTTGTGCCATAACTTTTGGGAAAATAAATATTAGCCTCCAATAAACAGTTTGTTTTTGTAGCGCTTGGTTAACCTAAAGTTATTTTTATGCTTGTGGAATATCAAAAAAAAAAAATTAGTAAAAATATGCCAGTAATTTGCTTAGCTTAAGTACAAATGTTTGTTTTAGAAAAGTAATTAGTAATTTCACTACCGTGAATTTTTAGCAATTCAACCATATAAATGCGAAATATTAAGTGAATGCCAAACGTAATGAAGCGAGGAGAATATTTTTGAATCAGAGTGCGCAAAATGTGAAGAGCAATAGAAAAGAAATTTCTCCTTGAAATGAAAATTAAATTAGCAATTAATTTATTATTTGAATTTTAGTGAAATATGTTCTTAAATAGGTGGCAACAATAATTTATCCAATTTCTTAGCGCGAATGTTGGAATATTAAAATTCTACATATTTTTCCAAACTTAACTCCAACAGCTTTTGCATCAGCAACGTATCTAGTATGACGCTCACATATATTTTGTTCTCCCTTCTCAAAATATCTTATCTTAAAAAGCACTAAACAAGACTAAATAACAGAAGCTAACTTACTCAATGCATTGCGTTTACATTAACTACAGTTAGCAGCAGCTCTGTCCACTACTTTGAGCATTGATATGAGCATAGCCTTCCAAATAATTTCATATTAATTAATTGATTGGCTAACTAACTGTGGTAATTTTTCCAAATTCAGTGAAGTGAAAAATATTGAGGCAATTGCAATTACCTTCCAGTCTAGCGAATTCTTATATGCGTCAAAGAACATAGAGACTTCACACACCGGCTGCTAACTAGCAAATTACCCCATAGCTATTATTGTAGTTTCTAAAGGACTATTTCTTTAGTTAATTTTTTTTTTGTTAATTTTGTTTAATTAAATAGTTAACTCACTCAAATATTTAATTCAATATGGAAAAAGGTTTGAAATGGCGCTTTCATAATAAAGTTTCTTGATTTTTGAAGGACGTACAGTTGAGCAAAATATAAAAATACAATAATTTCATCACATATCAGACGGTGAAAAAGTCTTAAGGAAATACATATATACAGTGTGTATTTAATGAGAACAGATTTTGCAATGGCGTTGCCACTTTATAACAAAGTTTTTAAAAAATATTAGTATTAAAAGTGCTAATGTTTAATGTGTTTGTTTGTGTTGTGTCAATCGATGTGTGCTGAAGTGTAGGCAGGACAACAGCTGTGCCAGTAATTTATATACAAGTATAAATAAAAAAAAATTTAAATTCAAATTTAATTAAAAGTAAATCATCAAAGCTCCCTTGTCATCTAAAGTAAGTCACTTGGAGAACGCTTGCAATTAAAGAAGCTTCCGTCTAAGCATACTGACTTTAAGCCAGCTCTATTACTTCTTGTTTAATGACTTCCTCTTTATAAAGCATAACAGCCTCCTCAAAACCTAATAATTAATGTCACAGCAATCCATGTACATACTATGTTTTAATACTATACATACATATACATATGTATATTAGGGTGTCCGTTATTTTCCAAATTGATAAATTGATTTTTTATTTTTGCTAACGTCCTTTGAAGTTTCGCTTTTTGCCCTAACAATAAGTTTTCAACGTGAACAAGCTCTTTATTTTAAATTTAAACCGCGCCTAAATCAGTACACCATGTCGTATGAGCAACACGGAATGTACATATAAATCAGCATATAAGTCCGTTGCATGAATGCTCAGTACATTTCATGTATAACTTTGACTGCGTTTAACTTTTAAAAGAATGTTTTTTATAAAAAAATTAATATTAAGATCTTTTTTTGTAGAACGAAAAATTTTGTTTTAGAATATATTATTAAAAAGTTGTAGGTTTATTTGTTTTGGAAAAAAATAAAATTTATGCGATAAACCCATGTTAAATACATGGAACACGTAAAAGTAAAATTTACGCACGGTTTAAATTGAAAATAAAGAGCTTATTTGCGTTGGACCCTTTGTTAGCGCAAAAACTAAAACATCAGGGGGCGTCAGCAACAAGAAACAAAACAAAAACTTGGGAAACTACGGATATCCTAATGTATATATACATATGTATGTACACATACATACGTGTATATATCCAGAGTCATTCCAGCAACTTCTTTATAATCACATTATTTCCGAAGAAAATCACTGAACCCCGAACCAAATCCCGCCCTTCCTTGTCTACTAGCATATCACATCAAAGTTATTAGCTTTTGTGTACTTTACGCTTCTTCTTATTATTTTCAGTAACTTTGTCCAACAAATGAAAGCATATGCGCATTCATATTCAGTGAGCGTGAGTTATGCGTGTCCTGGAAGTCGGGAAAAATATTTTACTTTGATTAATTTTCGCTTTCCGCAGTAAACACCGAGAATTGTTGTACACCAATACATACACACACGTAGGTATATGTATATATACATATATCTACAGTTCTGCAGAAATTTTATGTTTACTAAGTATATTTACTAATTGTTGTTGTTGTTGTAATTGTGACACGCACCCAGCATTATATTGGTGAAGTTTCCCTTCGTGCGTGATTAATTTGCGTAAATATGAACATGG
The DNA here is from genome assembly GCF_042242935.1 of Bactrocera oleae. Classification (NCBI taxonomy): domain Eukaryota; kingdom Metazoa; phylum Arthropoda; class Insecta; order Diptera; family Tephritidae; genus Bactrocera; species Bactrocera oleae. The sequence continues at coordinate 67,455,348 of NC_091538.1, forward strand.
ACTGACTCACTTACGCTTACGAACGCCAGCAATGCCACCGCCATCACCACCACCACCACTAAACGACCAGCAAACGCTGCGCACTAAATTTGTGCTACATATGTATATGATATGTGTGTTTGTGTGTTTAGATATGCTCTTAGAGTGCAGCAGCATGCCCTGGTTGCCCGCAGTGCTTTAGGGTGTCGCCACATTCCTGGTAAATATACATACATATGTATATTACTTATCTGCAACAATAATAATAAACAAATGGGTATTTTCAACTAAATCTGTCACTACCGTATTGAGTGTGATGGTCAATTTAAAGAGCTGCCTGTCGGAATGCTAGTCCATGCACACCAGCCACGGCGCTCGGTCAGCCTAAGAAGTCACAAATCAATTTGCCAACACACACACACAAGCATACATAATTGAATAGTGCTTGAATAATATATGTATAATAAATAATAGTATGTAAGTTCCTCCCAGCATATATACCTTTATTATATATATACCTTTTTATAACCTATATATATATATTTTTATAACATTTCCATGCGCATGTTCTCTGAAAGGGTTTAAAAACTTCTCTTACGAGTATTCAATTATCTGGGGTGCTATGCTAAAAGCTGTACACCCACCTACCAATATTAAAAGATTTATTATCTTTTTTGTGCATTATATAATATTCACATTAAGTGACGCTATGAGAATTTGCTTGGAGTAATATATTTATGAGCGTTGGGATTTCCTTTCTATTTTATTTAAATGTTGGTATGTGTATGTAGGTGGTTGAAAATTTTTTATGGAAATTTACTAAAGGAAATACAATTGAAATTACATTCATAAAATTTTGGTATAAATAAATAATAATATTTTTAAAGAGCAATATAGTATACTGGACATAAATTAACTAATAATCTCAAATTATCAGATTTCAAATATGTTCTTATACAAATACATATCTATTCAGATATCGTCGCATTGAAGGTATATTTTCGAATCCTTTCCAACTTATGATATAAATAATAATCTTACCAGTATAGAACATATTGGACCATCTCTCTCTCTATCTCTCTCTCTCTCAAAAGTCATTTTAATACTCTACGAATATAAATATTGAAACCTCAAACTATTGCTAGTGCTTTTGTGCGGAGACAAATAAGTGTCGCTGCCTCTTAGAAGACGCATTTCTGTTGACTTTAAGCGCAAATGCCTTACCTTTCAAACTTCGTGTAGTTTTTATATCACAAATGTTTAATATTGTATATTAAAACCACAGATGTTTCGGTCCAAAAAGTATGCTACTAAAAGGAAAAAACAAAAAAATATGAATTTTGCTTGCCAAACTGCTTTCCATACAAAGTGTTGATTTTGATTGTACAGTTTGTATGGCAGTTATACGATATACTATAGTGGTCCCATGGGAAGAATTGATTCAGATTTTGTTAAATTTGCTTGGATCAAAATCTATACCGGATTTAGATAGTTTATTCAAATCGGTTGAGCCGTTTAAAAGTTATAAGAGGGTCACATACATCCACACACACACACATACATCCACACATACATACAGACATACGGACATCATCGTAGAAATGTTCGGGGAAGCTTCCTCGACCCTCAAAACGTCGAGATCTGTTGAGAACTCGATTTTTGCAAAATGGGGTGAAACCAATATCTTCCCGATTTTTAGAAAATTTTCAATTTTCTTAGCGGGAAGTTAAAAACAATTTCTGGAAACTTTCTGTTCTTAATGTATGCATTTTATAGGGTTTCCAATGTTTTTTTCTGGATGTTACAAAAATCCTTCAGGGTATAAAATTGCCTTATAATACATATATTAGATTCTCTCCATCCAGGTCATTATTAGTTTCTAACATGAGTGTAAACAAATTTATGATGATACACACTTACAAACATTTTATCAACGCACTAAATTAACTATATTATTTCCATACAAAAGACTCAACAATATTTGAATCAATATTGCACTGCTTAAAACTTTCCACCATCATTATAAAGCACATAACGAAAGTGTACTCAAAATTTAACCGTTTTCAACTTCCAGCGTTAGTTTTTTTTTCCCCTTTTTTTTTTTTGTGAAGATAACTTTTGTAACATGACACTAACAAACCACTTCTGCCACTAATTTCCTCCAATTCAATGTTTTAGCTATTTTACACATATTTCTGAAAAGTTTCCGAACTGTTGGTTGCGGTCAAATAGTTTGTCGAACAGTTTCGCCCTGCATCCAACAACCCACAACTGTCTCGAACAGCTGAGAAGGGTACAAAGAGCGTTCATTGTCAGTTTGTACAATAACAAAATTTAATGTGAGGCCGCAGAGCGCTTAGGAGTGGACTGCAGGCTACAGTGTACTTCATAAATGTTCCAAAAAGTTTAGCTCGCTTCGTAAATATATGTTGCGATTTTCTATCACTCATATATACATATGTATGTACCATGTTTTTGTGCTGAAATATACAAATGTGTAGTTTATTCAATGCTGTTAAGTGTTTTTCGACACTTTTTGTGTAGCGCACTTGAGTGTGCTTGTAGAGAGCCTGTTAAATAAAATAGAATAATAATAAACTCAGAATATATATTTATTTGTGCACAGGAAAGTATGCTAGCATATATGGGCGATATATATCAAGGAAAGGGTGCAGCAAATAAATATACTCGAGGCAGTTCATTACTTCGAAAAGTCCCAAACTACTTTGTTGCGAAATGATAAAAAAAAGTTTTTTTAAAGTATTTGGCATTTGGAAATACAACCATAACCTCAAACTATTTATATATTGAAATACTTTTTTAATACTTTTATATCCTTTAGTTATCCGATATCGGTGATTCCGACAATTGAGTAGCTCTTTGGGTTGAAAGGACGTGTACAAAATTTCAGATTAATATTAAAAAACTGAGAGACTAGTTTTCATATACTTGTATAGCCAGAGGGACAACACTAAATCGACACAACTTTATCTTATCATTTACATATATTTTTAATAAGATTTCCGACATTACCTTCAGGGTATTAATAACTTCGTGGCAAACTTAATATAGCCCGTGCAGGGTATAGATATATGTTTCAATCTATAGGAAAATGTCTTTAAATATTATTCGAAGTTTATTGAGTTGTTTTTGTTATTATTATTTTTTTGTACTTAAATTTTTGGCAGTAAATGATATATCATATACTAAAATTGAAACCGAAATCCATTAAAAAATAATATTTATCGGAACCACCAAATCAGCTTTGCGCCTCATTGTAGGCAATATTTTCTCAGCATATGCTATTGTACAATTTTTAATTTTTGCATATAAAGACAAGAAACGTTGCTTACATATTGGGTTACTGCAAATAAGCTTACTAACAAAAATGTATATGGAAATATTGAAAGCTGCGCTTTTTCAGTATTTCATAGTAAAAAAAAAATAATCTCATAAATTTTGACCTAAGAATACTTTATAAAAACATTCCCTGATAATATATACAATATACAATATTTATAACCATAACCTTTCACTTCAGCTCTTGCTATTGATTTCTTTGACACTTTCAGTGGTTATTAATTTAAATACAATTTTATGCTTTGTTTACTCACCTCGACTATAGTTTGATTGAAAACTCTTTATGACCCATTTTTATGCTCTGCATACTGATTATATTTCGCTTTTGAATAAACTCATAAAATTCGTTTTAATGCAATTAAATGCAGTCACTTCTGCTTGTTTTTGCCTCCGGTGAAATTCGCTCTGTCGCTTAAATGGCTTTTAGTAAAATTTTATTATTTTGTTATTGAATTGTGGAACAAAAGTGAAGTGCCATAATAAATGCCCGCAAAATACATTAAAAATATTTATTAAATTTGTTATTTCTGCGGAACTATTATACTGAAAATAACATTTTTTATTTGGGAAGCAATTTATTTGCATGATGTCAATCATAGCATATAGGTTAGGTTGAGCATAAACCTTAGCTTGCGTAAACTTAATTGAAAAACAAGCAAAAATGTTAACTTCGCTTGCGCCGAATCTACAATACCCTTCACAAATACAAAATACTCTTTACAAGAGCTTAATTTCGGCTTCTATGACAGCTATATGCTATAGTGCTCCGATCTAAATAATTTTTTCAGATGTTGCATTGTTGCCTCTGACAATATGCTGTGCCACATTTCGTGAAGATATCTCGGCAAATGACAAATTTGCTTTAGTTGACAAAAAATAGCATTTGTGAGTTCAAAATCGTTTTACGAACCCGCAAAATATCATTAATAAAGTTGTTTGATGTAGCTAATCGCTTTTGTAGTCCTACAAACTTGGCTCAACTTAGTTCTTTCAATTGAATTTATAAGCTTTGTAGCTTTACGACTTTACCATATGTAATTTGGACCCTAAGCCATTTTCGAAGTTTGAGAGCTTTTTTGTTCCACTTTCTCATTCTGTACCATGTTTAATTTCGCCACATCCTATTCATTTTGCACTGTTCACATACGAAATCGTTAATTGTCATTATTTGTGCGCACAATTAATTAACTATTTGATATTCCATAGCAGAAGCAACTCTTGATGCGTTGCTATTGAACGGTAATTTGGAAGAAAGTACGCTTAGCAACAAAATGAATGAACAGTTCAATTGGTTATAAAAGTCACTTATTGACAGTTTGATTGCAGCGCCAAACTTCGAAAAACTTTAGCTGTTAATTTATATCGCAATATATTTACAGTTAATTAATTGAACATTCGCAAATTGGTTTTTATTAAGCGAAATATGTTTTTGCGCGCCCTAAAGCATGCAATATTGTCTGTCCACATAGAGGTTTTTATGGTATAAAGGTATAAAGTTGTAAATTAACAACAAATAAGTTGTTGTTTGTGCTCAGCGAAATTTATGAATTTAAGCGCACATTTATTTGTCTGTAGTCTGTAGCGCTCCTATACATTTTCTTTATATGTATGTACCTAAATAAATCCATCACCTCGAGAGCACACATATTTTATCTCTATATGCATATATACCGCTCATAACCACCAATTGTTGCCTCTAATGTGTACACCTCTTGTTTGTCTTGTATATCTACATATTACATTGCCACTAAAACCTTTTGTAGCCCATTAACTTTGTCACTTAAAGGCAAACAGCCTTGCCTACCTTGCTCTTACATGATTCATATTATTCATTAAGTGGACCCTTTTGTCCATTTGAGCAGCAGCAACGATACAACCATCTTCAGATTTATGGAGCTTTATGGTTGTTTGCTGTAGACACTTACGTATAATAAATGTACACAAAGTCTACACTACACTACACAGCACTAAATATTGAGACTTCATATGAGTAAGCACACACACACACGCATAGTTGAATGTGCTTGTAAGCAGAATCCTTTTATACTTAATATATATACGAGCTACATACATTTATTCACCACCCTAATGAAATAAAAGGATAACAGTTATGTGTGCATTCATAAGTCCTGCAAAATCAAGGTGAAAGTGAATGTATTCGTTATGAGTCCTTTTACTCTTTTCAAGCGAAATGGCATTTGTCGAGTAATTTTTTTCCTACAAATAAAAGAAGTGAATTCTGGGAATGGTAAAACAAATTTATTTGTTTGCTGTTTTGATTTTGAGCATAGAGGACATTTTCTCAAAATAGAATTCTATATAAATTTTCCAGTAGTGCTTTGAATGGGTCAGCATAACTCAGCTTAATTGGCACTTTGTTTCCTTAAAACAGTTTTTAATAAATTTTTATAAGCGCGTATGTAAGCAATTGTGCAACAATTTGTACAGTTACAAAAGGTTCAGATTTCGGTTGGCAAACTTTTGAATATCGGTTCGTTTATTATTACTAATTCTAAATTTCGCAACATGTGGCGACAGTAAGCTACATATATACAAAGATAACTATATATGCCAGGCTAAAAATGAAGTAATTGAATTTAGTTTGACATAATCATTGTTTTAAGACTAAACATTTAAAATCAAAGGCTTAAGTAATAGAAAAATTATATATTATGAACTAAGTATTTAAAATTAATTATTAATAAAGATTATAGTTTAAACAATAAAGATAAATGTTTAAAGGTTGCAAACGAATGATAAAGGAATAAAAATAAAGTGTTAGCGAGTAAATAATGTGGATTTAGATTAAAGTAAAAATATATATTAAAAAGGAATAAATATTAAAGGATAAATTTCAAAATTTAAGATTAGGATTTAACGGTTAAACATTAAATATAAAATATTAAATTCGATCAATTAAAATTAAATTTACATTTACGATTAATTATTAAAGATTAACGCTCAAGGATTTAATGTAAAAGACTGCAAATTAAAACTGAAAAGATGAGAGATTAAAAACTTTAGTGGATAAATTGAATCTCAAATATTATAGACTGCAGATTAAAGACTAAGGCATAGGAATTAAAACTAAAGATTAAAGGAAAAAAATTAAAGACTAAATATTTAGAATTAAAGATTTGAAACCGAAGATTAAATATTATATTCTGAAGACTAGGCCTTAAAAAATATGAAATAAAAAACAAAGGTTACAAATTATATATCTGCTATATAGTAAGAAAGATTAAAAAATTAAAATAAAGAAGGGAATCATGAGGTTTGAGGGGATATATCGCTTACTGTTTTTTTTTTTTGAAAATATATTTTATTTATTAAATAATAGTAAATAAAAATCATTTACTTACCGATATTTACTTTAGAAATCGGTGATTCATTTAGAAAAATTTTGTATTCCCTTGATACCGCAAACGATCTCCAGGAGGACTTCCGAAAAAAAGTTTCTGGTTGTGAGGAAGTTTGTTTAGCTTAAAATTATGTTAAATACAAAAAACAAAAAAATTATTATTATTAAAGGCGAATACAGGAAAGGATCGAAGGAGTCAAAATTGGATATTTTACAAAATGACGGCTTCCCAAAAAAGTTGTTTTTTGTGAAAAAATTGCACTAAATAATACCTTCAAAAATCGAAATTATTTTGAAATATTATCTGATAAATATACCCAAGAAGGTCATGTGACAATTTCAAATTTCATGCCGAATCTAAAAACAGGATGATCTTAAAATTCAAAAAGCATATTCTTATATATATGTACATTCGATATATTATATATGCAAAACTAAAAAACCATTTTTAAAAAATTTACAAGTGGATATAAGCGCTTAAGATAAAACTGTAAACCCCAAAACCCTAAAACTATAGATTTGATATTAAAGTTGAAATAGTAAAGACGAAAATAATAATTTTTTAATTATTGTTTTATTTGATTCACTTATAATTTTATATAACACTTTCTTTTATCTCTCTACTTTTTTTATTAGGAAAAAAAGTCTCTCTTGAAACACACACAAACTCAAAAATACTTCAAGAAGAAACAACTGTGATTTCGTTGCTTTGCTTTAAAGGGTCATTCTGCATATAAATACACTAAACTCATATAGTATGAGCATTTTCTTTTGCTCCAGCCATCAAACCGTATAAATATTTTTATGTAACTTTCTAGCGCCCTTATTTACTTGTTTGCTAATTTTATGCGCTTCCCCGTTTCTTCTACACATTTGAGCCTACGCTAAGGTTCTACTTTCAATTCAACACCAGTCTTTTAGTTTTCCTTTTTTCGCAACTTTTCACTGACCCACGAATTCGTGGCAACGCCTATTACAATATGTTCAATTTAGACCACCTTTTTGGGCAACTACAAAGTTCACGCCTCACAACGCTTAATATTTTCCTTTATAGTAGCTATATGTTAGTTGTTGTTTGTAGACTAGCTTAAGTTATATATTTTGAACCTTTCCATTCCGTTATGCATTTGATTAATAAAATTGTCACGTCGCCATGTTGTTAAGTAAGTTAATCAAATAGAAAAGAGTAGCTTAGAGCAAGCAGAGACAGGCAGAGACAAGATAATATAAGATAGGCGTAAATGCTGACATTCCTAATATTGAGCATATGGTGTATAAGGCTTCAACATCCAGCCGCTTTGGAAGTTGAGTGAATTCTTGTTAAAAATATTAGTATGCAACTGCTGCTTCAAGTGTGAAAAATCTTACTAAATTTTAAATTTAATTTAAATAGCTGTTTCTACTGCATTTAAGAAAACATTTTCAGAGTTTCTTGCAATTTGTCAACGCTTGTATTAGTTGAAATGGTGATGGAATCAAACTTTTTCATGCTAAAAATATATATATATCACCCTGAACAGAGTATATTAAGTTTGTCACGAAGTTTGTATTATGTACCCAGAATGAAACGTCAAAGACCCTATTAAAGAATAGCCAAGTCCGTCTGGGTGTATCAACGCGCACATGTACCTCAGTTTTTAAGATGTCGATCTAAATTTTTACATACATATTTCTCTTTCCATGAAGTTGCTTTTTTGCCGGAACCGCTTAAATCGGATTATTATAGCATATAGCTGTTATACAAATTGAAGGATCAAAATCAAGTTATTTTATGGAAAATTTTTTTATTTGACAAAACATCTTCATGAAATTTGGTATGGATTATTTTACAAAATAACGGTATAATCGGCGATCAAATTGTTCAGATCGGAGCACTATTGCCTATTGCTGATAGACCAACTGACCAGTCAAAACTAAAATTTTGTAAGGTAACTTTTTAATTTGTGAAGGGTATTATAACTTCGCTTGCAACCGCAGTTAACGCTTTTTATTTTTTAATTTTTATTGCTAATTCTTCTATTATTCTTAGTAGATAATTCTATGTACAATAGATACTACCTTTCAAACTTCCATGCAGTCACCTCATTTTTCTAATCCAAACATACAAGTATATACATATATTCACCAAGTGGAAGTCATGCGATTTGCAATCAATAACTGTTTTTATTCTAATAACTGTATTTTAACAAAACATTTCTACTAGTTTCACATTATTTTATTTGCATTGCACATTAACAAATCAATTATCACTTTATGCATTTACAAGCAGTTATTCATAATTAAATGTTACGTATACGCCCCGTTTACATGCTGTTATTAGAGCGAATGCGTGTACATGTTTACTATTTAATTAATACTATGTACAATATGTATAAATTGCATTTGCCATTTACTCTAACTGTGTCTGTGTGTTTATAAGAGTTGCAAACATCAAAATAATTACAGTAATTGCAAGTAGTACCTATTTAAATACAACTATGTTGCACCTTTGCTGTAGTAATTGGGTGTAATATGAATGATTAAATTAGTGACAAATGTGTGAAATTAACAGAGGTTAATATACGGAAGTATTCACAAAGGTGAAATAGAAAATTGTATAAAATTATTAACATTTTTAATTTTCTTCAGTTGATAAAAAATCATCTTTGTTTCAGATATATGTGTATGTAATAGTGGAATACTAATGAAACGAGAGAGAAATAACTAAAAGCATGGAAATTATTGGTACTGTATTTGGAGATTGTGAGGCCCTAAGTTCCACCTAGTCACTATCGAAAAATATATATACATATAAATTTAGAAATTAAAAAAAATTGTTAGGCTCGACCCATCATAATGGGCGATGTCCCTAAGTGGGTCATATTGAACTTATGAATGTCTAATTAAATTCTATGATGGAAATATATCTTCAGTTAGTTAGGGTGAGCTAAAATACTGAGATAGAAATATAGCTTAGAGCACTACTTACTACTACACGTTCGGTTGAGCTGCGTAACTATCTTTATGCACTTAGGCTGCGCGCTTTCTTTGCTGCTGTTGCTGCCGAACTTAAATGTGAAGCAGATGAAGTATTTCTCACACGTACGCAACCCTTAATTATTGTGAGAATTAATCTAGTTATCAGTGAGGGTATAGTCAGTATGACCATCAACCTCAATCTTTTGCAAAAACGACGTCGCGTCAAGCTCGAAAAACAGAAGCTTGACAATGTAACTAAGGATCCTACATTCATTAAACGCATCATAACTGGTGACAAGATGTGAGTTTCTGAATATGACGTTGATATTCTTCAACAATCAAGCGAATGGCGCTTCAAAAATGAGCCGAAAATGAAAAAACCAAAACTCCCTTGAGACACTGAAGGCCATTCCAACCGATGTTTATAACGGGTGCACTAACTGAAAATATTAAACATTTGTATTAAAAGTGAAAATGTTTTTTTCTTGTTAGTCCGGATCAAATATGATCAAATGTTATGATTTTTCCAATATCAATAAGTATTGCCTAACTTTAGGCGCACGAAATCTTCTAAATATTGAATTAACTTAACATATATGCTTATCATTTGGTGAACATCCCCCAATCAAAACTCGATTTGTTTTCAAGGTAACCAAGAAATGAATACAAATAATTAAAATAACCAAATTCATGTACAGCAACAAAGTAAATTCGATTATTTTCCAGGGATCAGTACCTAAGGTTTGTTAAGTTGACTGTTTTAACGCATAGTTGAAAATAATTTTTTTAGATTTTTGAAAAACCGCAGCCCACACTGATGTTGTTAAATATCTACAAAGAAATTAAGCATTCCAACCAGTGCAAGCAAGACTTAAGAGCAACGGAACTGGAATTTACTTAACCATTAAGGATGTAAAGTTTTTTTAAGATACATATATTCAAATATTATTTCAGTATTTATGTTTTCTTTAGTAGCCTATCTCTAGCTTTAATATTATATATGATATATCGTAACCTATGGCTCCGCGGAGGAGTAAATGGCCTAGCTATAGTTTATAAAGACACATGAGCACGCCATATATTATCAAAAGTAATCCAATTCTTCCATATACACGAACATGCCATACTTGGCTGACTTCTAACACTCATATCAAAATAAATACATGTGTATTTTTTACAAAGTACTATTTGCATAATATTCCCATAAGCCTCATTTAACTTATTGTCTTTTTGGTTTTTACCAGCTTATGTCACCACACTCTCATTTGAAGGGGCGCTTTAGCGTTTGACCAACTGCCGGTCAGCTGCACGAGGGCAAACAATAAACCGCAATCATTTTACATTTCCGCAATGACAATTTCGCATAATAATGGGATTTTCCTATTTTTTCCATTTTATTTCAGCTCAGCAACGACAGCGATAGCAACGGACAGTTTGGTGCAAATCAAAAGAGCAAAGAGCATGAAGTGGTATAACCACAGAAAAGCATACAAAATTGAACAAATGGAGGGCAAGAGAAAGTTAAATTGAAAATGCAAACAAGCACTAGCAGAGAAAAAAACAATATCGGAAAAACGTAGTGTGCAAAAAAGTAGCATAGAGTTGCAAAAAGTAGTGGAAAAGCAAAGAAATAGTAGCTAAACAAAAAATTTATATAAAAGCTAAAAAGCAAGAGAAAAATATAAAAAAGTAGTAGAAAAAAAAATTAAAAAGTAGTCGAAAAATAAAAAAGTAGTAGAAAAGTAAAGAGTAAAAAAAGTTTAGAAAATTACAAAAGTAGTTGAAAAAAGTGAAAAAGAATCAGAAAAGTAAGAACGGGAAAAACGGCATAACGGAAGTAGGAAATGCATTCATAAGAAAAAAATAAAAAGGATGTGACACGCTTGGCAATTGAATGCGATTTTATACAACAAAAGAACTACAAGGATAACAGTAACTTCCATCAACTGAAGAGTAGTGACCGAAAATAATGCAACTCATTTGACTGATTAATTTGTAAGCAAAACAAAGCGAGAACAAACAAGCAGCGCACAGAAGCAAATCAAAGAGAAAAAATTTCAAAAAATGAGCACACAGACAAACACATGGAAAATTGCATTTAACTAACACATGTAGATGAATAAATGTCACACAAGCAGCACACACACAAATAAATACATAAAAGTACCAAATTAGTTGCATAACAAGAAAGTGCAGAAGGCAGAAAGCCGCCGGTTCGCTTGACTCCAATTTCGCAGCTCGACCGGCGGAAAAATGGGCTGCTCACCGAGCACCTTACTGTCGCACAATAATCCCGATGGGGATGATGCGCATCCGGCGACGGACACGCAGCTCAGCGGTGCTGGCACTGCTCTGGCTGCGCCTGGTGGTGGCGGTGGTGAGAAGGAGAGTAGTCTCTTTTTCTGCATAAAATTGCGGCGCTCACGTCCGCTGCGTCGATGTAGCCAGCAGAATGGCGGCGGCGATGGCAGTGCAGGTAGTGGCGGCACCGGTAGCGGCATCAATGGCGACGATCTGCTCGGACATGGCAACATGTGTAATCAGGCATTACTCAATCCAGCGCAGACCAAGAACGAGGCGGATTATGATAAGGTGAGTTAAACTGGTGCAGCTATTTCCTCTTAAATAATGTTAAGTACATACGAGCTTTAATATCATTTAATGACGAATTTACTGTTAAAAAACTGAAGTATATAAACACTTAATACATTTCTTAAATATATTGTGCTCGTTAAATGGAAGCTTAGCTTAATTGTAGACCACGTTTAGTGACAGTGTTATTAATCAAACGAAATCGTTGCCTACATTTAGGGAGAGTTTATTTTCGATTTTCCAAGCTTAGTCGAACAATTCATTGGTTTTATAAATGTAAAATAATTTGTCTAGCTAATAAAATTACTTTAGAGTCGTTTTTAAATGGAACATCTTCTCCCTAGGCTGATGGTTATTTTGAATCAATTTTGGCAAATATAGATCCTTTCTTTCTTGTCAAAACGAATACCTTTATAACTCTTTATAGATGGTACCTCCAACAAATAGCGTATGAAGATTAGTGTGTAAGACTCTGCCGTCGGTTAGTATATCTGCTCATCTAGCTATAGCTTTCTGAATATATAGTTTAACCGGAAATTAGCTTAGCATAATGCTCGGCAATTCCATTCTTAGCTTAGAGGCGCTTTAAAACTTAGAATAACCGCACCGAAGAACAAGCAAAATTATAACTTTATTGTTAAAACTACTAATATTCCCCTCTAAAATCTTCCCCACTCCCAGCATTATAAAACATTTGCCTAAGCACAACACAATGATCACAATGCAACATATCCGGTCCATGTCCTGCCGCTCAAGTAGTGTAGTTATGAAATAAAATGGCGTTATATCACATACTGTAGTCAACACTTTCAATGCAAATAAATCGCACAAATACTCGTACACTCAAGAAACTTTGACACACATCACTTTTGTGCTTTTGTGGTGAGCCTTGAGCGTTGATTCCAAATATTCAATTAACTCAACTTCAATAAAAGACTGACTGACTGTTGTGCGACTCAACGAAGGAGGGGAAGCCACTGAAGTGGATTGACACAAATAATACACTTGACATGTAGCAGAGTGGCTTCAAAGCTAAATAAAACAAATTTAAATAGCACAGTATTGCATTGTGAGCGTATAGCGGTTGAAAGCGGTATAGTGAGAGAAGTGTAGTGACATTTTTTGTGTTTGATTTTATTGTACTGACATCCAATGATAGGTATCAACAGTCAAATGCAGAAATATACAAGTCACACTGCCTATAAAGGAAATGAGAGTGACAGCACACAAATACTATAAAAGGCTTTAACTGTCAGTTTTACACACCGAAGCTACACTTTTACTTACACACGCACTGTTAAGGAAAGGTCGCAATACCACCATTCTTTTCCAGGAATGCTTATGTTTATTTGGTAATATATCTATATTTCAAATTTGGTTGTAAAAAATCGTACAAATAGTTGTTGGGCTTTTTATACAAGTGCTTATGAGTGCAAAAATGTTTAGCAACTGTCAAAAATTGCCGGCTTTTACTTTGCGGGATTGTAGAGTTATTGGTTGCAATAAATTGGCAGTCTATTTTATCACCAACACAAATATTTGAGGGGTGCAAGGCAATTAGTGAAGGTCGTGAAGTCATCGACCTCTGCTCATGACGATAACATCGAAAAAGTTAAAGCAAAAGTGCTTGAAAAGTTTCATGTTGGCATCAGGTTCTCAACATCTCTTATGGTTTGTCTCAATACTTTTTGGATACTGTTCTGGTTATGAGACGTGTCAACGCTAGACTCACACGAAAAAGCCTGAATATTTTGCAAAAACAGACTTCGAGCACAGGTCGCAAAAGCGTTACTTGACAACGTAGCTGAGGACCCTCTATACATCCAACGCATCAGTATGGGTGACGGGACGTGGTTTATGAATATGTCGTCGAAGCCGTATATAGCAAATAACGCTGCAAAAATTAGCCAACATCGAAAAAACCAAGCCATTCGCTGAAGTCAGTGAATTAAGGCCATCTCAGCTGAGGCTTGTAACAAGTATGACTAGTTGTTGAGAGGTCCAAGTCATTCTTATAAATGACTGTTCAGAAGGAAATTGTTTTTACATCTTAATCTTGGCTTAGTCTACTTTCCTGAAGTTTAGCAAAGCCTAATTAAATGTGAATAAACTCGTGCTACTGTATTTTACTATGTGGTTGAAAAATATAGATATAGTATTGTAATATAATATATATTGAAGAAGCTTCAAAAGTTTCTCAATTTTTCATTAGGCTTAGATATGCTTTCACATATGTATCGATTCCACAGAAATATTTAATATCTTTAATTACGAATCTCCGCAAAATATATTCTTCTAGAAGAAAATGTCGCAGACCCTATAAATTGCATAGGTATATATATAAATAATCAGCATGACTTGTGGAGTCGATATAGCCATGTTCCTTTGCCAGTTTGTATACACGCGAACAAGACTAAAGAGAGAGAAAGATATTTGTATACCCTGTTATGCTATTAAACATGCAGGGTTTTAACTTTAATCCTCCAAAGCTATTTCGTCGGTTGACTTAGTCGAAGGTAGTATCATAAAGTCCGGTTCTCTGTTGAGTTCGAATATTTTCCCTTTCATTTATCCAAATAATTTTCACAATATGATGCAGTGAGTCCCCGAAAGTAGATACCGTAGAAACGATAAATTGCTTAAACTCTACTTCCATTTTTCTTCACTTCTTTACATCAAAATTAATATACATTTTGTTATACTCACACTCATCAACATGATGCGACTTAACTTTATGACAATACATAGTAATCTGGGGTTGCGTAGCTTGAATGTCCTTGCACAACAACAAAACAAATGCTTACCAACACACTAACACATGCCTTCCCACATGGCTAGCAAAAGTGTCACGCTATTTCTACACACACACATCATTGCTTCGAATATATATGTGTGCCTGGATGTGTTGCTGGCATCATAGCAGTTTCATATAATGCCACTTAACTTGGCTATTGTTTTTTGCTCTTCATTGGCATTGAAAGCTACTCTGCAACGGATATGACTATCACTGCAAGTCATTATGGCGTCAGGCTCCTTTTCCCTCATCAATCTGTTAGCGTTGTTGTGACATAGTTGTGTGCATATACACAACAGAGGAATGCGTAGGAACACATGTTGTTGACGCACTCCAAATATGAAAGAGGAATTCACTAAAAGGAATTTGTGTTAGTGGTGCATAAAAATGTTTTAAGAATATTTGGTATACCAAGTGCCATGTTGAATTTGTTCGATATATAAATCTACGTATATTTTCTGAGGAAGAGGAAGTTCAAACTGTCTCCGATATAAGGAGAATGAATTGGATATATCGATTAGGGGTGACACCTAGTATGAAAATAAAAAACAATCGTCTTTTTTCAGAAAAATTATATATTTTTTCCACACGCGACGCACAAGCATCCAAAATCTGCAAAAACTGCTGCCCTCGTTACAATTTCTGTACATACATATATACCATTCACAATCTGCCACAAAAGTTAAGCATCCATTTGTGCTTGCAGTGTCAATGTCACAACTTTACCCATTAAGCGCCTGTGTGTATGCAATGTTTTTGCTCATCATATGCAAAGCTGCTATTATATATGGTAGTTACTTGCTGTTGTTGTTGTTGGTTCAACTTTAGCATTTATATGCTCATATATCATGCACAATGCAGTCAGTTGCACTTTCAGTTTTTGCTTATCTTTGTCATCCATTGTCTTCACTCAGTGCGAAAAGGACTAAAGCAGAAAGTTTCGGATACACTGATGTCTCGGGGATATGTTGCATTAATAGCTGCAGAAAAAAAGTTGTTAAATTGTTTTAAGCTTATTGTGTTGAATGTGAAAAAAGTATTGGTGTATTTTTTGAGTTGAAGAACTCATACACATTGGTTATACTTCTTTTAGATTAATCAGAAAATAAGAAAACGAGTTGGATCAGATATATTTAAATTGTACTTGAATTAGAGTTCTCTGGTGAAATGAGATTTCTGAATACTTTGTGGTATAGTCTACTGTAGGTATCTTGCTTCAGCTTAAATTTAACTGATTGACCCTTTACCGTTAGTTGTGAACTTATTAAATAAATCCCTTTAAAGAAGGCTTTAAAATGACACCCTTAATGTAGACTATGTCTCCTTTTGCAATGAAAAGTGATTATTAATAAAACATGGTCTACATTTAGGCTCTTTGCTAAATAAATATTCTATCAAAGGCTCATATATAACCTTCATACTGTTCTGTCTCATATCAACTTTCCATTAGTCAACTTATTGACGAGAGTTTGTCAAGAAACCGTTTTATCTCATTGGTAGTAAATTTACATATTAAAAAGAAAAATTTTTCTCAATAACAACTATTCCTTTGCATTTTACAGTGCATAAGTGTATAATTGAAGATGCTGTTAACAATCACCTCTCCTCAAAGCTGCCTCACAAGTTATTCAATGAGAATGCGGCGAGTGGTTTTCCTTGTCAACTAACATAAACATAATAAAAATAAAAATAACCTTCTTACTTATCGGGTTGCCTTCACCTTTGTAACCAATTATCTATGTATTTCTTGACAGCTGTCAGTTAATTCAATAGTTGGCATGGCGGCCATTTAAACAACAGAAGAGAAAAGCTGATGTGGTCTTCCATCATTGTTTAAATCATTGTTTCAATATATAATGTGAGTTCGAAAGGTCAGTGCAAAATCGTTAGAATTGCTGAGGGAAATTATTCACAGCAGAAATTTGGATTGAAGTTTATGAAATATTATATCGAGAAAAAATTAGTCCAGTTTTAACTCAGCTATCTGCCCTTTGATCTAGGTCCGTGATTGTTAACTTCAACAGATCTATCCAAAATAATATTACTTTTTTTCTACGCTGTATTCACTACCATCTATCTGAACTGCTCATTCGTACAATTTACGCTTCCAGACCTAACTTCCCGAGACTATTTCTGACGACTGTACCTGAAAAAATAGCACAATAAATTTAGTATTGGACCATATTGAAACTGTTAGTTTTCAAAACAAAGTTTCCAAAATCTCTTGACTTATCAAACTACCCTCGTACTAATTTTCATCTCACATTTACAGCAGCTTGAAAAAACAAACATTCGAGCAAATGTGTAGTGTTCTTTCCTCGCTTGTTTATACTCACTCTTACACGATTGTGTATGTGAAAGAGAATTGCTTGTATATGTGTATGCATGTATGGGTGTGTTTCGCATGGCTGCTTTAGAGTTTATTATTTTCTCATTATGTTGTGTTTGCGTATGTGTCGTAAACATCAAATGCTACTTTACCTCAAGGTAACTCACACGCTTACGCATAAAAATGTCCAATCATCTTGGCAGTTATTTAAAACACATACACACACACACACTTATAGTTCGAAAATTTTGGCTGCCCACTGCGCTGCCATAGGAAAACTCCGAAAAAATAAAAGAACACGAGCTTATTAGTTTCCTCTCCTTGAGTACGAAGCTAAGAGCACCTATCGCACCTTATTATTTTTATGTATGTGTATATGTATGTTTATTTATGTGTTTGTTCTGCAGCAGGACGTAAAATTTGCACGAGAACACACTTTGACCTGATCTACTTGTACATTTATTACAGGTGAAGTTATAGCAGTATAAAATACGTAGCACTTCAATAAGGAGAAACATAAGTGTCCACTGTTGAACTCAGGTAAATAGAGTTCTCAAGACGAGTGGTAATATTTATCAAAATAATGAGAAATAAGCACTGATATTTGAAATTGAATTGAATTAAATACACTTTTTTTGATTATCAATAGAAATTTATATTCATTCACCACAAGTTTTGGGGGAAATTGTACAATCCGATAGAAACCAGGATATATATATATATACCAAGTAAATATTTTAACCGCATCAATTCGGACACATCTAATACGTTTGCACAAAAGTTATATCCATGAATAAGTATTAACATAAAGCCATTGAATCTTGCTAATAATAAATATAAATATGTCATTTACCACAACAGTCGAGCCGGCAAGGAACAGCCAATGCGGCAATATTATCAAAACTTTACAGTTTAGTTACAATTCCAATTTTTCCCCAAAAGCTACTCATTGGTATGAAGCGCTGATATTGGATCACTATGGGCTACAGCTGCCATATCGGTCAGTGTATATCAAAATCAAATTTTTTTAATGGATAAAATGCGTTCAATACTTCCCCTATCCCCTTATATAATACCTAACTACGGATTTCCGCCCATCTAATTTACTTTATGCCGAATGTATCGCCCAGTCGACCAGTATGTGTGTCTATTTTAATGTCAATATGTGTATGTGACTGAACCCTTATTGCAAAAGCGCAGAATCTTTAAGCTTTAGAGTGCAAGTTGCCCCCTTTGCATTTTATCAACGAATAATGCGTATAATTCGCTTAACTTTGACATTTTAATGCATAAATATAGGTATATGCATAACAAAAGAAACATATACACGTGTGTATATAGAATTCGAATCAGAGTTTTCACTCCACCTAATCTACAACAAACAGTGTTGACGCATAAAGACCTGTTTGCACGCGTAAATTTTTCTATAAACAAGTGAATGTGTTAAGCGTTGTAGGGTGGAGTAATCTGTTTTTTTTTATAGTGAAAAAATTTCAAATCGTAATGTTTTTAGATTTATTACAGAAAATAATTGCTAAATTTTTGAAGTATGAAAAAGTTATTTAATAATCAGAAATAAAATCTAAACGATTTTGTAAAAGTTACTAAATAATCTGTTCGAAAACAATAATGTTAAAAAAATATAAAATAATACATAACAAGTAAGGAACGTCTAAGTTCGGGTATAACCAAACATTTGATACTCTCGCAAGCTAAAGTGTTATACGGGATTTTCGTATATATTCTAATTAAAAGTAGAAAGTATTGTAGGAAGTAAATACACTTTTATTAAAAAGAGACTCTTTAGCACTTACAGTAAGATTTCTTATATATTGACCGCTAGATGCGGAATAAAATCTATCGGAAGTTCGAAAATATTTATATTAGCTATTTGGGGCCTAAGGGAATTATTGACCGGATTTTTCCAATTTTTGGCATCAGGGTACAATTTTAGCACAAAAATATTCGGTCCAATTTTTAATTAATTTTAATGCCCAATTTTTAGATTTGCTCCCATTAAGCCCCTCCCTGCCATCCTGACTGCTAAATTTAATGCTTGTGGCTCTTTTATTAAATAAGTTATCGCACTTTAAGTAATTTTAAACATAAACGGTATATGGAGAGTGGGCGTGGTTATTATCTGATTTTCTCTTTTTTCACAATGTATAAAGAAATGCTAAAAATACTTCTATTTAGCAAGTTTGGTTGACATATCTAGAGTCGTTTGGAAGATATGCAGCTTAAACCATTTAGAGTGCGGGACCATGCCTACTTTTAAAAAATATTTAGGCCACAAATGCCTCTTTCCTTTACAATCCCCTGCACCAAATTACAGTTTTTATCATAATTTAGTGCTTACTTATAACACATTATAAGTTTTCGTTTAACAGCATTTTGTGGGCATGGCAGTGGTCCAAATACCAACCCCCTCCGAATACCAACCTCCTCGGGTACCAAGGAATACGTATACCAAGTTTCATAAAAATATCTTAATTTTTACTCAAATTATTGCTTGCGCGGACAGACAGTCCCTCGAATTTTAGCTCGTCTCATCACTCTGATCATTTATATACGATTATATACAACTCCATATCTATCTCGATTACTTTTAGGTGATACAAACAACCGTTTGTGAATAAAACTATTATACTCTGTGCAACATGTTGCGAGAGTATAAAAATTAAATCTGCAACATGTTGCGAGAGTATAAAAATTAAATCTGAATCACTTACAAACTTCTCATTTTAAGCTGCTTAAAAATTTTCTCGGATTTAAATTTTTATTAAAAAAAATATATAATTAAATAATACATAATATATAATCAATGTGTTATTTTTAGAATCAGAATAAACAAAATGTTATCATACATTTTGTTTTAATACTCTTAATAACTTTAGCATTTATTTTTTTCAAAAAACTTTTCAACTCATGATTGCTTTAATTTTTCATTGTGATTTAGAATGTAAAGTAAATAAAAGTGCAACTTAAAAAAACCGACCACCCTAATATACTTTTACTACCCATATGTACATTGTGTGCTTTTATTTTGCTCACACATGCAAATTTCATTGACGTTTTAATTGCACTAAACTCCTTCAACTAATTGCAGATATGCAGCGGCAAAAAGGATTCCATCGTCACCGTTGCGGCATTGGGCAACTTCACGCACACGGTGGTGCGGCGTGCCACAGGCAGTGAGTACATACATACATATATATTTTCTCTTATTTTCCGATCTATAAATTCACTTTATGGTTAAAATTCAATTATAAATTTATACAAGATAAGTGGTCGTGTGAATACGGAACATTTTGTAAGTGCCGTTATATAAAGCTTTACTGTCGCTTTTGAGAGCGTTGCATTTCGCCTTCACTCTGGTACTTTCAGAGTTATTTTAAACGAAATTTGATTTGCGCAAAAACTATTACACAGCAGTGAAAATTTAATTATTTTTCAACTTACTCAACGAATAATAACAATTATTTGAGCGTATTAATCAATTAATCAAGAGAAAGGCTATAAATAGTCTCATCTTTCTATGATGAGAGCGAGCGTAGTCCTGTTTTTTAAGCGAGATCAAACGTTTGATATACCTATGTATGCTCCTTTAAGTTTGTTGTTTGTGTACTAGCAGATTTTGCATTATTTTCAAGTTTCTTTGCCTTTGTGTTATCTGAAATTGCTTGATTAAAAGCTTAGCAAAAAAGTAATAATGATAGTGGCCAAGTTACGTGGACATATCATATATGCTTTGACTATTTTATTCGAGTAACATAATTCTGGCGATATAAGTTAAAATTTCAAGACATATTTAAGGGTATACACGGCATCAATGAATGTTAAATATTATCTGAACGCTATGAAGGGAGATGCTGGTTATATTTTCTTTTGGATCGCAAAACAAAGTCGATCCATTTCTGAAACGAGTAGTCATTGTTGATGAAAAGTGGCTTCTACTCTTAATTTGGACCAGTACTGTTAACGATTGGAACCAGAAGTGGTCAGTTTATGCCAATAGCAGCGGAATTGTATTCCATTAGGACAACGCTAGGCCACACACTTCGATACTGACTCGCCAGAAACTCCGAAAACTTGGTGGGGATGTTTTTATGTATCCACCTTATAGTCTGAACCGGGTATCAAGTAATTACTGCCTGTTCCTGTCTATAGCGAATGATGCTACTTGTAAAAGATTCGTCTAAAAAGACGAAGAGAAAAATTTGTCAATAGGGACGAGCGTTTCAATAAATAATTTATTTGTAGCGCCACCTATCGGACCGCATATATGTAGAACCAGATAGGTAGTTTTTTTATCATTTTATCTAATGAATTAGTTCTCAAACAGTTTGATCCTAAGTTCTGCGCCAGTATTTTGTAGTAAATGAAAGGAAAGGTAAGAGATCGCAAATAATCGCTTCCTTTCATTTACGATGCTACGACTATAGTTCCAAGTGCTTTTGACAACCCTCGTACTTTATTGACAGCTGCTTAAAAAATGACCAGAAGGTTAATGAACCGTTTTTATAATATTTGTTGTTGCATTGAATCAACAGCTGTTTCTTATTTGTATGAAATTCAACCTGTTTTCAACAACCCTTTTTTTCGTGAACTCTTTGACCTGCCATTCAAGCTTATTTATCTTGTTGGACTAGTATAACTCACTGTGGAAAGCATTTCGCATCCAAACATCATTGGCGCGCAGCTGTTTTTTGCCGCAGAAGCGGTATGCAAACAACTTTAAGCAAAATTTTAGGAAACAGCTGCTGCCTGCATTCCAAGGAACTGAAAAGACAAGACAGCAGGTCTACAAGGGGGCCGGCTGAGGCACATTTATGCCATGCATGACTTGTATGCATATACTTGTATGTACTTGTTATGGTGTCTACGAGCCACCACTGGACCAGCGGGTTAAGCAACAAATTGACAAAAGGCAACTGAACTCTGTACATTTGTATGTATGTGCATATTTTATGGACCTGAAAAAGCTGCCTGCGACAAAAATTGCGCACTTATATGCGATAACATACATATCTACACACTCATGCTCGCATACCTACATACACATGATATATATACGAACTTACTTCGTACTCGTACTTCGTTTTATGTTATTTATTGAACATCTCCTGAACGAACTTGATGACTCAGAGACCAAGTCCGATTTCATTTAACTGGACACACAGCTTGCTTATGCGGAAGCGTAACCTGAACCCTTCAACTAAACGAACGGAGAATCACAAACATAAATGCAAACGAGCCGCTGCGCAAGTCAATGGGTTAGTGGGGGTGCGGTGCGGAACGAGGAGAGTTAATGGATAGCGAGAAGCAGATGCTAATACTTAGCAACTTATAATATTTAGCAAAAATACAAAAAAAGCAGAAACAAAAACAAAATCAAACACAACAACAACAAAAAAACAACTCACTACAACAACAACAGCAATGGAAGTGAGTAACATGCCAGCCAGTCATTGGCAACAGCTGTTATCGACAAAGTGAAAATGATGCAGGCAACAACAACAACAGCTACTACAACAATCACCAAAAGTATGTTAACAACAACAAGTGAAACACAAGTCATCAACAACCGAACAGAACAGCAACATGTAAAACACATAATTAGTGAAATATAACAATAACAACAACAGCTACTCACTCTCTTCAACGCGCTCCAATATCACTGATTAGGGCTCACCTAACATATACAAGCGACAAGTAAAAAGAAAAATTAAAAACCAAATGCAATGAAACGAAATATTATAGCACAAAACTGGCTGGCAAAACAAGTTAAATTGCTTGCATGTGTGTGTATTGAGCTTGTGAGACAACAAAAGCAAAAACACAACCCAAAGTGGTTGTAGCTTCGATTTGTTGCCATTGATCGTCCCATCTGTGCTCTCATTTCGGAGAGCTTTACTCACAGCGGCTCGAAGGCTTCCTTGCAGCGCGTCGCCCCCCATCTAACGGCCTTCAGTGGTCGCAGATTAAACTGATAGCAACCGCAACTTTAGATAGTGAACCAGTAGCGCTGGAGTGGAGGGATTCGGTACGTGCGCCACAGTGGTTGAAAATAGAATTATATAGAAGTAAATATAATCTACAATTATTTATGGAAATTCAAAAATTAAAAACGTTAACTTCGGCTACACCAGAACTATAATACCCTGCACAGATGCATTTCTTAGAGCTTCAAATTTTATAAAATATCTTTATCTTGATTTTGATCGTTCAGTTTTTGTAACAGCAATATGCTATAGTGATGCGATCTGAATAATTTATTTGAAGAACGTACCGTTGCCTTAGGCAATAATCCTTGCTGAATTTCGTGCAAATGTCTTGTCACATAAAAAGTTTTCCAATCAAAAACTTGATTTGGATCGGTCAGTTTGTATCGCAGCTATATCCTAAAGTGGGCCGATATCGGCGGATCCGACAAAGCAGCAGCTTCTTGCGAAAAAGCAAATAAGCAAAATTTCAGTTTGATGTCTCAAAAACTGAGGGTTAGTTCGAGATAATACAGATGGACGAACAGACAGGCGGAATGGCTAAATCAGCTCAGCTCTTTATGCTGATAGGTTAGGTTGAGAGGCTGATCCTAAGAAGGATCGCACTTGAGCAGCTTAGAACGCCGGTCCGATGTGGTACGTAAAACCACCGCTGGATCATAAGAAACTTACAGATCAACAAAGCGCTTTGAGCCTACCACAAATTTCAGTTTGGCTATGTCTTCTGGTTCGCCGATGGCAAGATTATCGAGATGTTTCAATCTCAGTTATGCCAAGCCGGACAGTGGAGGAGAAAGTGCCTGGATGTTTTTACATCACCCTCTTCCAAACAACTTTGGCAACTAGCGTCGGGTAAGATTTTATGCCTTACCGCATGAATGCCATGAAAGTGTCAATGTGCTGACATTGTATAAGCTTGACAGGGTATCCGACATTTTCTTCTTAAAACATTCACAAAGGCTTGATTTTTGCGCCGTAAGAAAAAAAATTCTTATACATTCTGGTATATATTAGCGTAGTTGTAATCGAAGATTAATCAAGTATTAGTTATTTGACTTATAAAACGCTTGAAAGCGCTGGCAAGCACAGCAAAACTTACACTTTAATTCACTCAAAATCACTTACTAATTACTGCTAAACTTCTAACTGTTTTTTAATATTTGTTGTGTTGATTTTCTCAATTTAGTTGACTAACAAATATTTTAGACATTATTCATATCATACACACCACTGTGCCTAACACATATCGTTTCAAATCTTTACTCGTCAGATTCGGAGCTTTTTGTTACCGGAGCTTCTTACTCCGCAAACTAACGGGGGCTTGTGCCATTGTCGCAGCCGCCGAGCGCGATCAGTTACGTTGTGTCTAGCATAGATCGCGGTTGCTGCTTTGTGGCGCTTGTTTCGGCGTTTGTTTGCTCTTCGTGGCTAAGTAATAAAATTTATATTATTTGTGCATAAAGGCGCACCTTCATACATACATATATACGTACAAATGTATATACTCACGCAACTTTTTTGAATAAATTTTCCCTGTGACGACTGCTCCAAGTTTTGCCAGTCATACAATCTGTCAGTTCGACGTTAATCTTGTGCGCTTGTGTTATTATTATTGTTCAGTTCTTCGGCATTCTTGTTTGCTGCTGTGCTTCTCGATTACTCGTTTTACTTCGTCATTCATTCATAGCCAAGTGGCTGCGCCTGTCTGCGCTTTTTGTATGTGCCTTAGCTTCGAATGCGCTTTGTACTTATTGTTGGGCGCTTCATTTGGTGTTGTTCGTGTTATTATTGTGGCCGCCGGTGCTAATGGTGTTGGCGCGTTGTTGCTGGTGCAGTCGTTGGTAAAAAGGTGTGAGCGGCGCGCGCATTTACTTGAGTAGTTCGGCTCACAGTTGATTGAACGCGCACAGTAGCGAGCGGAGCGAAGCTTGATTTTAATAAAAAATAAAAAATAAAAATAACATAAATAAAAAAGAGTTCTTGTGTCTAATAATACATGTGCACATGCATGGTGACGTAGAACGTAAGCACATTTATTTACTAAAAATTAAAGGATTATTATTAATTCTTGTTGCTCCGCGTGCGCGCTTGTGCGAAGGTGTGAAGTCGCTGCCAAATCCGTGTTCGCGCTGTCTGATCTTGTGCGCTGTGTTTTTGTGCAATCAAAATCGTTTTCATCAAACAAACCAACTTACAAATAAGCATATGTTTTAAATAAATTTCAAGAATTTGTGAATTGAAGCAACTCATACACACACACACATACACACAGCCGCTTATGGCAAATAAAAAATAATTGAAGTGTGCGCGTGATTACGAAAGTGCGCGCATTGCGGCGGCGTTGCTCCAGATAGCGCGCTTTTATTCCAAGTTGCGGCATTGTGCAAGAATTGATAGTGTTTGCGGCTGAAAATAAATTTTTTTCTGTGGTTTTCGATCTGATCGCGTGCTGCACGCGGTTCAGACAACAGCAAGGTTTATCCTTATACAAATTTACACTTAACTTGGAATATTTGGGCGCATTCCGGCGTGCTAAGCGTAGAGCGGTAGCTGTTGGTGGCGTAAAACCATAATTGGCGTTCCTCTTGGCATATAAGGTAAATGCAATTTTGGACTAAATTCCCTGTTTTTTTTTTAAGTGTGCTTATTGTGACATTGTTTGCGGGTGGATAAGCGTGTCGCTGGTACAATTCCATTTTACAAAATCTACGTCAGTTATCTCATATGATGGCATGTTTTGCGTGTAGATTAAATATTTTTTTTACTAGCAAAGCTAATTACTTTTTGCGTTTACGACCTCGTCATTTAGAAATCATTAATATATATATTATATTATATAATAATAATTAACCAAAATTAAGAAACATGGTTTTCAACCATTTTCTTAGTAACTTTTACTAAGAAGAAGTATTGAAGTGGACATCTTTTCGTATATCATACAATTTTTAATTATTAGACATTTTTTTATTTACTCTTTTTCTTTCTTAACCTGAGTTAAAAAGTGTTTAACATTGGCGCCCAGCCTGTGTACTAATCGTAGTTTGAACTTTACATCCGATCAGAATTTTCTCTGTTTGGTTTTCGAAGGTTTTGCTGAAGCGCTTATAACGCTGTCGTTCATAGGAAATATAAAAAATTCAGCACATGTTTAGGTTGGATTAGTCTGGTCGGCTAATGAGCAACGCATAGACCAGTTTTAGTTCTTTGCGATACCAGATAGAGTGCCGTTACGCAGTCCATGAGGACTAGTCATCCTTTGGGAAGCCTGCGCTTGTCACGCATTTTAACATACTCTGTGGTCTCACTAACGAACCATACATCTTCCAGTGTCTCATACCGTAAAGAGTAGCCTTTGTGACCTGACACCCAGTAAAAGTGAAGTCGCTTGTTTCTGACGACACTATCCACTGCTACCCTGATTCTCAAAACACTTCTGACCAATATGTAAAACAAGTTTATAGGTGGTGTATTAGAGGCTAGCTCTCGGCTTTCCCCATAGCAAAGAAATCTGCTTCAAATATATGGTAGAGTACTTGTATATCCTTTAATCCAACGTCGTTCTCCATTTTCGAGCCACCCGCCTAAATGTTAAGTGTGTTTCGCGCAGCTAACTTGCCTTTACGGCAACTAGGTTTGCCTATCTTTACTCAAACTGCTAAACAATTTTTTTTTCAACTTTTTTTAGCTAAAAGAAGACAAAGAAGTTCGTAGCAAGATTTTTTACAAATGAAATTTATATATGTATTATTATTATAGGATAGAACCTACCTCATAAGGTACACAAGAACCTCTTTCAATTTAACTTTTACTATTATTTCATAAAACGGCATATATGTATGTATTAAAGTATTTTTTCGGCTGGAAGATACAGTCAATCTCGCTTTGATCTTTAATCAGAGATTCGAGCAACTAAACTATTCGTTTGTTTTAATACAAAAATATATATTTTATCTAAAAAAAAAAACATATATAATATTTTTGAAATTTGAAAGCTGGAATTAACATAAAAAATGTCATAAATCCTTATTTCGCAATTTATGTCTGTCACAAATAGTGTAAGCCAGTATGGTAAATTATTGAGCTATCAATGAAAAAATTAACTGTCAACTCAGGCGATGTTTAGTAGACAAAATAATAATAATTGATAATTATTCTTTAACCGAAAATAAAATTTAGGTTTTTCGAACTTTTAATACCCCGCTTTTAAGTTAAATAAAATACGATTATTATATAACATAGCAGAAATATGCAAAAAATTCTAATTCATACAAAGAAAAATAATTCAATATTGGAGTTTCAGAATTTTAGTTTTTTTTCATATTAAGAAACTCTATACTAGTTCAAATTTTAAAATTTTTCTCAACACAATTTCGCAGGCCGTTCACATCTAGTTCCAGTTAATTTGGAACAAATTCGTCCAAATATGTCAATAAAACGATATACTGCACATCATTCAAAATCACTCAAATTGTTTTGGTGTTTTATTTGTAGGAAAAATACTTGTAGCTGACGCTTTGCCTAAATCCGTCAAGGTTAACCCCATATTAGATTTGTTAGATTTGTACATAGCAATACACGATTAAGTAAAATATAGTAATTCAAATAAGTTATTATTAACTAAAATAATTCAAAGCGCCTCAGAAGTACGACAAACATACCAATTTCGTTATCAACTACAATATTTGTCAAAGTGAGCGAGCGTATTATCAAACTGTCACAACAAAGAATGCATATGACGGTGTTACTGAGACGAGATAATACCTACGGCATGTATGTATATTCAACGTAAAAAAAAAATAAAAAATGGAAGCGACGATGGAAAAAAATTTGAATGGTTATGTCATTGCAAAGTAATTATAATTGATAGTTGTTTCAAAAAAGAAAATACTATGGACTATACCAAAGAAAAAGAAAAATTGATAAATAATTAGAAGACTTCTTCCTACCTATTTTTTCCCAATATTTAGTCATCTAATATTAATATTATATAATTATTCTTATAGTTATAATTATTAAAATAATATCTTCACGCGATATCAGAAGCTTTTTTGAAAGCTGAGTGTTCATAACATCTTTCTTATGTTAGATTGACTTTCATATCGGGTTGAGGACTAAAAAGATGTTAACTGTTAAAAGTAAAAAGAATACACATCTTCAATTACAAGGAAGTCGATTTACATACTACTTAGTTTAATTGAGTCAATTAGCGTTTAAATGACTACCTTAAGAGCAGTTAATTACTACAAGTAAATATAAGTTTTCAAATTTTCACTCAAATCAACACTCAAAAGAAGCAAAAGTTAAAATATATGAAATCAATTCATAAAAATTATTTTTCCAATATTTAGTCCGCCAATATCATTATTATATTTCGACTCGATATGAGAATGTTCGGTCTTCCTATCGGTTAATTTTCTATATCAGGCATATGACTATAAAGATGATAAGGAGAAAAAAGATTACATATTTTCCAATACAGGGATGCTTTCTTTACAGACAAACACTTAATTGAGTCAATTAGCGTTTTCTGCAAGGCATACAGCTAATTGACTATACTAAGTGTAATTAATTACTAAATATACATATAAGTTTGAGAAATCGATTTATTTACTCCCTTTAAAAGCACAATATATATAATAAATTCATTAAAATAATGAAACGTGCTTGCCACTCTTACAGAAAAAAATTATAAATATCACACAATTTCCACTTATCCATTACTTTTCGGTGTATTATTCACAGAATTAAGTTTTATGTCAACGAATTTTATTGATTAATCGTAATTACAGATAGTCTGTTTGCCAATAATAAAGTATTAATATTAATTTGACTAATTCTAAGTAATTTGGAGCTAAAAATTTATCAACAATAAATATATTATAATATTTGATGGATCGAAACTCCCATTACAATGATGAATCGCCTGTAAAACTATAAATAAAACTATGCACTTATATAAAAGAGATTATATTCTTAACAGTAGGCATTACTCTTCACTTTGTAAAGAAGTTTCAATTGAATGACAGCGTAGTTTGTGCGCAATAGTTTTATTGGGGGGATAAAGTGTTTCGAAGAGAGTCCTAACCTTAAATTCAGCTGTAGCAGGGCAGTAATATTTTTAAAATTTGCTGGCGACACAATTGTTGGATTAAGATTATCTCAAATAGAAGCTTATAAGATTTTAAAGTCGGCTTGGCCTGATTAGTACATCTTTAAGGTTATGAATTTTCCTCCTAATCGGTCTATTTCTTAGATACTTTTTTAATTACCTAAATAACTTCAATTAGTTCATAATGCTCAGCCCAAGTACTTGTGTACTGCTTTTATATATTGTTTAATAAAAAATTCAGTAATATCTATCAGTCAAAGTAATCAAAAAAAGTAATCTTAATTGCAAATCGTCCCAATACTTAGAAAAAAGTTAAAATATTATTCTTAAGTGTTTTTCAACTATTTCTAAAATTATATTATTTTGTTTTACAAATCACAATGAAGTATCAGTATAAAAATAACAACAACGACAGTGTACTACAAGTATGTCAGCCAAAATCGTTGGAAGAGATAATCGACCAATGTTTAAGAGGCGAGCAAAACATTCACATTTATATACCAACCAATAAATATGCATATATAAGTGCTTATGTACTTTTATAGTACATATATACAAAGTCAATGTGACAAACTCTTAGAGCAACGTGCTTGATTAGAGCCCACGAGGGTTTTGTATGTACTTACTAATTTCGTTTTATTTTATTTTTTTTCCATTATTTATCTGTAAAGAGAGAAGAGAAAAACCCCGTAGAGAGTGGGCAGCTAATCGCCATCGCACTGTCATGTGCAAGCGAGGGCTCTTATCTCGTGCGCATTTGTTGATTACAATATTTTTTTCGCCTGTTGTTGTTTTTGTGGTTTTGATTTACATAAAAGCTCGTACTAAATTTCATTAACAGCGTAGAAAATGAAATTGAAATTTAAATTAAAACGGCAGTGAAAATTTACACAATTATGAGAGATTAAGCGGTACGTAAACGTAAGCGTAAAAGGAATGATAAGCTAGCAATGAAGTCAATGTGTAAATTGTGATTATTGTGCTTTTTGCGCTTTTGTATGATCAGTTAATTTGCTTTACTTATTAACAGTGATTCTGAATAATTTAAAGCATTTAGAAATTGTCAAAAAAAAATGAAAAAATTTTAAAAATACGAAAATTTGAATTATAAGGAAACTCTCGTGAAATTATTCAAATAATAAATAATCTCAAGCGATTAATCAATATTGTATTGTAGCGTAATTGATTGTGAATAGAAGTCACAACAACATTAATGTAACAATATTGCACCCACACGACTGTTAACATAATCTCCTCCACGCACTCTTATTTTTGCTTTTGTTGTTGTGCTTTACAAATTTGTGGCTTTAATTCAAAAATCAGCTACTGGGCTTGAATTATTTATTGTTAATATGTTTTTTTTATTTTACCTTTTTTTTGTAACTAACCGGTTGGGCATCGTTGATCCTGCTCTACTACGTGGGTTGTGTGGGTTCTTCAGAACGTTAAAGCGTTATATGTAGACACTGGTTGAGAGTTGGCATTGAATTGATCACGCATCTATTTCGCACCTCTCAAGTTCCATTTAAGCATATGCTTATGCATATAAACACATCTTTTTGTATTATCTTCACTTTTGTGTAAAGGTTTGGCACAAGTTTATTGGTTGGAAAGAAGTGTTTTGTTTTTTATTCAAAGGAAAAATAAATAATTTGATATATATTTGTCTGATCGTCAAAACATATAAATGAGGTCGAGTACAAAAAAATGGCAAAAAACTAGAACAGTCGATATTCTTAAGCTTCTCTTGAGGCGAGTTTTTCACCAGCCATATCATTCGCTTTTGGGAAAATACTTCCCACAGACGCTTATATTGCTGATAGTACAGGTCCAAATTAAGACTTAGTGGATGATTTCCTGCCAATCTCAACAAACACACAACAAGTCCTCCTGACTTAGATACCGTTTTCTAATTTTTTAACTTAATTTTTTACCGTCAATAACCATCCGCTACAGCATAGATTTTCGATTAAGTTAAGCGTAGAGATTTATATTGACATTTTTTTTAATGAGTTAAAAAATTCAAAAAAAAAAATAAACAAATTTGCATTAAAATAGTACAATTTCAACCGTTAATATTTTTTATATTTACGAAAAGCTCACAATAGACCATTTTTAAAGAGCATTCATTTTTCAACAAAATCGATCTGATAATACGAAAAAAATAGAAAGATGTAAGGTGAGGCTCTCTTAGAGGTGCCTAAAAACATATTTTTCAGACGATCAAGCGATAAAAATATTCGTTTTTTCACCCACCCTAATATATGTATTCATTCTAAACATCTCTAGCATCCATTTCTGCAGGTACATAGCCTAATATTACTTATACAAAGTTCCTTTTTAAAACTTTTTTGACTTCACTTAATGAAATCTTCAAACTAACTTGACATAGATTACGTAGGCCTTGCATCACTAACCGATAGTTTTAAAAGGGTTCAAAAGAACGCACACCTTACAGAATAGCGAATGCAGCACTGCAAGTGAGATAGCAAGTATAATTTCTGAAGCAAATGGACTATAAACAAAAATATAAATAAACCTCAAATCTCTGGGTCCGTGAATGCAGTTTTGAAAATGTGAAGCTACTAAAAAAAAATTTTGTTCAACTATGCAAATACGATCAGTTTTTCGGCGTTTATAATGAAAAAAATACATGTACAATAACTAGTAATAAATAAATAACTAATTGATAAGTCCAAAAAGGCTTGAAGAGCTATCAAATGCATTGCACAATCAACAAATGTTAGCAAGCGCTTACCACCTGCCGAGCCCACATAGAATTCTACTATTTCCTATACATTTACAAATTTTTAAACACACCACACCTATTTTGCTTATCATTCGCTGCAATCACGGCCGAAACTCACTTAACACCTTTTATAGTCAATTCGATTAGGCTACTTTAAACGCATTCACTCTGTTATTTTTTTTTTTTATTTGGTAGCAATTTTTTACTGAATTTATTTTCCTTTTTTCCAACGGCATTTAACAGCTCTAAACGGCAATTTCAAAAAAATTTTCCATTAGCTGTGGCATTTTTGGGGTTAACTGCAAGTTAATTGCATGTAGACATATTAATTTTATATGTCTATACAGATGCATTATGGTGGAACGAAATATTTGTAAGCAGAAATACGAATACATATAAAAGTTATATTTATTTTTTTTTTGTTAAACTTCTGAATGAAAATTTTGTCTGTAAAAGAGGTAGGTTTAGAAATTGAAAAGAGAATTTGTTTAAAAGTGATTTCTGGCGCAAATTCTAAACTTACCCATCTTAGTTTTTCATCTAGTAAGACAGCAGAATAGACATCAACAGCAGCATATTCTTTATCAATTATCTTCATGCTCTCTTCTCAAATAAAATTTAAAAAGGATAGCTATGAACTACGGAATTGTCAAAAAATAATAATTTTTGACTTATGCGATTTTTAACTACAAAAAATTATCTTCACTAATGTCGATAGTTTTATAGTTTGGAGCTTAACTTTTTGAGTCAAATGTATAATTGATTTAGTTTCTTAGGCTTACACATTAGCTGGTAATTAGCAGCAGCGAGGAGATTCGGGACAATTTTTTATTATGAAAATCACTTTAGAATTAGGAGGGAGCCGTGAGTGTAATAAAACGTGTACCGAGAGACGAATCCAGGAAAATGTTGAGAAGCCGGTAATTTTATATGCAATTTACAACAATAATATTCTTAGCAATTCATATTAAACCCATTTTTTATATTATTGTGAGTTTATCTTAAACATCCGCAATCTGAACTGCTAGTTGACGATGAAGATTGGGCAACACAAAACCTGCGTACCTTTCTGAGCTAAGAATGTTTCGCAAGCATGTCGGCAGCCTTTGTAGTAAAGCAAATGATTAGTGGCATGTGGCGTTGTTGATTTCAGAAACAATAACAAACTCAAATACATATAAATATAGACACTTTAAATCGCACACTGAATCTGTTGCTGCCTGTATCAAAGGGGACGAAACATCTTACCGCAAAGATTAAAAATTATTGTTTCCTAAGGAGTTATATCCACTAGCAAGTCAGAAAAAAACCCTTTTTGTACATTTTTTAAGCGTCATTTTATTTAATAAGTAGCATTAAAATAAATAAACAGCATTTTACACTACGTTTACACTAAGTTAAAACATATTCACAACTACGCACATATCTCCAAAACTATTTTCCCAATCAACTTCAAATTTTCCAAAGGCTTTACATTATGCTAGTTCCATCCACTTTTTAATGTAATTTTCATTCGCCAAATCCATTTTAGAACGTGGCCACAACAACAATTAATTTAGATCAAAATTCTGTAGCAAATTTCAATTATTCAACTCGCGTTTAATTAACAGTAACACATAAATATACATGGAAATTATTTAGCAGCAAATTCCAAAGTGAAAACTCCGAAATTCGCAAAAACACACACGCGCACACATATACACAGACACGAGGCATTTCTAGTGCGCGTATGTAGTTCACACAAAAATGCAACTGTAATTAGCGTATAGTGAATTATTTGCGAAAGTTAATTAGTGAATTTTTGTGCAAGTAAATAGCAAAAACAAATGACAACAACAACAACAACAGTAACAGAATACTCATATGTGGTTGCATGGCTATACACATAAGTATGTGCAGCTTGCATGCGTGTACACCTCGTATATGTATAAACACACACACATGTGTATGTGTATTTGTTTTGTATTATAACATCAACAACGTCAGCAACAAATTAGCTTTGGACTTTTAACATTATTACACCTGTCAACTAATAACTGTCGACGCGGCGGCGGTTAACCCACAAAACCAGCACAGTGTGCTCCAAACTAGTTGATGTCCAGTGGAAAATGTTCGCACTCCAGTTTGTTTATTTTATTGTTATTCTTTTTCACATGAAGTTTGTAATGAATGAAGATGGAACTATAATTAATTTAAATACAAATTTTCGCATTTATCAAACTGTAATGGAAGTTGTTGTTTTAGTTTGGTGATATAGCATGAAAAAATATTTGATTGAAGAGTTAGATAAAAATTGATAATTTCAAAATTAATAAAAGTTCAAAAATTAAGCAGCGTAATTTTAGTAGATAACTTATTTTAATCATCACTTTAGTGGTGCTACTCGAATTGCTGTACCGGTAATAATCGGTTACAACGGAGGCGGAGTTATTTTGAAAGTTCATCTTTCTTCAATTTTCTGTGGTTAAAAGTACTTTTGGAAGACACTTGTGATCTCTATAGATACGACACGCGGCTTTTTTCTAATACTTACATTTTTAAATACGTAATACCTTTCGAATGGAATGTCCGAATCGAATACTTCAAATAGTTATACAAATAATCTATCTTGAATATGAAGTAATTAATTTTAATAAGGATTAATACTGAGGTACAAGTAAAGAGCTTTTACAGAGCCGGCATTTTATTATTAGTATTTTTTTTAATAAATTATATGTTTTACAAAGTCGTAGTACATTAGCGCTTTGCCTTAGTCTAAAGCATGAAGGAATATTGTATTGTAGGTGTTCAGTTAGTACATACAATTGATTCTCTCTCTCTCTCTCTCTCTCTTACAATAATATCACTGTGGCTCCGTTGCAAGAACCTGCATAATTACGACTTTAAACAGTTTTTTAAATATAATTTTGGATCTGGAAAGGAGGTTAACGTTTTTTCTTATTTTGTGGTTGTTTAAGATTAGATTAAGGCATTTGAACTACCCAAGGTAGCCATCATTCAAGATAATTTTCATCAAAAAAGATAATTTTAATTCTAAAATTTGTTCGCGTCATCATTTCTGAAAACCTTGTCCTGCCCCTGTGTTTATTGGTAATTTCTTCTTCTTCTTTAGTTATACATAAAACAATTTTTATCATTTATTATATATGTACACCTGTAGTTTGCTACTTATCGATAAACTTTCTGATATTTTTTTTTAATTGCACACACTATTATTATTTTTTATTTCAATCAAAGTCATAATTATTACTGTTATCAGGCTTTTCTTCTTTGCTTACTTTGAAATTTTGTTAAATTCTATTTTTGTACTAAGCGAGGGCACTCAAAAGTGAACTAAATATAAACCCTTCATAAACTTTATGAACTACAAATAAACCCCTTCCAAATTAGTAAACAAAATTTCACACAAATTAACGATCTTTATCTATTATAAGAATGTGTGATGTTCTCATGATATACATACATATGTATATGATGTAAAATATCTTATAATTTGAGCAATTTTGAAGCAAAGCAATTTGCCATTGAGGCTTTTTAAATATTTGTAACACTTTCAAATCCCACTTCAAAGCGCTCACCACAACCGCACTTTGCATACCTACCCTACACACTCGTACACACGCCTTCGGTTTGCTGCGAAGGAATTTAACCTATAATTATTTTATCCCACTACGCTAATAGCTACATACAAACGCATTAATATCACAATCGCTTACACATTTATTAACTGCTACAGATAGTTTGATTATTACGATTAATATTGTTATTGTTATTGTCATTATTGGCGCCGCAATCTCTGCACGAAACTGCCTACACAGACGGCTGCTCGGCGAACGCACCAGCAATTTGAGCGTTTTGCATACTTGGCATAGGCGCACAAACGCACATACATACATATATACCTACAAACATGCACACATATTTAAATCCATATGTAGATCTGGGAGCGCTGGCTGAAAATGCGAACGCTCGCATGTTAATAAATATAAATAAACTGTATAAATAAGATACATTGAATATCACAAATTTATCACAAACTCACACATGCTTATTCATATGAGTTTGTATGTGTGTTTGCTTGTATATTTATTTATTTTTGTTTATTTGTATGAACACAATTTGAAATGAGATGACGTCAATTAAACGCACATAAACGCATGCTGTGTTATATATACTAATATATTGTATTATATTTCTATACACATATGTACGTACATAGCTGCGTATATAAGAGTACGAAGGTTTATGTTTATACGTGTGGGGATTTAGTACAATTAGTGATCTATGGCTACATACAAAAGGTAGTTGTGTACTTTGGTAGTTAAGGCCAAATTGGAAATTTGTAAGTTTTAGATGAGGGACTAAATATGTTTAGATATATACATAAAATCGCATATGCTATAAATTTATAAACGTTTGTATTGCATAAGATTTTGAAAACTTTAAATTATTTTATCAATTTTGGGCTCCATTGAAAAAGGGCCGTTTCAGAGAAATTTTCCTTGCCAACAACATGAAAACATCGAGAACAAAGC
Source organism: Bactrocera oleae (assembly GCF_042242935.1). NCBI lineage: Eukaryota > Metazoa > Arthropoda > Insecta > Diptera > Tephritidae > Bactrocera > Bactrocera oleae. Next base: position 67,492,119 of record NC_091538.1, read on the forward strand.
GTTTAAGGTTTTGGAAGCCCATTACTCTAAATTACTTACAAATACGAAATAATCATTCCGAAACTATTTATCGAATCGACTTCAAATTTTCGGAGAATATACTCAAATATATGTATGTACATTCGATTGTATGCAAAAAAGTGGAAGTTTTGAAATTCATAAATGGATGTAACCCATTAAAGTTATCACATGTGAATACTGAAGACTCACTGAGGTGGCCTTACTTCAAATAAAGAAAAACTGAAATCACTCTTTATTCTTTCCTAAACATCGAAATGTACCAAAATCAAAATGTGTCTTTGGTGAAATAAGTTCACATATTATTGGTGTATATATTTACTAAAATCAAATTATAACCGTTATGGTGGGGCGTGACTCGACTAAAATAATGTCAAAATTCAAATTAATTGTTTCAAATGGGTCAATGAAACAAATGAAAAAGTTTTCGAAAATATAAAAATTAATAACTCCTTAGTAAGTAGTAACGGTTTTGTGCATGTAACTAATTGCTTCAGTTTCACTTCCATTCACTTGGAGGCATTTAGGGGGGACATTTATTTCCTAGAGGGTTGCATGCGTATCTAGCACTTATTTTTTCATATCTACGTTTGCTTAATAAACATAATACTTGTAGAATAAAAAATATTTATTAATAAAATAAATGTGATTGCTTACCTTGGGGATTTGTTGATATCAAATATTATACTAAACTTTTTTCATTTGTGCATACACAGTGTACTCGTATTTGTAGACGCACAATATTGGAAATTCCTCGAAAATTTTATTAACAATATTTTAGTTTTTTAGTTGGCATTTTATCTAGAAAGTATATGTTAACTAATAATACTGTAATACTTAGCTATATCTGTTGTTACGTTTAAAGGCACATAAAATTTATAATAATAATGCAACTTAGCACAAGTTGATAGATATTGCAAAAATTATGGGGGAAATGATTAAAGATTCCTTATCAGCAAATCAACAAGTACTGATCTCTCATCTTTGTCGATAGTTCTACATTTCTAAATAGGTATATATGATATCTCTCTTTGGGCCATCATCACTACAAAATGCTTCTCAACTAACCTCATGAAAAACCCACTCTATAAATCTCTCATAGAATTATTGACTAACAGAAACAGATCGATTTCATGACTTCTACCTAAGATTTTTAATATTGTTCGGATAAAATTGCATAAGTTAACAAATACCGATTTCTTGGATCTCGTCTGAACTGTGAAAAATTATATAAAGAGATAATCTGAAGGATTGCAGGATAGTTTTAAGTTTACAAAGTTTTGTAAATAAAATAAGATAGGAAATTCTACTAATTCAATTCAAGTTAATTTATTATACGCTGAATAGGGTACAGGTCTGCCCGTCTTTATACACGTGTACAAGCCCCTTAGTTTTTGAGATATCATTCTGAAACTTTGCACACATTCTTTTAAGCTCAAGACTCTGCTCATTTGTCGGAACCGCCGATAGACGAGAAGGTCCACTACAGCATATAGCTGCCATCCAAACTGACCGACCCGAATTAATTCCTGGTATGGACAGCTCTCTTATTTGTAAAGGTATCTTCATGAAATTTGACTTGGATTATTTTTCAAATAATTGATATAATATCCGAATATATTGTTCAGATCGAACGACTATAGCATATAGCTGCCAAACAAACTAATCGATCAAAGTGAAGACAGGATTGATCTTCACAAACAATTTTTTTTTTTGATCTAAAGTAAACTTAATTCAACCTGAAGGTGGTTCATATGGAAATGGAGTTCTTTACAAGAACTTTGTGCGTTCTCCTATTATTTATTAATAAAATATGGTTTGATGAACTTATGATCTGATTAACTTATTACACATAACTGTATTATGATGTTTTATGTGAACGTATATATTTTTCAAACCTACATGTATATGCCAGTTGTAGATACTTGCTTACTAAACGATAATTTACCGTATGGCCTTCTACCACCGAAAGCTCTGATTGCATTGGCATAAAATTTACATTTTCAATATTTTTCGAATAGTTTTCTTCGTAAGCTTGAATATCGTAGTATTGAAATTTTTATCTCGACAGCTATCGATTACCTGCGTAGCAAACATAAATCACTGCGCAATCCAAGCGCTTTGAAACTATCGATTAAAACACCAGTTCGTTTTTAGGTGTGCTTGTTGTTGTTGTTTTTGTTTGAGTTACGCCAAGTTAATTGAATAAAATAAATTTGCATAATTGCGCAAAAACTTCTCTATGAATTCTGCAAAATTTGCACAAAAGCACACACACACACACACAACCACACACGTACAGTTGCGAGTGCAGCGCTTGGCTACAAGCTTACGTTGCGATCGCTGAGAAAGATATGCAAATTTAATTGAGCCATATTTGGCTGTGCAACGCAAACAATATTATGCGGCATATTAGCAAATGCAATAAACAAACAACAACAAGAAGAACAACAAATATGCTTTGGGTGCGCGTAAGAAGTGAGTAAGCGAGCTACAACAACAAATGCAATGATTGTGTTGCAATCAACAGACAAGCAAGCAAACAGCACAACAGCAGTGATAAGTGTAGCGTGCAGCACGTGCATACCTTAGGCGGTTGGTTCGCTTCAGTTGTGCTGCTTGGTTGTTTGTGTGCCTGTGTGTATGTATATGTGAGTGTATTTGTGTGTGTGTGTGTGTGGGTGTTAGCAGTAGGAGCGGCAGATAAACCGCACTTTTTCAACGATTCAATAAGCGTCATTAAACAAATTTGCATTGTCATTGCATCGCTGTCGCGGCTGAGGCCAACGTTAACGCCAATATCAACAGCAGTTCGGCGTGGCATCGCATGTTAAGTTGCGTTAAATTGCGCCACTAAAAACATTTGCACTGCAGCGCATATTAAATGCAGATAATATATCAACCAGTCAACCAATATGCTTTGAGTTTGATTTTGATCGGCCAGTTTGTGTGGCAGTTATATGCTATGGTGGTTCCATCTAAACAATATATTCGAAGGTCTTGAAGCCTTGTCTTGGACAATAATTCCTGTCAAATTTCGTGAAAATATCTTGTCAACTAAGAAAGTTTTCCATACAAGCACTTGATTTGGATCAGTCAGTTTGTATGACAGCTAAGTCCTATATTGATCCGATATCGGCGATTCCGCTAAATGAGCAGTATCTTGGGGAGGAAAGCATGTATGCAAAATTTCAGATCGATATCTCATAAACTGAGGAAACGGACGGACGTTTTTCTTTTGGGTAATACCAACTTCGTGGTATATATTAATTAATTCCAATTAATTCCAATTAATTATAATTTATTGAAAATTGAAAAAAATATTTCAAAATTTTATTTTTATTAATATTGTAGATAAACTTACCTCCAAAACAACTTCTATGTTCACTCCCTATAAACAATTCCAAATATTTTGCTCACTGGGCAATTGTTCGTGCCTGCTTTAGCGCCAGCAATTGCATTATGGAACGCTGGCGCACCAACTCTGGCTCAAGTGGCAATAAAATTGATTTCCAATTGAAAATCACGAATTCGTAGAAATCACAAGCGACTAAAACATATGGCGCAGAGGGAGAGAGTGTGAGGCGGATTTGTGTGGCAAGTGGGTGACATGCAACGGCGCTGGCATTTGTATGGAGCTGCCTATATACAGTTATACTGCCGTACAATACGTTGTGCACCGGGGCGTATACGTATCACGCGATTAAATCAAATTATCTGATTTGTGAACTCTTTACCCGCCGCAAATTGAAGTGCGCTGCTGTGCTTGTTGCAACATTAGTATGCAACCAATCAAATTCGATTCAGCGTTATTTATTAAGAGCAAAACATTTTCTATTTTGCTGCGTTAATATTTGGAAAAATCGCTAACGACTGCGGCTGTTGGAAAGCATTGACAGCTGTCAGTTGTGTCAGTTGAGCATGCGCAGCTGGCAGCAAAGCATGCTTTCCACCTCAGATATATTAACTTGTTGCATTTATGTGCTTCTAAACGAATTTTAGCGTTATCTTTTGTTTAGCTTGCGGCTTGCGGCTAATGTAGTCTTGTATGCTGTTTTGCTTTGGCAGCACTGCTACAGTTTGAGCGCACATCGCTGTCTTCACAGGTAATTCTGCCACTTCAAATGTTGCCTTTAGCCTTTGCCACATTAACAAGTGCATTCAGTGTAATAATTTCAGTAACAAATTCTGTGAATAATGTCAAAAGGAATTAATACAACTTGAATGTCATAAATTTTGTGCGAATAATGGTAATATGGTAAGCAATGGTTTTATTAAGTAATTATATCTCGAACAGGGTATATTAAGTATGCCACGCAGTTTGTGGTGAAACATAGAAGGAAACTAAGAAGACCCTATAAAATATATGTTGTGTATCTATATATATATAAAGAAATGATCAGAATTGCGTACTACTCCCCCAGTTTTTTCGATATCGATTAGAAATTTTGTACACGCCCTTTTCTCGCTAAGAAACTACTCATTTGTCAGAATCGCTAATATTGCACCTCTTCAATATATAGCTGCCATACAAACTGGTCGATGAAAATCAAGTGCTTGTATGGAATACTTTTTTATTTGAAGAGATATCATCACGCAAATTCTCAGCAAGTATTACCAAAGCAACACTATAATCTCAAAAAATATTCTTCAGTTCGCACTTCTATAGCGTATAGTTGTCAAACAAACTGATCGATGCAAATCAAACTCATTGATTTTTTTTTTTTTTTTTTTTTTTTTAGTTAAAGGTATTATGGCTTCGGTGCAATCGGAGTTAGTGGCGTTTCTTCTGTTTTAACAAATTTATTTTTCACCATTTTCGCAACCAATTTTTTATGTTTAACGCCCTTAATACTAACACTAGGCTCAAAGTCTACACGAGAAGATTTTAAGAAGACAAATTTCCTATTAAAAATACTTAGTTGTGCTTGATAGTGCTACCATTATGAATTACATAGCATTTCTCTCCTTGTACAATAGATTCTCTAAGTTATTGTATAATTTTCTCATTGAGTATAAGTTTTCACCACAGTATACATAGCCTAGTTAGCCAGTTAGGTAAGGCTTACAGCGTTAGATTGTATATAATAAACAAAGATTTTAAATTTTATATGGAGAAGCTTTTTTCACACATTTATGAACCACCGTGATATACAATTAAAGCATTTTGTTAAAAAAATTTTAATTGAATTGTAATTTTAATTAAAATATATAAATACCTATGTGACACTATCAGAACACAGTTAAAAAATTAAATTATTTTTCTAAGAAAAAATTCGAATACTAACAGCTTTTCATATTCAAAACAATAGTTGCACTATTAACTAGCCTATTTAACAACGCTCCACTTGCTTTTTTCAATATATATCGCAGTTCACAAAAAAATGTAATTGCATAGTAAACAATAATACAACAAAAAGGCAGTGATAACCTTCGGCGGATAAAAGCGAACATAAAAAAATGTGCCATAATGTGAGCGATATAAAGCGAGAACAAACTATCTCTGAAAAGATAGTAAAATATCAGCAAACATGGTGATAGAAGTTACACGAAAATATACTAACTATATCTAAAAACTGCAAACAGACGCGGATGTTATCTTATCAGATGTTAATTGGTTCTCACACGGGCGAAAGCACACGCATTCGTGGAAAACATAGACAAATATGCTTGGCATAATTCACCGGTGCAGGTGTGTGTTATATGTATGTACTTTGTGGCCCGGTAGGAAAGTGAAATTTTAAATACTCAATCTGCCCAGATATGTACTATGTATTGAGTGGAATAGTGAGCAAAACAATGAAGACGGAATGGAAGGGGTATAAAACACTACTGCATCATTTATCTTTAAACGCGTTTTACTCAAAACAGTATTTTTCAAAACTACTGCAGTGATAACCATACTCGAAGACTCTATATATTCTGTATATGGTTCTTCATAAAGCCTGCCAGTTTTCCAGCTGATAAAAAACTGAATTTTGGTACGCCAAAAACGACGAAAATTTTGACTTAAATTTTACCGTAATATTTTTAATGCTTTATTTTATTTTTTTTTAATTTTAAAATATTGTAATTGGTACAGTATTTGCCTTAATTAATTTCCAAAAATTTCACACTTGTTGAGCCTTTTAAATATTATTTTATAGTTCACTGCAGAACCACAATTGCATTGCTTTTCGCATACCTTTTTTTTCAGATTTTGTCACTGATATTATATTATTCTCACCCACTGCTATCTCCTTACAAGTTGCGTCGTTTTATTTATTACCACTGCTTTATATCTATACTGTTCAATATTTACCGTTATTTATGTGGCGCAGCGTTGCGTTTTTCGAGAATCCGTGCGACTCTATTCAGCTGGTATTTTTACACCCATTTACTTTGGTGTCAGCAGCTGCAAAATACGCGCGCTAATTTTTATCTCGAAAACTATAAGAGCGAACAGACCATGGGTAAATGCCTGTACAGTATTTTTTTCAAATTCAGTTTACAAAAACGTGGCTAACCGCGCGGCACGGCTGCAATTCATTGCTTCTACGTTTAAGCGCAAATATTTTTATTTATTGTGAATAAATAAATGCTAAAATAAATAATTAAAGCGCGAATAAGAAAAGAAACGAGTAGAAAAGGAAAAGCGTTTTTATGCATTTTATGCAGGGTGCCAGAGTCACGTTGGGATTCTTGCACTTTTTAGTATTACTAATTAACATATGGCACCTCAGTGATAAGGCATAATTGATTTGCAACAAATTTATTTTGTTAAATTTCGTATGCTTAATTTCATTAGCGTGTTTGAGAGAGAAAACTATTTCAAATGAAAAAATATAAGGCTACAAATACTAAATACAATTAAAAAATAAATTAAATAAAAAATAAGAAAAAAAAAGTTAACAATACAAATAAAAAAGTAAAGAACCGGATTTTGTTTGGACAGTTTGTATGGAAGTTATAGCGGTGGTTTCCACAAATGGGCAGTTTTTGGCGAAGAAAAGAACGTGTGCCAAATTTTAGAACTTTATCTCAAAATCTGTAAAACTAGTGCGCGTATAAACTGACAGATGGACAGACAGACCTGTTACCCTATTTTGTTAAATAAAGTTAACATAAAACTATAAAAAATTTGAAAAGAAAATGCTAAGTTAATAGTGAAACCTCTCGGCTTTAAGCTGCCAATACTATGACTGTAAAGAGTTACAATGAGGAAATGCTACAGAAAGCAACCAGCTGTCAAAGTAAACACTTGTGTTTGACGTTTATATTTGGAATACTTAGAAAATTTTCATGTAACTGCACTTATACTGGAACAACGTCGTTCACAAATCTGGGATATATATTGGCAATAGAGGATTTCGGGGCGGCAAACTTAAAAATTACAACAATCAAATAATTTTCAAAATAAAATAAAATTCTAGTAATTAGAATGCGAATAATCTTGAAATAACTATCCAAACAAGCAAGCCGCAAAAAGCATACAACGCATAGAACCAACACACTATTTGAACGAAATTTTGGCGACTAACAAGAATTAGATCGCTAATTGGCAGTTTAACTCTGTGATTTGACTCTATTGAACAATCTGCTGGCGGGTACAATACACAAAAGGTCTGTGCTGATTAAGTAATTACGTATGATTATTTGGAAACTTATATTAGGCGCATTATTGCTGACCTAAAACACCTTTTATATTGACAGTAACGAAACACTGAAAAAAATCAATATAATAAAAAAAATGTTAAGAAATTACTAAAAAAAAAATAATAACAAAGTATTACAACTACAAATTATGATAAGGCTTAACAAGTAAACCACATCATAAAAATATGACTCAAAGAGGTTCATGGATCAAGATAATGACAAATAAAAATCCAAAAATTACCAGAAAATTAAAAGGCTAAATAAATTAAAAATAATAAAAAGCTTAACTAGTTTAATGATGACTGACAAAAGCTACAGTATTTAATATTAAAACATATATTTTTTATATATTATAATAAATATTTTAAATACAAATAATACACTTAGAGAAAAAGCACAGCAGCGGTAAACATGTATCGGCTTTTAGAAATACTTATATCATAAAAATTAACAATAGCACCATTATTGCTTCCCACTCTTCAGACAGCAAAATAGATCAACGCATTGTCCGTGGACTTTAGAGGCGCTGTAAAATGTACTTGAAACGGCACAATAACCTCTGCTGCCGACGCAATAGTAAGTAACGCTGATTCCTTATAAGTTTTTCATCCTATTCTTTCGCTTTCAATTAGCTCGAGAGCACTTGATTGCAACTGACATGCGGCATTTGAGCTCTTCACTAAACTCTTTGTGATTGCGGCCTTTCGTTTCAGCATACCTTTTAAATATTTTTTTTTATTTTAATGCAATATCTATGAACATTTGTATATATGTGCCTATATTCGTATGTTTACGTGACGCTACCTGATTTATCGATAAAAAAAATTATCTAATTAAGTTATTGATTTTTTTGTGCTGATAAACACATTTTTCTGGAAGACTAACTGATTTCACTACATATTTTCTTGACCTGAAAACCCTTAAGAATATAATTTAATAGCCACATTGGGTACTATGGAGCAAATGTTAAGAACTCTGTCATGAAAAGGTCACTGTTTTGTGGACACTGTAAGTAGGATATAATTTTTGTACACCATAAAAGAAAGAGTAAGCATATATTTAAATATATTTTAATTTTTAGTGCTTATACATGATTTGATTTACTCTCGCCTCAACTTGTCTTGACATGTACGACAATTCGGTTATAAAAATTTGACACTTTAAGAAAATATTGATGGTTATTGTTGCAGCATTAAATATTCCCTAATAGTTTTTGAAAATAAAGCGGAGTTGAAAAAATAAAAGCCAAATCTCTTCTGATGGTTTGGAACGTGTTATTCTGGAACACCTCTAATGGATCGAGTCCACTTACTATATGAGATGATTTGGATATTTTTGCAAAAACAATGAAAAATTTAGTTCAAAAATTTATGCACGTCAACGAAACACAAACAAAAAATACAACTCGACCGTTGTAGTGACACAAATATTACTTCCGAGAAAAGCGGAACTATGACCTACAAAAAGTGTACGAAAAATTTGATACATCGTTAGAGCGCCTGGATTAACTCAAAATGAAACCGAGAACAAAAGAGCTTCTAACACGCACTGTATTTGCTTTAAGAAAATTGAATACCAGCTGATAAGTTGTCAGGTAGTAAGTTTTCCAATTCACCCCTGTATTTTTTTATCTTTTGTGCAACTTTAGTCTATTTAGCTTGCTTAACTATGGTTGAAAAGGCCTATATACAAGTATAGTATGCCTCATAAAACCCTTTCATATAAAGTACTGAAATAATACACTCCCTTTTTCAATAATTTTCTTGCCCGTTCGAGCACCCTTAAAAACTTCATACAAAAATATTATGTAATTGGCAACCGTATGTTCGCTTCATACTCGTCAAATGCGAGAAAAATGAATAACATAAATAATAAAAATTAAATTTTTACAAAACGAAATCGAACACAATTTGTAAGGAAATAAAGTCAAAATGACAATTATGAGCGAATATAATGTCAGAAAAAGCTTGCAGAGAAGTGAACGCGGCAGCGAAGTGCAAACTGCCAGCAAAAATGTTAAACATAGTGTACGAGTGGTGAAAAATCAACCGACTGGCAGAATAGATAGCGTCGAGACAGGACGAGCGTCGCTTGACTCAGCAAAGTCGGAGGACAAGCGCGCATCAGAACATCTGGTTAGGATACAGCAGCTGCGCGCCAGCGACGGCTTGGACTCAGCGCGTAATAGTGCTCCGTTTACCAATTTTAAAGGCAAAGGCTCAATTGCTCCTATAGTCTGCAAAACCAGATTATCAGAGGCCATTGAGCGGCTCTCTTCGTACAATGATCGTGCCATACAAACGACAATCGAAAGGTGGCGTTTCCAAGCACGCCCACACTCCGATCCCCACTTAATCCATATTGATAATATTGATGCAATCAGTCTCATATCGCCAACATATCCTGAAGCCACGGAACCGTTGGCAGCATCACGAGAATCATCTTTCGCCCATGCATTATATCAGCAAAGTAGAACTTTCAATTCCAGCTATCACGGCATAACCGGTAGCCAAATCATAGGTAAAATCAACGGCACATATGTTAGCGCGCTCTTTTCGTGTGTTTGTTAGTAGCAGTGAGTATAGCAAAGTGCAAAAGCATCGCCGGCAGCTTGCGTAAGCTTGGTGGGGAACAGTTTTGTGTGCGTGTGTCAATTTTGGCATTGAAATATTCTGAGTGAATGGGAGAGTGAGGAAAGTGATATAGCGCAAAAGTATGGCGCGCTTTTAGGCGCTAATTTATTTTCGGTGCTGCTTTATTGAGTGTGAATGTTGAGTGATTTCGATAATTTGTGGTACTAAATAAGTGCGTATGTGTGTATATATTGGATAAAATGATTATTCAAATCATTCAAATTCAAATCATTAAATGTGAAACACGTGGAAGAAAGCCTTTCTTATAGTTCTTAAGACGATTCTTATATCCTGCTACTATCTAGGATTTACAAATGTTTATTACTATAAATTATTTATTTTGTTCATGTGTTTTCTTTCAGGTACTGGTACATCTGGCACGACATCATCGGGTGGTGCTTCTAAGCCAGAGAAAAGAAAATCATCCATTGCATTGACACCTGAAGATGAATCAATAGAGGTGAGTTGAAAACGAAAATAATGTTGGAAAACCATTATAAAATTGCTGATCCATGATAAATTTACACTTGAAAGACCCTAAATAAAATATATAATTATAAATCCTTGAAAAGGAATGTAATGCCGAAGGGTTTGCTTGGTTTTTTACGCAACGCAAATTTTTCGATTTTTTTCCCTCAATATTGTTAGGTAATTATATTAAATCTAAAGGACTGCGTAGTATTTAAAAAACATACTCGGCCCTTATGACACACTCTTACATATATATATATACATATACGTATGCTATTTTACTAAACCAGGGGCAAATTTCTGTGATTAACTTATTTTTATTGATTTGGGATTCGTAGTAATTCTGGGTCTTTGGCAAAAAAACATAAAATTTTTTTTTATAAAAAAAATAAACAATTTATAAGCATATGGCAACCTTGGCTTGGATTTTACTTCATCTTTCGTTGTTTTTTGCGCTATTTTTTCTCATTAAAATATATTAATTTTAATTTAGAAAAAATGTTGGCAACACTATTAAAAACGCCAATGTAACATAGTATAGCTTACCGTGTTTAACAAATATCAATGCAATTACATACATTTTTAATATTTTATATGTCATCATTAAAACATTTTAAAGAAATAAGTGACAACCTTCTTAAGTGCTTTATTACAAAATGCAGTGCTTTATTATTTAATATTTATTTAATATATTTTTTTATAATACAAATTTCGGAATAAAAAAATTGTTGGTAATTCTTGCGCTTTGATTATGCTAAAAAGATTATAATTATATTGTGTATATTTTTAGTCTATTACTTCAATTACGAAGCAGCTCCACCAAAAATATTTTTATATTTTATATTTAATTTTTGTGTTAAATTAAACATAAATCATAATTAATACATTTTATAAATATAGGTGGCAACCTTGTTAAGTTCACTTACCCATAACTGAATTTTATATTAAATATATTTTGAAATTTGTTTGTGATAAAATTCTCAGATGACAACGTTTGCGCCTGTGTGTATGCCCTAAAATTATACTACGTTAAATGCATAGGCAACTTTTGTATGAATCTCTTACTTTTACATATTAATTCTTATTAAAATTATTAGTTTTTCCTTAATATCGACATTCGCAAAACTCTATTTTTCCAAAATATACTTGCATATTGAGCTTATTTCTTCGCCAAATGTAAATAAATTGTCCACTAAAATTTTGAAATAAAAAACACTCACATTATTTGCTAAAATGTGATTGAGTCGGTGATTCATCAATTGCTTCATATAACTTCTGATTTCTGAACACTGCCAGTGGTTATGGTTTTCATACAGGCAAAGAGATAAAATTCAGTACTACAAAAGCTGTGACTAAAATATATACACATATGAGATTTATATATATATTCATGCGGCGAAACAAGTATGAAAAACGAAATGAAACAAAATCAAATGAAAACTGAAAACTCATTGAACTCGAACGAGCAGTGTGCAGTGGCTTGTTCGCCTCACTGCCTAACTACCTGACAGCCTGACAGCACGGCTGACCAGTTTCAAGCCTAATAAATATTAGACGAGTACATGTTGACACAATTCCGAATACCCATTTTTGGCAAATCAATAATCTGAGGGCAGCGATTTTCTTGCTCAAATACTATTTTCGATAGATTTTTTCTTTGCCTGTTTGTTTTTTGTATTTATATATTTTCAAATTTTTTTTGTTTTACTTTTCCAGTTGTAACAGCTAAAGGCAAAATTGCCTATTGCTTCGCCAATTTTGTGCATTTTTGTTTTATTTTTTAAATTTTTTTTTATTGATTTTGTTGCTATTTTGTAAATAATCCAACATTAACGAGAACACTTTCAGCACTGTTTTTTGTTTTTATTCCTTTTTTTTTTGCGAATTTTATCTACGCTAACACAGTTAAGTGTGAGTTTGAGCATCTAACTGGCGCTATTTGCTAGCGTTTAAGTTGATTTGGAGCTAGGCTAGTTTTACTGTATTAAGCTTAGTTAATTAATTAATTTGTGTGCATTTTTTCACAGTTAATCGAGTGGTTTTTCGCAATTATGCTCTTTTTTAATTTGAAGGTGATTTACACCCCAAAAATCGACTAATAGACACATGGAAATAGCATTCAGTACCAGCCTTAATTAAGACTTCTACTCATTTACTTTTAAAGAATTTGATTGTATAGAATTTAAAATTTGTCACACATTTGTCAATTATGTAACATCTGGCCACCTTAAAGAAGGCAAATCTTTAAATGTGTCCAAAAGCGTCAATAAAATGAAAGTTGAAAGATTGCGAATGTTAATGTCAAGTATCCGTTACCGACCGATGAAACTGACGAAAAAATTAGCTAACCAGTAAAACCATAAAGATGCGTTCTCTCTTCATAAAAAAATATGTATGAGAGTAAAAAGCCATACTATTTTTGATTTCTGGCTTCAAACAATTTTCTTTATGCATTTTTCGAAGAACAATCTGACAATTCTAACCAAGTGGAAGTAAAATGTGGTTCATAAGGTTTAACCAGGAAGAAGCAGCTTATAATAGTATATATTAATATACCCTTTTAACCCTTAGCTATATTTCGAGGCTTATTTTCCTAACTATAGTTAACAGCCAGTAGAATTTTCTTCACTTCACTAACTCATATTTCGATTTGCTTGAGTATAAAGCTGCAAAATATTTTACGATTCCTATGTGAAACCATTATCTTACAAGCTTCTCTGTATTTCATGCTCCCTACTCGCTTTACAATGTATCAACTGCCCTCATTTATTCATCCAAACAGTTTGAGTCGTTTTTTTTTTGAACTCCAACATTTGGAGTGTCTCATATTTCTGCAGAGCATACTTTTTCACGTCAATACCTTACTATTTCTTAAGAGATTCCAAACATTCTGGATTGCAGTTTGCATCATTATTACCAGACTCGTTACGGTAGTAAGGATGAGCAAAACAACTTACTTTGTGGTATATAATAGCTAACCGTATAATCGCCTTTATATCTGACTCTTGCTCTGTCTCTTTATTTCTTTATAGACGTATCATGTATAACCTCTGTAGTCTTAAAATATTGTATCTACAAGTATACTCTTGCTCCGAATCTCAAATCAGTGCATCTTTTTATACTTCGCAAAAAAACCTGCATTTAAGATTATCGTGAGAAACTGTAATTAAACAAATGATTTTGAAATTTGTCAGAAAATAACTCAAAACCAAATTATAATGTCATATAAATATAGAGCGTTTATCAAGTTAATTAATTAAATTAGCAAATACCAACGTGAAATAAGACAAACTAAGCATCCCTGTTGGAAATTTGTGGCAAGCAATTTATGCGTAGGTTTACATTCCTAGAAGTTTCTTTATATAAATAAATAATTCTAAATATATGATATTTTATAGAGCACAAGAATATAATTAAGAATACTCAGTAAAACGTTAAATTCAGCTTCAACGAAGCTAAAATACCCTATTGATCCGATCTGAACAATATGTTCGCAAATCGTGGCAATACCTTGGATAATAATCTGTGCAAAATTTCATGAAGATGCTTTGACAAATAAAAGAGTTTTCATACAAGGACATTAATTTGATAAGTCAGTTGTGTGGCAGCTATATGCTATAGTAGTCTGATCTCAACGGTAGCGGTATCTTAGCCCATAATCTCCGCCAAATTTCTTGAAGATACCTTGTCAAATGAAAAACTTAATATAGCTCAGAGTATAAAAATTAAAAAATTAAAAGAAAAAGGGCTCTCCGCTCCGGTCTTTTCCTGTGGTCGAAAAAAATTGAAAAAAGTAGAATTTTACCTAAAATTTTGTTGATTTTTTGACCGTTCAAAACTTGATTTTTGACGAGATCTAAAAACTGTAAGGTATTGTATGGAGAACCTAGCCTACCTAGTTTCACTTAACCTAACATAATCCATTTTTACAATTCCGTGCTCTCAATATGTTCCTGATTTCCTATACGGCATATTAGAATAACTGTAACTACATAAAGATTCCATTGGCTACATACATACAACATTACCTATAAGTAAAAAATGACGTACATAAAAATCTTTGCACATTCTGTCAAAGTCCCTCGAAATTTTCCAAAGCAGCGTATACTGGGAAATCAACGGTGCCAAAAACCAAAACCAAGCCTAATTGGAGTGTGACATTAATAATTGTAGATATAAATATGAACATATGTATATATGTATACACAAACCAGCATTATGTTATATATGAATACTTTTCGCCAACAATGTAACTACCCGCAATATCACTGATTCTCACATACATATGCAAATCTATCATTATTCGGACAAATGGCCACCATATAAAGAGCAAAAATCTCATTCTTATATTTTTATTGACTCAAGCACTTCACGGCGATTAATTTGTTAGCGCGTTATTATGACATTTGATTCCACGACACATTCCTTGCAACACCCAACACAACACCCTGCGCCACACCCCCTTCAAGTCCACGTTTTTCAGATTTATTCTCGTCACAAACTGTTGCGGGATGGGGAGTTCGGTGAAGGCTTGAACGATTGCCGGCAAATTGATGAGCTTGACACTTTCTTGTTTAAGCTTTTATGGCGATAGGTTGTGTAGAAGTTCTCGGCTCGTGAAAGTCTTGCGTGTGAATCTTAAATAAAATTTTTTAAAAAGACAATAGTAACAATTTTCCACAAGTCCTAATTGAAAAAATATTAAAAGAGAAATAAGTAAAAATGTTGCGTCGAATTTTCTCGAGATATCCAAGAGCTTTCAAGCGCGTAAGTTTGGGGAAATGGAACAACAACAATTCACAACAAAGTGGTTTTTCATTACAACAACTAAATAAACAAAATATTATAACGTGGCATGCAACAGAGACATGAGTAGCGTGAGTGAATAATGAGAGTTATTGATCAATGAGGTTAGGTTAACAAACAATTAAAACAATTGATAAGAAAATACAACGAAAAAATGCCATTTCAAACAAATTTGGAAAACCGGCACCAATTATTATTATTTTTTTAATAACTGTTGCTAACTATACTTTTTTTGCTTACGTATGTAGTGCCAACGTTTTAAAAAAAATCTGGTTAACCTAATATAAAAACAGATTTTGGGTGTTTTCAAAATAGTAGCGGGTTGCCACCTATTTAAAATAAATATTTTAAAGAAAATTAATATATTCAATTTTGTTAACTAAACTTACTACTATTGCGTATTTTATTTTAATAATATTCCTTTCTGAAAAAGGTTGCCAGCTAACGAAATGTTTACAAAATATAGCCATAGGTTATTGAACTAAATATCCCATGTGGTGCGAAAAAATTTTTTGTACAGAACTTTTAAGCAAATGATTGAGTTCTCCTACCTTTTCGTAAGGTAATAAGCAGTGAGCGTTGGAACCAAAATATTTTAGTTTGAATATTACTCTGCTCATAAATTCAAATATGCAAATATTTTTTTTTTCTCAAATCTGAATTTATATTTTTATTTTCATACATACATAAGTACTTGTGTATAATTTTAAATTGCATATTTGCATATATTCGAAATATCACAGCAATGAAAAACGTGCTTGACAAACGTGGCTTTTATGCAAATTTTTAATATACATATGGATGTGTATCAATTTACAGGGTGCTTCAATATCGTACTAAACTGCTTGTCGACATGTGATACTTTGCCTCTACGCGCTTGAAATTAGTGTGTATTTAAATTGTACACTGAAAAAATTTAGAGAATTTAAAAGTTTACAAATTTTCAAACATAATTAAATTCAGAAGAAACTTAAGAGTCCAAATTATGTATAGAATATAAAAAGGTTAAAAACAAAATAATTTAAAAACTATTTGTAAAAATTAAAAAGAAAATAAAACGTTTTATAAAAGTTAAAATAAATTATATTTAAAATTAAAAAAAAATTAATTTTTGAAACCATTTTTTCTTTTATAAAAGTAACATAAAAAACCTTTATAAATTAAAACAAAATTATATTTAAAAAATTTTATAACAGTTAAAAAAATTATTAATTCATCTTTTTTTTAAGTTAAATATTTGATTTTTAAAATTCTTTATAATCTTTATGACAGCTAAAAAACATAATAAAAAAAACCATATAAAATTACAAAAAAAATCTATTTTTAAAAATTAAAAAAAAATTTTTTTTTTTTTAAATTAAAACAAAAATTATAAACATATAAACAAATTATTTTTAAAATTTTTCATTAAAATTAAACAAATTATTTATAAAAGTTAAATAAAAGAATTATTTATTTATAAAGTTATTTATAAAAGCTAAAAAGACACATAAAAATTTTTTGTAAAAATATTATATATACAATTAAAAAAAATATTTTTAGTTTCAATATGAGAAATAAATTCAGAATTCACAATACTCTGTAAAAGTAAAAAGTTATAGGTTTTATTTTTTTAACTCTTTAAAAGTTAAAATAACTTGTTTTTGAAATTTGTTTTAAAAGTAAAAATTAAACATATTTCTTTAATTTTTATAACCGTTAAGAAATATAAAGTTATTTTTTTTTAAGTTGAAAAGAACTTTTTTATAAAAGTTAAAAAAATTATTTAAAAAAGTTAAAAAAAAATCTTTATGAAATTTTCCATAAAAGTTATACTTTTTTATAACAATTAAAACATTATACACTTATAACATTTTATTTAAAACCTTTGATCTCACATAGGTCTGCCTAGGTTTTAAATTTCCACAGTGGATATTGAAAGCCGCAATATTAATCGCCTAACACTATTTTGATTTTGTTAATATATGCGAGTACTTATTCGTACATACATATAGATTTATGAAGGTTCCATATCAGGGTACATTTCCATGCTAACCACGATATGATAACTGCTTTATAAACGCACAACTACGCAAACATACTTAGGCAAAAATAATACAAATGTTTATGTCAGATTACAAGTGCGGCACAATATTATTGTACACTTACACGCAACGTCTCTTTTATTTTTATTGCTAAGTGCACTCACCTACTTTGGTCTTACACCCCCGAAGCGCACACATACACACACACACACACATCTGCAGATTCGTCATTTTTATTGCTCCTTTGTCACGAAAACGACATAAACGCGATAACTAATAATCACTGGCAGCCACACACATTAAAAACGAAAACGACTTTGTAGTTAAAACACTTCAGCCCAACAGAATGGCAATATGCACAACAACAACAAAATTAAGCAATAAAATATGCCAAAAGCACTGTGCAATAAGCTGCTGGCACTCGCACACGCGTACATATTATATAAACGAGTGTGTGAAAAGCACTTCCAAGTATATATACCATAACCTACGGTAATTAAGAAAACTATGCGTCCATTGGAGGTGTCCAAAAGCGGCTGTAACAGTTAAGCGTCAGCTGTTTGATTGGCTTGGAGGCTCTGAGATGGCTTAGTGCACTACAACTACAATACTCGTATATATATGTATGTATATATAAACTGAAGGCCTCTGAGTCATTGTAGCGTCTAAATTTTCTATAGCAACAAAAGCCTGTAAATGCTTAGATAAGCGCTGACCATGAAAGCTTTCCTTTATCGTCAATTTAATGCTGATAAAACAACAACTAATTTCTATAGTAAATATCAATTAGAAACACATGTATTTGTAGTAAGTGCAAGACGAGAGTCACACGACACGACTGACGTCAAAGTGCTACTTTCGTATAACAAAATAAATTCTTTGCTGAGCAACGGTATTAGAGCGACTTTAGAGTGCGTGTATGTATGTATTTCAAGTGTCTGATATGTAAATATGTACTAAAGATATCAATAGCAACAAACACAAAAAATTTTATTAATTATTGGACGAATTTTTGAGAATATTTGTAAAGGTTGTTCAAATAGCAGAATCTCATCATTTTTTTTCATAAATTTATTTGAAGCAATATTTATCAGTAAAACGAAAAATTGTAATTAATAAATAATAGAAGAAAATAAATATAATATAAATATAATTTATGCTGTTGTTCCTTTTTAAATTCGTTGCATTGTTAACTAGGTTTTTAGCTAGGTAGCAGCCTAAAGGTATGCTACATTTGCTGCAAACAGCATTGCATCGTTAAGCCGTAAAAAAAGTAATAAAAGTTTGATTTATTTAATCTTACGGATAACAATAAAAACTCCCTAGTAGGAAATAGTTTAAAATCTCGATTTTTCTTAAGTTAAATTAAAAAAAAAAAACAGTTATTCAGTTTATATGTAAGCACATAATATTATGAGTATAACAACAAAAACAATATAGTATAAATCACGGCGAATGTAAAAAATTGTGCAATAATTGGCAACTCTACAGAAAAAGTTTCGGAGAATTTCTTCTCACGGACTCTGGAAAACAGCGTTTGGAAACAAATGCGTTTAAAGTTTGGTGAACCGATAACATTATATCTAAAAATTCTTCCGAATACGCTCAACTATTTGTGGGATCAACCATAAATTTTCGAAAAATATTCTCAAACATTTGCATTCGATATTTATGGAAAAAACCGATTTTTTGAAAAGCACTTGGGTCTTTATCGTATGTAAAACTACAGAAGCTTGAACGCTTTTAAAACCGTTTTTAAATAACTAACCCCTATTGCTTGCTTTCGTTCGATTCAGCCAAAGATCTGATATCACATCACCCACAATTCCTGTTGGGTCCAAAAAAACAATATATTTTTATTTTCATTTTTATTAATATTTTTTTCAATTAGGCTACTCAGAGACTAGAAACTAGAGACACAATAATAAAACAGGAAGAGCGAGAGCATTAGATTAAACAAATACGCCAACACAGTTCTCGTACCGTCTACTTAATTGGCCCACTTTTAATTATGTAGAATTTTAAAATCGTTGCAAACATTTTTATTACAGTCATTATTAATAAATACTGTCTAATGAATATAAAGACATGCTATACACTCACTTGAAGATCCTACTCGTAGAAACGAAATTTCAAGTAACGCCAAGTAATCATTGTTGATTCAAGAGATGTGAATGTGCTTCTCATATTAATAGTGGCTAACTAGACTCTTTCAAAAATAGAAAATATGAAAGATATAAGGGCAGAATAAGTTATAGGTTGGGGAATTCGTAAAATCCCATAAGTGTATTTTAAAATATGTTAGGCATGTCTCTGTATTCCCATTTGAAAGCCAAAATCAGTACTTTTCAATCAGTCTACGTTGCTTTAGGAACCGATTCAAACTACGCTTTGCTTTAACACATTTTTAAAGGTGCTCATTTTACTTCCGATTGTGGCCTTTGAATCAAGTTTTTAAAATGTACTACTAAATAAAGTTATTTATAAAAGCTACCTAGAACGCATTATAAAGTAGTTCAGCTACACGCAATTGTGGAAAAAATTCCGCTTAAAGCTTTTTTTTATTTCATTCACCTACTATTTCGTCGTAGCAGCTGTAAAACAAGCAGCTTTGAATCGTTTAGTGGGGTCTCTTTTTTGGATTTTCTGACAAAACTTACCACAGTTATATATACAAATATAAAGAAGGTAGGGATTTCAATGAAGAAAAAGCCTACCAAATTAAAAAAAAAAGATATTTTGACATAAAATCGTCAATTGAAAACTAGGTTCCTTTTGAAAATATGCAGAAAAAAATTTTTTTCAAACAAAACAAAAATACAGTAAGTTTGGAACATAAAAAGGTTAGTTTACACCAAATTTCGTGGCAGCAAAAAATTTGTGTCAAAGTTAAAAATACACAAAAACTGGATTATTTGAATTTTTCACATAAATTTGAGGTTATGTGAAAAAAGTTTAATGCGTTTCAATCTACTATAATTTGTATACCCTGAACAGGGTACATTAATTTTGACACGATGCTTGTAACGTCCGAAAGGTAACGTCGGAGACCTTATAAAGTATAATATATTTGTATCAATTATCAGCGTGACGAGCTGAGTCGATTTAGCCATGTCCGTCTGTATACTTATATGTATATGCAAGCTAGTCCCTTTTGAGATATTGATCTGAAATTTCGCACACGTTCTTTTCTTCGGAAGAAACTGCTTCTTTGTCGGAACCGCCAATATCGAAACTCTATGGCATATACATAGCAGCCATACAAACCGAACGTTTTTGTCTGGTCAAGTTGTTGTATGGAAAACTTTTTTATTTGAAAAGATATGGTGAGGAAATTTTGCATAGATTCTTATCCAATATTGTCATAATCTTCGAAGAAATTGCTTGAATCGGATAATTTTAGCATATTTTTGCCATACAGACTTACCGAAAATAAAAATTATTATAATAGAAATGTTGCTATTGTCTTGATAATTTTGTGACGTAATCGCTTGATTGACATGCAAGTATACATATAAGAGGTATACCAGCTCTGCCTGCTTGAATGAGGAAAAAACAATTTTTTGACTATTTTACCTTCTTACTGTACCGTATTGAACCCGTTTATTTACCAAAATATTTCATAGTAAAAACAAACGAGCCACACTAATGCATAAATGCTTGTGTATATGCCGCAAGTCTATTTAACAACACCAATGCACTGCATGCCAACAAACACATATAGATGCGATGATAACAAGTCTTAACATTGTCAATCAAACTCTTTCAAAGAACATACAAATATATAACAAAAAACAAAAACAAAATTGAAATATAAACAGAAAGAAAAATTGTATAGAAAATTTGGTGAAAACGTTTGCGAGAGCAAAGAGTAGCGCTGAGAGTAATTGATTGTAAATTGCAACGTGAAATTATTTTCAAAAAATGTTTTCGCAACGTGCCAACAACAATAGGAAGAACAATAGGGCACAACAATCACACTAACAAACGAATATACATTTGTACACAGGTGAGTGTGTGTGTGTGTGTTTGTAAGCACCAATACCAACACAAAATTTAAAAGTCACCGACACATACACACATACAAACGCGCACACCTACAATGCCAAGTCGCTTAAATCAATTGGCATAACAATTAGAGCGGCGGCGGCAAACCGCTTTAATACGCCGCGCAACTCGCCGCAGGTCTGTGCTGTAGAAAAGCTGCGAAAGTTTAAATTTCAGTCAAGAAGTGCTGCTCGCGGTGTTAGCAGAGATGGTGGTTAAGATCGTGTGAAAAATGTGAACACAATACGAAAAGTTTGAAGCAATGAAAATCACAAGTGCCCATGGTGATGACATTGTTATTGTTATTGTATATTAATAATTAAAACATAATTAAAGCAAAAGTGAAAAAGTGAAGCGTTTTTAATGTGTTACTGTCTGCCTGTTCTTTAAGTAATAAGGATCAACGCGGCAATAAGTTTTAATAGAGAATCTTCTGAATTTGAATTAAAAGTAATTTTGTTGTAAAATCCACAACAAATTGTGTTAAAAAGGAAGGCAAATGTAATGCGCCGCTAAACGTTTAAAAATAATACAAGTAATTTTGTTGTTTATTTTAGTGAGCTCATTACAGTCACGCCAGTGATAGTGGGTACAATAAGTAGAAGTGGAAAAGAAATTAAAAAGAAACAAAAAGCTAAGAAAAAATCAAAATAAAATTCAAAATAAAAATTAAATGAAAACAAATTAAATTTAAAAAAAATAATAAAATTAAAAAATAAATGTAAAACATATTAAAAAAAAAAAATTATAGTAAAATAAATTAATTATATAAATACAAATTTAAAAAAATCCCCTTTGCTCATTTTTAATTGAGAAATTTCGCATATTCAGCTCCAAGGCTGGGCAAGAAAAGTGAAAGCGTTGTAAAGTGTACCAAACAAATAATGTTACAGCGTGATAAGCGTGAAACTGTGTGATTTTCTCATTTTTTTTTTTTTGCATTACTTCGTGCTTGCCAAATGTAGGACGCAAATATATGATTCCGCCGCTTTATTTACTTTTCAATGTAATTTACTATCAGTAAGGTGAAAATTCTTGATCGTTTTTTAGTGATTTCTTTTATGAAATGCCAAGCATTTTTTTTTTTAATTTAAGGTTACTAAACTTTGATTTTAATCTGCATGATGCTATAACATTATATTATTTTTCTCATTTTTTTATCGCTTTAAAGATTTTTTGAAATATAAATGATCCTTTTCAAATATTAATACTTTGGTTTGGCGAAAACCTGTGATTTTTTCTTGGTGATTTACAAAATGAGGCGCAATTAATTTAATATTATTTCTTTGCTAATTTTAGTTTACTTTATTTTGATTTTTTAATTTATTATATAATTTTTTAATTGTAATTTTCAACGTTTCACTGTATTTCATTTATTTACATTTTTTTCGAAAAATGTATATATTATTAGTTAATTTAAAATGCTTTAGTCAGTAATTTATTTATTTTTTGAAACTTTTTGCTATATTTTTTATTAAATTTTTTTTTCTTTATTCTAACTCCAATAAAGTAATTTAATTTTCTTTTTGGGATAACAATATTTTTACAATAAGTTGTCACTGCTTTAGCCCATTATTTCCTTATAATTTTTTATGTGAATAGTTTATATGTAAACGACATATTTATACCCTGAACAAGGTGCATTAAGTTTGTAACAGGCATAAGGAACCTTTAGAGGCCCTATAAAATATATATATATATAAATGATCAGTATGATGAGCTGAGTCGATTTAGCCATGGCCGTCTGCCAGTCTGTCCATCCGTCCTTTTGTGTACTAGTCCCTAAATTTGAGAGAAAATGCTCTAAAACACACGTTTTCTTCTCCCAAAGATTCATTATATAGAGATCATATGTCGAAACTGTCAATACCGCACCGCTATAGCGTATAGCTGCCATAAAAAACTTAACGATCAAAATCAAATTCTTTTATGGAAACTTCTTTATTTGTAGAAGGTAAAACCGAAGCAAACGTTTTTTCTTATTTAAATACAAAAACGTCATTTGAGTGTCATTTGATTACCGTTTTGAGATAACATTATTTTTTCTATTAATTGTCAGCGTTTTAGCCCATTATTCTTTTATTAATTTTTTTTATGTGAATTGTTCATATTTAAACAATTTATTTTTCTATTTTTTATTAATTTTTATTATTTCCTTATTTTTTATTGCAACAATTTCTCTAACTTATTAAAATCACGTTGTTATATTAAAGTATTCCCTGAAGGTTTGTTTACTAAAATTGTCTGTTCAAGCAAGAAAAGAAATTTCAAAATTTAAACATCTCTAAATTTTATTATAATTTGTTAGTTGCGTTATAATTTAATTTGAAAACTAGTTTTACTTTTACCTTTAATTTTTTTATTAATTGTTTTACTAATGAAACCCCTTTTTTGGTTTTAATTGCTAAATATTTTTTAGCTTGATTAGCTTTATAAAATTTTTTTTTTATCTTTTACAAATTTTATCTTTATTACTTGTTTACAATTTATTTTGATATTTTTAAAAAATATATTTTATATTCTAAATAAATAAAATATTTGATCTCAATTTTTGTTTTTTTATTTAATTGTACTATTTTCGCTTGAAAAATATGGTCTTATTTTATTAACGATTTAGCTAACCTTTCTCTTATTTTATTTTCATTACTTTTTGTTATAATATATCTGAGTCTTTGATTAAATTTTTTTTTTTAGAATTTTTTATTGTTCTATTTCATTAAATTTTTTGCTTGCTTTTTTAAATTTTTTTTCAGTCTTTATTTCTGCTTTCCCATTTTTATATTTTTTCTTATATTTGTTCTTTTTTAATTTTTCACTTACTTTTCTAAAACGCTCTCAGTTTCTATGAAATCTTCCACATGTTGCCACACACACAAAAAAATTTAAATCTGGCAATTAATCAACACAACTGTAAAGCCTCCCACTATGCATAAGTGTTACTGAAAAACAGATTTTGGAAATTAATTCATTTTCATTGACTATGTTTTTGTTTTTTTTTCTACTTTTTTTGTTTTTGTTGACGCTGCGCTTATTTGTAAACCATAAAAATGTTGTGACGTGAAACGGCGTTTAAACAACAAATAATTTGCACCCAATAAACACCCTTTCCGTGAGATAAATGTTGAATGGTGCCAAGCGCTTTAGTTATGCGGCGGATTATCTAGATTGGTATTTGCATATATGTATAAATACATATACTAATATTTGTAAAACTTTTGCTCGTGGGAATAATGAGATAAAATATTATAATTTTTAGTAAATTTCCCAAAATAACTACAAGTATTAAAAAAGCACATTCGAATCAAAAATATATAACACATACTTGTATAAGCAAAACAAATACAGTAACGGTATATTTGTAGTGTTTGAAGAGAGTGCCTTTTTAGTAGACTCGTTAGAAGTCAAAAGTTAATACTTACGAGTATATATGTGTGGAAATTTTCGTCTATATATTGTATTAAAAGTCTGGCTACTCATACACAATTGTGTGCAGCTTTTGACAGCCACAGTTTCACCTTAGTCAATATTTATTTTATAATCTAGAAATTGGCCTAGCTTTGTCATATATTATTAGCCAATAATAAATAATAAATCTCAAGGCCTTTTTCAAGTAATACAACTTAATTTTGTTGGTGTTATTGAACTTCAAGTGAGGCAGGGACTATATTACCATAAAACTCATATGACCCGCACTGGTCCATATAAACTACTCACGCAAATCGAACCGTTACATTCTTGTTTTTGTAGATTGGTACAATCATTTTTATATTCGTGTGAAGTTTAATTAATGTTTGTTTGTTTACGTCTTGTTTTTTTTTTTTTGACAGTCCGTTTTAAATTTGATCAGATCCGCTGTTAGTTTCAATTATAACTCATTTATATTTAACACGACAGGTCTTGTCTGCGTAAAACAAATTTTGTTAATTATTTTTCAACTGTTAAATTAATTAAAAATTTCACGTTCACTTCAGCATTGCTTCACATTACTCACCGGTGTGCTCTTTAGCATGCTTATCACATCCCAGGCCACAATTCGTCTCAGAAAAAGTGAACATTTCCTTGAATTATCTGCATATCATATGTTCATACTCGTATGTGTCTGATTGTGTGTGTGTGGCTGCTAAGAAAATGCATGACGCAAGCTCTTCCACCAAATGGCCAATATACTTTAATTGTTCTTAATAGTTTATTTTCCTCAAGTATTTCAAACGCTTTTTAACAGCGATAAATGCACACACATTTGTATAAATTCATACACACATTGCAGTACTCACATTGCAATACTGGCGTTTGCTTGTGTTTTTGAAATGTGCAACAGCCAGAAGTGCGCTCATTATGTGTGTAACTTTTAATTAGATTGATTGATAATAGCTCATAAATGTTTTGTTATGAATTTCAGCGCTAAAATTAGAAATATGCGTAACTGACAAGAAATCACAAATAAATGCTAAAACATCAATCCATCACAGACATGTGCAAACAAGCAATTACAAATCACTACAATCAAAGGTTAATAGGTAAAAGCAAAAACAATTTACAGTCAGAAGCGCTCATACATGTGTATGTACATTTGCACCGTTATATATGCATACAGTTTTTATAACTGTTCTAGCGATAAAGCCTATAAATACGTCTATTCCAATATTTTTAAACCGATTGAGGCTGATTGCGTAGGCACACCCAAGAGGAAATTAATTATTGAAATCCTTCTTTTGATCAATCTTACTTTTGACATTTTACTGTCAAATACTTTTTATATGGTATTTATATTATTTTTCTTGGATCAAAATTTTGTCAAACCTTATAATTTCAGAAATGCTTTGAGCTTCTGTTCAATGACCCTTTGCTATTTAAAACAGCTGAGGATGATCTTTAAACGAGCCAAGCTGAGAAGTTGTATTAAATTCGAATCAAGGCTTTATCTAAAGCTCCTATGTATAACCCCATCCACATATATGAGACTCTATGTTCTATCTAGGCACTATGGGAAAATATGTACCTTCAGAAATGTTCATTTAACTCGCGTTACCCCTTTTCAGAGTCATAACTGACATGACATTAATAAAGGATATAACATTTATTTTTCATAATAAATTTGTCCTATCGTCTTCCATTTGACATGCTCCTTTGAAGAAAAATTAAAGCATACTAATGATCAACCTAATTTTGCATATGATTTTTAAGCTGATATGCCCCTTAATATATTATATTTATTTTTATGGGCACAATTGGCCGAAGACGCGTTTCACAGAGCAGGTATTTGGATGTCGGAAAAGCTAGAAATTAGGCAACACCCAATTTTTTGAAGAGTTATTTTTTCGTTTTTTGTTTTTCGGACAAACTTCTCAACTGTTATACAATATTCTCAACTCAAACTTTCGATCCAAATGTGTTCGAGCCGAGCGAAGAATTTCGAACAAAACTTCTCCCTTCTTTTCATGTTATTATCATCAATAAAATGTGTATAAAAAACTCGCTGGAGACAAGTTTTTAATGTTCTCTCGAACATCACTGTAGGCTCGAAGCAAGTCATATATTTTCGTTTATTCGATAAAGTATTATTCTCAAAATCCAAATTTTTAATGTATATGTAGCAATATGTCCATTGGAAATACAAACTCTTAAGCAATCATTATATTCAAGATTCAAGATCTAGAGAACAACTCTTTGCCTTAAGCTTTTTAGTTTAAATATTTTTTCTATAAAAAAAAAAGTAATAAAGCCTGTTTTTAATATTTTTCTTTGAATAATAATGTCCTCTCTTAACGCCCAACTACTACTATAAACCATAATATTTTTAGCTGAAATAAATTTTTTTTTGTATACCTCTTAATTTTTCGAAATTTACCTACGGGGGTATTTTTAACTACGCATACATTGTTAATGGTTTGTGGACATTTCAGTGATTGAAGGCTTGTTCTTGGTTGTGTTTACATGTTATTTAAATTAATAAATTGTTGTTTGGCAAGCGATTGCGTATTTGAGAACTCGTGGAATATTTTTTTTTCATATCACCTTAAGCTTACAGTTAGTTATCTTTTCAAAAGCGTTGCGAACGGAACATGTGTGAGAACCGTGGAAATAATGAGCAAAGGTAAATTCGAAAAGTCAGTTTTTGGAGAAGGGAAAAAGTAAACGGCAAAATTACTAAAATGCAAAGAAAGTGAAATCGTGAAAAATTATAAAAAGAAAATAAAAATGAAACTATAATCAAAAATGGAAATTTTCATATACATGATTTTCTTCAAAAGCAGCGAGTTTTGTATAGAAAGAGAATTAACCAATAAATACTAATATGTGACTAACTTTAATAAATTCAAAATCGAAACTTCAGCGTGTGCTTTTCTAAAAACTTCACATAAAAATAATTCTTAGTGTAATAGTTAAGCAACTACAAGAATAAAATTACTTAAATCCAACACGCTGTAGGATTTTCATATGAAAATGCGAAAGTGTTTTATGAAAATCTCGAATGTATTTCGCCATAAGCCCGTGTATGCACCACCAGAAGGTGAATACTACGACGATGCGCCAGAAGTAGAGGAGTATGTGCGTCACAGCGACGCGTATGTGGACGATGAAAGCGCCAGGTACGGCAAAGTGCGAGAGGCGAGCACCGACAACATCGACAAAACCAACGTACGAACGGCGGCCGTCAAAGCCAAGCGCACCACCAATCTAGCGAGTGATAAGCTTAAGGAGTGCAATGATAAGAGCGCTGATAAGGCCGCTCACAGCGCCAACACCACGACAAAATCTACGAATGCGATTGGGAAAGCAATGCGCATCGATGGTAACGTCAATGAAATGTACGCTGGAAGTGCTGTGCCGGCAGGGGAACGTGAGAAGGTGGTGGAGAAGAAGAAAAAGAAAGATAAGTCCAAGTATTTCATGCGCAGCGCAACGTCGCCGAGTCTGGGGCAGCAAAACCAGCCAGACAAGAACACGTGCGTCGGAAACGCGGCGCTCTTGAGCACCAGCGATATGGGTGATATTGCGGTCTACAGGAGCAGTCACGAGTACAGTGGTATGGGCGATAATAAAAACAATGCCCGCAGCAGTACGCGGAGCAGTGGACGGAACAGTGGCATTTTTAGGCTGTTTTTGGGCAGTAGCAAAAAGAAGAAAAAGAACGGTGACAACGAAACTGAGATGGAAGAAAAAAACGCAAAAAAGCAGCAGGAAGATGGAGATATGAAGGTGAAGGGAAGATATAACGGGCGGGAAGAGAAGGCGCCGCTGGCGGAAATGGAGCAGCAGCAGTTGGGGTTCGATGAGGATGAGTTGAAAGCATTACCGAAAATCAGCAAAACTTCAAGCAACACAACGGCTGTAAAAGCGCAGCTGTCGGACAAACCGGATGATAAAAGCGTGGATAATAAAAGCAGCGCTCACACCTATGCCAACGCTAAGGGCGACAAAGCTTATACCGCAGATGCTGACACACATCGTTATCGCGCTA
This sequence comes from Bactrocera oleae, assembly GCF_042242935.1. Taxonomy (NCBI): domain Eukaryota; kingdom Metazoa; phylum Arthropoda; class Insecta; order Diptera; family Tephritidae; genus Bactrocera; species Bactrocera oleae. Next base: position 67,521,215 of record NC_091538.1, read on the forward strand.
ACGGAAGTATGGATATTATGGCCGAGTCAAGAGTGGATACCAAGGTTGCCGCAGGCATAGCTGGTATCAAAACAGTTAAGGCACACGATGAACGCAGCTACATCTCCGAGTATAAATCCTTTGTTGAGGATGAAAAGCCAAATTTAATTGGCACACCATTCCCTGAAACGGAAGCCTTCAATTTCGAGCAAGCTCTTAATCGTAAAACAAGCGAACGACACTCACGCGTACACACAGCCGAAGCGCGCATTGACTTAACGAAATATCGCACCGAAACACCCAAAACGCCAGAGGAGATGGAATATGAAGCCAATATGGCGGCGGAGAGTGCCGACATTATGACACCTCTACCGCACAATCTCACTTTCACTTCTGGTCGCAAATCTCTGACGACGGCGCGTCCGCTCGCGTCCGATATCGCTGAGATGATACGTAATTTGGATGCGAATACTTTGCGCATCAACAATATGAGTGTTGAGGAGAAGATTGAGCTGATGCGTCGCTTCGAACAACCACAACAACAAGATAAAGATAAGCAAGTGCATCATCCACATCATCAAAATCATCATGCCCACTCTGCCCAACAACAACAACAGCACAATTCGTTGCGTCGTTCCTCCGGCTCGCGCAATTCCTTGAATACGTTACGTTTGGCTATGGAAAACCGCATCGTGTTGCAGGCGCCATCTGCCGGCACAACACAGCAATTACAAACAGTGGCTGATGGTGGCGATAGAGGCGAGTCCACTTGCGACTCGGATGATGAAAATGTTGAGGTGGTATTACGTCGTAAATTTGTCGACTATCCCGGCGGCGAGAAGGTGACCATTTCCACATGTCTCTACGAGCGCCGCCAGCCGGAGTGCCCAAAATTGATGTTGTTGGTACGATCGCAGCAGAGCGATAATCGCGACGAAGGTAGTGGAGAGGTAGGAATGGTGGAAATAATAATTAAAAAATACGTTTTTTTCATAATTTTATAATTGACAAGGTCATTTTGGGAAATCTCTTTTCCTCCTCCTTGATACTTTTATAAGACCTTGATACTTTTATAAGACCTCTGTTCTTTGAGGTTTCTACCTTGACAAATATACATTTTTGTTGTCTCATATAATTAAGGAAGTAACTGTAACTAAAAAAACTGTTACATAGTAGAAGCGAAAATATTTATATATAATATTACTATGCTAAATCAGCAGAAAACTTAATAAACAAGTTGTAAGGTTAGCATTTCCTCAATTGTAGGAGTTATTAGTGATCATTACTTACTTCCAGTTGTAAAAGCTGTTTAGAAAAAGACGAATCAGAAATATCTTAGCACTGTCTTCTTTCATACATTTTTGAGATCACGGCTCAAATACCTAGAAACTGATGGATGATATACCTACTTATAAACAAAAAGCAAATTTTTATTGGCCTCAAGACACTTACTTGTATAATACTTGATTACAGGAGCTCCTCTTTCAGGCTACACAAAGGACTCTAGGTAGTAGTCGAAGTTCGATGCCCAACTTGAGAATCAGCCATTGAACCTAACCTAATAATAATAATAATAATATTCTGGTACTTAGCTGAGCTTATTCGTCAATTTGTGGTGTGTGTCTTGGCTATGATAACTTCAGGATGATCATTGTTCAACAAAAATTTATATTCAGCCTCTTGTCAAAACCATATTAACTGAAAACAAATCGTAACGTAATTGCATTGACTATAGTAAACCTTTGAAGAAGATAAATATATATATTAGGATGAACAAGAAAAAACTTTAATTAGACTTATATATATAATTTTTTATTAGACACCGTGAAAATTTCGTCCGAAATAAGAAAACAAATTTATGGTAAAGTTTGAGTTCATAATAATAATATCAGGTGACGCATTGTGTTTCTTGATTTTTTTGAATGTTTGAATGTTTAATGCACTTCAACAAATTATTGTCTAGTGCAAATGAATACTTATATTTGTAGGAATTTAATGTTCTTCAAAAAGCGAATTGATTTTGGATATGACTTTTTGCTAAGTCGACTCGTTCAAGAGGTATTCGCGATCGAAATCCAATCTTTTCGTTATTTTTGGCATAAACTTCAATTGGAAGATAATTTCAATATTCTTCGTACACATGTACGTACATACTTTTCTTTAGCAAAAAAATTACCCTGCAATATCATGCTAATTTATACAGTTCTTTCTAATTGTGCAACAAAAAAATTCACATAATGGATTCACATCAGTTTTCAAGTGAAATTATTAAATTAGCTCTTAAAAAATTTCGTGAAAACATGTTCTCCAAAAACATTCGCTTAGAAATACAAATCAAAATTCACCGTATGCCATAACGGGCCCTCAAGCGTGTACATTCAATAATTTCTATGTAGAAAGTAAAATATTGTGAAATAAGCGCTCAATAAATGTAAACAAATATTAGTAATTGCGTAAACATAAATCGTGCGTTGCCGCACTCGCCACTGGAGCATACAAGCCATGGGTAAACACGCAAGTAATTACCGGAATTTCGAATACTTATATTTGCAAATGTTAAAATTTAAGGCACTTTTATGCTTTTGTTGAACTACTTATAATCCGCACATTTTTAAGTGAAATAATTTCGAATTGTTAGCAAAAAATGTACGCAAAGCTAATTGTATATTCAAATGCGCTGGGTTCTATTTATAGGCGCTGATTTGACGCTAGGAAATCGCGCCCTCGCAACAAAAGTATGGCGTCAACTTACTGCTCATATCATATATATGTGCGTATAACTGTTAATTTAGCACTTATATCAAATGACATTGTTTGCACCTCTCATTACTTTCAGTAATTTCTGATGGAGTTTGTGAAATTATAAGAATTTTAGTATAGAGAATGTATTTGTTATGCACTTTAAAGATATTTTAGAGTTATTGTAACTTTGCTGGGTGTCAAATTCTATTTCAACCTTGATTATGCCCTGAACAGGATGTATTAAGTTTGCCACGAAGTTTGTAACATCCACAATGAAACGTCGGCGATTGTAAAAAAGTTTATACTCGTATTTAGCTTTGTCCGTTTGAGATATCGATCTCAAATTTTGCACATCTTCTTTTATCTCCAAGCAGTTGCTCATTTATCGGAACCGCCGATATTGTACAGCTGCCATACAAACTGACCGATCAAAATCAAGCTCTTGTATGGAAAACTTTTTTAATTGACAAGATATCTTCACGACACTTGGAAGGAATTATAGTGCCAGACAATGCTACAATATCCAAACAAATTGTTCAAATCGAATCATTATGGCATATAGCGGCCTTAGAAAATGCATCGTTGAAGGATATTGTAGTTTCGGTGGTACTGAAGTTAGCGTTTTTTCTTGCTTTTATAATGAATTAAGAAACCAAGTCCATAACTTTAACTGTAAGTAGAAGAATTATGTCAAACTTCATGCACTTCTTCTTCTTAAAAGCGACTTTGTTTGAGGTCTTCTTAACTTGTCATTTTACACGCTTTTGAAGGCATTCAAATGAAAATGTTCTGATACACCTTTTTGTTGTTGTCGCTTTGTTTGACAACACAAAAGCCTCGAATTGTTACGAAAAGCGTAAATAAAATGACATAATGAAATCCTTTAATAATATCATTTCCTTGAAATTCAACGCGTTTAAGTCAAAAATAAATGGAGTCACAAAAGGAAACAACGCACCGGAGCAGTGTTGTGATTAGGGGTGAGCATAATGCGAAGCCTTTGGAAAGCGAAACATTCAAAAGGTGAAATTTTATTGTTTAAAATATGGTGGCTTCCATATGACTACCACAAATATATCCCAGCAAACATTAGGCTTGGTTAGTGATACGAATTTTATAAATTTTTTTGGTTTTTGAATAAACATAACTTTAAAATTTTCAAGTCTTAGGTACGGTTCGGTCGTCGGATGTTCGTCACAAATGTTTACTAGGTTATTATAGGCGCATAAGCTTGTATAATATATATATAAGCTAAGCCTACAAGTGATCTTACATACATTTGGGCGCATAATGATTTGTTGTAATGGGATTTGGGGTTTTGGCTTAAATATACCTTACATTAAGTTGGCACGTTTCGATTTCATAATCAGAAATTAGTTTGATGAAAAATATAGGACGTAATAGTATTTAATGATTTTCATTATTCGAACAAATACATTGCTTAGACATTAAAGCGAGCATTAGGTAAAAGCCAACCTAAATATTTTGGACCTTTCTGAAATAGCATGCTTCTTCTAAATGTTAAATATATACTTTTTTTTTTTAGAAATATACAAAGTTTTGTAATATTTATTTTTAAAAAGAAATGATTGCCTAATTTTAATTTTTAGACATAAAGTCAAAGAGAGCTCTTAGTTTAACTTCTCAACTTTAAATTCTGAGTATCAATATGCATATTAGCTTACATTAACCTCCAATTTAATTTAACCTGCCTTAATACCCTTAACATAAGCTAATACTTGTACACTCTTATGTATGTTTATTTCATCTGTATGTACATCAGTTTATGCTTTCATGCTCCCGGATGAAGTTGTAAAAGTATTAACACGAAATTGGAAATGCGCACTAAAGCCACCGAAATTGAAGCCTTAAAATTTCACTTTTTCGGTTGACTTCCAATTGGCTGCTTTTGTTGGGATTTTCTAAAGAGCGTCTCTCTTGGTTTTTCATGTGCAATAATATGAAAACGGTGTGAGAGTTTAATAGAATTTTAAGCTGTTTTATTATCACACAAGCAAATAAAATGAAATTAATAGAATCTTAAAGTGAATTTAGTGCCAGATTTTGTTCTGGATGTGTAAAGATTGAAATAATATTGTAGTAATAAAAATGTAGAAATTACTAAATTCTTTAAATGAAATTCCCAATATTTACAATATTATATACCGTAAAAACTATTTTGATGAAATTGTGCGCTGCTGTCAACTAAATCCACTTTTCACAAAAACTTTGAATTGGTCAAGGAAAACTTTAATAAGCATGAATGAACTTAGCGATTTTGAATCTCTTATTCTATATTTTGTTGTTGCACTTTCTTATTACTTTTTTATTTTTATTCTAAGCACAATTTGGATGATCCCGTAACTCTAATTGAATTACTTCTACAGTACTTTCTCAAACAGTTATATCTCGTAGACTGTTCGCAAAAAATTAAATATAACTCTCCTGAACTACTTTACAACAATACACTTATGATGCTCATACGCCATGTGCGACGTCACCCATACTATAGTTTAAGTTACTCATACGCACCTGCAGCCTAAATAAACATTAAATGGTAACAAGAAAAATGAAAAGTATTCAGTATTAAAACAACTTCCAAATGGCAGATGTCGATAATTTCCTGAGCTAATGTGCTATACTTCCACCAACTTCGCAAAAAGCTATTAATAATAATTTTGTTTCTTTTGTTTGCTAATTTTTGATAATTTGACACACCCCAAAATGACCTTTCAGATGCCAACAAAAAATGCTAACTTTAAAATCATTAAATTTAAGCTTATGCAAATCTAAATATGTGAAAACTGTAAGATTAAGAAAGCTCAACCCTCTGTCATCCCTTAAAATAAGCGAAAATATGCTATAATTGACTTTTTATAACTTTCACATCATGAAGCAGAAGGCATTTAATTAAGAGGGGTTGCTTGTAACGCAAGTTTAACGGACTGAATGAGAGTTTTCGCTAAAGCTACAGCAAATGAGCAGGCTTCAAGCAGATATAAAAAAAATTATGAATTTAATTGAAACACAGGTAATGGGTGTCACTGGAAGGGAGTCCAAATTTTGATATATCGAGACCAATTTCTGAAAAATTTTTTTCCGGCAATAATATTTCTTATGCTTCTTTTTTGAATATAAGGGGTCATTCTAGTCTACAAGTTCGAATTTCGAGCATTAAAATATTTTCTCAAAACAAAAAAAATGTTTAAAGTTATACGTCCCTTAAGCAGAAGAAGTAAAATTGGCTGCGTCCTCGTCGACGTGATTCCTACGCTTGCGGTCATTTGAAAAATAAAACAATGTCGTATTCTTGGTTATTATAAATGTCATAACCGCATCAAGCCAACAAACTGTAAAACAATTTGAATTATTCACCTTTTTTTATTTCCTCGATTTTTTTTTTAAATCTTATAAATGGGAACTTTCAGTTTTTGTAATTTTATACGGTAATTAATACGATGACATGCATATTTTCTATATATCTCTTATAGAAAATATTCATGCCAAGTTTCACGAAAATCGACTGATTGAACTTGGGATATTGTGATCGTAACAAAGAAAGTAGTAATTTCGCTTTTAAAATTCCGTCTTTCGATTAAGCTAGTCTAGCTGCCACGACATTTAAACAGTTATTACTTTTTAAATAATTTGGATTTAAGAAGATATAGTTTAATATCTAATGTATCGAAATATTAAAAAAAAAAAATTATTTTTTTAACTTCTAGACTAGAATATACCCTTTAAACAATTTTTTATGTTACATACTAATCAACTACAAAAATGTTTACAGTTCGAAAAACACCCCCAAGTACTAAGAAACAATACTTTAATGCGCTTTATGCTTTGAAGCAATTTTAAATCACTTAGTCACCACTCAGTGACCATACCCCAGCAGCTAAACTGCTTGCTGAACTTATAATTTATCTTCGCATAAAATGTCAGCATGACAACAAAAACAATAATTTATGCGCTGACTAGCGAAAAGTATATCGTTTTGTTACAAACAATACACACTCACATATAATTTGTTTGTATTGGTAGTTGTAATGTCTCACTTTGCTCACAATGCTAAAAGCATTTTAATGCGTAACTTAAGCTACGAACATTGAGTACCAAATGGATTTGCCATGATACCAAATTCAATTTGGGTGGCATTTTGCTGACAAAGCGCGCTCTAAAGTCATGCAAACAATGTGTGTGTGCTGCAAAATCCCTTTACTTAATAAAAAAGCATAATTTGCCAAGCGAAATAATTGAAAATATTTTTTATCAAATGTTTTTACTAAAAAATAATATTTTTTTCCTTTTTTCGACTCTATCTTTGCAGCGATCTCTCATGGACGTGAAATTTCCAACCGTATTACCACCGAATCCCCAACTCAAGGTTAGTTGGAAAATATACGCAATTTCATAATTTTTATCGCTATTCGTACAAACTATAAGAAAATTTCACCACAAACAATAAGCGAAAAGCATACTACAATATATTCTCCATCTTAATATTTCTTCAGGCTTTATTGGTTTTCCACAAGTCGGACAATATCTGCGAAGTGGTAACGGAAGCATGCCATCGACAGCAACTTGATGTGACGGTGGCGCGCACCAAAGAGGGCGCGCTCGACACCCTGACCAATACCAATGAGGAGTTTTATCATTTGATTATAATTGATGCACGCTCGACAAAGCACTTGGATGCTGAATATATAGCCAGGTGGGTGATAAATGATGGCCAGCTAATAGTTGCAGGGTTGCTTACTTATATGTATTAAAAAGTATTAAAAAAGTTGTTAACTGTCAATAGTTGAAGCTCCCACCGCGCTGCTTGCTTTCTCACAGCAAATGCTCCTTTTGACTTAGGCAACCTTGACTTGTGTGTCTCAGCCAATGCTGATATCTCTTTCGTTTTTTATTGCATTTGATTAATGCTCGCTTGTCTGTTCTTTTATTTCTTTAGATCAATACGTCATACAAATGGCCATCATTTTACGACAATAATTGCTGTGGTTAAAAAGAGGTGAGTAGCTTGCCGCGTTGCCAACTATTTAAGTTGGAAATTTTTCGAGTATTTGCAAAATAAGTGGCTTCGTTACAGGGTTCTACAATATGTAATATTAGTTTGTAAAATCACACGAACTCGAAAAAAAAATCATGTTTGTGGAAATATTGTATAACATACAATTTATATTCAATTATTAGGGTGATCCTTGTATAGTAAACTATCATTTTTGTCTATGATTACAAATATGAGAAATAAATTTTGGGACCGTCTAGAGAAAGACATACATGTTACATAAGGAACCAGATTATCGTATGGAGAGTAAAACAATATTTATACCTTGAAGAGAAGATATATTAAATATGAGACGATGTTTGCAACACCCAAATTAAACATCCGAGACCATATAAAGTGTATATATAAACGATCAGCGTATCGAGCAGAGTCAATTTAGCCATGTCCGTCCGTCTGTACGTTTGTCTGTCCCTCTGTATATACGCGCATTAGTCACTGATAAAATTTTTCTCTTAATATCCATAAATATATAAAGTTCTTTCCGCAACTTACTGCAATCATCACTGTAACAGTGCTTTATTCAACAGGTACTTTTTTAACTTTTATTTATTTCTAATATATACCTAACACCTGTATGAGTTCAAAGCCAAAGAAAGTGAAAGAAAAATAAGATTATTTCCACAACTTGGCTTAACAAATTAAAAGTTTTGATTTATTCTATGTGAGTTGGGTAGATTACTACCTGACAACGTGCGATACCTACATACATACCATATATGTGCGCCCTTAACCAACTACACACGGTAGAACAAATACAGACTCACACACATGCTCAACAAGTCGAAGACATATCACTTTAAGACGTTTTCATTAAAACTTTTAATCAAGTTGCATTGAAATGAGCAGGATATCACACTAGTTGTCGTTAGCAAAATGCGGAAGCTACAGGCGCCAAATACAAATAAATAAAGTGAAAAGAAAAAAACCTAAAAAATACCTGAAGTGAGCTAGATAGCCACATAGCGCTCGGAGGTATTAACGCCGGCTTAATTAATAAAGTAATGCAATAAGCGATTTCCTATCGTCAGCAGGGCTTCTTGTTTATGCTTACTTCCTCGCGCTCAGTTGCTCTTTGCAGGGCTGCCTTGTTACTGCAATGTAAGATAAACACTGGCAGTCGCATCAACTGGCAAGGATGAGTGGAGATTTTAAGTGATATAAACAAGCGAGTTAGAGATTAATATTTTACTGCGCATCGTTATAATGCATAACTCATTAAGCGAGGCAGCTAATAAGTGGCGCGCACTCACTGAGCGTGCTCTAATTGTGACTGGCAACTTATTGATGCTCACCGCAAGTTAATCGCACACGCTGTTGATGGAAGGGATTGCGAGGTACTGAAAAGAGTATATTTTGAAAAAAAATAAAAAAAGTAAAAAAATGGATGCTTTTCAACGCAATTTAATATTTAAGATAATCGAAACCAAAACAGCATTTTTTAAATAGTTTTTCATTGCACCAAGATGTAGGCAACAATATGCTCGTTCGTAAGTGATGACATTGAAAAGCGTAGAAAGCAAGTTAATTAATTAATTTAAAATTCCGTAGTATGTTCCAAAGCTTTATAGCCGTTTATTTGAAATATTATTCGAAAAAAAGATATATTTTTGAAATACCACACCTGATGTTCTCAGCTGTTCAAGTGAGATCCGTTTGATAATATTTTAACCTAACCAAACCTGAATACGCTCAAATAGATTTCAGTTCAGAAATAAAATAAAAGAGAAATATTTATATTTATATACTCTCTACTTGATCTTTTATCGAATTGTATACAAGACAGATTTAAATATACCATTAAACAAACCAAAATCTTTCGAAATATGTACTCCTTTGTACATCTTAAATTTTTAATTCTCTCTTCGCACTCTATATTTATTGTAAGCTTACTTCTATACCACTTTCCAATAGCATTATGCTCTTCTGCAAGCTGACACCATTAATTAAATATCTTGCAGCAAAAACTATATCCTGATATGAGAATTTTAAACTTCTGCTCCTTGTTAGCCAGCAATTACAATCACTTTGTATCCTCCTATCCGCTTTGACCTTTTGTGTGCTCTGTGAAACTCTTAAGCTTTTTCGGTACAATAAGCGAGTCCATCCAAGCATTCAAATTAATTTCTAACACAACTTGTAACGGAAACGTAGTACACACGAGAACACACACAACAGTAGTTTGTCATTTCGTTGGCTATCCTTGCACACCAACCAATTACGCTGCAATTGAAAGCGTATCCGGTTTTGATGATAGGGGGACAGTCACTTTGGTTAATTCTTCTTTTAAGGGGTGATTTGTAATTAAGATGATGATGGAAGTAAATAAACTGATGCTTTTTCCCCAAAGTAAATGATATTTAAGAGGTCACTTTAATAAACCTTAGCAGAAAATAGTTATAGAAGTAGATGTATATATAGTATGATATTGATTATAAATATTTCGGGTGTCTGTGAGTGTGATCCTTTTTTAATTCCGAAATACATGAATAACCATCTCGAAACTTAAACAGAAAATCGAAGTTTAAAAAAAATGAACTAAGAACCTTCTTAAAACATTAAGAGCCACCCTAATGAGTGGTTATTGTGAGAGAGAGAGTGCAATGTACGAAAAAATTAATATTATTTTTAAAACGCTATAACCAATTTATAACCACTATAAATATTTGTATTTGTATTTACATGAGTGTACAAGTGCGCTAAGGAAGTGTACACACTATAATCTGTAAAACCTTGTGCCATCAATTTGAATCGTTGATATGGAAAATCGTAAAATTTGTAACGGCTAAGTTGCCACAAAATACATACTTTCTTACTTAAAATGTTGCTTGCTGCATTTGTATGCACATATAGGTACATGCAAGAATTTTAGTACAAAACGAAGCAGAGTGATCATTAAAGCAAATGATTTACGTAAAGTTTTCAGCTGACTTTTACGGCGGTTTGTGAGTTGTATATAAAATTTAAGTTTACAAACTTTAAGAAATGCAGAAAAGTTGCCATATAACAAAAAACTCTGAAGTTGAAATTTGCAACAAAGTGCTTCAACAAAAAAACAAAATAACAAAAAAAAAATTTTATTTAACTATTTAAACGAAAAATTTTAAATTAAAATAGGGATATTTTTTTATATTAAAAAAAATTAATATTTAATTCAAAATAAATTAAATTAATTAAAAAAATTAAATTAATTAAATTATAAATTATGCTTTTTTCTATATGAAAAGATTTACATTAAAGTTAAACAAATTCACAAATCAATTCAAACTAGTTTTTCGTATTCAAAAAGAAAAGGAAAAAAGCTCTTAATTTACAAAAAAACAAAAATTGATTCGTATATTTAAAAATTATTCTAAATTTAAAAATAAATTTAAAAATTAAATAAATTAAAATTTATAATTTTAATGTATAATATATTTTCTTTATAACAAAACAATAAAATTAAAAATTACAAACAAGTAAAAAAGTATTAAAAATTAATTTAATAAATAATTAAATTTCGAATTAAAGCATAAAAAATTTAGATCTAATTTTTAATTAAAAGACAAAAAAAAATTATTGATTGAAATTAAAACTTTTAATTTATTTGTTTTTTAATTAAAAAAGACACACAAAAATTTTTAAATTCTATTAATTTTAATAATAATTATTATATTTGCTTTGATGTATCGAAATCTCTCACCGACACCATTAATTCCGTTGAACAAATGCTATAAATTTATAACTGCATAAATTGTAGCCATCTCTCTCTTACACATTCTCTGCCCACTCTCACTCTCATTGCAGTTTCTTTGAAAAGGATGATGTACTAATCGCACTATTAGACGCTGGCGTTAATAGGGTAAGTCGCAAGTCAAAATTCTACTTTTGTTGTAGTTGTAACACTACAACTTAGCGCAAGCAATCGCATACGTTTTGGTCCATTGTTGTTGTTGACCACGTTTGACATGTGTTGCGGTCTATGTAACTGTGTTTGAGTATGTGTATGTATGCGCTGGCAACATTTCAAAATGTTAATTAACTATTTTCTTTCTTTCCCCATTCACATATTTGTCTGGTACGCACGTTGCTTTGTGCTGTTTGAAAACATCCACAACCTGCTGGGCGTTCGCATCGCTTCATCTCGCTGCAACTGCAACCACAAAACTCAATTCATCGACGTGGCACACCCACAACACAATATGCTCACACCTACGACCTGTTGCTGCTGCGGTCACGGATGTTGATGCTGTTGCGGATGCGGATACGATTGTGCTTGTTGTTGTTGTTGTGCACATATAGTGCGTTCCCGAGACCACAAATCTTTCGATATGCAACATTGAGCTAAAGCAAATCCTGCATTCAATTGTGCGACCACACAATGTTATGTCAACGCAGCAAGTGAGTAAGAAGAAGAAAAGGAAGCATGAACAACACAATTAAATTTATTAAAGTGTAGTGTAAAAAATTTAACATTCCACTATATCCTATCCTCTATGCATGTGCATAAATTTACAGAAGTCCAATTGAATTAATATTAAAATTATTTTTCAATGCCTCAGGCCCTTTACACAGCGTTGCATCGGCTAAAGGAAGTCATCCTTATCACAGACAACCACCTGCGCATTCAATATGCCAATCGGGCAGCTGAACGTTTGCTCAACATGCGTTTGGTAAGTATTTGTTATGGTTGCAGAAAGATACTAGATGCTGAAATTTTTTTCTCACATGTTACTTTAAGGTTAGGTTAGAGATTTAGAAAAGTTGTTTGTAATTTATGCTTAGCTGAGTCACTTATCCACTTAGGCTGTAACTCAAAAATTGTTTGAGATATCTATTTAAAAGTTTTAAGTTCACATTAAGTTTGCCCCCTAATTTATAAAACTACACTAATGTAGCAGTGAATTTAATTTATTAAACTTCTGAATATGATTTAGTTACATAAAAATATTTCTATTCACTTTAATTAGGATGAAATAATTAGCAAACCGTTGGCGGATATTTTCATTTCGGACGTCTCGACGATTATGATACACGGCCGCAAGAATAAAGAATTCGACGAGATCTTGACGGTGCGACGCAAGGGCCAGGAAGATGTTGCCATGCATGTACGCGTCATACCAGTCGCATGTATAGGCCGGTAAGCAACAATTACAAAGAAAATATTACCTTTATTTAATAGTGTTTAATAAAGTGTCAAAAAAATATCAAACGATTTCATTTTCATTAAAATTGAATACTAAATTTGTAATTTCCGTACTCCACAGCACCCCCACACATTATGTCTTCAATCTCGATGTACCTGGATCACATGGTGACTTCGTCGCCACACTACCACAAGCCAGAGAGGCACCGCGCGGTTCACAGCACTCCATACGCCGCGGCAGCGTCGATGTGCGCTCGGTGGCCTCGGATGGCCTGCGGCGAACCAGTCTGGCCAAGTTGACATCACTGCCATTGGAGGCGCCCATTACAAAAGTAGGATTTATTACTAACAAAAACAATAAAAACCATGTAGCAAAGACTAGTAAAAATGCAATAACAAAGCAGAGCACAAATAAAATGCTAACTGTAGTATTTAAGAGTAGCAAACTAACCCAGTAGTAGATTTTGTTGTGCTGTCACATACGAAAACCCATCCGCCCGCCTGCCAACGTACAAGTTTAGTGTCTGTGTATGTGTGCGTGTGTATGCTTTTGTGTCTTGCAAATGTTTTATGAAATTTGCACTTTTGGCGTTTTATGTGAATTTAAAATTAATTGAATTTGGCTTCTGAGGGCTTGCAGTTGCTCCAGAGGAAGCTGTGATTAATATTACTAAAAATTAACTAACTATTTAGCTTAAAATGAACATATATGGCATGCAGCTACACATACACGCACACAAACAGACAATGCTAGACTTAATAACGCAGGCTTAGCAGTTGTACACTGAGAAAAATTGGTTCTCTGAATTTTTTTTGACAAATATTTTGACACAAAAACAGAATTCCTAACACGCTGAAATATCGTCAAGAAATCCGATGATAGTACTTTTGTATTGAAAACTATTAAAATCACGATTACTGAATGCTAACTCTTGTAGCCCAACTTAATATTCAAAACAAAAAAAACCCAAAAAAAAACAAAAAATATTAATTTCGGTTGCCAAATACAAAAGGTTAATACAAAAACTTGATTCCGATCGTTCAGTTTCCATTAAATTAAGCAATAACACATGCCAAATTTCGTGTAGATATCTTCTCAAATGGAAAAGTTGTCCATACAAGCGCCTCGTTCCGATCACTCAGTTTTTATGGCAGCTATATGCTATAGTTGTCTGATCTGAATAATTTCTTCGGAGATCGCACCATTGCTTTAGACATTAATCAATTATAGCATTGTCATGACTAATAATACATACCAAGTTCCGTGAAGATATCTTTATTAACAAAAAAGTTTTCTATGCAAGAACATAATTTCGATCGATCAATTTATATGACAGCTATAAAGCCATAGTAAACCGATCTCTTTCGGTTCTGACATTTGAGTAGCCTCTTGCAGAAGAATAGACGTGTACATAATTTCAAATCGATATCTAAAACACTGCACAAGCTGTTAGCAAATATTCCAAAGAAATAAAATTGGTTCTAAAAAACAATTTAGAAGTGAAACAATTTTCGACCAGCAATTACTACTTAGAGTTCCATTGCGTGGAAAAATAATTGTAAATAAAGTAGAATCTCTTTGTCCTTCCCAAACTTTCCTACCTTTTTTACCTTCCTTTCTAAATGCACAATCGTTAAGGAGTATATTTTAGGATTAGGAAACATAAATCTAGAGAATTTTTTATAACAATTTTCTTTTGTAATTAATATGTAAAAGGTGTATAGTATGAGCTTCTAAAATCATTGATTTTAGACGGTTTCAATTCATATGGTTAAAAAAACACCTGGCAATCCTCCCACAAGCCCTAGCATTTTATTAAAAAATATAAATAAGTTACACACATGGCAACTCTACACATGCCGGTTAAGACTCATTACTATATTAATATATTAAAACACATGAAACTCATATAATTTTAGCAGGTTTTTAAATTTTAACGCAACAAAATAAAATAAAAAACTCAATATTCTTAGTTCTCAAGAAAAACTTCAACAAAATTGGTTTAAAAATGTTTCGATATAATTCAAAATTTTCGGAAGAAATTCAGAATTTTCCGAAAAAAATCAAAATTTTTCTCAAAATCAAAAGAAATAATTTGGCAAATTCTTACAGTGTAGAGTCCTCTTTTGAGGCAGTTTTCTTGAGAACTACCTTAGACATTCTTATTAAGAACTGTATTTTGAAAAATAAAACAGTCTTAGATAACACACTTAAATGCACTGAGAAAAATAAACACTCAATAAATTAAAAGTTTTTTATCATAAATTGCGGCCACACACCTACAGACTTAAATAAAATATTTCTAAATTTTTCTCAGTGCATGCGTGAATAGCTCAAATTGATTGAACTAACTAAAACAAAACTGTGTATGCCAAATATTAATTTCTAATGCACTCTACAACTTTGTTTTTTCTCTTTTTCTCTCTTTTTATTACATTTTTTGCCGTTATGTGTGTTTTTCTTGGTTTTATGTTTGAAAAAAAATATATATATGATTATACTCATACATACATATGAACCGAACAACTACTTTGCTCTCTCGCTGCTCGCTCGCTCGCTCGTTCGTTCGTTTTGTTTTCGTTTGGTTTCGTTTTTTCGTTTAATGCTCTCACAACCAATAAATCAACCAAATGAACCAACCAAACAAACAATCAATCAATCAATCAATCAACCAACCAACCACCAACCAAATCAATCAATCAATCAAACAACTACGCTCGCTATTTAGATAATCAATTTACTCTCCCAAGTACAGGAGAATTGTTCGCCGGACGAGGCACGGCTAATAGATAAGGTGATGGAATTCTTGAAGCGTGAGGGACTTTATAGTCCACAAATGAAAGAAATACGCACAGATGATCCCATAGCGACCGATTTGATTGGCGCGCTACTTACGGTAAGTTCTACGAAGTGACACAGTTTTAATTTTTATACCACATTTTATTTGTGTGTGCTTTTCATTTAGGGACCAAGTCTATATTCGTCACGCCGCAGCTCAAATGACTCAATTATACGCGTGGGTAATCGTCAATCCACTTGCATGCCCGCCAAAATGAAGGTAAATCTGCTGACTTAGAACCACTTGGACTTTTCTTATGCTATATATTTTATCTTTACTAGGCCACGCCACACATTATGGAATTATTGGAAGAATCTCTAAGTTGGGAATTTGATATTTTCAAACTGGAAGAAATCACCGAAAAGCGACCGCTACTCTATTTGGGCATGGAAATGTTCCGACGTTTCAATGTCTTCGCCACGTTGAATATCGATGAGAATGTCTGCAAGAGCTGGTTGGCCGTGATCGAGGCGAATTATCATGCGAATAATTCATATCACAATAGCACACATGCTGCTGACGTCATGCAGGTATATTACTGTTATACATAAGTAGTTTTATTCCTAAAAAAATACAAATATCGCTCCTCATCAACAGGCCACGGGCTGTTTCCTAACTCAGCTCGCAGCCAAGGATATGGGCATGGACCGCACTGATGAAGCCATTGCGCTGATTGCGGCCGCCGCACACGATGTCGATCATCCGGGTCGCTCCTCCGCCTTTCTCTGCAACTCGCGCAATACACTGGCGCTGCTCTACAATGATCTGTGCGTCTTGGAGTCGCATCACGCTTCAATTACCTTTAGGCTTACTTTAAGTAAGTACAATCGGAAACCCAAAAATCTCAAAACTGCGTTTACTTAACCCTAAAAACACTCTTCCAACCCCAAACTAGGTGATGATAAAGTCAACATCTTTAAGAATTTAGATACTGAGAGTTACAAATCGGTACGCAGTGTGGTGATCGATATGATTTTAGCCACAGAAATGACGCGGCATTTCGAACATTTGGCCAAGTTTGTCAGTATCTTCGGCTCGGATGAGGAACCTAAGGATGTTAGTTTGTGCTTTTTTTTTCCTTTTTCATTTCGTCATTCTCACTCTCAAACGTATTGCTCTCTTTCAGATTGTACAGTCGGAAGAGGAGAGTTCGATTCTCATTCGTCGCATGATGATCAAAGTGGCTGATGTAAGCAATCCTTCACGTCAGCCTTCGTACTGCATCGAATGGGCACGACGCATTGCCGAGGAGTACTTCATGCAAACTGACGAGGAAAAGGCAAAGACTTTACCCATTGTTATGCCAATGTTCGATAGGAATACGTGCAGCATACCTAAGAGTCAAATCGGTTTCATTGAGTACATTATACAGGATATGATGCATGCGTGGGATAGTAAGTATCATCTAATGACAAATCAGCGTTCTTTCTGTAGTAGTATCTATCATTTAAAAAATGTTATCTCCAAGCCCTAAACAATGCCAAAAAGACGTCAATTATTATTAGATACTCTCATAATTCCATAATTGTACGTTGTTTAGTCTCTTATTAGTTCCTCAACCCAAATCAAAACCATACAACAAAATTTTTCATACAATTCCTTTACAAATAATGTCGATCCTCTATGCGCGAAGGAAAAGTCGTTTAGATTTTCAAAATAATATTTAGCTGATTATTGATGAAACGTAAAGATGACAGCTTTCTAAAGATTTAGATTTTTTTACTCAATCGGATTTTGATCTAAATATTCTATGGTTGCCTCGAGGAGGTTTTTTATTGTCTTAATAAATAGCCAAACAATATTTTAGCTTTCTGCAAGTGCTGATAGCTTTACGTCCTGATCAGAACAGTATTTATCTTTTCCATCGCTATAAGTTTATAATCCTCTGCGACCGATAATTCCATTATTGTATACATAAAGTTTTCAAATTTTCAAGAATTCTTTAGAAGGGTTCTTTTCATTAAGTCAGACCTTTTGGAAAAAAATTTGGAAACATTATTACCTTAGATCGTTTTGTAGATTTATTAATGAGAGCAGATTTTACCTCATTTGAATCTTTCGAAATCTGAATCTCTCTGGTAACGTGAAATAGATTATATTTGTTTTGAGATTAAGAAAAATATGTAGTATGAAGTTGGGATGAGTTGAGATACTGGACGATTCCAGAAAAGATTAAGTTATTAGTATTAGAAATATTTTCGAATATGTGGACTATACTTAGATCGATTACTAAATGACAAGAGTAGCTTTTACCTGACATCGAACTTTCGAAACCCGAGCTGGCTTTCCATATCTGTTCTCTGAGTTGGATTATTTTCGTTTCGAGTATGAAATTAGGTTAAGTTTGGACCCTGGGCGATTCTAAATAAGGCTCAGTTTTCAGTTCTCAATAGATTTTCGAATATATCGCACACATTTAAAAAATTTTAAAATACCACAAATACACCTTTACTTTTCAGGTTTCATCGACATGCCTCAACTGGTCACCTATATGCAGATCAACTACTCACAATGGAAGAAATTCGAAGAGCAGGGTGTACACACACTGGCGGATGTCAAGAGCAAACAACACAGTTTGAGTGTGAAGAAGAGTGCCAAATAGCATTTGGCATTTAAGAGGTTGTTCTCAGGGCTATTAAAGCCACAGCCGGTCCAGCCTCCATGTGCGTTGACAATTGGCGAAAATGAAATGGAATATTGCTTGCAAAAATAAATACAGAGAGACAACACAGAAGAACAGAAAATTGTAAAACTGAAAGAAAATGATGCGACAAAGCCTACATAAAATTTGAGAGAGACCTAAATAAGCTAACGCTGGAACATAGGGCAAATGCATGCAAGTTTTTTTTTCTGTATGTATGGGGTTTTTTGAAAAGCGAATAGTTGAGGTTATGTATTGTATGAAGTGGCAAAAGTGGCTTAATTGTTTTCTCCAGCAGCGATAGACGAGCTTGAAGCCTGTGATTTCATTACAATGAAACGTCGACTAATTGCTAGCAATTTGTGGAAAAAAATTTAAAACAAATCGCAATTGATTTGCTCACCTGTGTGCAGATCCCAACTGTCGCGTGTTGGAAAAAGTGAAAAATTCTGTAAATTACCCACGTGGTATATATTGATGAAAACTCAACACTTGTTAAATCTCTCAAGCATTGGCGGTAACTCGCGCCGATTGTGGCCGGCACCGGCTGTACAGCACACACACACATACATACAATATACACGTATAATACAAATGTTCATTTTTCTTGGGCTGGACTCAAAATTGAAAATTTCACAAAACAAGCAAAAAAAAATCACAAAATGACCAAAAGAAAAAAATATATACAAAAAAAAAAACAAGATGTTTTCTACACTTTTAACACGCAAACAAATATTTTAAGATGATTTCTTGAAATTATAAATAAAAAAGTTATTGTTAAATATAATACTTATATTGTAATAAATGTTGTTGAACGTTATGAATTGAACGGTTTTAAGCAAAATTCGAAGACTTTTTAGCAAATCTTTCTTTTTTTCACTGGACAACAGTCACGTTGAGGCAAATATTTTTACACAAATTTTACGTAAAACAATTTTTTTTTTGATTATTTTCAAATTATCTTAAAGAGTTTTGATAAATATTACTGTAACAACGCAAGCCATATATTTCAACAACAACAACAAAAACACAAAATTATATAGGCTGCTAACTAATATACATATATACATATAATATAACTGTAACTATACAAATGTTATTCGTGAACCATTTTTAACCCAAATGACTGATCTAACTACGGAAAATGAAACAAAACTGCAGCAACAAATGAAACTGAATGTTTTTGAACTCTTTTTTAAACAACTTTTTAGTAAAATATATGTAAAATACCGAGAAGAAGTCTATCCAATCAAACAAAATCTACAAAAACAAAAATTGAAAATCTAGCAAATTTATTTAAAACAATAAGTTTTGAAAACTTTCAATATTAACAAAGAAATGGAAATACATAAAATTAAAAAATTTACAAATATGTTTAAAAAACAATAATAAAACAAAATTAAATCAAATATTAATTTTTAAGCTATGCAAAT
Source organism: Bactrocera oleae (assembly GCF_042242935.1). Lineage (NCBI taxonomy): Eukaryota > Metazoa > Arthropoda > Insecta > Diptera > Tephritidae > Bactrocera > Bactrocera oleae. The sequence goes on from NC_091538.1 coordinate 67,541,043, forward strand.
TTTCTTATTGGTGTGAAACTGACTAAAAAACTAGCTATAAAAAATCATATAATTATATATGCAACTGATTAATTAAATTAAAATATAGACTAAACTGAAACTTAAAAAATCTAACGGATTTAGAAACTTGTTTGCCGACGCCGAAAATATAACTTTTTTGTGTCTCTGTAGTGCACCAAAAATTTCAAAAAAAAACACCGTGATTGAAATTTGCAATGCGCTCAGTGTTTTGTGTAGAGTCTCCTGGCAATTTAGTATGTATGCTTGTGCTCGGCAAACTTTTCAAACGCCGTTAAATATAAAGTAAATTAGTTAAGAAATAACTTTTCAAAAATTGTAAATCTTTATTTAGATTAGTAACTATATAGCTGAATGCAAATACGCTAAATTTTTAACTAAAACTTCTTTCTAAAATTTAAGTCTCATTGTACTAAAAATGATAACAAATAACAAGTGAAAAATTAAAAATGAGTAAAACATAAAACAAATAAGAAACAAAACAAAATATTTGTTTGCTCCTTGCAGGTTAAGGATAAAAAAAGAAAATGTACATTAAGCATTAGTGAATTTTATTATAAGAAATAAAAGAAACTACAAAAAAACATATTTTTATTTTATATTTTTATTTATTATATATATTTTTTTGAATTATGAACATTTTTCATTTCATTGTGATCAATACACGTGCTGTGGTTTTATCATTTTGTTCGTCTTTTAGTGTCAAAATTTTTGAAAATATAAATACATTATATATTAAAAAAATTTTTCATTCGAACATTTGATTATCGTTTTCGAATAATGCTTGAATTGATTTGTTCATTCATCTTGTTGAAAATATTTCAATGTACACACACACACAGTCACAGACTTTTCAAAACTTATTAATTATGGATATTTGTTATTAATTTAAAAAAAAATTTAATAAAATATTTCAATTACATGGCAACTCTCCCTAAAAGTATCTCTGGCACCAATCAGCCCATAATCCGTTTAGATTGACATCCATATTGTAAAATTTAAAAAATTATCTATGTAAAAACTACAACTACACTAGTAACACTCACATTACAACTATTACACCTGATTTATATAGGCTCATAATTCGTATACTTTGTCAAGTTTTTGTATTGAAAGTTTAAACAGTTGGCAACACTACTTAAATTACTTTACTTATACGCTTTCCAAACTAAACCACTACGTTTTTAAGTATTTCTGTATTTTGAAAATTTTTTCAGGCCAAAATTTGAAACAATGGGGAACCTTTCAACTTTTTCGTTTAAAACCTTTCAAATATTTACTACACACAATGAAATGGAAAAGGTACTGAAATTAATAAAAAGAAAAAAAATTTGGCTTTTTACATTGTGATGGTGCCAAATAAACTGCGATTATGACGAACTTTTGATATCCTACACAATTTTTTTGAGCTCGACCGTTTCAACTATCCTACTAAAGAAGTTTCAATCGAAAAAATATGTATTGATCTCTAACGCCAAACCTTCAAACTTTGCAAGCTTGGGTACGTTTCTGGATATAATATATTAGACAAATCAATACTCCAATAATTTTTGTTTTTGATTAACAATAGTATTGTGTATGTCAATTTCATCGATATCTTTTATATTTTTTCTAGAACAAGTCTTTTCTAATTTTAGTATAGAAATCAGTACAGTATTTTGCAAGTTTTGCTCGAATACTCTTATCTTATATATGTCTTCGCGATACTCCTTCTCACATCTGACATCTGACGCCAATTTATGTTATCCAACAATTGCAAATTTATACAACTTTTGAATTGCCTCCGTATATTTAATGAGTTTTTAAGAAACCCAGTGTACATAAATCAAGAGGTTTGTCATTGCTTGTCAATGAATTCAAAGGCACGTTTAGATGAAGGTAAAAGCAAACTAAGTCGTTGTTATAAAAAATCGTATTCTGTAGATCAATATATCTAAGAAGGTCGTGAGAAAATTACAAGTCGGTCGATCCAGCCGTTTCGGCGAAATATTCCTCAATGACTCTGAAAAAAGTGTTTCAAGTTTTGGGAGCCGATTACACTACATAAGTTAAGAAAATTTTTCAAACAGGTTTTTATCTCCGAAACTATGTTCCAGATCAACTTCAAACTTACGGAGAATACAAGTATTTTCAGATATATTTCGTGTATTCGATATGTAGCAAAAAAATCAATTTTTAAGTTCACAATTTGATATAACACTTCAAGCCACATTCGCCAATAATTTTAGACACATCGTAGAGAGCTTCGCCTACACTTTACACCGTCATAGATGAATATTTCAATCATGGCAAATATATATATTATATCTGGACTATGTACCATAAATTAAATGAGAGCAAAAATGTGTCTCTAATCTCCTATTTTTATATATTTCCTTATATCATTTTTATTAATTCAACATATAGCATACTTGTATAATCAAAATTAACTGCTTTCTACCCGAAACCAATCTTTTCAAATTATTCCAAAGTTTTGTTTGATTTATAAAATTTATGTAAATTCGAATACAAATAATTTTAATTTAAAGAACCAAATAAAAATCTGTACATAAATTAGTTTAAAAGTCAAAGGCTTTTGACAAAATTATGTATATTTTTCGTACATATATTTACATTTCATTCATTAGAAAAACTCGTTAATACCCACTATATGATGTGCATTTAAAACTAATGTTGAACAAGTAACTGAAACAAATATTTACTAAGTAAGATCAAGCTATAAATAAATGTAAGTAAAGGCAACTAACTGTTTATATGTATGTATATTTGTAAGTATATAACCCTTTTCTATTGATGTATCGTATTATCAACAAATATCAACAATTGTAAAATATTATTACATTGTATTGTATAAAAATATCTGAATACTTAACTAGTGACTATGCTGGTCATGGTACGAGTACTCCTATACATACTTTGATATATAGACAAATTATTAAGTAAATATATATTGGCATTTTGCTCTGAAAAGTATGAAATTTATTGATTGTGCTATGCATACATATATTACTATAATATATAACCCTGATATAATTATATAACATATTGTATTATATTATATAATATATATTCTAAAAGTGTACATTTAACAAATAATAAGAAATCTGCTATAGAATGTTACATTGAATGTAAAATGCATATTATACTTATGTGTACTAAATGTTACTGCATACCGACAAATCTACAAAATAAAAATATGTTTAAAATAAATACAAGATGATTTTTTCTCCTTTAAAAAAAGTGTTAAGAATAGCATGCATGAAATGCACTAAATTACTAATATGCCATCTGATTATATATGACCCGGACTGGTACATTTAAACTGCGCGCGCAAACCGAATCGATAAAAATGGTTTCCGAGATTTGTTTAACCTTTTTTATGTTTGCGTGAAGTTTAAACCTCCACATATCAATTGGTATGTGTTTGGCAACTTTTTGTTAACGATTTGTCTTGCGATTTTTACCATGATAAGATAAATGTAAAACGAGTTTGCTTGACATTTTGTGTTTTCAATAGAATCATATCTATGGAATCGTTGAAAATGTTGCAGAAGTGTTTTGATTAATCTACTAAGGCCTAAGGTTCGGTGCTTCTAAAACTTCAAATATTCATTAAGGGTTGCAGGTATAAGGACCCCTAGTTGAGAGCATCCTCGACTTTCTAATCGAACCCGAACCAGCTTCTTTAAACCAAGAACCTCTTTAAAGCGCATTTTTTACAAACATATACATTCACATCCACACCATTTTTAAACGGTACAGTTGCTAAAGCTTCAAAATCAGGTTTATTAATAAAGTGCTAAAGATTTGCACTTACTTTACCAGCTATTTCTTCTTAATTGAGTCATACATCATACTAAATTAACATAACCACAGAAAGACTTATGGTATAGGCAGCATTTCGAGCTAGAATTGGTTGGTGCTGGACTCCGTTAGATTTATCATTGAAAATGCTTTTACTATACGGATGACTTTAAAGTTAAGTTTTCATAATCAACAAAGCATATTTTGTGGTATGAAACCATGAATTTGAGAGGAAATACAAGAATTTGCATGGAAAACCCATTGAGCAGTAATTGCTTTTTCCGCTGACCACGAACAACTAACAAAAATCAGCGTCAATTGATACACTTCTACTTGTGATCAACTGTAGTTCCTTATAAAAAAAACTGTTCAATCTTCTTAGAGGATTTATCCTAATTTCCGCCTAATTTTTAAATATAATTAAATGTGTTGTACAATGCCCACTAAAGCTCTCTGGAAAAATGACGATCTCCGACATTTCAAATATTTAGTTAAATAAATATAATTAAATAATATTAAAACAAAATTAATGACATACCAAGTAACAATAGAGTTATAATTAACATCATTATCATGTATACAATGACAGGGCTTATCTCATGAAAATAATGTTCACTAATTGAAAATAAATTATCGCCTTCAAGTAAAAACCATAATTAATGCCGCCATACATACACATTTACATATATTTGTTTACTGAAAGTAAGTAATTTTCCTGATGATTGAGTGAAATTTTTATTTATTAAAGTTGCTTTCGGAGTCATCGCCTGAAATCAAGGTTACAGCTTTCTTTTATTAAGTGCAAAGTAAAGTATGTACTCTCTTTCTTATATTTTAAATGCTAGAAGAAAATTTATAGACTCTATAACATCTAACATCTTCTTTCTTTACTCGCTTTTCTTCCCTTCTACACCTTTTTCCTCGATTTCTCACTAAACTGAATCTAAGCACTAATCGTATATGAGCTTAGCTTACTTTAGAGCCAAAATTTACCGATATCCAACTAGAAATTATAGAAATACGACAGTTTTATCCAGTTACAATTTTAGAAAGCGTACACCGTTACATCACTATAAAAATTTGATATTTGTTTTGTTTATGCTTTAGCTTGTCCAAATCTCAATACTCTCATTCTGCATTAAGGCATATACTAAACTTTCGGCGATGTTTTACGATTTCCTGTTACAACTTTCTGTACAGATTGAAGACAAAAACTTTTATAAATTGCTATTTTCTCACAGCTAAGTTCAGCTTCATCTCCACCTTATTCGAATGCTTCAATGTTAACCGAGAGAGCATACAATCTTTTATAATTTTAATAAACCTCGGAGATAAAATCTGAAAAAATTGACATTGAAAAAATACCGACTATAGGGTACAGTTATCTCCATTAACATATGCAAAACCTATCACCACAAAAGCTGAGGCCGTTGAAGGCATGTCGTCTGACGAGTTCAATATTGGCGCCCATCTCTTTAGTTGACAAATACAACGCAGAAAAAGAAATAAAGTCTTATTTAACGTAGCTCTCTCAATAAATAAAAAGAATAGCATACGTACGCATAAGCAAAAAGAAATTTAAAAAAAAAAAACAGTAGAATAGCCAAAGAAAGCCGTTAGTTGAGACATTGTCGAAAGCGTCAGCGAGAGTAACTTTCATTTTTATTGACCCAAAATTATTGATACCAAAACTTGTTAAATAAACAAAGCAAATAAAAGAAAAACATGTGAAGAAACCGAATAAAGATATGTATTGGCACGTATTTATCGCTGATGTTTGAACTCTGTGAATATTTAATAATTATGCAATAAGGCAAAATGATGTTGTAAAATCACAAGAGCCTAAAAACAATTAGCATATTGCCATAAATAAAGAGAGTTGAAAACATCTGTTTATTTATAAACAATTTCGATTTTCAAACAGGAATTCCTTGTGATTTATTGCCTTTAATTAGAGATAGATTAATGAAACGAGTCATTCTAGTAATCTGTAATTATTCTATGAGAACCAGTCCCGAACGAAAGCAATTTTTTTAACGATTACCATATATGGTAAACATTTGAAAATATTTGAATTTTTAGGTTTTACAACGATCGGAATTTTAAACTACGATCCGCTTAGTTGAGCTATGACCTTAACATACGAGTATGTACTTAATGACATTGACCAGCAAACTTTTTCTGTACCCCACTATACTTCTTTATTTATACACATCCTAACATACATATACCTTAGATACATAAAGACTTTATCCATAACTCGACAAGGACATGACATATGGCCATCCTTTTTTTTTTTGCTTAGGTTGGCAGGACTGTTATATGTTTACATGTCAAATTTGAGCGCGATCTGTCACATAGTTTTTTTTTTACGGCACTATAAACAAGTCAACCTCGAGTGTGTTTTTCGAATTTTACTATGGAAATTAACATTGAGCAAAGAGTTTGTTTGAAATTTTGTTATTCCAATGGAATAAGTGCGACGGACGCAATGAAAATGTTGCAGAAGGTATTTTTGATTGGTATAAGTCGTTCAAGGACGGCCGTACATCGCTGGAGAACTTGCCCCATGATCGTCGTCCAGCAACGTCAATAAACGAAGAAAAAAGGGATAAAATAAATATTGAAGAATAATTAACCGTTTTTGTTTTATTGAGCTAGTCTCGTTTATATTTGAGCAGAAGGTATAACAGGTTGTAGGTAGGTTGTGATAACATATGAGAGGTAGCAGAGACTTTACACATCTCTTCAGGATAAACTAAACATATTTTGGTTGCAGTTATCAGCAAGAAGTCCGACGATATCGACGATATAACATTGAAAAAAATATCAATTCTAGCAAAAGAACGCTGCTATTTATTGCTAGAATAGATTTTCAATGACAATTGCTCTCAAAACGCAAAAAGTGTATCATGAAACTTCTTTGAGCCAATAGATGACTTAAATAAGAAACATGTCGCTGTAGTTAAATACAATACAACTCCAGGTCTTATAATAGATATATGAAAAATTGGTGGTATTCTATTGTCATAAAATAACAACAGCAACAATAAAATTGTCCGATGAAATAAAAACATTTAAAAAGTATAAACCGTAATGGGTTCATCACTTAATCTCAATTGTAATAGTTTTGTATGCCCTTAACGTAGCTATGGTTGGTCGCACAGCCACAAATATATTATATAATATTACAAGTATATAGTATGTATATGCATATGCGCTGGCACTGCTTCGTATAGCTTAGCTTTAGATTTATGTTCACAATTTATTACTTTTATTTATTAATTTTTTATTTTTGGTTAGTAGTGGCTTATGCTCACAGTTGCTCACTCGAGTGAGCGAGTGCTGCTGCGTTTCAGGTAAAACTTCGCATTCAGTTTGTATTTTCAGTCGTCGCGTGCGGTTCGTTCGCAACGAAGAGCTGCGGCCACATAAACATTTCAAAACAAAAATTTATTTATTTACTATTTTATTTAAATTTTTTAACATTTTGACGCTGAGTGAAAAACTTAAATCAGATGTAAGCACTTATATGTGTATATATGTATATTTTAGAGTGGAAAGAAAGGTAGTGTGAACGAAATTTCCAAAGCATGTCAATGAACTGCTAGCGCATTCTCAATAGTGCTGTATTGTTTTGATGTCTTATCATACATTTTGTTTATTATTATTTTGTTTTTTTTTGCAAATCGAAAGTGGGTCATTCATTACGTTGCAACTGAAGAAGTGAATCACATTGTGGCCAGTTCATGTTGTTCATTCAATTGTTGTAAAATTACATTGTTGCATTGAGAATATCTCTTTAGAAATAAAAAGAAATGCTTGATTGTCTTCATAAGAAGATAAGATAATTAAATCATAAAACTGATCAAATTTGATCCGGACTGACAAAAAACAACATTTCCACGTATTTTAATACAAATCTTAATTATCGCTTTCTAAATAGGCTACTGTGCACACATAAGCACTAGAGGGTGCTCATCTACGTTGTGAAGCATCTCTTTTGCGATCTCAACTCGACGTCGTTCTTGCAAAAGATTCAGGTCTTCAAGTATTTTGGTACGAGTATACCGGTGACTCGCTTCATACCCAAAACATTAACCAAAATGTTTTTACCCATAAGAGATGCTCGGATTCTCTGCTATATCTCTAATGCCAACACAACGATGTACAAGCACGGTTTAACTTTTCCGATATTATCATTACTAACAGAACATGAACGTCTCGCATGAGGCTAGTTTTCGATAACTTCACTTTCTTCACTAAATATTTTGTCTCACTCAAATATTTATGTTTGAGATGGAGTTTACTTCCCTCAACTCTTGTGCAACATTCCGTAGTCGTGGTTTCATTGGAAATACGCAATTTCAAACAAACTCGTTTTTCATATATTTTTTTTTTGTTTTTTTTTGTATGGTCAAAATCGCCACACAAACTTTTCGTGTCATAAACAAACAGCTGCCAAACACACACACACTAATTAACATATGGTGATCAAGCACAGTTTAAATGGACTAGTCCGAGTGAAATTTGATCAGATGGTATATATTTTTTTATTTGAAAAAGAATAACAAATTTAATTGAAAAAACTCGAAGATATAAATATAAAAAGTGGTTATTGTTATATTATGATTTTTAACCTCGAGAAAAGAATAAAATAGCATCGCTCTCTATCCCCCAAAATAGATGCCGAGTGCGACATTCTACGCCGAAAACGTACCATTCGATCAAATCGAAAAGCTCGCCATTAGCGGCGGTTACTCCGCGATCTATGCAACTACAAAGCCCAGCGTTGATATTGTCGGAGACTGGCAGAACCGTTATTGCTCACTAGCTGACACCTTCCAACCCATCTTGGATCGTGTACATAATTTCGAGGTGCGTGAAGATGATGTTTGGATTGTAACAAGCACCAAATGTGGCACAACATGGGCACAGGAAATGACATGGCTGATTTTGAATAATTTCGATTTTGAAAAGGCAAAAATGGACGATCTCACCATACGTTCGCCATTTTTGGAGTAAGTGCGAGCGATAAAATCTTCAATATAAACTCCCTCAATGAAATATTTTAGATTCAATGGTGTTGTACCGAATGTTCCACATGACACAATAGAGGCCGCTAATAAATTGCCATCACCGCGTTTGATAAAATCTCACCTGCCCGCTTGGCTGCTGCCGAAACAAGTGTGGACAAAGAAGCCGAAGGTGCGCATAAAAAACTTAAAAATAAATCAGAAAAATATAATAAAGAAAACCCTCGACTTTTTAGATCATCTATGTGTTCCGTAATCCGAAAGACGCGGCTATATCATATTTTCATCATTGGCGCGGCATGGTCGGTTATAAGGGCACGAAAGAGGACTTCATGCATTCTTACATTGATGGCCACGTCAACTTCAATCCGTTCTGGCCACATGTGCTCGACTTCTGGCAATTGCGCGATGAACCACAAATCTTCTTCACCAGCTATGAGCGCATGAAGCGAGACTTGGCGGGTGTCATCAAGGATGTGTGCAAATTCTTAGAGCGCGAAGTTCAACAGGAGCAGCTGACACAGCTCGTGGAACATCTTTCGTTCGACAAAATGAAGGATAATCCCGCGTGCAATCATGTCAAAGAGTTTGAGAGTATGAAGGCGGCAGCTGGTAGGGAGGTCGATGAATTTAGGTAAAATAGTTAAAGCTTTTAAATAGACAAGCAAAAATAACAGTAAATTTTAAACATTTTAAAGCAGATTTGTTCGCCGCGGTATAGTTGGCAGCCATAAGGATGAAATGCCGCAGTCAGCTATACAAGAATTCGATGACTGGGCGGAGGATAACTTGAAGGGTTATCAGCTGACTATCGATGATTTCGTAAATTATTCGAAATACTAACTTTTCTCAACTTAAATTTAAGTTTTATACTTTTCACACGTATTTTGTAAATACTATTTTATAATTGTAATAAAATTTGTTTTAATCAAAGCCTTTTGGTATTTTCCAAAATATCGTTTTACGAAGTTTGGAGAGAAACTTTAAATTTAATGGTAACCTAGTCAAATCTTTTCTATTTGCTGAATTTGGAGATGGGTCATTTGATATTCGTATCTGAATTTTGGATTATCAGCTAATAGCAGTTTGCCTTCGACAGAAAATGGAAAACCTACTAGCATATTTCTGCCACGAAAAGACTTCTCAGTAAGGCGACCCATCGTTATAGCTCTCACCATAATCTTAATAATGCTATAACGAATAGTAGAAGAAGATATGTGTAGGAGCCAAGCTTCGACTACTTGCTGCTTTGACTGTACCTTCGCCTTCGATGAGTCCACGTTTCTTGAATCTGAAAAGTAGTTATTTTTCGCCATGTATGACAGGTTGAAGTAAGACAGAGCATCTTTTTCGAACTCGAAACTGAAGAACCTCTTACTGGAAACTCTTTCGTGGTATTATCATCATCTGTTCCGCTTAACTATGATAATATTTATACAATAATTTAATAATGTTTAGCAAGTTAAAATATAATTGCTTGTTATTTGAAAAATATATATATAACTACAGCAAAATATCAGCTAAAATATAAATTGCAATGAGTAAGGTCAGTCACGTTTTTTTATTTAACAGCAACATTTGTATTTTTAAGAGCTTCGTAGGTCATAGCACAATTTTTAATGTAATCACAGAAATTTAATCTAGAGCATGTTAATATAATGTTATATTAACACTCTCTGTACAAACATATTGCTATGTAACAGAGCTTTTATTTCTTGCTATTAAAAAGCTTTTCTACTGAATTAACTTTTAGCTTTCAACAGTGTTCACTCAACAGATTTTACAAATACTTTTAAGATAATCAAAAAAATTTCAAAAATTTATCTGACTTTCGCAAGTGATTGGGCCAAAAACATATCTATATAAGACTCAGCAACCATGATGAGAACCGAAAATTTTGTTTACTTCAACTCCATCCATTTCATTATTTAATTTATTCATTGTTTTCTATACATTTTTTTCATGATTATAAATTAGATATACAAAAAATCATATGCGGTTGCAAACATATTAACAGAGCTTTCATTTCTTACTGTTAAAAAGCTCTTCAATTGGAGCATGAAAATTTTAGAAACTAACCGTATTCTTGTAACAAATTTTGCAAATACATGACGACGATCTTCCAACTTTTCTATACTATTTTTGTGATACAATAGGTATCTTTTTTAGAATAGGCCTTGGTCTAAGCAAATTCTTTCAGCTGGGAGCCAAATTCGGTGAATACGATGGATGCGGGAGCAACTTAAGGACAAATTCAAGCAATTTAAGAATCGAATTCTTTTATGCTCGCACCACACTCACTTGACATATAGGTTTTGCATTTGCATATATTCATGAAATATGTGTCCAACACGTTTCTTTAACATCTCGTCTAACTTCATTTTGCGGTCATACAAAATCATTTTGTAGAGCTTTTATGTTTTCGTCATTAACATTCGCAAATCACTGACGAATAGTAGCTACCCACAACGCAGAGCCGGGATAACACCACCAAGCCAATTTTTAGTATCAAAAAGATTTTTCTCTTCGTCAATCAAAATGTTACATCTCTCAAGCCAAATGTCCGTATGCTGTGAGATTTATACATGATTAAATTTAAAAAAAAATATAGAAAAATAATAAAAAATGTTTTATTTTATTAAAATAACATTTATGTAAATTAGTAATATGCAAAAGAAATTTTTACAGCGCAACTTCGCCATCAAGCAGAAGCAACTCATTTAAACTGAGCCCATAATAATCGAGATTACGTTGTATCATGTCGTCTAATTTGGCAATAATATCTGCTGACAATTCGTCCTTATAGCCGCCTGCCTTACCTCGGCGTACAAAACTATAAAAATGTTTATTTTTTAAAGAAACATAAAAAATTGCATAAGTTAAATTAGACATACTTATTATTCTCATATTCGCTTTTAAATTTAGCACGCATTTGCTCGAACTCCCAGCGATGATTTACTTTGGGATTTTCTGAAAAGTGAAGGCGAAACAATATTCCAAAAGGTGTAATTCTTTATGCTCTCAAATACTCACTTTTCATCTCTTCGAACGACAGATGGTGCAACATTTTTTGCATTTGCTCTTCGTTGATCTCCTTATTTAGAAATTTGCAAATATCTTCAATAACTTGACGCAAGTTCAGTTTCATGCGTTCGAAACTAGTGTAGAATATCCACGGCTCTTTTCGTAACTCATAAAACTCGGTGACGTGTTCAAAGTCTTCCGAAGGCACAGTGCTTTCTTCTTCTATGCACTCCAATGCAAATTCCTGCAGGTTAGTGTCCTTACAAAAGCCGAGGCTGCGACTGTGGTAATATCGTGAAACAATGTAATCTTTCGGATTGCGGTAAACGTAAATTAGCTAAGTAAATACACAGAAGTAACAACTTAATTTGTGTTAATTAACATAAGAAAAAATCAACCTTGGGTTTCTTGATCCACAGCTGCTGTGGTAGTAGTGCCAATGGCATATGTGACTTGATGAGGCGTGGTGATTTAAGTGCCTCAATTTGGTCGAGTGCATGGTCCAAGTCATTGTGTATCATATATTCAAATCTATTAAATGAAAATTAGTATATTTTACACAAGTTTTTGTATCTAATTCGATTCGCTTTTAGTGTTGTACAAGCAACCGTTAGATAAACAAATAACTCACCTATTTTAAAAGGTAAACATACTACTTTAGTATATACTAATTTCCAACATTATTTTAATTTGTGTTAATCTAGATATGTAAAATTGTAACTACATTCAGATTTCATAAAATTAAAGATAAAATATATAAACAACATCAGTTGGCAACCCTGTATAGCAAACTTAATATCAACAATGCATTTGAATCAGAAGTACCATTCGAAGAAAAGCATTTGATTATTGCCGACAAACCTTAAGATATCAAATTGTTTTATAACATATATACATACATTAGGGTGGGCCAAAAAAACGTTTCTATTTATTCTTAAAAAACATTGCAAAAATTATTGTATCTTTTACGATTTAAGATAAATGATCGGTAAATTCCCATTAATAATAAGTGAACTCAAACTTTACCAGAACTTTTTCTTCGTCATTACATATACTTGTATATTTGCACAGTCTAAGGAAACAAAATTATAAGCTTTTTTTAGGTCCACCCTATTAAGCTTAAATATGTACATAGCTATATCTTATATAAAAATGATTGAGGTAGTAAACCGTTATTTGCTTCTAACTCCTCACTGCAGTCGAATTTAAAAGTAGTTGAAACTGACACCTGATGCACAGACTAACATGCAACGACATACAGTTTTGTACTAAATATTATATGTATTATATATGTTATACACATACAAATACTTAAATGTATGTATGTAATTAGTATGTCTCAAACGTAAAATTTTTCCAAAAGCTAACAACAAGTAATAACAGTTTGATATCTACATGTATACACACAACATACTGATAACTAACTTTAAGTCCCCGCTTCGCACACTTACTCCAAAAACGGTGTTCTCACTTCCAAGTGCTCACTGCGTGCCGCCTCAAAGTCAAAGTCGTACAAGACCAACCACAGCAATTCTTGTATCCAAGTTGTGCCACATTTCGGCAGCGTCACAATCCATACATCGTCGTCTCTCACCAGCATATCGTGTACCTTATCGACAAACCCCTGACCGCACTGCTCCGATAACTTTCTCTTTGTCCAATCTTTTTGCAGCAAATTGTTGGGGAATGCTTTCGGTTGTACTATTTCATTATCCATTTTTGTTTATGTAAATATGTGTATTTATAAATGCAAAAAATCACTGAGTTGAAAAATCTATTTGAATACTGTTTGACTATTTGGTGTCTTGTCTCTCTAAAAGTCGGTTTACTACTAGCATATTTGAATACGAAGTCAGGCTATGATTGCAGTGTGGTACAATTGCTTCTACTATCAACAGTTGTTTATGAGTGCATCTATATACATACATATATATATATATATATATGCGTATGTGCGTTGATTGTTAGTAAATTACGCGTAGCATTAAGGTGTGTCATTTATACGGATCACTTTGTTGAGCTGCAAATCGAATGTATACAACTCTATACCTGTTCACTGAAAAGTAAATTAATCCGAATATTAATAACAATTTGAAACTTGCACCATTTCTAAATCGAAGAGAGAGAAGAAGAACATTTTATTCTTTTATTAGAATATCTTTACTTATATTTTATGAAAAAATTACGAACTACTACCAAATTTTAGTGTTTATTTCCTCATCGTATATATAAAATAAAATTGTTTTTCATTTAAAAAACTAATCCGAAGAATATTTGTCGCGCCCTAATATATATTTCTTACGGGTAGGCTTATATTAATATTGACTTACAACACATGCATTGGCACACATATATTAGATAGCACTGTTAGGCTCATTTTAACATTATAAATAGGTTATACGAATATAGCAAAGTAATAAAAAATGCATCATACATACATATGTATATACATTTGCTTCAAAGCGAAGCGATTTTGACAATCAAATGCAGTCACATTTGTATATGATTCGAATGCCTCGGTTTTTGTTTTTATTTTCGGTATTTATATTAATCTTGGGATTATGCCAGATATATTATATATACAAGTAAGATGTCCAGGGAGCCTTATCTATTGTAATTGCATATAAATATATAAAAAAAAAAATGAAACCGAGAGTGAACGAAATAATTTCAACATTATCAAGTATGAAAACCATACATGCATAAAAATAGTGCACTCGAGCAATCAAATCTTCTCTTTTCTTTAATTTCCACTCTTATAACTCAGTTAATATATCTACCGATTCTTGGGAACGATTTATACATCGATTCTATGACTATAGCCTAGAAGTGAAACTCCAACAATTTGGTTCGAAATTGGCGCCAGGCAAGGCAAGAGGTTTGAGAAGCTTTGGTAAATTCAATATTTGTCATATAAGCGCCAAAGACGATGAATCCAAGATACTTCGAAACAAAAACACCGTTAATAAACACTTTACAGGTACATAAATGATATGAGGAGATATGTGTATTTTGATCAGTCAGTTTATAAGAATTTTCTTAGGGAGAAAAGGGCGTGTGCAAAATTTCTGATCGATATCTCAATAACAGATGAACAGAGGTGCAAACAGAGGGACATGGCAAAGTCGACTTAGTTCGGCATGCCGATCATTTATATATATACCTTATAGGAACTACGACGTTTCCTTCTGGGTGTTACAAACTTCGTGACAAACTTAATATACCCTGTACAGGGTATAAAATGCGGTTATGGATGAAATTTTTAAAAATTGCACAAAAAGATTTTGAATGACTATAAAGTGAAGTTGATCGAGACGACTAAAAGTTTAAAAACGTAAAAAGAATGTATTGGAGAAATAGTTTTGAGTATATGGCTATGCGAAATCTCTATGAAAAGTGGATGCCGCCCGAGATCACAATCGTTCAGTTCACCGTGTCATAAATAAATTAAATCGTTTGTGAAATTGTATGAATTGAGTTTTTAAATGCTTGGAAAACCCCCGTTTTCTCCGGATGTGACCTCCACCGATTTTTTCTTTTTCTCAAACCTCAAGTTCTCGCTACGCTAGGAAATTACCAAGGATGAGGCCCATTTTGAAGCGAAGGATCCAAATTTTTTAAGATTGGTTTTGCCATAAGGATGAGGTCATTTTGCCCTAGTGACAACAGATACTAAATCGCTGGAGGATATAATACAAAACCAGCTGTAAGTAGTAAGGGAAAACTGAGACGACTTTTGGGTCAAAAAACAAAAACTTCATAGTTTACAACTCTTGCAAAAAAACTCTATAATCTACAAATATAAAAAGTCATGCGCTCTTTTTCGTTATTTTTTTACTTTTTTCTTTAGTATAAAAAATAAATTATAAAATTGTAAATGATTATAATTTATGCTAAATAACTGAAAATGCATTTGATGAGCCATTTGAATAAGTATGAGAATTAGAGAATGGAAAACAGTCTGTTTTTACCGAAGCCGTAGGAGTGACTTAGGCGGTGGTGGTCTCGATTTTCTTGGCATTATCTTCCTTCGAGGATGGGCCAGTTTGTGAGATTGGCACCACGCGTTCAGTGGCAGGAGGAGGCAGCTTCTTCATGGGAGCGGTGATGGTGAGAAGACCGTCCGAGGACAAGGATGAGGTCACATTGTCGGGGTTCACGTCGCCTAAAAAATTAACAACATAATGGAAATTAGTATAATAAATATTTCAAATATAAAAAAAAAACTTTAAATCTGGCACTTACTTGGCAGCATATAGCGTCTGGAGAACTGTCTGGAAATAAAACCATGCTCATCCTGGCGCTCCTCGTGTTTACCTTCAACGAGTACAAACTTGTCGGTCACCTTGACGGTAATCTCACTGGGTGTGAATTGTTGTACATCCAAAATCACTTCAAATTTCTCATTGTCGATATTCAAAGTGGAACCAGATTCCTGCTTCTGCAAGCTGGTGGGTGAGCGTTGCCATGGCCGCAAGTAGCCGGAACGCAACATTGTTGGACGGGAGTTCCAAACGGATGACAGCAAGTCATCGCGTCTATAAAGAATTAGAGAATTGGATTAAAATTTGTTACATCATTGATGAAGGACAGCAGTGGTTCTTGTGTATTTTTTTGCTACCTTAGCCCAGTGCCGAAATGCTGGTCCAAGAGGCGCGAAGTGCGCGTTGGAATTTCGAAATCATCCCACCAGTCACGGAACATTAGTGGCACTACTGACATCTACGGTTCAACGACGAAATCCAAAATTTGTGGTGTACAATGACACGTGTGGCAGTTAAATGGAAAGTAGAGAAGAACACTTATGGTAATTAATAAAATCACCACGAAAAGTTCATTATTATTTATGAATTCAAGCCGAAAAAAGCACTTTTAAATAATTTAAAATATTTTTAAATTTTTTATTATATTTTTGGTTTAATAATTTCCAATAAAATTCTACAGTTATTCACCTTTTATTTGAACTTAATGAAAATAATATAGTTTCACGCTTTTTTTGGTACTTCCGCGATTTTTCACGATTTTCCGCTCGTTCTCGTCTTTGCTGCTACGCGTTCGCTGCGATTTTGAACTGAAAAATTTCGGCGCTCGTTCATTTTATATGCCGGCGAGATTGTTTGTGTTTTCGATCATTTTAGCCGATTTTCAAGATGATTTTCGTTTAAAAATATTAAATGAAAAATTTTGTCGCTATTTTTAGCGAAGCGTCATTTCATGTTGTTGGCTTCTCACGCAAATACACATGAATGCCGTTGTTTGGGAAATTAACAGCATGCGTGGGTCAACGGATATATCAGTCTAATTTATTAATTGAATATGGTGATAAAATTTATAAAGTTCTGCGGTTGAAAACTCTTCGATTTTTTATATGAATGTTGAGGGATTTTGATTGTGTTTGTGTATGTAGGTTTTGAAAAAATTCGAATTTCGAAAATAAATTAATGTATTCAATACTTTTTTCGTTAAATTTGCGTTGATAAAAACTAGGTTAGGTTAGAGGGTCGATCCTAAGAAGGATCACACTTGGACAGCTTAAACGCCGGTCCGTTGTGGTACCCAAAACTCCTATGAGCCGGATCAATAGACCCTTACATGTCGACAAAGCGCTTTGTGCCTATGACAAACTTGTTGAGACGGCCAATATCTGTTTCGGCCAGATCTTCTGGTCCGCCAAAAGTGTGATTGCCGAGTTGTTTCAATCTCAACCTAGCAAAAGCCGGACAATGGAGGAGAAAGTGCCGGGATAAAAACTAACTATCTTCCAAATAAACCTCTGCTTAAGTTTTCCAACCAAAATTCGTCGAAAGAAGTTTGTATGATTTTCGCGTAACGTCAATAGGTGAATCTTATAGGATCAATACATTTAAGTTTAAGTATCTTTATCTTAGCAAGCTTTTAGGGTCTCCAACTTTTCATAAGACGTTATATCCACCTGCAAGTAAAAAATTATGCTTTTCTCGTGATTTTTACTTTAATAATAGAATAATGCCTTTTATCTTTTTTAAATAAATAAAAACATGCACATTTACAAAAGTTAATTTACTTTAAAAATCGATGAAGCATTTTGAAAAATTGTTAATTCTCTTGATCCCGTAGCAGATTTTTAGGAGGAGCTCCGAAAAAATTTGTCTGCCAGCGAAGAAGATTTTTCTACTTAAAATTAACTCAAATTCAAACTTCAAAATAAAAAGTATTATTACCATAGATGAATACAGGTAATAATCGGAGAACTTGTCAAAATTTTGTTTTTTGGGAAAATGTTGCCTACCCAAAAAAAATCGTGTTTTGTGAAAAAATTTACAATTCTCATCAGAGATATTATTTCCTCGACCATTATCTGATAAATATACCTAACAAGCTCATGTCGAATGTTTCAACTGATGAAATTCCTTCACCGGCTTTGAAAATATCGTTTCGAGAAAAACGCGTTTAAAATTTTGGAAGCCGAATTCACTAAGTTAGGAAAATTTTTCTAAACCTCCGAAACTATGGTATACGACAGATCAATTTGAAGTTTTCGGAAAATATTCTCAAATATTTATATAAATTTGATATATGTGCAAAATAATCGTTATTTTTTTTTTTAATTCACAAGTGGATATAACCCCCCAATAGATAGGACTACTACATTGAAATTGAATCTGGCGACTATATCATTTGCTAACTTGGTGTACTATAAATGAATTACTTGTTATATTAGGCAAAAAATTCTTTGCGAAGATTGTAGAGTTAGAGAGAAGAAGTTAAGACCATATGCCTCTCTTATTGGGTTGTTAGCCCTTATTTCTTTTTACTGATTATCGAGTTTACAATTTCTTCCAGGACATAAAATATAGAAGTACATAGATTCTCTGATATTCGCTACATATAGTAATATTTTCTTAACTATGAGATTAATACTAAATACGATAACGAACTATTTAATATAGATAATAAAAAGCTTAGTTTTATTTGAACTCTCCTTTCTTCACAGAGACAAGCGGCGTTATTGTAATGCATGGAGACTGCTGAATTTTTGAACTCATCGCATAAAACACCCCCAAGGTTGAGGTATATTTCGAGTGGGTTTCCGAACCCATTCTTCTTTAGTAAGAAGTCAAATGAAAAATGTGTTTTCCAAATTTGGAAATTTATGTTATAATATATATATATTTAAATATGTCGGTTTAAAATAAGCACAGTATATTTGTTTACAAACAGGCACATGCTATAAATAAAATAAAATATATTAAGATAAATTTTCCGCAAATAAAAAAATGTGCTTTTTTATGAGGTAACTTGAGTTTATCATGACACCCACGTATGTATGTGTGTACATACATAAACACTGAAACATTTGGAATGAACTAGAAATGGAAAAAAGGCTAACAAAGATTTGCTAATAATTTTACTACAGCTTAGTAAAATTAATTTTTTTTTTGTTTTTCAGAAATAAGTTAATGATAGCATATATGTATGTATGGACACGGGAAGTAGAACATAATTTTATAAATATCTGCCCACATTTTTAGATATTTAATAATATCTTACTTCCGACCCGAAACAATTCACCTTTAAATTACATTTAGATATTAGGAAAAAGCAAAGCAAAAGCTTAGCAATAACCTATATGAATTATTTTAATATACATACACACACATGTAGATACATATGTACATACACGCATGTGCGTGTGCAAATATTATTGTTTGTGAATTTTTGTTGAAATATTTTTGAGCCATTTCACAAAAATTTCACGTCAAAATGACTAATAACAAAACAATTAACTTGTGGGCACAACAATGAGTTCACGATGTGAGCAATTCGCATAGGTAAGCGAAATGAAAATAAAATTTAAATAAGTGTTACTGAAAATAGAAAAAAGAAATATTGCAATGTTTTTCTACATATTTCGTATTGCTTAAGCAGACCAAATGGCAGGAATAAACATAAATTAAGAGATGAGCAAATAAAATACTAAACAGATGTGTCAAATAGAAAAACTCATATATATACAAGGTGTGTACACATATATGTTTTGTTCATATCGGATAAGATACGTTAAACTATTGTCTATTTTTCTCAGCTAATATTTAATCGCAAGAATTGGGTAAACTTAGGAGTATTTCGAATCGAACAAGCAATGGGCATAAATCATATAAATTGGTATAATCAAGTTATGGTATATATAAAACCTCAAAAAGCGTCTTCTGCGCTTGAAGCATCCATTATAAGACACACTGTATGTTTATAAGTATGAGTATTCATGTCCACCAAATAAACCGAAAAACTATTAATCTATATATTATATTTAAATGTATATGCATGAATGTCGCCATCGGATGCTGAATCATTTGCCAGCATGACGTTGTGTTGATAAAAATACTTATTTTTATTTTAATTTTTGGTTTTTTTATCTATATTTTTATTTATGTTTTGATTTTAAACATTCAGACAAGTTTTCGTTTATATCAAAAAAACAAAATAATTCCTTTGCTTTCTCTTTCGTTTCATAATTTTTCAGTTTTTCACCTTTGTTGGTATATATTATACCATATTTTAGGGTGTCCATTATTTCGCAAGTTGATTTTGTTTTGCAAACGTCCCCTGAAGATTTAATTTTTGCTTAAAGCAAGGGATCGAACGTAAATAAACTCACTATTTTTAATTAAAAGCGTACTTAAATCATTTTACTACTTTCTGTTATAATTTACATAGGAATTTTTAATTTCAACGGAAATAACGGACATCCTAATATATATCTATATATACATATAATACATATATATATATATACATACGTATATGCGTATATAAGAAAACAAGCTATTCATAACCGAAAATATCACTTTGTTCGTTTGTGACTTCAGTTCAGCAGCTGCTTGCTGTATTCGCTGTGGGAAAATAATTCACGTTATATGCCTAATCGAAATAATTTTCTTGTAAAATGTGCGGAACAATTTTATTGGCGCTAAATGGCATGAAAGTTTTATTTTACATATAATGTATTGGCATATATATATACATTTGTATGTATGTAATTAGCTTTCCAAAGGCGCCATGACTGAAGAAAGGCATTCATTCCTATATATTAATTACATACGTTTATCTATTGGCTTGTGTGTGTACTTTCAAGTGCTGGTAGGTGTGAATGAAAGATAAACATGCATTTGATGTGGAATTTGCAATTAGGAAATAAAAACCTTAACATTGTGCATTTGTTTGCAATTTTATTAGCTACTACCTGACGCAAAACTATTTTTACTTTTTAAATTTATTTTTAATTTTTAAATTCATTTGGCCATGCATTCTAGGAGTTCAGAGATGGCAGCGAAATTGCGGAATTAATACTCTTTTTTTTTATATATTTATATTTATATTTTTAGGATAATTTTGCCTAAACTTTTTTTTCCTAATAGCGAGCCTTTCTTCGAAGACTATACCCTATATCTATTTTTATCTTATATACACTTGTGTGAACAGTTGAGTATTCAGCAAACTTTTTAAAAAAGATGCACCAAGAAGTAAGAGCTCAAAACAAACCATATGCAGATATGTGTTAATGCCAATACTTTTTAATCTAGAAATATGTCCCGAATGCCACTAAGCAAGACAAGAGAATAAACTTGCAACATAATCAAGGTTGCTATAGAATGTATATCAGCTGTAATTACAATTAACCAATCTACAATTTTAAATGTTATTTAACAATCTTCCTTTAAATTGACACTATAAGTTTGCTCATAATTTCGATGTCAAAACTGTTCCATAAAAGCAAACGCCGGGAGAGCTGTTTTCGATTTTTGTGCGTTCTTCAACTGAATTCCTCCGAGTTTATTTGAAGCAAATTCCTTAAAGTATGTATGAATCTCCTTTGTTACTCATTATTAACAACACTTTAAATAATTTCACTAAACATTTTTAAGAAAAGGGTTGTGAGATCATTTAACGATGTTGCGTATACGACATGTAGGCCATAAACTTTTGAAATGCATACATACAACAATACTAAAACAACAACGATGTCAAGTTTAAGTTCTATGATAGTTCATGAAACAACCGGCTAGTTTCACGCAACTTTATTATTCTATTGCTGATGGAAAAAATCTAAGCAGCTACACTAAACTGTTCAGGTGCAACATTCTATAACAGCGTATTGGCTGATGTCAACGATAAATTATTCTGAAAAGTTGGTTATATTCACTTGAAGTTGATCTGGCAAATAGTTTCGGAGATATGAGCGTATTCCTCCGAAAACCTTAAAGACCTTTTTTCTCGAAACGCTATTTTCAGAGTCGGTGAGCAAAGTTCCACGGCTGGACCGATAGACTTGAAATTTTTCCACGACCTTCTTAGATATATTTGTCAGGTAATGTGTTAAGCGATAAGATTTTGACAATAATTTCGTTCTATACTCGTAAATTTTTTCACGTAAAACGACTTTTTTTGGAAGCCGCCATTTTGTTAAAAATCAAAATTTTGCCTACTCTTTCGGTCATTACCTGTACCATATTCATACATACTAATAACAAATTTCTTTAGTTTTTGGATTTGAGATAATTTTGAGCAGACAAAAATTACTCTCCGCCAAACACCTTTTTCGGTGGTCCTCTTGGAGATCGAATTATGGAACAAGGAAACACAACATTTTTAAAAATTTATCGTAGTTTATAAAAATACATGATATTCTGTAATTTTACGCTTGGTTTTGTTTATTTATTCAATAAAATGCCTCTTCAAACAAAACCCAAAATCATGAAAAGCGCGTTTCTCTGACTTACAAGTAAATATAACACCTTAAGTTGAAACTAACAAAAACACTTTTAGATCCAACGCTCTCTCTTTTAGATCTAAAATCTAATGTAAAATCACTCTTGCAAAGAGAAGCTACTTTTTAATCGAGAAGTACAGTCCTCCTCTCTCTCTCTCTCTCCCTCTCTCTCTCTGGACCGTCAGAACCAACATTTTATGAACCTCTCTTCATATTCGACTAATTATGTGTCAAGGAACCACGATATCATTTGGTAGAAAAAAAAAATATCTATCTCTAGATCACTAGACAATTTATAGTATATTTTATGCCGTTATAACCACAACAGCAAGATGGAGGCTTGAGAGGCAGATTTTTGGTATTATTTATTTATTTTTTTGGTTACTTGCATATTAATTTGGCGAAATATCCATCAATGCGAACTCTGCCTTTATTATTTGTGATAATTTGGCTCCAATACCTTGAATATTTCTAATATTTTTAAATTTTTTTTTCAAACAGGTAATCCATTTTTCTTCTTTTCAAACTGCATACCGCACATTTCACTCTCACTTACCGACGACAAGGATGAAATGATGCGAGACTCTTTGAATCGAGAGAGAGCTGTCAAAACCCACATTTTTTATAACATTTGCCAATCATGCCACTGTCGAACGAAAATGGATTGGGTATTATAAAAAAAACTTGGGGGTATTTTGCATTTCGATATTATTTTTAGGTGCTCCGTCCCCAAGTAGGCCTATATAACGCATATACATCCCTATATACTTGTATTTATATTATAAAATTTTTAAAAATGCATATAACATAAAAAATTA
This sequence comes from Bactrocera oleae, assembly GCF_042242935.1. Classification (NCBI taxonomy): domain Eukaryota; kingdom Metazoa; phylum Arthropoda; class Insecta; order Diptera; family Tephritidae; genus Bactrocera; species Bactrocera oleae. The sequence continues at coordinate 67,564,493 of NC_091538.1, forward strand.
GCATATAAATAAAAAAAATTATAACAAAGAAACAATACAAGTCATAATAAAATATCATGGTTTTATAATGAACTTTTTAAATTAAATTAACAAATAAAATTTAGTTGCACGTTATTCAAAAGTATTTGTGTCGTTCTTTTCGCACTGCTTTTGTTAGCTATTTTTAGCGGGTTTATTTCTGGCATCCCGCCTTTTTTGACATCAGCTGTTCGAAATTCCCTGATTTTTATAATCAGGGAAAGAGAATAACAGAAAAATCAGCGAAAATGAGAGAGTCTCGCATCATGTCATCCTTGCCGACGACTTAACACGAGAGAGAGCAGAGCGCCAGTGACAACTGAAGGCTATGTGAAGTGACAGCTGATTGTGAGAAGGGCTGCATTGCTACACAACAACACTGCCATGCACTCGACTGCCGACAGGTTAAACGACAAAAACATTTAACATTTTGACATGTTGAGTGCAGCATCGCAAATCAAAGTTGAAGAGTTCATGTGACGTGACGGCTTTTTACAACGGCAACACAAATAAATAACAAAAAGCACGCAAAACAACAACAACAACACATTTTGGTGAATGCAGGCCGCAGGGCACAAAAGAGACAAAGCGGAGGTGGCACAGCAAAAGCGAACTAAAGAGGATATGAAATAATATGCAAATAAAGTAAATAGAAGCAAAGTGCAAAGGAAGCAAAAAAAGTTAACCAAAACAACTGGACAATAAAGGAAAAATTTGTGGAACGATTTCGATTGAAAAAATTGATGCGCCTGACAGAGCAGCAGCTGCTGCCGAAAACAGCGACCAACGAAAGGAGCAACAGGAATCAATAAAACGCGTACAACAATAACACTAAGAGCTGTGAAAAAGCAGCAAACAAAGTAGAGAAGTCCAGTTGAAGGAGCATACGAAATAATTGAAATTGAAGAGGGTCCACAGGCGGCAGCTGCTGTAACGTGAAGCGTAAGGATTTGCAGGCGCAGACAGTCAAGCACTCGAGCAAGGCGACCGGAAAATAAAAGCGCGAGTGTAAAGCGGAAGCGGTGTACGCCGGAATGAAGAAGGTGTGTGTGGTTTATGCGCCAATAAGAACAAACAAATAGAAAAAAATCAAATAAATAAATTAGTGACGCCACAGGATATGCGAAAAAAATCCATTATATATAAAATGTGCTAAAAATTACACGTAATTTGTTTGTACTTTAAGCTACCAGTGGCTTTATTGGCCAGCACTTTGCTGCTGTGGCAGGCCACGGCGCTGGCGGGGCGCATCGTGAAGCGCAGCTACTCCGATCAAAGCGTGCACGGCTACCAGACGGAGGTGAATGCTTAACACACATACACACCCATACATATATATACAAAAATAAACTAATGCCTATGTTTTTTGCATACAAATGTTACATCCGCAGCGCACATGCTGGTGGAACGAGGTGTGCAAGGAGGAATTTCAAAATCTTTTCCGCTGCAAGTGTCCACAATTCTCATACTGCCGGTAGTTAACTGTTTGAACTATTGAACAAAAAAAAACAAAAAAAAAATATTATTATTTCTTTCTATTATATAATTCGCTCGCGTGCATGTGGCTGTGTGTATGCATGTGCAACAGCTCACCAGGACGCTACTACAATGCGTATTGTTCAATGACCGACACCGGCTACATATGGACGCAGCCAACATGGGACTGGGTACCTTGAATGCTGCCACCGCCGGTTGACTGCCTACATATTTAAGTGCTAAGCACACACCAACACACGTATATATATATCACATATTTATATACTTATGCACCCACATTTGCCTATAGTTAGGTTATAAAATATTCAAAAGCAAAAAACAATGAAAAGTCGTAAAAATATATACCTATAGTATATAGTCTTACATACATATGTACATATGTATATTAAAGCTAGCTCTAAGCGCAAAGAGTGCTTATTATTAACACAGACATACTAATGGTGCTTTACAACACACTTTTAAACTTAAAGAATATTTTACACAAACAATAAAAACACATACACACACAAATATAACAAATTACAATTGTTCCGTTATTCACAACAGTCATTTATATATACACTTATAACATAGCTTAAACATATTTACTAATATATTTATGTTAACCTTCTTTAATCCAGCGCTTAAGCTACTTTTCATATAAATACCATTATAACATCTGATCAAATTTGACCCGGACTGGCAAAAGGAAAACTACATTTTCACCAATTTTAGTATAAATCTAATTATTGCTTTCACAATAGACTCCTAAGCCAATACAAGCATATCAACGCTTAATTTAATTTTCCATGCGTTTCTATTTTCTTCGATTATAAGACTCATCCTTATTTAAAACAATTTAACATTTTCCGATTTCCTACAGCACTAAAAAAAAGGTTCTCCACTTTGCAGGTATTACGGCCTTCTCCGTAGAAACCTAAAAAAAATCTCTATTAAAAAAATAAAAATTGACAAAATGGCGGCATATTAAAAAAAAAAAAATTTTACTCAAAATTTGGATCGTTTTTTGTCTGCCAAAACTCGATAGATGGAGAACCGTATACATATCATGCTCAAAACTATGATATTAATGGGTTTAAAGATAAACTGTTAGAGCTGATTGAGCTGAGCGGCTGCCCTTTATAACGCTGTAACTCAAAAACTATTTGAGATATCGATTTAAAATTCGAGTATATTAGTTTTAATAGTATAACCTATCGAAATGTGAAAAAAATAATTTTTTGTAAAATTTCACACTAGATTTGCAGCTGAACTAACAAATAATGTTAATAAATTTTGACATTTAGGCTCATTACGCCTAGACTTCAAAGCAAAAGCGGTGCCGAAAGCAACATTGATTCCATTCTCACGAAATCCATCTGTTAGCGATCTCAAAAACCGTATGGTTTTGTAAACTACTTAAGGCGTTTAGAAGTATTCGCTACCAAATATTTTAGAAGAATGCTGACATTCCATGGCTGTATAAAATTCTGTGTTCGTTCCGGTGACGTAAGGCCATCTGTAGTGAGAGTCTTTAATTTAATTTTTTTTTAAACTTCAAAGCTGCGGCATCAAGCTATTCGCTTCGTATTCTTTGGTTTTGTGAGAAATAGTGATTTTAATCAGCGATAACACGATGCACTACCTAATTTCTGAATTTCACCTAAGGAATAACTGCAGAAAATATTAAAAGTTAGATACAATCACATATGTTTACAGATATCGACACCAACACATACTCACACACATACATTCCTGAAAGCTTTTACGAACGACCAATCAACTATGCTTCCAAATTAGTGAACCTTATACATTATTAGTATAATAACACGTTATTTATATATACCCAAATATACATACAATATACATATATAAGCATATGTGCATAGAATATTGTACACATATATGTATATATACATATGTAAATACGCGAAAAATCAACAACGCGAACACTAAATGATCATATCCTCTAAAACGTTTTACCTTTTTAACCTTAAAGACTTATTGATGCAACGTCATCCCATTTGGTGGGCGAACCCAAACACATACATGCACATTCGAAATAATATATATATATTTATGCACGGCACAGTTGTAGTTATGCAAACGATTACAAATATATTGTTATTAGTCTACATACCTATAGCATACATGTCAGAGTTATGCTAATTATATCTACTTACATATACTTACATATATATACATACAAAATATATATGTATACAAATGCTACGATAAGTATGATATTGTTGATGAAATTTTATTAAATGACATATTAATAAATCTGCCAATTTGAAAGCAACAAAAACAATAATTACATACAGACAATTTAATTTATTTCCCTTCAAACCGGTTTTTTGAGCTAACATAATAATACTGGGGATATACTTAGATATTACTTAGTGGACACGTGTGATAAGGCAGCTGTGATTAGAAATGGCAAACATTATTGTTGTCTTTTTATAGTTCACAAAACAGCCGCCTGCACACACACATACATGCATACATACATTCATTATTATTACCTTACTTGGAAAGCTTTGTGAGTAGATGTGTTGGTATTTTTTCTTATGTATTCACTCCATCGACCTGTCGACGTCAGCAAAATATTGGAAAATCAATACCTGCAACATTTGCTGACAATGCACAGTGGGCCAAATAGCAGCGGTAAGTGAGTATCTTCATATTAGGAGGTTATATAAAGTTGATAGTAAAAACAAAAAAATTTTTTTTTGAAGATGCAGTTTATTTAATAAATCCCTAAAAATCAACTTCAAATTTTTGGAGAATATTCTTGTTATAAAAAATCGATTTTTGAAATTCACAAGTGGATTCAACCCCTTAAGTGCTCATGAGCTGGGTTTTTCATGATGGTATAGCAACTGGCGCACGATTTGTTTTCGATTGGAATAAATAAATATTTGAAATAAATTACGTAAACGAACTGACACATCAAATAAAAATATTGTATTTGCTCATTCTAACAGCTTGCCACACCACAGATGTTTTCACTGGTAAATTCAGTATACGCAGCGATAGGTCTGTTAGTGTAAAGGGTGCGTTTACCAATATCAACTCTACAAAGAGTCAATTTAATATTTCGACCTTCTTAAAGCTCAGAGCTGAAACCCTTTCGACCATCTACAACTTGAGTATGTTCCCATTTTGTCAAAAGATTATTTTCGAACTTCATATCCATGGTACACTTAGTCTTCATCTGTATTGGACCAAGTTAAACCGAGTCAAAATGCCTTAATCGAGTACTTATTTCCATGGGTGGTTTGTGTCTTGACTTGATCCGAAATCAGCTAGTTTCAGCTAGTTTATGATAGATCTAGTTTAGATCATAAATTTGAAAAAAAAGAGTGTTTATAGTTTAGAGAAAAATAAGTTGTGTTTGCATCGAATTGTGATTGCTGATGAAATATGTATCCATTACAACCCTAAGCGTAAAAAAATCATATGTGAAACCTGGACAACCAGTCAAATCAACGGCAAAGTCAAATATCCATGTCGATAAGGTAATGCTCTGGATTTGATGAGATCAGAAGGACATTATGCATTATGAGCACATAAAACCAGGTGAAACCATTAGTGGGGATCACTACCGGCAACAACTGAATAACTTGAGGGGAGCGATTGCCGAAAAACGACCAAAAAGATGACTAAACACAAGATAATAATTTTCTATTATAACAACCAGTTAAAAACTATTTGGAAAGCAGCGGCTGGGAAAATTTGCCTCGTCCGCTTTATAGTCCAGACCTTGACCGAAAATAGCATAGTTTTAGATGGGCAAACCTTTGAATAACACTATTATACATATTTATTATATATAAACGATCAATCTTTTGGAAAAAACCGCACAATAATGTCATAGATCCAATACTTGGACTAGAATGCGAAGTATGTGGCCTTCTCAGGCAACCTCTGCTTTGACTCAAATAACATTCCTAACTAATTTTCATGCCACACATTTTCCAACTAAGTACCACTGTCGCTGAATTTAAAGACGCGTGCGCACTTTCGCTGCCTAGGTCTACTATACCTTAATCTACGACAACATTAATACATAAAGTAGTACCTATACTAATCAAAAACAGAAACAATAGGAAAATAGTCGCACGAATATACTGCAACGCAGATTTACAAGTCAACGACTATGGTCGGTTAGGGATTCTTTGCATAAAACTCAATTAACCAGCTGTAAGTGCGAATTGACAACACGCTCCATGCGAAATAGACATAGAAGATAAATATAACTTTAGATATATACATATGGAGTCCGAGTAAATATACTTGAACCTTTCGCAAATTAAACGCATTCACTCCACAGCAACAGGATGAGCAACAACAAGATATCGAACATGGAGAAGTTGTGCGGTTTGGCTTTCATTTTGGTCGCGTTGGCTTTCGACTGGAGTGCGTGCAGCCACTTGCCAACTCATCGCATCGACTATCCCGAGGATGCGTTGACGCTGAACGAACGCTTCTTCAACGACGTGCGGGCACTGATAAAGCGGCGGCTCAAGGAAAATGCAGCGGTAAGCGGATGATTATTTAGCTAACGGTTTATTTTTAATCTGTAAATATTCGCAATCACAGTTGCAAGAGTTGCATATGGACAATGAAAACGTCGTTGGAATTGGCGGCGGCAGAGGTGGCAGCGGTAGTAACAGCAATGAGTTCTCAGCTAATTTTGAACGCAGCAGCGCTGGCGGTGGTGGAGAGGGCAGTGTTGGCAGGAATGTTGTAACGCCACCGCCGATGGTGCCAACACCCGTGTTAGTGGAGAACTGGCCCACCGAAAGCCACTCCTTCGGACAGGTCACAGCCGTGTCTATAGATCCACAAGGCGATCCGGTCGTCTTCCATCGCGCCGACAGATATTGGGATGCTAAGTAGGTCAACAGCTGTTACAATAATTAATTTTTTGTGCGTATATATATGTGTGTGTGTGCATTTGTAGTAGTTTCTAAACATATTTTTTTGTGTGGGTGTTTTTTTCTTTGTTATTGTAGCACTTTTAATGACAGCAATATATTCTATTTGATCGAATATGGTCCTATTAAGGAGAAAACCATTTATGTGCTGGATCCCAAAACCGGTGCCATAAAGTCCGGTTGGGGTGAAGACATGTTCTACATGCCACATGGTTTGACTATCGATGTGCATGGGAACTACTGGATTACAGACGTGGCTATGCATCAGGCTTTTAAGGTGAGTTGAGAGTACAGTTACATTGGAAAGAAAATTAGGAAACAAAAATAATAAATAAATAAAAATTTACAAAAAAAAAAATAAATAAAAAAAAAAAAATTAAAATAAAAATAAAAAAACATTATATAAAAAATATAAAAAAAAATTAAAAAAAAATTAAAATAAAAATAAAAAAACATTATATAAAAAATAAAAAAATATAAATAAAAATCAAAAAACATTATATAAAAAATAAAATAAAACAAAAAAAAAAAATGAAAACGAAAAAATAAAAATTTTAAAAAATTTAAATTATTTTAAAAATATATATAAAATTTAAATTATTTTAAAAATATTGAAAAAATTTAAATTATTTTAAAAATATTTAAAAATTTAAATTATTTCAACAAAAATTGTAATTAAATTAAAGAAGTATAAAATTAAAAAAAATTAAAAAGATTTGAAAAATTAAAAAATTCGAACAAAAATTAAAATCAATTAAAAAACGCTACTTTATTAAAAAGTAATAAAAGACAATTATAAAAACAAAAAAAAATTAACAAAAAGGAAAAAACAGTAAGAAAAAAGGTTAATTAATAAATCAAATACATAAATTATATGAATAATAAAACGTTGATAAATATTCAAAGTAATATAAATATTATAAACATACTAAGTAAAACACAAAAATTAATAAAATACTAAATAAATAAAATCTAAACAGGAATATAGTAAACTGAACATTATACACAATTAAATACTACAACCTACTTTAGGGCTGTTATTTAATAATTGCAAAAATCAAAAGCGAACACAAAAAAATATTTCCATTTTCTACTGCTTTCAGTTCAAACCATTTGACAACCAACCGCTGCTCACTATAGGAAAACGCTTCAAGCCCGGCTCCTCCCTCAATCATCTCTGCAAGCCCACTTCCATTGCTGTGGCAACAACAGGCGAGGTAGGTATTGGGAGGGGAAAATTACAAGAACATAATAATATAACTGTTATACGATAAAATAAGTACCAAAACACCTTTTCGAGCATTAAATACGTACTTGGAAGGAAAAGTCACTCATACGCACTGTTTAAACTTACTGCGAACAGAATATTCGATTATATTAGATAAAGGCAATTCTTATAATTGTATGCACATTTGTTTCAGTTCTTTATCGCCGACGGTTACTGCAACAGTCGCATATTGAAATTCAACGCTGCTGGACACATTCTACGCACCATACCACAACCACCGGGTGAGCAAGCAGGCTGAGAGCAAGATCTATATAACATAATAAATTTGAAATTAATTTTTATGTTACCTAATTTTTTTTATTTTTGTTTCTCTAATTTAGAATTCCTCTCACTACAAGTACCGCATGGCATCACTCTACTGGAGCACCTTGATCTCTTGTGTATTGCCGATCGTGAAAATATGCGCGTGGTTTGTCCAAAGTGAGTTTTTGTATAAATTAAACATGGTTACAGTTATGTTGTAAATAAATTGCACTTTTCCCCATAGAGCCGGCTTGAAATCGTCTCAGGGTGAGGGTCAGCCCGCCGCCACCATACAAGAGCCCGATTTGGGACGTGTTTTCGGCGTAGCTGCTTACGGTGATATTGTCTATGCCGTAAATGGACCGACATCCATGTTACCAGTGCGCGGTTTCACCATCGATCCACGCTCCGAGACGATTATCGGTCACTGGGGTGAATTCAAGAATCCGCATTCAATTGCGGTTTGTGTTAATGGTTCGGCGCTGTATGTGACCGAGATCGGTACAAATCATCAGACCAACAAAGTATGGAAATATGTTTTGGTTTAAGTGGTGTTGGTCAAGATGCTGATAGGTCGTGTGGAGGTGTGTGAAAATTTGAAGAAGCAGCAAGCAAAACAAGAAAATGTTTTTTAAATCATCCACAGCAACAATAATCCAGTGTACACGCAATTATATAACACGCAAAATAGCAAACTTGCAATGAATTTAATCGAAATTAAATGTAGTAACTAAATAAAGGGCAAAACGTTTGATTTGCACCAGGAAATGTAACCTAAAGTAAAACATATTTACCTCGTAAACAAACACACACCAACAAAAATATGTAAATTATATTGCTGTAATACAAAGTAAAAACAAAAAGAGCAACTCAAGTCATATCTCGTAGAAGAAATAGTAAATATAACAACAAATAACACATTATTTGATAGCAATTTCGCAACCACTTCCATTAAATATATTTGAAAGTATTCGAAAGTAGCTTATTACATACTTATGTGTGTGTGCGTATATGTAAATCATAACCAAAAGAGCTTTCACTATAATCTAAAAATGCTAGTAACAATTTCTTGATTACACAAAATAAATACAAAATAAACTAAATACTAAAATTATATAAGAAAGCACAATACCGTTAGTTGAAAAGAACACTTAACCAAATCCACCAAATAGAATGAAATGTATGAAATATAAATAGAATGTAGTAATAATGCAAACACACAAGTAAATATGGCATTGGCGAACAAAATAAATTTAGATACTAAAACTAAAGCAAAACATTGATTAGCCGCACTCTAGTACTGCAATATAATCAACAATATATCCTCTAGCATAAATGGCATGTGGTCGTGGCGAAAAATGCACTAACTACTTCCTAGACACAACATTATTCCCACTTCGTTTGTGCTTCGGTGGCTTTGGATTATTTTATTTATAATTTATGCATAAGTAATTGCTTATGCAAATCAAAAGTATTGTAAATTTATTTGTGAATCCTATAAACCCTGTACCTAAAGTTAAAGTAACCTATAAACAACTTATATCAAAACAAAAAAAAAAAAACTAACAAATAAATAAAATTGTCGTCTACCCCATAGAGCTGTGGTGAGTTTAATTATGTGAGAAATTCGAAGTAAACAGAAATTTTGGGTTTACTGGAAATAGAATTTTAAAAACATAACAAAAAAAATACAATAAAAAATGTATATATAAGTTAACAATAAACACATATGTATATATGAAAAAAACAAAATAATAAATGAATATAATTAAAAAAATAAATTAAAACAAAAAATAAATAAAATAAATTAAAACAAAAAATAAATAAAACAAATGAAATGATATATAAATATCAAATAAAAATATATATAAAATGAAATAAAAATTAAACAACAAAATAAAAATTATATAAAAAATTTTAAAAAAAGGAAAAACCAATTTTTAAATAAATAAAAAATATTTTAAAAACTTATTTGAAAAAAAATGTAAAAATGTATATAAAAAAAATTTAAAACTATATAAAAACATAAAAAAAAAATTTAAAAACATTAAAATGTATGCCAAAAAAAATTTTTAAATAAAATAAAAAAAAAATTTTAAATAAAATTTAAAAAAAAATTAAAATTAAATGAAATAAAAATAAAATAAAATAGTATAAATAAAGAAAATAGAACGGAAAAAATTAATAAGCAAATATAAAGTAAAAAAATTAAAACAAATAAAAGAAAATAAATGAAAATTAAGCTAAACTGCTACAAATTCACTACACCACTCTTAAAACATATAATATATAAAAACCCCTTTATAAAATACATATATAGAAATCTATATTTTTATGTAGCAGGCTTCAATATGCTTAGAAATACATATAGCTACTAAAATTTTATAAGCCTACGCTAAAAACCACAATAAATGATTAATTCGCAGTTCTAGCAAAAGGATCAACTAACAAATATAATTGATGCAAAATGTAAGACGACCCACTTCAATCGTTAACTTTTTCAACCACATGTAGCCACTTATGCACAAATGCCAGCACTTCGTTTAACTGCGCCAACCACACGTCCAGCACGTCTTGCGTATCCGCGGCGAAAAAGACTGTAGCGGTATCGACCGCTTCACCGGCTTTTTGCAGCGCGCACTGCAAACAGAATGCGCGTGCGCGTGCACAAAGCTCACGCGATGCCGCCTGCAGTGGCATGGTCTGCACATTTGAACGCATATCCAGCGTAAGAAGCAGTTTGTCATCCATTTGATTTTCATCCGTCCACACGCGTAAGTGTAAGCCGTCTAAGTTGCACCAACGGCGATTCCAATTATGCAGTGTATGTGGGTCTTGCACGTTTAAGAAACCGCTGTAGGTGTGTTTGGGGAAACGTATCTCAGCGCGGCCGCATAATTGAATTTTCGCGCAGAGATTTGTAGATTTAGTGCGCGGTGTCAACGGTAACAGGCAGTTTTGAGTGCTGGCGCGCAAACAAAGTTTATTTGTGTTCTCCGTTTCACATACCACATATTCGTAAGGCACAAAATTGCGAGCGTTCAAAGTGAAACTGGCGTGCAAACGAAAACGCGACACGATTTCATCTGCAGACGAAGAGGAGGACGCTGTGCCGGGTGTGCGTGCGGTGGGGAGTTTCTAAAAGTAAAAAAAAAAAATAATAATAATAACTGAGTAAATTACCAATTTTACATTAAAGCCGTGGTTTAACTCACCACTACGGCGCGCTTCGGTTCCAGCGACAATGTTGACACTTTGCGCAAACGCAGCATAAAAACGTTGCAGCGCACCACTGCGTCCTCTTCCGACAGACCACTAGCAAATTCAATGCCACATTCACTAAATATCGCCTGGCCATTGTGACACTCTGCGGATTGTGTGGATTTTATAACACCGCCACAATCAAAAGTCACTATATAGAAATAATTGAAGAAGAAATCCTGATTGACATCCACTTTGACCGGCAAACGCATGTCGTCTATGTAAAAGCGATGCGTGTGTTGTTCTGCCGCACGCTTCGCTGCTGGCGTTGTCGCTACCAGCGGTCGCTGTGGCCACACATCGCGCCGGAGGCGTGAGAAAAGTAACAAACGTTCAGCTTCCACCATTTCGGGTGAAATCTCCACTTCCGGCAGTTGGCGGCATATCGTTACGGCTTGCGCTAATTGCTCCACCACTGGCGCTTGCTCATCCAATGAGAACAAGGTGTCTAGATCGTAAGTGGAAGATCTGCTCTGTAGCTGTGGATCGGTTTGGTTGTGCGCATTTACGCTTTTCGATAAAGCAATATTTGGCGTGGGAAAACTGAAGGAACTGGACAGACGTCGTGTCTCATTTTTGACAAATTTTGTGCTGCGTTTAAATGATTTTCGCAAGGCGTTCTTTAAACGTTGATAACGTGCAAAGTTATTACTACTGGAAGCTGTTTCGATGCAGCTTTGCGCGTGGGTGGTTGATGGCGGTATGTCACCATAAGTGCTGGTGTTTGGTGTGGAATGCTTTCGTTGTTCTCCTGCAACATTTAGTTGATCTTCTTCCGTTATTTGATGGATTTCTTTGAGGCTAGAGGTGTGTGCTAGTTGTTCCGACAAGTCTAATTGCGCTTTCCTTGGTGTTGCAGGGCAGCTACTGCTTTGCTGCTGGCACGTTGAAGGCGATGTAAAGGCTATGTCGCTGGAAGGGTTGCGGCTGGACGAGCGCTGTGTGCTTAAATGTGACTGAAATTCGCAGAACGGAAATTAATATATCTTATTTAATAACAGTAAAGATACATGAATACGTGAATAACAGGGGTTTGAAAGTCGAAAAAAAATTAAAATATGTGTTCATTTGTATATAATGAAAATAATGCAGTTTGAAATATAGGTATAAAGAGGAATGTCTGGTGTTAGAAAAATCTTACTTGCATTGCGCCGTCAACCAAATTAAATAAAAATTTCATGAGATATGTTTTTGTTTTAATTTTTTAGTATTAAAGAAATATAAAGTGGCAAGAGCATGTTTTTAACAATTATAGTTAGTAACAAATAGATGATATTTGAGGTATTTGAAAAAAATAAAAATAAAAAAAAGTTGTAGCCTAATATTTAAGCGTGTCTAAAGTGTAAGCTCTTTAAACCTAATAAGAGTCAATGAAAATTTCTACCTTAGTCGTAAATTTGGGAGCAAATTGCTTGTTAAGTGTGTTTTGTGCACCCGAAGTCATCGAATCGCTAGCCAAACTTAAATCTAATTGACTAACAGCAGCCTGAGAAATGTTATCAAAATCTGCATCATTTGGCGTGTCGTAGGAGATGGAATCATTTGGAGTTGGTGTAGAAGTTGAGAAATGGCGATAAGTATTTATGTGGCTCATGGAATCAGAACGCAAAGAACTGCCAGATTTGTTTAGAACATGCTAAAAAAAAAAGGAAAATGGAAAACAAGTAGAAAAAATACAAAATCAAAGATTAGATAAAATTTATAATAAAATATCCGATAAATAGTTACTAAATTGTTTGCGTATACTCACATTATTCATCTTTTCAGTAGGCTCTCCGTTTCCGTGATCCGCTATCAGTTCACTCCGACAAAGATTGTCTAAAAATATTTCACTACGGTGCAGTGACAGATCCGATTTACTCAAATTGCGATCTCGTTTTGGTGGTGAATGATGCTCCTGCATGCGCACATTATTGAGCGACTGACAATGCGATAGCGTCATCGAAGTGTCTGAAGCGCTGACATGTGGCTGTGGCGGCGACATGTACGAAGTGTCGCTGGCTGACAGTTCCTGTAGCGTTGGCAATTGATTAGCCCGCGAAGTAGTGTTTAAATTGCGCAGAGAATCATGTAATAGCTTTCCCAAAGCAATCGGTTTTGTTTGCGGGGACTGAGGTTTCGGTTTTTTGTTAGCCTTGTTAACTCTGGCATATAGTACGTCTATATCCGGTTTAGCTGGTAGTTCCTTGGCACTAGTCGTATTGTCATATTGCGGTGTGCCTGTTATGTGTATGCTGTCTTCTTCAATTTCCGAATAAATTGGCTCCTGCTGGTAAATGTTTCTTTTCTCTTGACGCTGTCTTACCGTTGAACTCGCTTCCGAGCGACGATGGTGCCCATCCGTGCAGTCGAACCCAACAGCGCGTTGTTCACGCCTTCCAATTTCCTAGACACACGCGCATATATAAAGGTTTTTTAACATAAGCTATTAACATTATAGAAACTCTTTATATAAGTACAAGAAATTTTAAACTATTTAATTGGCTTACCGCTTTTACATTTAAATTTGACTTATTTATGTGTAACATCCCTGCTTAGCACATACGAATATAAGTAGAAAGAAGTACGAGACAAATATTTTGTTTACATTTTCTATCTAACATAAACAGCTGATTAAACTTTCAACATAACGAAAATAATACACAGCCGTACAAGGAAGTTTTTATCCAACAGGCAAAATAAGCTACATAACTTCACTCAACGCTCAAGCGCACCAAAATCCATGCTGCTTGGATTCGATTAACTTTTGTGGGAGATGTCCAAAATTCTTATTAGAACTTTAAATTCAAATCATTTGTTTAACGCGATAAAATCGTTCGGAAACATCTTTGAGCAAGTGTGGCATATCCAGACACAATCGACCAGCAGGTGGCAATTCACAAACAAAATGGGGCGCAGGTGGGAGCGAGTGAAGAGTGAAACGGAGACGACAATTGGAAACAGCAAAACTTATACTTTGTTGTCGTACAACATACTTGCACAAGATTTATTAACGGAACATTTGTACCTTTACGTTGGCGTTGAGCCATCAATGTTGCGCTGGGATCATAGACTTTTACGGCTGACGGAAGAGATTCAGTACATAAAACCTGATATACTGTGTTTACAAGAAATGCAGTTTAATCATTTAAAAAGTTTGGTCAAACATATCAGCTTTAAAAGAGAACTAGAATATGTGTTCAAGAAGAAAACTGGACACAGAACCGACGGTTGTGCAATTATCTACGATAGAAGTAAATTTAGATTACTGTCAGAGCGCCCTGTAGAGTATTATACTAATGGTGATGCAGTTCTAAATCGCGATAATATTGCGTTACTAGCCAAATTTGCCGTTAGGAAGGAACCACAAAAGAAATTCATCATAGCCACAACGCACTTACTTTACAATCCAAAAAGGCAGGATGTACGCATCGCACAAGTGGAAAAACTAATGGGTACCATTCAACAGTACTCTGCTGAAGCTGAGGGCGAAAATAGTGCATTCATTCCAGTGATTTTAACAGGCGATTTTAATTTTGAACCTAAAACCAGGCCGTATCAACTGTTATCTGAACCATGTAAATTCACACCAACCACTAAAAAATCAGCTGAATCTGAGGTAGCTGGTGATAGCAAGCAACAAACTAGCAGAGAATATTATTTAAAAGCACCAGACAGAGATATAAATAGACTGCAAATGTTGCCACTAGATTTCGGTATGCAAACAGCTTCAACGTTTCAAAATAAATGGACTACAGTTGACTACGTGCTCCAATCTGTTGATAAGAATCGGAATAAAATTCAAATACGATCTGTCTACTCGCTACCAAATATTAATGACTGTGTACGTACGGGTGCTATACCCAATAAGTACCTAGGTTCGGACCATTACTCGTTAGGCATAAAATTTACAGTATTTTAGCATTGGATTTCATATTGTTGCAAAATAAACAAATTATCAGAAGAAATAAATAAATTTAGTTTAGCACGATTTTTAAAATGAAACCTAATTACAAATGTTCACTGATAAAAACTAATCTTCAAAATAAGCATAAGATGATCAAAAACTCACCTCAAATGTTCGCACCGCATGTTCATCACTTGCCTCCAACTTTGCACGTATATTCCCAAGTATATAACCCAACTTGGAAAGCGTCACGTCCTGATCCAAATCGCCGTGATACGAACGATAAGTTTTCGTTTTCATAGATGTACTAAGGGTGCCACCGTCACAAGAAGTGCAGTTTCCTTCGGCACAACCACCAAGTGGGAAATTCAATTTACGTTGTGTAACAGCTCGTGGAGCTTTTTTAGGCGGCGCTCGAACTGTACGAGAGAAATCGAAACTCTGTGGTTCGGTGTCATTGGTATTCTGTGAGCAGGTAGGGGTTGTAGTCTGCGTTGAAGTTTGAACAGCAGAATGATAGCTGCCTGGTGGCGATTGTGGCGTAACGCTGGGTTCATAGGGCTGCAGCTCGTCTGCAGACGTTTGAATGCCAACACTGTGAGATGAATAGTTCCTACGCGGCTGTAAATTATCACGTTTGGGCGTAACCAAACGTAGAATTTTCTTCTTCGAACTATTCAAAAGACCGCGTGATGATGACTTCAAGTTACTTTTTAAGGTGCGATCACCAGCTTTGGATTGTTTATTACACCATGGTGAAAGATTACGCCATTGTTCGCGCCAAACAAACTTTTGAGATTCGCGTGCCCTCTTTGGCGTAGAAATGGGTGGTGATTTGACAGGTGTGTCTTTAGTGGCAATATTCGCAGCCAAATTTGAGCATACGCCATCAACAGTGTCGAGATCCACCTTTGGTGTTACTTGCCAACCAATCGTTTGTTGTGGTTCAGCCTGTACTGCTTGGGATCTAAATTGTCGCTTCTTAGCAGTAGTGTCACAATTGAGCATTTCAGTGATCTTCGGTTCTTTCCAACCGAAGCTAAGTTCTTTTACGGGTTTTTGAGCGATTTGCTTTATATTTTTCTCATAATTAGTATATTTCTTAGTGGAATCCATAGCCGACCTTTCGAGATCGCTGAGAGAGGGACAAGATGGTAAGATAGGCAATCGCCGCGACGTTGCTTTAGCCAAGCCTAAATAAGAATACAGTAAAAAAAAAACAAAAAAAAAACATAGATTAGCCAATGAAATACAAAGACTTTTATTCATAGGCATTGCAAAACAACATACGATACCACAAATTAACCCAATTAAGCCGGCAGTTTATGAAAAGTAGGTTATCTAGATTACAACAGAGCAAAGAAGAAGAAGAAGTAAAACGACAAACACTATTTAAAAAGAAGTGGTTTGTTCTTGTATTTCAATCAATAAAACTACAAATACATATGTATGTCTGAAAATAGGGCCAACGCACTTTATTCTAATAAGCAGTTAATGACCATAACAATCCCAAAAAAGTAACTATTATTTAACTACACAACTAATACCAAAAACCGTTATTGCACTACTTATTTTACTATTGATTTACGAGCTTAATATAACTTACTCGTTGGGCAAGATTTTCGGTGCTCTCGTCTCCTATCTGACGCATACAACACCTTCTCCATTTCCACCTGAGAGGCTTTGTCTACTTTTACATTGCGGTTTTCAACTTGTCTTTCAGCATCTCTTACCATTGCACCCTTTCTGATCAAGAACTCATCTAGTATGCGCTCAGCTTCACGTAACGAGGGCGAAGTGGAGGATAGGGAAGACACAGTTGACTTTTCCTCTAAACAGAAGTAAGTTCGGGGCGGTTTGGGTGGTGCCTGTAGTGACCGACGTGGCCTATAATGCACGGATGATAGGCTTAAACGCTTTTGCAGCAAACGTCCTCCGCTTTTGTGTCTACGCCGTCCACTATCCGTATGTTTTGAACTGCTTGTAAGTGGTGTTGAATATTCAAATGCATCAGAGATTGAATCAAATTCACTTATTTTATCTAGAACTGGACCAGCAAACGTTTCTCTTTTCATTTTAACTGGTTTATTGGCGGCAGTCCAACTATCTATAGGTGGTGCAGTAGGCTCACACATATTTCGAGTCATTTGTGTGCGTGTAACTTTCTCTGACGACGATTTGGTTATTTGGGGAGTATTTAAACTCTGACTTTGTTGTCGACTAGCTTGCAGTTTGTGTTTGTTAACACGAACCTCAGATATAACACAGTTGTTGTGCAACTCTTGGATAATATGTATTAATGGTGCATCTGGAGCACTTGTCTCTAAACGACTAATCGCTGTAAGTTCATTTGCATTAGAATTAGCCTCTGTAGTGAAGTTTTGTTTTGATTTTTCCTGCTTATGCTCTTTTTGTGGCAAGGCTTGCGCCTCTTTATCAATTGGAATCTTGAAGCTAACTGGACCATCATATCTATTGTCCACTGGATTGGCGTACGACCGTGTCATTAGTGTACCGGGCTTTATAAAAATAAAAACAAAACAAACAAACACAGACAATGTTAGAAATAAAAGAAAGAAACAAAACTATGCGTTTACATACCTCTTGACAATCTGAACGTCTGTGCCGTCTTACATGTCGCACGTGTCCGGCACGTGTGCTCGCTGTTGCAGCATTGCACATTCCACCCCCCTCGCCGCTATCGCTGGTAAAACAATAACAGAAACCATCACGGCAGGGCTTACACTTGCGCTCATGTTCTTTGTTAGAAATGTTTTGATTTATTAAATCAGCTTCGACTGGATCAGAAAAAGTTTTCGCTTCAGCTTTTTCTGTTACAAATCCACTCGCTAATTCGTCAACTTGAGTTACTTCACGGCTATGTGTGGACAAGCGACGTATACGCCGAGCACGAAACTCATTTATGCATTCCTGTAAGCTGAATGATGAGCATGAATTAGCTTCATCTTCCTCTTCTCCTAAGCCCTCCGAATTAGACGAAGCCCCAAAAGAGTAATCTAAATATCCCAATTATGTCACATAAATAAATACTCGTTAATATATAAACTTTAAGCTTACAAAGCAATTTTTTTTTTTTTGCTTACCATCTAAATTCAATTCTACACCATCATCAGAGTCATGAAGTACATTAAGCAGCCCATTCTCATCATTATTTTGTTGATGTTGCACATTTACAATAGCTTCGCTGGATTTTTTATTTGATTTTTTTATTTTCGGATTGGTCATACTTAAATCCGAATATCATTTGTGCTATCGCTCACTGCAAGATGCACAAGCAGAACTGCACTTACTAACCTTCGACAAAACAAATAACACTATTGCCGCTAACACAATCCAACTTGATTCAAGCGGGTTATCTATTAAGTGCAATATGATGTTGATATTCTACACGTTGCACTTGTAATAAACGAGTTTTACTAGCCTATTCAAATAAATTTCAAATACAAGTCAATTAACGTTACTTGGCGTTATCACAAAAATTTTCTTTTCATTACGCTTTCTGAACTCATTCGTACTGCTTAATTCAGGGTTGCATTTGAAAGTTAACATATAATATCTTGATTTAACTTAAATGCTTTTAATATGTGAATTTCAACATCTTACTATCACATAAATATGGCGTATACTCGTATAACACGCTCCAATTATTATCCAGATTATTATTGATCATGTTACCAGAGAATTTAAAATATATATATAATATAATCTACATTCTCTGATGTTACTACACTTATTACTTGAATACTTGAAGCAGAGAATGTTAAATTTTCACACTTTCTCTGGTTATATAGTTTTTTTTTGTTTACTATGTCACCATTCGTTTTATCAAATATGCAAACGCAGCACAAACCTTCATGTAGAATAGCTCATCAAAGCAGAAATAACAGAACACAAAATTTTGCTGACGGAATTTGTGGAGTACATTGCCGTTGTTTTCCAAGTTTTCCTTTGTTGATTTGTTTGTAGTATATGTATATTTTTTGTACGTGATCTTTATTGTGATAAATTCAATAAAAAAAATATATATTTTGGTCTCACACTGTTTGCAAAGCAGAATTGTTGTGATGTTTTCGCAAATGGCAAATATATTTCTATGTTCCCAACGCACTACCTCCCTGTTCAAACACATTCCAGCACAAAAAACGTCAACCAACTGCGATGTCTCTACGTGCAATTAAGAAACGTGAAAATCAGCAAACTTCGTCAACTGGCGCACGCCAACCGCTCTTTAAGAAATCCAATACATCTCCACAACAACGCAAGCCGCTATTAACGGCAAGTGGTGCTAACAACAGTAACAATATTTCGAAGCCTAGTAATACTGCCATTTTTAAACAATCAAGTAGTCTACATTCACTACGCAATCTACAGAACCAACACACCTTACTCGATCGCGCAGTACACTCCAGCCCAGAACTACGTTATCCGCAAAGTATTGACAACAATACGGTTGAAAGCTTCGCGCATGTGGTACGCACCAAATCTGATGGCGATTTGAGAGCATTGCTAAAAAGTTGTACGGGTAATGCAGCAGACACTGCAGGTCGTGGCTTGATTGGTGCTAAATCAGAAGTGTGTTTGGAATCCATTTCTTCGCACAGCTACCAAGACGGAAGTCAAACTACGTCTATATCCAGTGATACAACTCCAACGCCACCTACAACATTGCGTACAAATATTTGTAAACCTATTGATTCGCTACAGCACCCAACAACCAGTACCACAGGTAATATGTTGTCCGGTGCTCGCTCACATCGTGACCTTTCACAGTCAGCTTACGCCGCTAGTACCGGCACGTATGACATCACACTTTCACCAACACGCCGACGTATGAGCGAATGTAGTTTAAATTCGAGTACGAACCTTTCGCAACGCACCAGTGCAATGTCCAGTAGTGTATTAACACTTTCATCAAATAATCCTGCCACAAATGAGCCGAACACAGTGATGCGTGTGCCTATAATCGGTTATGAGGTAATGGAGGAACGTGCGCGTTTTACAGTGTACAAATTGCGTGTTGAAAACCCAATGACCAATGATTGTTGGTTAGTGTTGCGACGCTACACAGATTTCGTTCGTTTGAATACGAAACTTAAACAGCTGTTTCCAAATGTTGCGCTGTTGTTGCCACGCAAGAAAATATTTGGGGACAACTTTAATGCCGTCTTCCTGGATAATCGTGTGCAGGGTCTACAAATATTTGTCAATTCCATTATGGCCAAGGAGGAGTTACGAAAATGCAAATTGGTGCGCGAATTCTTTTGTCTAGATGAACCGCCTTCATACTCTGAATCTATGGAGGAGTGTAGGGTAAGTTAAATACAATTAACAAGTCTATTTTTTTTAACAATTAAATATAATTTTGAATTTTAGGCAATTTTTGAAGCACAAGAAGAAACGATAGCACATCTAAAAGTGCAAATAAATAGCAAAAACGAATTGATATTAAGTTTACAGCAAAAGCTAAGAGATGAAATTGCGGAAAAAGAGCAGCTAAAAATTGCGATCAAGTAATCATATATATCTTATTAGAATTATTTTACAAAATGTTTACATTGCATTTCTCTTTCAGAGACGCATCCACCAATTGTATGCAGTGCGCTGCTGCGAAGCAGAGTACTCCCTAAAACAAGTACAACACATCTCACACAAATAATTACCACGTAAGATATTAAGTTTAATTGATTGATTGTATGTGTTATGCAAAGCATAGCTGTCGACAATTAGAAAAACAATTATTAAATCAAAGAGAAGATATTCTGCTGCAATAATTGCAAAATAAAACTTCGGTCAAAATTCGAGTTTCTCAACAATTAAATTAAATTAAATTATTTTCATTTGGATAAAATCAGACGTAACTTAAATGCAATTTGCGTTCCAATAACGCTTAACTATTCGTTCTCGAACTGTATGGTATTTTTAATATTTAGTATACATTTTGTCTTGTTAAACATGAAGTGCTTTAGTTTTAAAATCGATATTATAGTAATGTACACAATATTTTTAAACAAAAGATTTTCAATCAAAACAAAAACCAATGTATGTAATGTATAGTTAAAAATAGTATATATATTTGATGATTTTCCTTATATTGACATAGTTTATTAGCGTAATTTTTCTAAGAGCTATAAATGTTAAATGCAATAATAATGTTTTCAAATAGAATACACATAATTTTCTTATAAATATACTTAGAAACAACAAAATAATAACTAAACCGTATATATTTACTTTCATTTACTTATAGTAGTTTTAAGGCATTTATTGCAGGCAAGCGGAAGACAGTAAAAGACAAATTTTGAATAATTTTAAAGGCTGGTCATGGCCGGTGGCCTTGCGTATGCTTTCGGTATAAAACCATATTTCCTCGTTTTTGGCGCATAAGCCCACAACCAACCATCCACCGTTTGATTATTTAAATCTGCATAGATCCAATCTCCTCTGCGCACATTCAAATCATCTGGCGCTTGCGCCTACAAATACACATATGTATATAGATAGAATTATGCTTTTACAAATTTCTTTAGTACGTAAAACGTTTACCTTATAATCGTAAAGCATCACCAGCTCAGTGCCATGATAACGCAGATCATCTGCGCTAATACCACCAATTTGTTGTTGTTGCTGCTGATGCTGTGCTGCATTTTGTTGTTGCAAGTTACTAATGCATGTCGCATCCAATTGTGCGGCCGATGTGGTTAGCGTTTGACCCAATGATGTTAAATTACTATTCAAATTGGCCGCCGTAAGCTCTAAATTTAATTGTGTTTGCGATTTATGTACGGCATTGTTATTGGCATTGGCGGCACCAATCAAACTAGCTGCATCTTGCACTGTGCCGCATACATTCAACATTTTCTGTTGTGTTTGCAGCACACTTTCCGCTGGGAAGACGAAAGCTGACGGTATGAACCCCTCCTGGCCATCACTACGCACAATCCAAAACCAATCGGGATCTTCACGATTTAAGACTGTAACAAATTCGCCACGCTCCACGGATAAGTCATTTTCATCGCGTGCTATGAATGTGTAGAGCACAATATAACGGCCGCTGGGTTCTTTATGGAATGGTGTGCATTCTGGTTCTAGTAACAGATTCACTTCAGAATTCTTTGATGGTGCGCCAATAGTTCCCGCATTGGCGTTGGTGCCGCCACAGCTAGATACAACACCAGCACCACTATTACTACCATTTACGACGGCGTTGACAGCGCTTACATCGTCAATTAATTCCATTTTACTCTCGGCACTCAAAAGTGGCATATTCTCTTGATTATGCTCTTGCACGTTGACATTTTGATCGCGTGGTAGTTTTTTCTTTATAGCAAGATCCGCCAGCTGTGTGTTGTACGGCGCACAGTATGAGTATGGTATGAAGCCTTCCTGTCGCGTATCCTGGCCAATTACGTAGACCCAGTCGTTTTCACGATATAAAATGTTGACTATTTGCCCACGCTTCACTTCAAGTTCATCATCCACACAGGGAGTGAAATCGTGCAGAACAACCATTTTTGAGTCTGGACTGAGCCCGTGTTCCTTCTCAATGCCAACACGTACTAATGTTTCTATGCTAGATGAACCGGTTATGCGGCCTAAGCCAACACCAGGGATGGGTAAATCGCGTTCTATGTTGGCGTTAGTGGCTTAAACAAAATAAAAATTACAATAATTATTACAAAAATGTTGCGGAAATGTAGAACAAAAACTAAACAAGTATGCAACTTAAGTCTTTTGTTATATCCGTAGACAAATATTCTTCAGGTATTTGCAGAAAGTAAACCAATATTTATTAATATCAAAGGTTAAAAATTTGATTTAATAAATAGGAACATTCCTGTTACTTTATAACTGTTTCTTAATTTTTGTTTACGTTGTTCGGTAAAAATCGGGTTTGTGGTGTTAAGTGACATTACCTTTCTTTTTATCGCGGCGCATGCGCACAGGACATAAAAACGCCATTTTCGAAGTGTTTTACTTTTAATTTAAATTATATTTTGCAATTACACTTTCATATTATATTATTTCAATTATTTGTTACGATTTAATGAGTTGTAGTTTTATTTGCCGTTTAAAAAAATAGTTTGCTTTGAGCTACATTCTAAGTAGATAAATTGGGCGACATCTATGCGATGGAATTTCATTTCACAGTTATCAACAACTTAATTTGCAGATTTTTAGCACTGAGTATTTATTTTTATATTGAAAATAGTATTATTTTATTGTAGCAGCTTGAATTTAGAAAGAAAATTATTATGCATAAAAAGAAATGCAATAAAAGTGTTAACAAATCTAAAATATATAAAAATTTAATTTTTGCCAAATTTTGAAATGGGTTAAGGCGTGCAACACTGTGCGCAATTTATTGTTTATGTTTACGTTTAATCTCATTAACCCAGTTGGAAATCAAAATAAAGATATATTGATTTATACTATGAATTTTCATACATTAACATTATCTGCTCCCTGTGTTAAAAAGTTAATTTACTTTATAAGAAATACACGCTGCATAAAAATACGTTTTCATGAACAAAATTTGTTCTCTATCTCTTGGTCTTGCAATATTCCAATAAGATTTCCCTTAATTTCTCTTGCATCGCTCTTTAATCCCTGGAATGTCAAGATAAAATAAACATGCAGTTTGGATATATTTTTGTAATTCTTCTTTGACCATCAACCTATGTAGTATTGCCAAGTTTAACGCTCGTTATGAGCCTATATTGCTCATAAAATCATGATTTTTGTCTCCTTGTTTTGAATTTTACTCACCGAAAATTCGAGGTAAATGCATTTCTATGTAAATTTAAGATACATATATTTACAGTTACAACTGATTTTAGTACTTGCATATAAAAATAGAAATGTCAAACATATGTGCATAAAAATTCGCAGCGGCAACTCTGCTTGCAATGTATTTCTGTTTATATCCATTCGGTACAATTTCAATACCTATGTCATGTTACAATTGCCAGTATATGTGTATTATATGAAGAAATATAAAATAAATGTTTTAGCCTTTGCAAGTGCATCAATTAAATATTGTACAAATGTACTCGTACATAGAGAATCGCGGTCATTGATTTAAAATACTATTAAATCTATAAATATAGTTAAACCGTTGTTCAGTAAATAAACTGTTCACCAGCGACTCTTTCTATAGCTAGAAAGCCGCAGTGGCCGTATTAAAACCAAAGTGGTTAAATAGTTATTTTTACACGTTTGCAGATTCTTCTTGCTATTCGATTTGCGAATTTAACCACAAATAAGCGCATCAGTTGCACCGTTCTTAGGTAAGTAATGCTAAGCTAAATCTATTGTGCAATACGGAGAAAGCGCTATCTGGAAGATTCTGGTACAACCACGCTGCTTTCAATTATGTACATATGTATATAAACTTGAAAATATGGATACAATTTGTTAGAATCGTGTACACGTATTCATATCACTAAATTGGTGAAATGTGTTCTTCAAATGAATAACCTTGACATATTTCATCAGTTTTCTAAAACCGCATTCCAAACCGGTGACACCATATGCTAATATGTATGTAGGTATATACTTAAGTATATGCAAGAACAAGAATGATTGAGATTCTTGATGCAAAAACGTTAGTATGTGTGTGTGTTGTGCACCACTATAGGGTTGCTCCTTATATCCATACACATACACATAGATGTGTGTATATTTTGCTTGTCCAGGGATCAAGGTTGCTTTTTTCAAATGAGAACAAACCCAAGGTCAATTAATGGAATAAGAGCGAAAAAAATCGAATAAGAATATTTAAGGTGGTTTCTCTTGATTATGATGTCTCCTTGAAAATCTTTATATAATATTAGCTGCCTATCTCCATTTCTTTAACGAAATTTTCAAATACTTTTAATTTCCTCTTCGTTAGTAACAAATAAATGTTTTTTTTAACGATTTAAATCGTTATTTTTTATATGTGAATTTCTATACTTATACAAATTTTCCAAAAATAAAAACTCTAACTGGCAAACACAGCGTGAAACAAAAATGGGTAACAATTCAAAAAATTTACTTTAGTTCAAAAATAGATATTTCAATAACAGCTAGATCCGCAAAAAACAAAACTTCCGGCATGAGTTGCACTTGTTGAATTGTGAAGCTGCATAAACCAAAAAAATATTTTACAATGTTATCTTACTGAACATACGTGCGTTAGCTGGAGCGTAATTAGCACAGGTTTTCGGTTGTTCGAATATAATATGTAGGCTATGTACATACATACATATTATATAACTAAAATAAATAAACAAAAAAGTAACAATAATAAAATAATCTTTACTTTGATCTTCCGTGCGCTTCTTTCAAAGCGCAGGTGTTAACTATTTATGCCCCACTCGTATTGTCACTTTTAGTGTTTCCCGTTACAGTTCGGGTCAGTAACGGATTACATTGCAAACAGCACATCAGCAAATACAAGTGAGCGTAACCTTTATTGTTGGTTTTCAGCAACAAGTGATCTCGTCACATGAGCAGCAAATAATTTATTGTCCTTGACACACTCCACACACACAATCAACAATCGCTGCACTTGTCTGGCTGTAGAAGTACTTGTCTCGTTAAACGTTGTTAATATTTTACTTTTATTTTCAAGTTAACTGGTTTTGCTATTGTAATCAGTAGACGAGTGGCTCTTCACTAGATATCATGTGATTGGCGGTTTCATGAATGAATGCAATATGCAAAAAATAAACTAAAGAAAGTTATTGAAAAAAGTACGCACAAATGACGAAATCTAGGTGAAACTGTATTCCATTAAATCTCCAAATATGACCAGTGCTGAAGCATTAGAAACTGGTAAAAAATCTAAAAATTATGGTAGGATAAAGC
The DNA here is from genome assembly GCF_042242935.1 of Bactrocera oleae. Lineage (NCBI taxonomy): Eukaryota > Metazoa > Arthropoda > Insecta > Diptera > Tephritidae > Bactrocera > Bactrocera oleae. The sequence continues at coordinate 67,590,480 of NC_091538.1, forward strand.
AGCTATGAAACGTTAAATGGAGCATGATTTTTTGTTTTTGCATATTGTCAGAGTCAGTTCGCCATAGTTGTACTATACAGAAGCTAGAGATTTTAACGAACAAAAATCCCATAAAATTCAAAAAAAAAAGTACTGCTTTTTGACATGAAAATTTTCGATTGCAAATTACGGTCTTTTTCGATATTAAGTCAAAATAAGGCGAAAAAATAAATGTCAAATAAATAAAAATTACAGTTTGTTTGAAACATAAAAAATTCTAGCTTACCAAACTTTATAAAAAAAAAATCTTTTATGTACAAAATAAATATAAAAAAACCCAAAAAATTGTTTATTAGAAAGTAAGAAAGTTTTAACACAAAAGTTGTAGATGTTTTTATTAGCTATTAAACTTTTTTTTATAAGACGCGTAGTTTTGCCGGAAATCCAGTTAAACCGTTTTAAACACCAAAAAATTCAACCAACCCCTTTCCCTTCTCCTTTCTGACTTCAGATCGCCCGTAAATTGTTTTTCCTTTCATTTTTGATATTTTATCTACCTTTTTCAATGAGTTTCATATTACTGCTTATAATGCTTTTTTTGTTTAAAAAATTATCGACTCGAGAATGATCGTACATTTAAGATTTAACTCCTAAATGGTGGTGCATTGTCAATCAATAATGATCTCGTAGATCAAAAATTTAGTTAACGAAGGACTAAAAAATTCATCCTTGTAGATATTGATAGATGATAGATCTTTGCAGAGTCGTTCACTGCTCAGTTCAAAAGTAAATAAGTTTTTTGTATATTTAAAATAAACTATAAATAAAACTTCTTAAAAAAAGCCGCTCAGCAGTCAACCACTAAGTTTTAAATATTAAAAATGTTATATTGAATATTTTAAAATTTCAATAAAAATTTTTAACCTCAAATATGTAAACACTGCCTTCACATATACAGTAATAAGATAATAATTATTATGGCGCCATTTGTTGGTTTCCCCGATCATTCCGCCGTCTAGTCAACCCGGACCGTAAGCGCCGATAAGCTAGCGACTGAATAAGCGAGTTGCCGAACGTGTTAGTGAATGGCCGCACATAAAATTAACCCATAAAGACAGACGCTTGCAATATGCAGGCGATCACATGATAGCTAAACTTTAGAAATCTCTTATCTTGCCAAACAACTTCGTGCGACGTGTTTCACTACCATTTTTGTTGAGTTTGTTTGTTGAGAGTTATTTAACGGGCAAACAAAAAAGAGCTGCGAGTGTGCCACTTCGTCTAGCTGCTTCATTAGCCAGCCGCACAGTCGTCTATAAACTCAATGAGCGGCGGCAGCGCTTGAATGAAACAAAAGTGACTACGTGTCAGCGAGTACGAAACTCAAATGCCAACGTAAAACACACACATGCACACACAAATGCACATAACAGCGCATAATTGCAATGAAATATTTCTTTGTCTTATTTTTTTGTTGTTTCATTTACTTTTTTAGTTTCAGTGTTTTTTTTTGTTGTTTTTTGCACACTAATAGATCATGTGACTGCGCTAGCTAACATTTCGCCGCGGGCTTGCCTTGGCATTTCGTCTAAGGCGATTCTAGTGCATTGACCTGTGCTGTTGCAGCGCTGTCGCATTTTGTGGCCAAAGCTATTTGGCGCTGCGTTGCAACTCGCACGCCATTCCATTGCAAAGGTAATTTGCGTTTTTTTATTATTTATTTATACAATACAACGCCTACTATTAGCGGCTGAGCAGTGTTATTAACGCGGCGGCACTGAGTCGTTCGAAAGGTGGCACAAAACCAACAATAAAAGTAAATAAAAAACAGCTGTAGTGCTGGGTGGATCGTGCTTTGGAGGTGGCATAGAACAAAGTTTTTAGTTTAAAAATTAAATTTACACATCTGTTTGGACGATATTAGGAAACCAGTTTGGTTTGCATTTTGCCTTTTAAGCGCATTTAAGTTTTTGTTGTTAGCTATTTTACTTTATGGTGAGACAATGAGTAGCAAGGCGCTTTAGTTGCATAGGTTGCATCAGTGAGTGCTCCAAATTTATATTCGAGTATGAACGCAAAAATATTGTACATCAAAGAAAGCCTAATTAAATCATATGCCGATATGCTCGTCTCAAATGGGTCGAGAAGCTCTTCTGAGTACCAATAGTCTAGTCGAATATACCTATTCTATATAGGAGTTGAACTTGAGTAGCTCCTCGCCGTGATATTTGACCAATTTAGCGAACACTATAGCTTATTTACATATGCTCTGAATTGCAGTCAATAATAATTTTTCCTAAATATTATGTTCTTGTAGATCAAGCAATATTAGCTGTTTTAAGTTTTTTTGCCTGAAAAAAATACATATTCATATGATCAAAAATGGCCCGGACTGAAAAAAAACTGCGTGTTCACGTATTTTAATACAAATCTTTATTAACGCCTTAAAAATTGCCTTCTGAGCCAATACAGGCATGCCAAACCTTAAACCAATTTTCCATAGACTTGGTAAATGCCTCGTTTGGGTTGGCCTTCAGTTCCTACTAAACACCTGCACGAATGTATTTATTTGCAGCTTCAAAACATTCTCTTGATTTTAGAATGGAATCGGTCTCTCATTCTATGTAAGCGAATATGAATGAGAATGAATTAGAAGCGGAACAGAATGGAATGGAATGAATATTTTATCTTAATGGATATTTGTATTCTTAACATTCGCAACTTGAGGTAGAGTACTTGAGAGTACTCTCAAAGGAATGGAAAATATGAAGTGGCTAACTGTATAATATGCAAATATATATGCCTAGAATAATAGAAATATTATATTTTGAAAAATTGTGAATAAGGAGAAAATGAAGATACTCAAAAATATTTAGTTTAAATTTTTAATAACATTTAGCGGTATTAAATGAAATATTATATACATAAATGAATTCTAATATAAATGGAGTTACTTTTACTTTTTCATATTTACATAAAATATTAAGATGCTTTCATATTTATTTATTTTAACCGCAAAGGATTTAGTTCGAATCTCATTTTATTTAAAACAAGAATTGTAATTAATTCAAGGATGTTTTATAATAAATAGTGATAATATGGTGTAAAAAATTATGGATTTTTAATACTTCCCAGAAGGTTAGGATATTTCTGTTATAAATTTGGCCTTGAAAATATTAGTAGCGGGTATTCAAGACATTCTGACGGATTAGGGAATCCCAACTTCAGTATTTCTTTGAAACCATTAGGCGGGTATTATGCTTATTGTTCTCCACATTCATGGTAATAATGATAATGAGCGACAAAAGAGTCCCCATTTAAACGCAGAAATATTTAACATATCTTGATGCATTTAAATTGTTTTAGTCTTGTTGCGGGTATTTGAATAGAACTTTTTAATGTTGGGGAATTTTAAAAAAATTCATAAATCTTGGAATTTCCCACAGTTTAGAAAAACAATGCATTTTGTGGATTTGTCTAAATTGGCATATGTTTGATTATTTTTGCTACTATACGTATTTGTATAGCGATATCTTGTAAAAATCCATAATTAATTAAATGCACATTAACAATTAAAAATTCAATAGTAAATGGACTTTATTTTAAAATAATAATAAATAAAAATAACTTATGCTTATACTTAAATACATATTTACATATATATTTAATTCAAACAAAACAAAAGTAAAATATGTATTTATTTCAAGGAAAACTTAAGTTAGAATTCATCTGGTAATATAGTACATACTCATGTACATATATTCTTATTTTTAAGTGGTATTTATAATATTATTTTTTAAATCATTTTCTGCAACATTAATATTTAAAAACATTATTTGGTTGACGGATTCTTTATCGGAAGCAAGAAGTGTTCTTTTTTCTGAAAGTAAGTTACGCGCTACGGAAAATACCCTCTCGGAGGATGCACTACTTGCCGGAGTTGCTAATATTTTGCACGATACTTTGTAAAGAAGAGGAAATTCATCCTTATGCAATTCCCACCATTGTAAAATATTAAAACTAGTTGTAAAAGCTACGTCTAAACTCCGGTATCGATTAAATTCTCTTTCAACGCGTTGTGTTGGATTGCAAATTGACTGACATTTCACGAAATCGCTGAAAAGCTCATTACTTTCTGACTCTATTTGAGCTATATTTCTGTCATTATCTCCGTCTGATATATATCCTAACATCAAATTCATGCATTTATCTTTAATTTGGGTTTTTTCTTCTTCGCTAAATTGCAATAGTTGATTTGCAGGTGGAAACAAAAACAGCGCAATTTTATGGTAAATGTTTAAGTTATCCATAACAACTGATTCCAAATAGTTTGTTAAGCTTTCTTTTAATGTCTTTATAATTGTTGAGTTTGCTAAATTTACTGTACACTTTTTTTTCAGCTTATGTACATAAATAATTGATAAATGCAATGTCGGATGTTTATCACTTTCTAATTGCTTAGAAGCTTCTTCAAAAGATTTCAATAAGGGAAGAATTAGTTTTATATAACTTAGATTTATACAATCAAATCTCTGTATTTGATTACTTTCCTCTAAAATTTTAAAAATCTCCATCCAGTTATTTTCAATGGACTCGAATAAATAATAATGAGTGTTCCAACGGGTAGGTGAATAACTTTTTAAGGTTCTTGGTAGAAAAGAGTTTTTGCCGGATTTTTTAATATATTTAACTAGTTCTGAGCACAAACGGCCTAAATTTAATATTTCAGGTATACTTTGCATGGATTTTTGCAATACATTGTTAATCAAATGATTTATGCATTTAATGTGGTTGTAAGTGCGAAAAGCTGCAAGCATGTTTGAACCTCTATCTGTTACAATAAAGGTATTTCTGGATAACTCGCAGTTGAATTCTTGTAGCAATGCCTTTACTTTTCGTAAAATGTTGTCATCTAAAAATATTATTATAAATGTAATGCATTTGCTGAAGCGCCGTTTAGATATGACTTTTGATATTTTGTGCTTCAAAAGGTAGTAAAAAAAGGAAATTTACTTACGTGTACATTTTTCTTCTTCCATAGATTTAAGTCCCAGCAAACGTTTTACCAAATTACCTTCCTTCACGAAGTGGATTGTAACAGCTATATACGTTTTTTTGAAAAAATTGTCTGTCCAAAGATCAGACGTAATTCCAAAACCAATATCTCTTATCGCACTTATTTCCAACTTAGTTTTTTCAAAATAAATTTCATATACTCTATTAATATTTCTTGATATAGTGGTCGGATGAGGGAGTAAATTATCAATATCAACATTAGAACCAAATTTTGTTCCAATACTTATTGAAAATTCTATTAATTCCTTAAGCCAACTATCCTCAACGATACTATAAGGTCTAGTATTTACTGCACACCATAGAGTAAAAATGCCTACCATCTTCCTTTTAGATTCTGGATCAACTTGAAATTTATCAACTGACGCTTGTGAAGAGCTTTCTAAAATGTAGCATTTATGTTTCACTAAATTCGAAGTACTCCTGTTGTTATATTTATAAACATTTAAACAACTTCTGCACGAAACTAAATTTGGAATTGCCTCATGCTCTTCATTTTTAATAATTCCAAAGGTATTCCATACTTTGCTCTTTCCTCGTTTAATGTCAATTTTGTATGTTCCGTTTTGCAGTTTTTTTTTTTACCATAGCATTGTTATTAACAAAAGTGTTTTCATCAGTTGACATATTACTATTTACATTTAAATTAGCCATTATTATTTTTTAATATTCTTTTTTATTACAAAACACCCGCAATACAATATTTATATTAAAACAATCAAATTATCCCACTACTGTGCTTGAAAAAAAACTCTTCAATAAAACCAGAAACGGAAACTCGAAATAAAGGAATAGAAATTAAGAAAACCCGTAATATTTTTGTTTTTTAAACACTTGCCAATCTATGCACAATCGTCGCAATATCCTCTTCTTGCATTCAAAGCTGCGCTTGACATAGAGTACTCTCAAGTACTCGCTTATATATAGTTGAAAAAGCGAAACTAAAGAGTAATGAAACGAGAATAAAGAATGCTCCGCTACAAAAATGATAATACGCATTCCATTCGTGAAATATTTTACTCTCACTCATTCGCATGCTCTTATAGATAACATTTGCAAATATTGTACATGTTTTGAGAGTAAAGAGAATGATTCCAAAAACGAATACATTCGTGCAGCTGTTTAGTTCCTACAGTGAATTTTGGTTTTTCATTTTCGACTCATTTTAGGAGCGCTATTCGCTAGATGTTGAACAGTTTCGTCGACAGACCCATAAACCCACATCTCGTCACCAGCAATGATGCGTTTGATGAATGTAGCGTTCTCAGCTACGCGCTGTAGCAACTCTTTTACAAACTCTACTCGACGTCGCTTTTGCAAAAGAGTAAGATCAACTTTATGTTCGTGATAAAGTGGACTCCCGAAAACATTTTTGGAATATTTTCCACGATTCCATAGCTGTGATTCCAATAGAAAAAACAAACGATTCGATTTGTGCGCGCTGTTCAAATAGATCAGTCCGGTTAATATTTGATAATCTTGTATAAGCTGTTTTTTTGTCCGAAAAAAACTATTTTCTTTCATTAGTATCTATTGAGAACCCTTATCACTATCTATTATTTAGGTATAAATTCTCTAATTTTCTGCTGCTTCCATAAGCAAAGAGATGAAACAAATACTTTATAAAACTGCTACCGAACTCTTCTGGGCTGTAGCTAGGTGCTTCAAAGTTTCAGTGCATTGAAGAAATCTTTTGGTTCTTGTAGGTGGATTAGCAGAAAGCATTACCCAATAGTGAAATCATGCAATGCTTTTGATTTAACAATTATTAACAATATACTAATCCGGTGTTCAACGCTACGAGTTGTTATGACTATGATACGTAGTCAGAAAAGTTTTAGATTGCAAGTTAATCAAAGCAATGGAGATACCAAACATACCAATCAATTTCACTTCCCGCTTAATCTTCTTACATAAATTTTTACTTTAAACCGGCGTCGAAATCCTCAATCCAACTTACACACCTGAACATCTTCTATTTTTATTGCCAACACTGTCGCGCCAAAGTAATTTAATCGTTGTGCAGTTACAAATACTTAAAACGCGACAACAACAATAGCAATAAAGCACTGCAAACTTGTAATGTCACTGAAATTCAGCGCAAGGACGTTTATTGCACTTACAGTATAAGTGACGGCTAGCAAATGCAACGAGCAAGAACAAAGGAAAAACAAATACAACAAAGAAGGGTGCCACAGCCGAAGCCAATAACAACATTGGCGAACGAAAGCAATAAAAGCCAATAACAAATAATGCCACAAAGGCTAAAATGCAATTACCTCTGTATGTGCGAATGCCATTATGTGTGTGGTTTGCTACCAAACTGGCTTGGGCGCCTTGCGGTATGCAACATATGACGCAAAAAAATAAAAGTACAGCTGAAAATTCCGATACTTCTTTATGTGTGAATGTATGGATGTATCTAGGTCGTAATGTTCGCTAAATGTTGTACATTTTTTGGCAATAAATATTCGGCTACACCAAAAAAGGCTTTAATTGCTTTTATGACTCAGCTGTTCGATTTAAGCGTTGTAAGAGCTGTTACAAAAAATTTAAAGCATAAAAAGACGCGAGAAAAGTATAAAAAAATGTTTGCAGTTTAAGCTACCCAAACTCTGCTTCGAGGAATTTTTCCCCTTATTTTAAGTTATATTTTTTTAAGTATAAATTTGTTGAGCTCATGGAGCCGTATTTGCTAGAGTTGAACCAAATAAAATATAAGTCTAATATGGGTAGGTTTAAAAAAAACCTCTATTGGATATTTTATTGGTCGAATTTAGAAGAGAACACACTTTTGCTTTACCTACTCATGATAAAAACAACAAAATGCAATAAAAAATATTTTTTTTATTTTCTGATTTTTTTTTGTTTGTTTTCTACTCGTAAAATCTCAACAATCTCAAACCTCAGCTAAAGCCGACGTAATCGTAAGCTGTCAGTGAATGCCGCCTCAGTCTACTAAAGCAATTTAAGGTCTTTAGCGCAATGAATATTGGATCATTGGGTGGTGGGCAAATGAAAAATGCATTGAGGTTGTAATTGCTGACATTATAGCTGTAAATTAAACGAGCATTAGCACAGTTGCCTGTTACGATAGTGGCGATTGTAATTTGCATATTCGCAGACATACATACAATCTTTAATACATACAAACACACAACGTATTTATTTATAAACTCAAACAATTTAGAGAGCATTATTTATACCCTGAACAGGGTATACGAAGTTTGCTCCAAACATCCACAAAGGAATGTGGTAGAGTCTATTAAGTTCATATGTATTTATGTACATTTATGTACTAGTCCCTCAGTTTTTGAAATATCGTTCAGAAATTTTGCAGACTTCCTTTCTCACCCAAGAAGCTGCTGATAGTTTCCATATAAACTTACCGATTCCACTCAAGTTTTTGTATGGAAAACTCGTTTATTTGACAAGTTATCATAACGAAATTTGACATGCATTATTGTCGAAGGCAGCAATACAATCTTCGACGAAATTGTTCAGCTCGGACCACTATAGCATATAGTTGCCATACAAACTGCCTGTTAAAAATCAAGCTAAAGATCTTTTTATATATATATTTGTTATAAGAAATGCACTTGTATAGGGTATTACAGCTTTGTGCAGTCGAAGTTAATGTTTTTTCTTGTTCTATTCTAGGTTTACTTGTTTGATATTGTCCAGGTTTAAGCTCTGAGTGTCTTACAAAGTTTTACATATCAACATATACCATATACTTATACGTCACATCGTAGAATAGCTTTTGTAAGCGCTTACAATTCGATTGCCTATTTTAGATCAATCCATTCGCCGCTTGTAAGCCTACACACACATGCACACATATGCCTGCATAGGCGCAATTGTCAGATGTGCAGCCTGTCTGTCTGCCGGCTTGTTGTAGCGCCGTATAAGTAGGTATGACAATGTCGGGCGACCGCGTTGTGGAATCCGTGCAATTTGCGTGATTTATCGAACGCTCAGCGAGGCGATTCTGACACAACCGCAACGCTGCGCCGCCGGCCAGGTTTATTGACCTCGCGCATGAGAAACATAGCAAATGGGAGAGTGCTTTACCATTTGATTTTTGCTGCCATTTGCTAATATGAAAAGTGAATGCGGATAAGTAATTTGCATATTAACGAGTGGTGTTACATGCACACGAGTGCGATTGAGTGTGGCTGAGTAAGAGAGAGTTCATTACTTTTTAATTTGATTTGGATTTTTTTTATTGTAATTGTTGTATTATTGATAGCCGATTTGTTTGCAAATATATATGCAAATGCCATAAATGATTTTTGATTCTTGGTTGTTTTGTGTCTGGCGATTGCTTTTTTTTTTGGTAAACTCAACATTTTGTGATGAGAGTTTAATGATGATTGATTAGAAATGTAAATCTTTCGTTCGTTTGTTTTTTTGAAAATAATGCAAAGAATCAAAAAGTTAGTTTATGCCGAAAACTCGAGTTTAAGGTTTTATGCTTATAACAACGGGCGAGTGTTCTGGAGAGCGTATTATACATTCTGCCAATTTGCTATCTATGCTGATTAACTATGAACTAACAACACTGCGAGATATTGTAATTATTTAACAGCCTTCTAAGATTTTTTGCAAAATAAAAAAAGAGTTGTATCTGTGTTGTAGGTATTTTTTATTGTTGAACACTATGGTAAATAGCCAATAAACTCGAGTTTGAGCTGCCAGAAAGAATAGCTGGTTAGTGATTTGAATAAAATTTCACACAGTTTTTTGTTTCCTTAAGTGGGAAGCATTTTCTGGCAGCTAAAGTGGAGTCCTTTCTCCTGTAATGAGAATATGAATGAGATGTTTCTTGAAACAAGCTGTATATTGAAGATCCTCAAACCAACTAGAGGGTATTATTGGTTAAAAGAGTTTCAAGTAAACTCGGAAAGGACCTAGAAGCGACTTTAAAAACCTTTGAGGTAAAGAACCGCTAGGATTTGCTTTCAATTTCTATTGCCAATTGTATTTCTTCCTTCAACTTCCAGTTGCTCAGTCATATCTGAAATATTTTGAGATTATATACCTTTTTTCTCCATTTTTGAATATACATTATAAAGATCTCCATAATTATTTGTATTTGAAATATGCTGCTTATATTTGTAATTCTAAGAATTGAGCAAAAATGTTTGGTAACTCTCTTTAGAACACGGAACAAACTAAGCCTCTATATGCTATAGTGGTCTTGTCGGAACAATATATTCGGAGATTATCCATGCCAAACTGCTTGAAGATATCTTGATTGTTCAGTTTGTATGGCTGCTATATGATATAGTGATCCGATCTCGACGATTCCAACAAATAAACAGCTGTTTGGAGAGAGAAAAGAACGTGCTTAATATTCCAGATTGATATCTCAAAACCTACGTATATCCCTGTTCTAGTAATAATAATAATAAAATTTAATTCGCTACTTTTCGCAATCAGCACACATCCGTGCAACGAATTCAATAGAATCAGTAAAATTTTCTTAAAAAGGAAATCCATTTCATCTTGAAAACCTTGACATAACTAACAAGGACACAAACATTATTCTTAGTGTCAGATGCTTTCTTTGTTGCCAAAAACAAAACTTTTTAAATTGCTTTGTACAACGGTGAACTACAATATTTTGTAAAGCTTTCCTGTCTTCTCAGCAATAAGACTCAAAATGATAAAATTTCAACTTGCAATACAAAAGTAAATATATATATGTACTTATGCCTGTGTAATCCTTGAAAAAGCCGACAATATTGCAAACGTAAAGATTTTCATTTTTCTTGCTCTTCTTCTTTCCTGTTGCTGCCGGTGGGACCATTCGGCCACCGCCATTGAAAGCCGCAATTTCGCTTGAAATATTTTCGCCTACGCAAAACGAACAACAAAGAACAGTTTGCAATGCAATGTACGTCACTCGCCTAAGTGCACTGGAATGCAACAAAGTCTGAAGAGAAGTGAGTGGATTTGTATCTGTCTCTATCCGAAGGAGATTTCGACGCCATGTCAAAATGTCTGTGTGGTAGCTGATGCGTTTGATATGTCGGGAATATAAAATGGAAAAATACAAATGAGATGTTATTATACTTAAGTATAATTCCAGAGTAAATAAATTAAATAAATACGAACATATGCACATAAGACTTCAGTCATTGACATTCAACGAGTCGGTTTCATCTACAAAGACCGTGGGTTGATGTTGGAAGTACCGCATTACTCGTATTTTTATTGTATTGTTTATGTGATAAAGTATACTCCACAAAACACTTGTGCAACATTTGCAATGATTTCGTAGCCGTAATTCTATTGGAGACACAAAATTTCATACAAACTCATTGTTAAATTTTTTTTCATGCTACAAATCGCCAGACAAACCTTTCTCGTTGTAGGCAAAGTACTGCCGAACACACACACTAATTGACGTATGGAGAAAGGGGTTGTGTCAATTTAAAAACAAAATTTTTATCGATTCGATTGCGCGAGCAGATTATGTGGACCAGTTTGGGTAAAATTTTAACAGCTGGAATGACAAGGTGAGTCGGTCGATTGTGAGCTTACGCTGCACGCAATTAGCTTCAGAGCCTTTGTCTTGCGAAAATTTTATGAACAACATGTCTTACCTTTGATATCCTCAGCGTGTTAGATTTCTGGATCAACCTCTATTTTACCGGTAACCAGAATCATTTTATAAGTTTTAAGACCTAGATCGCCTAGCTTGCAGCAACTACAATTCTTGATTTCATATAACAGGTCGTCTACTTATTATTAGATTAAGACTCTAGTATCGTACAACAACAACTTTCACCTCATTTGACTGTGAAGAAATAATTGCAACTTAAAATAATACAAGTCCTTCCACATACATGTGGTCTTCGATTCATCTGCTGGTCATGTGAATCTACGCGTATACAGTCGGTTCAACCAGGCAATGCACTCTATTCATGCCAAGGCTATAGCTTTCGCTGCAAAAACTTGCACGAACTTGCTCTGTAAGTATGTATATAAGTGTGTGTAGGTATGGCAAATATGCACACTCATTGATTTTTATACATTTTGCGAACTTTTTACTGGGTAAAATTCGAAGCGTGCAGACGCGTTGCAAAGTCTACCTACAGTCTTCTCCATCCTGCCACATGTCAAAAGTTTATGCTCATTTACATTTACAGCAACAAAAAAATGCTGCAAGGACGTCAAAAATAAGCAATTTCATTTGTTGGCGTGTCAAAAACGCAAAGAAAAACCAAAAAAGGCAAAAAGCAACAACTTTCTGTCCACATTAAAGCTGCTCTACTCATAATTTGGCCTCAACTTAAAGCGGTTCGCGGCGGTAACATGACTTTTATCAACATGACATAGCATGTGGCTTTTCTCACCCCCTCCCTTGTTGCATTAGCCCAGTTGATGGCATGCCGCATATCACGTATGCTGCTTTAGCTGTTGCCACGAGGACACTGAGTGCTTTGACGAGTATGTGCTCTTGCCGCTACCTTACCGCCCATTGCAGGCGAATGCCAACGCACCGTTATAAAAACGCATAGCCGCCCCCCACTTCACACATATCGAGCGCTTTACGTTACACCTTACCCTACCACAAGAAAATTATTGCGCAGCACGCAGGAAATATATATTTGACGAAATGTGCGCTTCATGTGGAAATCGATAAAATGGCGCATGCGCGGAAATGCGAGCCGAACAATGCACGTAGCTTTACACTGTCGATTTTTGGCGCCATTCACGAATTAACGCATCGAGAGCGACAAAACCGCTCTCACGTATCTTTCTCCCTTACATATTTTTAAATATGCGGTTGCATTTGCTCTCTGTCGCAGCTGTTAGCCTTGCAGCATCCTTGTCGGCGCTGAGTTTGTAATAATTTATGTTATTTATGCATAAACATGTCTGTATGTGCTCGCCACTCTATTTCCTAAATACTCCATAAATTTCTCGCAGCTGAGTTGCTTTACACCACATTCACACCCATTTCGTTCTTATTGTTGTTGTTGTCCTACAAATTTATTCCTTTGTCATTTTCATTTCAACTTTTATTATCTCTTACATTTGGCTTTAGGCGACAGCTCAGCATAGAAAGCAAGCAAAAAATCAATTTGACCTCAATTTTAAAAACATTAGACGACGCTGGCTGCGTTTTTATTGGCTTTCGTCCCTTTATGGGCGGCACGCGTTCTACCTTCTTTTTTCCTAATGGTTTACGAACTTTTTCAATGTTGATAACGGTTGATGTGTTCTGATACTAGCGAAGCTAAAGCACATATTTCAATCATTATGCTGAGAATGAGAAATGATGGTGTGCTAATTGAAGTACTAAGCCGGAATAATTGAAAGAGGAAAATAAAGCTCCAGCTTGCCTAGACATCCAATGTAATATAATAAAACACGTGCTAACTATACATACATATCTACCATAGTTAACTAATACAACACTTGACATATCGAAAAGAATTCCACTGCTTCTAGTCCGGGTCAAAATTGATCATATGGTATAAGCAAAAATTAAATCCAACCTATCCTCGATTCTAGAAACTGTAGTGTTTTATCTTTATAGAGGAGTTATAAGTACTTTTTGTAAATTTATCAATCCGCATGTAATCAACATCAACGCGGTCCGAGAATGAATTCGGAAGGGGGTATTTACTCAACATACATTCGATGGCCATAGATATTTCTTCCAGAAAGAAACTTCAAATTCTTCATCGCAAAGTAATACCAAATCTTAAGAATACCTCTTCTAAGATGACCAAGTTATAATATCACAAATTTTGCGACAGGTTTGTAGACCAAATATTCCCGCACTATTTATTAAATATGATTAATTACCGGATGATAGTATATAGTAAAAGAGTTCGGCAAACCCTGCATTAGAGAAATTATAGCCCAAGATTCAGATCTAGTGCCTTCTAATCAATGTTTGTATTAAAAAATGTTAATAAAGTTTGTCAACTTAAACTCTCTTTCATTCTCTTACTCTCGCTAACCTTCCGCCTTTCGTGCTCGCCACATAATCAACTAACCTCATTTGCCGCACTTAGGTGCGCGCACTTGGGATTCTTAAGCCTCATCATAAGCCAGCAAATACTTTGTGGATGATAATTCTAATGAACACAGGTAAAGTTCAAGTGCTCATCCCACTCAAAATTCTGAAAATTGCGCTCGCTAATTAATAAGTACTGTCTGATATTAAATTACAATTGTCTACCTAACGTTTACCCCTCAGCGCTAGGTAAATTTGATTAAATGTCGCGCAGCAACAACAAATATGAAATTACAGATTCTACGTTGTATGTTTGTATGTGTGTGTATGTGTAATGCATCTAGTATTCATGGCTCATATTGATATTTTTCATAGCCATGCTAAATATTTACATTCGCAATTGTTGTTGCTATTGCCGAAGCGAGTGAAAGGTGCGAAAAAGTTGGCTGCGCCGCCAGCCAATCGGCCACCCTGCTATGCGTGTTGGTGTGTAGGCGGAAGTTCAACAAGCGTCGTAAAAAAGTTTGCGAAAAATAAAAGAAGAAAAGTAAACAAAAAAATATTTGCGTCGTAAATTTTCTTCTGCGTTACATACTTTCTGTTCCTTCCTGTATTTGTACTCTCGTCCTTTTATTTTATTTTTTGTACATATTAGCTAAATAATCATCCATTGTTGGTGTGTGGGTGTTTGCATTTTTATTTGTATATATTAATTAGTATAAGTACAGGGTCATTTAAGATTATCAAATTTGATATAATAATTTTTATGCATGTGTATGTGTACGCTTGTTTATATTTCGACTGGTATACGTGAATTTCTAAATGTTGTCATTTGATTTTTGACAACTTGTGGCTGCTTCTTGCTTCTTGCTTTAATATTGTAAAATTGTATCGCACTTAAACTTGAACTTCTTCAACAGAAGGTACATTCTCTTTTTATTTTTTCTAGCCGAATTAATGTCTAGTTCTCTAAACACTAAAATTCTGATATTACCAAGAAATAACACCTGATGGAGATATCCAGAGCATGCCATACAATCTCTAGTGTTATTCTATCGTATAAGTATAAATGAAACAGTTCTCAAACTGCCGAAATGACGCATGAAAAAAAAAATCCGTAAAAAACCGAACCTGAACTTGTTCATATATGTACAAAAAGCGATTATATTTTGTTTGCCCTTATTTATTTAAAACATAACAATCACCAAGTTTGACAACTGTCATTCTTTAGACTTTCTAATATTCTCTCTCTCTCTTCAAAGTTTTGAATTTTCTATCAACTTTCAAGACTATTGCCTAAATGGTGTTTTCTATAGAGTCTATCGTATAAGTATAGAGGAAATAGTTCTCAAACGGTGGAGCATGAAAGAGTAGTTAGAACCTTTTCTATATTATCGTATATAATTTATAAACAACGATTACACATATTCAGCACTTATCTTTTCTAATGGATCGGTCAGAAAGCATGTCAGCTGTCGTTTCTGAGATTTTCTAGTATTCTCTCTCTCTGTTTATTTCGTGTCAACCTTCTAAACTATCACCATCTTATTGTGAATATACTGGTATATGTCATATCTTCATTATAGATCCTTTATGCTAGCGCACATCATGTCCCACTTGTCACGTATCATTTGTCAGTTGTCATAATATATGATTTGTTACTCAGCATATATAATTAGTTATTTATCGAAAAATAATTATTATATAAAAAATAGATAATTTATATATATATTGTATATAAATCTTCTTCATTTCATTCCATTTTGGTCCCCCTTAATCATCCAGAGATTAACAGCTGTGTCTGACGGAAACCTCAAAATAATTTCGTCATTTAATTGATCATATTAAGTATTGGAATTTCTTTAGGCAACCTTCGTCATTTGTCATTTATCAGTTACATCTTAAATGGTCTTATTAACGTATCTATTTTACCATAATTATTTATAGTTATCATTTATATAACATCATTTATAACATATCATTTGCTTTTAATTAGTTTTATCATTTGGTTTTTCATATGTAATAGGAGTATAAGTAAGATCCATTCCGAACTACGCATTACTGAGCTTAGCCATTTCCTTAAATGTGTTTTTTTTTTGTAATATTTATAACTTTGTTATTCGTCAGTAAATAATTAATTTATATTCTGCTAGCTATCCATATACACTTATCAGCTGTCATACGTGAAATATTTTGTTTTAAAACTGGAAAGTATATCAAATATTTGTATTATATTTCGGTAACTAGTCAGCTGTAACAAGCAGTCGATTTTATCGTTCATAAATAAAATAATAGCTGTTTTGCAAACGAATTTGCTAACACTGTTTCTATTTTTTTATTTTTTTTACCTTAAACACGTTTGATTGCGTTGGCATTTAACCCTTTGTTTTATTTACATAATAATTTGATACTAGAAGCCATGGAAATGAAAGTGGAAAACTTTTGCACTTTTGAAATGCTAATGAATGGTTAAAAGTAAGCAGTTAGCAGTTGACAGCTGACAGTTGGCAGTTGCCAGTTCGTAGCTTTGACAGCTGTAAATGACGTAATCGATTAAAATTTTGAATTGATGGACTTTTGACGTAGAGGAAGTGGAAAATTGAAAGTGTTTTTAGATCACATTGAAATATTAGTTTAGATTGATCTTTTTTATAAGCTATTAGTTAGGCAACGCAATACAAGCTGTTACATTATTTCGAAATTAAAGGTCATTTGGGCTACTCAGGTCATATAGCCTATATTTTTGGTGTAAGTGGTTGTGTAATTTATTTATTTTTAAATTTATTAACACAATTTATACAAATTTTAACAAAATTAAATTCATTTCATTTCGGCAGCGAATTTCAATTAAAATTTTAGCTATTAATGAAAATGTGCAAATATAAAATTATATACTCCGCCCTATTTGGTGACTCAGCCTCTGAGGCTATATAGTAAATATTTACGTAATATTTATTTGTGTATTTTATAAAAATAGTTTCGCTTCGATGAAAGCAAAAATGAAATCTGATTACTAAGCAATTTTCATTTATATAATTGAGGAGTGTGCAAAAATTACATTTTTTGGCTAAACGCCAAAGGCAATTTGTAAATGATGTAAACATATTGTGTAGGAAAATAGCCCAACTGTGAGTTTGTCCTATGAAACAGACAGGCGTATAAACGGTAATTTGTTAGAGGAGAAGTATGCAGCCACAAATTAGGGTGAGACCAAAGAAATTTATAAAATTTATGAATAAGCTAGAAATTAATAGCTTGCATTAAAATTAAAAATTCTCATATACTTTTAATTTGATAGCAATATAATAATTTGAAATTATGTTGCCATGGGCAAGCCTTTCCAAAAATATTATCAATAAAAAATTTTCTTAAATTTTTTTCTTATATTCTTATTGCAATATTTGATTTATTTTTCCCTTTTTTTTGGCAAAAAAAATTTAATACAGGTGGCAACCCTCCTCTAAAATGTTTAAAATTTTAACATTCTTAATTAGAACTGCTTAGATTGATTACGAAATATTTAACATTTATCTACCTTTTAATTTTACTTTAAGTTTCAAACGCGTGGCAACTTATAACGTTTCAATATTTTAAGCAATTCCGATATTACATCAAAAAATCTAAAAAGATATATCTATAAATAATTATTTAATTTTTAAAAATTTGACCAAACCTTGTTCAATTTTTATTTACAAAAAATAATTCCAGAACGCGCAGCATAAAAATACAATATATATAATATAAGTATAATTACAGGAAGCATGCTAATATTGAAATTTTAAACCGCAAACCACCAAAGGTATTTAAAAAATTTAATGCGTCAGCTTGATATTGAATAAAAAATGAATGAAACGTAATCTGAATATGTCAACACATACAAATCAACCACAATAAAACTTTTTATTAAATATTGCGTTTGAATTTGCAAAACTTTTTGTAGTACGCTGCGCTTTGATTGATCCATTTGCAATTTGTTTTCAATTCATGCGGGCGCATATATTTGATTTTATTGGCATTTAAACGCGCAGGCTGACCGGTGATTTACGGCTTTTGCATGAAATGCTTTCTGAATGCATAATATGTGGGAAGAATGCATCAAATGTATTTTATTTGCACAATGTATGCCTCTATTGATAAGTTAATGCAGCCAAATTCATGATGAATTGCCGTTCTTCACCTAAAAAAAATAATGTTTTTAGTAATTGCATTAAGAATATAAAAAACGTCACATAAAACGGTAATGAGCGCATTTAATAACGGTCGTAGGAAAACTTACAGGTTAGAAACGGATACTATAGTTTGCTTGCACTAAGCTCGGAATGGTTTTCAGCAGTTGATACCTAGGGATTAGTAATAAGAGCCGAAATTTTTTCTATATCTATATCTTATCTAGTATATCTATATCTTTAAAACAAGAAATAAATATTCAATTACCAATACTGCCTTTCTGAACAACAAAGATAGCAAGCACGTATATATAAATTTGCTGGTTTTGAAATCGCTTTTTGTCTTCGAACAGCTGCAGGTGAAAGACAAAAAGCCAGCGATTATAAGAATAGCATCGCATTGCAAAACAAATGACGTCATAGTGCTGATTACGGCGCGTTGAAGCGATTGAAGAGGTAAGGGTAGGTCAGTTGTTTGTTCAGTTGCCTGCAGATGGCTGCAATTGTCATGGAAGAGTGTATTATAAATAATTTTTTAAGATGTGCTAAAAGCAGCAAATATTTAAAGTAGAAAAAAATGTGTGTGTAAACATAAATTTGCTGCAGCTAAATTGTCTGCTTTTACGATATTTCCCACGAAAGCAATTATTTCTAAATTTGTATATTTTTCAACGCACATTTATAATTTTCTTTTTTTGTGTTCATTCTTAGTTATATATGTATATGTATGTATGTGTATCACACACATTTTGCCTTAAGCAGCTGATTTCATTCGCTTTGTGCTTTGTAAAGCAAATATACACTTGGGTACATACTGTATATATGCATTAGTATAAATAGTATATATGTACATATGTACATAAGTAAATAAATACGTGAATTTTTGGCCCAATTTTTGTTTATACAGAACTGTTGCTTATTTGCTAAAGCTTGTTGTTGCTATACAATCTTTGGAGGTGTGTCGTATGCAATTCTATAATTCCTCTGCTGATAGTTGTTTTTGTTTTTACCATATGATACGTTGCTATGCCTCATTAGTCAAATTTTATTTTGGCTTCTTTTTCATTATATAAGGAAAATACTTTTTGTGCACGTCAGCTTTGGCTGCCATGGTGAAATAGATTGCCTGGTCTATAATACTTACACAAAAATAAAAGTATATTTTTATATATGAGTATCAAACACAAAACAAAAAAAAAGCGTCTTTATTGCTTTGCTACTTTGTTCAATTATTTGTTGCCCACGCCGGTGCTGGAAATTGCTGTCGATTAGTGGCTATATTTCTTTGGAAAATATGCTTAATAATCTACCTACTGTGCTTTAGGGTGCTTATAGACTGAATTATATTGTGCTAGGTCATTGTTTTTGAATGATATATGAAATTTATGAGTTGAATTAAAAAAAAAATTGAATTGTTGTTAATATCATAAATAGACCAGGGACGTAGGATGAAAAGAAAGGGAATGTAAGTAAAATGAAAAAAAATTACCATTACAGGTGTTATAATGTCATGAAGTGGAACGGCTTTATCTCGATTTCCTCAAAAAACTACAAGTCCTATGGAAAAAAGTTGATTAACAAAGTTGTAACTAATAAAAGGATCTACAATTTTTTTTATTGACACTTAGTTTTACATAACCTCTAGTTTTTATCTTTTTCAAACGATTTTATTGTTTCAAGAAATTTCGACTAAACTAACTTTTTCATCTTATTTTGACTTAACAGCGGTAAAAAGCCAAGTTTTCATCGAAAACATTTCACCTTTATATATCTGTTGACTAACAAATCGGTGGGCTTTTTCTACATATACATTACCTTGGTAGGGTTAAACAATAAAGAAAGGTTTATAAATATGCATAATCAATGCAAAAGTACGTATGAAAAAACGGTATTTTTCGAAAGTTTGGATTTCTAACAATACTCTTAACTTTAATAATAAAATATCTTTTTTTTTTTGGAATATTCAATGTCTTGTCAAATAAATGACTCCTTTAATAACATTCAGACTGTGGTGAAAATAAGGCAATTTATATTCAAGGCCACACTGAATCGTAAGCAGAAATACCGTTAAAATGACTAAATTGCAATATGATTATATGCACAAAATATTTGCATACAACCACCCTATTTGTGGCTAGGCATTCTTTTTCACACGTCATCCAGCAACACATAAAATTTGCGATGGCAGCAAAGTGCGGGAATGTAGGTAGTAAAACAATAAACTAGAGAAACGGCCATTATTTACATATCGACGCGCATCGCATAACCTCATTGAAGCTATCTACTCGTATGTGTGTGCACACTTGTCAATTTAATTCATAATATTCGCCATTCGCCAAAGGCGCAAAGCGTAGCAAATTCAAAAGAAGTATGGAAAGTTGAAAACAATTTCATAGAAATTGAGTTAATTTCACGACACTTTAAATTCTAGACAAGCTTTTATATTATTAAAAAAAATTTTTTGCCCTCCAAGAAGTTGTTCGACTATTATGCCTGTTTGTGTGTGTGTATTACATAAAATTTTGAAATTTTGAGTAAGTATTTAATGTTTATTGCATTTAATTATTCTTAAAATGCAATTTTTGCTTAGTTTTCCATGAAAACTTTTTCATATAGTACTTAAGTGTTATGTGTATAGTATATACAAATATAAATTTTATTTTTCTTCTTATCATTGGTTTTTATACGAGCGCAGTATGCAAATTGCAGCGGTTTTATGAGTGCAGTAGTTGTGTTCAATGAAAATTCATTAGGTGGGTGTTCTAGACAATGTTGCTGTTGTTGTTTGCGCGCTTTTCCTGCTATTGTACGCCCAGGAGACTGGCACGCCTGTGCATATTTAGCCGGTGCTGTATAATTTTTTTATTTAGATGCGTCGATATGTATGTGTACATACATTGTTGCAAAGAGAAAAATAAAAAAAATAAAATATATATACCTATATATATGTTTATAATTTATATATGTTTATAGCAGATACCATAGCAGTACTCGCCGCTGCCAGGGAATATGGCGGTGACTAACAAGAACAACCCAATATATGCGCCCACACAACCTGTGCGTGCATTTTTATTATATTCTATCAACATGTTGCTACAGAGTATAATAGTTTTGTTCACCTAACGGTTGTTTGTATCACATAAAACTAATCGAGATATATATGGAGTTATACATATGTGAATGATCAGGATGAAGAGACGAGTTGAAATGACTGTCTGTCCGTCAAGCAGAAACTTGAGTAAATATGGAGATATCGTAACGAAACTTTGTACATGTATTCCTTGGCCAAAAAGAGAGAACGAGTTGGTAGATGAGTGTAATCGGACCACTGTCACGCCCAAAAAACGCCATTAAACGAAAACCTATAAAGTGCCATAACTAAGCATGAACTAAGGATATAAACCTGTAATTTGGCGCAGGGCATCGCAGTAGCAAGGGGCACTTTTATGCTTTGAAATAATTGGCGTAGGACCGCCCTCTAAAAGATTTAATGTACATATCTCCTAAGCCATTCAAGCGTCAGAAACATAAAATTTTACAACCGAGATAGGAGAAGGCTTTATAGAAGCCGCTGTCAAAATTTCACGATGGGCGTGACACCGCTCACATTTCGATGAAAACGCATATACCGAGACCTGCTACTACAACCACATTTTCTTCTCATATAAATTTTAAATTCCATCAGATTCTTTTACTTTCCAGTATACAAATCAAGCACCAATGAATTTATCGGGTTAAAACTCTGCACGTATACTGATTTTGTAGTGTGCCAGCTTAAGACCTAAAAATTTTTCAAATCGAACCAAAAACCCCAGTTCCTATTGCGAACTTTTTATTAAAAAAATACCTAAATCTCTTAGTAATATTATGTAAACTCAGAGAGAATCCTTATCTGATAACAATATGTCCGCGTGCCAAAAATGGCTTGAATCGGTTCAATAACTCCCTTAGTCCCCATATACATACCTAATAGAAAAATGTTTGAACTTCCAGCTGACTTTAAACCGCAAATATCGGTCAATATATGAGTTATCTTCATGACATTGAACTAGCGTCTTTTTGTAATAACAGTATATATAATGTGTATATAAATAATTGACAAGGTTTCTAAAAAATTATGTGGTTTAGCGATGAATGTGAATGGAATTGGTTTAGACTTTGGTCCAAACCTCATATCTTGACGTTTTGCACATCAGCTCAATATATTTAATTTCCTTTTCGGTTAAGTTTATATCAGATATATCTTATTTAAGGATGATTTTAATAAAATTTTCGCTGACGGGAAGTAAAAAATATAGTTATAAAACTAATTGAATCTATAACTAATTATATAAGTTTATAAGATACAAATTTCATTGTAATCCATTCACGATTTTGTCGAACAATATTTCCCCGGATTTGATCCTTGCTAGTGGCAAGAATATGAAATGTTCGGTTACACCCGAACTTAGCCTACTTGTTTTTAGGTGATACAATATTTCTTAAAATTTTTTTTTTTACTTAATTTTATTTTTTAAATTTTTTTTATATTGGTTTTACTTATAATTTTTTTTTTTATTTTTCACTGTTTTTTTTTTATCTTTAAAAATTTTGTTTTATAATTTTTTCATTATAATATTTTTTTATTTTTTAATTTTTTTGCTCTAATTCTCAAAATTATTTTATGCCTTTATGATGATCATTTGTATGCGCCGACACGCCAGGGCGTATGCGGCTGCATATTACTTGTATAAAAAAATGTTACTCATACGTCATGTGGCCTCAAGAGTAGTGTTCCAGAACCTTTATGTTGACATTAAATATATTAATATTGAATAATGCCACAAATGACGCTTTAACTTTTGCCACAATATTTTACGGTAATACACACACGTACAAACACACATGAATTTATACATTACACATATATTTATTTGTATTTTGCTGTACCTCCCCCACACCTACTTCACAAACTACTCGTACAATTGTAGTTGCATTCACACTTTCAAACGGATAGTCGTTCTTATTCTCTCTCCGCCCTTTTAATGCTCACGCTCTCTTCATTGACTTGTCTCAGTATCCTGACCTAACCTTCTAGCGTTGCATTTTAACCAGAAAATTACGTCGCAATTTCACGAAATGCATATAGAAATGAAGACCCGAAAGCCATCTTCGTTTCCTGTCCAACAAAATTTCGCCTTACTGTTGATTTTTTAAAATCGGCTGTTGTCCTTGCGTGGCAGTCAGTTCACAGGCAACGTTTCGAGTGTAAAGTACAGCGGACCATAAGTTCAACGAATAGTTGGTGAGCAATTAAAAGCACGCAAAGGACTAAAAAAACAAAAAAAAAAGTAAAATTCATTCATATCAGCAAAGTTGTTGTAGCTGCCACTATAATCACAACAGCGACAACAACAACTGCAAGAGCTTAAGCAGAGCAACAGACATTTCACTATCCACCTCTGATAGCTGTGCACTCAAAAAATTAGCAAAACATCAACAACAATAGTGCAGCACCGCCACATTCACTGTGCCGAGTCATTTCAAACCTCAAGTGGCTGGCCCAGCGCTTTCACCTCCGCAACCCCAGCCAACCTTCAGGCATCGGCTGCAACTATCAACGACACCAACAACAACAGAAACAGCAGCTGCTGCTGCAGCGCATTTCACAATTCGTTCTCAGTTGATGTTGGTCGCTTGTATGGCGCAGTTAGTGGCTATCCGACTTTTCCTCATTCTGACACAATCGCCGTTCGAGTGTCGGGCTAGTGCAAAGTGCGAAGTGCTTTTCAACGCTCGCCCAAGCACTTATTGAAGGCGCTAACGCTCTAATTTATTTGCGTTCTTGCGTGCTCTGTGTGCGTGCGTTTTGTAGGTGAGTAGCACTTGAATTTGCAATTAAAATTGTGTGAAGAAACAAAAAAAAAATAGTCTGTGCACTTTAAGTTTGTTCCTGTAATTAGTGAATTTTCACCGCTTTTTTTTGCTTAAATGAAAATTTTAGTTTTCACATTTCGGCTTCTCTACTTTTTCGTTGAAATTTTATTAATGAGTTCAAGCAAAACGTGAGGGTTTAATATGAATAATTTACTGTTATTCTTAGTACTAGAAGGATGTGGTAAAATGGCTCATAAAATTGTGCGTGCGAGCATACTCTATGTACAGGTAATAAAATATGTAGAACAATTTGATAGTCGGAAGAGAGGATTTGCAATTTATTTTGTTAAATGGTGAATATTTTTGTCAAATGAAAGTTTCAGCTTATTTAAATTCGTTTTTTTACTTAAGCTATATTTTGCTATACATTTTATGTAATGAGCTGTTATGATGACGTCATTTTAGCGTATGTCGAATTCCGTCGAATATATTCTTTTCACTTTTATAGTTTTACTTTTACTTTTTTTTATACTCTGAAAAGGGTATATTAAGTTTGCCACGCTGGTTGTAGCATCCAGAAGGAAACGTCGGAGACCCTGTAAAATATACATGGTAAATGACAAGTGTGACAAGCAGAGTCGATTTGGCCATGCCGGTCCGTTTGTCTGCATATATGCAAAGTAGTCCCTCAGTTTTTAAGATATCGATTTGAAATTTTGCAGACGTTCGTCACAAAGTATGTAAAACCCAGAAGGAAACGTCGGAGACCCTATAAGATATATACATAAATGATCAGCATGATAAGGCAACAATTCTCCGAAGAAATTGTTCAGATCAGATTATTATATCATATAGCTGCTATACAAATAGAACGATGGAAATCAAGTTTTTGCGACCGAAGTTAACGTTTTTTCTTATTGATTGCTAATATAATTGCTACACGTAAAAAAGTTGTAAGGAAATTTGCACCGCACAATAATGCACCTATTCACATTGTCCAGGGTTTAAAGTCTGGGATTGAAGGCAAAAACGTCGATTAAATGCACTTGTCGTCCTAATCCCCCGAAATCCATATACTTGTAATAAACAAGCTGTGGGAATAGTTGGTTTGCAAAGTTTTCGAGTCCGGCCGACAATATTCCACTCAATCGAAATTAGTTGAAGGTATTAAAAGTGCTTGGTCATTAATTTTCTTAAATTATATTGTAAAATTGTACGAATCGCTACCCAATCGTATCTATGAGATTATTATCATTATCAACAAAGCGGGAACGACTCATTATTAAAATAATATACAAATGTCAAAATTAGTTAATACATACGTTTAAAAACATGTACTTGGCGAAAAATGTCTAAAAATATTAAAGAAGCGATATGTGCTAACCTGATGACCTAATTTAAATCATTAATTTTTCTGTTGATTTCGGGTAAAAAATGTTAAAAAATATAGAAAAAACTAGTAAAACATAAATGTTGTTTTATTTAGTACAAAATTGATTCGTTAATAATCGGCAATAATTTTAAAATTATAGATTCTTTAGTTGTGATAGAAACTAACCAAAACTATTAACTTTGTAGGTGTGCTAACCTGATGAAGCGCAGTGTATATTGTGACAACACGAAATCTTCTTGGCTTTTTAAATTTTGCTGCGCAATAATTTTAAGTATTAAAGCATTTATTACAAATAATAAGTTATTTTATTCACTAATAGATAAAGAAAATATCCACAAGTCATTTTCAACCTTAACACTAGAGACATTCAGCAAAATTTGTTCACATTCCTAGTCCAGTCGACAATCTTTACAACAAAAATAAGATATTTTGCAAATATTTCAAAGTGATAATGCCCCACCCACAGTGCCTCGTAACCAAAGTGTATTTGTTTATCTATTGGAATACTTTTAAACGTAAAAACACTTGAACAACTTCTAAGCTATTTATAAGTTCCTGTTCTTACGTGCTTTTATGCAGATTTTCGTTTTATATCCACATTTTTCTATTTGTTTTGAACTATTTTCCCTTTGTGAATTGCATTATATTCCCTTCATAGCTTTAGTTGGAATGCCGTGCTATTACTTATGCCTTTGTCCCTTTTGCTGTACTCGCACTTTTCTTTATTCTATTTTGGTTTTACACACTCTCGTTCAAGGTTTTTGCACAGGTGACAAATGTATTAATTCAAACAAGTGCACTTGTCTTTCACCGACATGCATACGAATGCATTCAACTGTTAATATGTATGTACGAGTTATATAGTTTTCGCTTTGATCTTTGTAACATTCCTAAAAATATGCGCATAAATTCATACGTTGCAAAATCATTCACAATACAATGTAAATACAATACTTAAGTAGCCAATGAGTGGCAATAAGTGCTAACTACTCGCAAATGCTACATTTAAAAGATTAGAAAATATTTTTGTGAAATTTATTTAATTTTTTGTTTTGCCCAACCGAGCCTAAAGATGTTGAATTCATAAAATTAATATATTGGAAATGTAATTTTTTGACAAGTCTGGCAGAGCAACAGTTACATCTGATATAAGCAACGATGTTCACCCGGTCGTATGAGTAACCCATTTACTTACTAGCCTGTAGCTCGACTGAAATGAATTTAATTTTTTCGAAAATTACGTTAATAAGCATTTTACAACTATTTTAGAGGTTATTGATTATTAAACGTCGACAAACGATTTAATAAAAGTTGTTATAATAAATTATTTATGTATGTAATATTTCTTTAATTGTTATGTATATGTCGGTGGTAACCCTGATTATCCATTAACTTTGTTTTGTTACTAATAAAGAAAATATATACAAATACATACATATGTACAAAGTTAATTTATATTTTTTTCATCCATTTTTTTTTTTTTTTGAAATTTGAAAATATATACAATATATGGCAATACTATTGAAATATACAAGTATTTCTAAAACCAGTTTTTTTTTTGCAAATCTAATCCATTGCACACTAATAGCTTCTATTATTACTTAAAATATTTTAAATTTTGTTAATGTTTTCAGCAGGGTGGCAACTCTTTTCACAATTTTTTTGTTGTAGTTAACTTTCGTAATCACTCTTCGTTCACAAAAAGGATTGTTATATAGAAAATATATGCAAGCCAAATTTAAAATATTTAAAATTTTTTTAAGTTTTTCAAGGTGGCATCTCTACTCAGAAAATTATCTCTGTAATTAAATTTACTAATTAATTGTTGTTCAAAAAAGCATTGTTTAGCCGATTTTAAGATATAAATACTTTTAATGTTATTTACATATATAAGAGCTTCTAGCAACAAGTGAGATATATTAGTAGGTTAAAATAATACAACAACTTTATTACAACTTTTATAATTGGTTTACAATGTTAAAAAAATGTCTCCAACCAAGATTCATAGATACATACTCGTACTACTATACTATGAACTATATTTTATCTATTATAGTATAATATTTATTACGAAATCAATTTCGAGTGTTATTTAGCTCTAGCTGCTACTAACGGTACTGCAAACCCCTGATATATGGACTTATGTATATTCACATCTCACAATGCAATAAACACCTACACAATACACCGAAGCTTGCGTCCATTCCATTGACGCCCTTAAGCTGTTTTCGTTCAGATAAAACAAGGAAAAAGGCATCAACTACGATTTTCGCAGAATGGAAGCTATTTTTGCTGATATTTATTCATTTATGGCGTTTTTGTTACATTTCATTCGTGTGAATTTGTGTCAGTGTCATAGGACGGTAATTTTGCGGACTGTGACAAAACATAAACAGGACGAGGAATTCAATAAACTACGTTTTTCTTGCCTATGCTTAAGTGCAGTTCCTTTTGTCTTATTGCTTTTAGAATAAAAAAGTAGAAAAAAAAATTAAACGAGAGAAAAGAAAAAAGGCAAGCAATTCTAGCGAAAAGGCAAGGCTTAGCTTGAGCATGTTGACAAACACCATTGTCTGCATACATATTTTTAGCGCATACTTGTAAGTCGGGTGTCTGTAAATCGATAGTTATGATAAGCCATGACCGAGCGCAGCAGTCAAGTTGCTACCTCTGGGTAATGATAGAAGTAGTAGACAATTGGGACGCAGCTGTATCGCATGTAATGTGGTTAGTTAGCCCACCATACTCAATAAATATACATGTATTAGCATGGATAGACAGCTATTAGTTTATTTTACTTTAGTACGTTCACATCGTGCGATAAACTCTTGTTTATTGATTGTTTTAGTGTTTAGAATTAAACACTACTCAAAAATGCCGAATTTACTCCAGCTTATGGGTAATTATGGTGTTTAACATTAAATGCATTAACGAATGCAAAATGTACACTATTGCATAAACTCGAGTTAGTTAGTTTTTCGCATAAAACACTAACTTATTTTTATCTACAATATTTCACTATTAATAAATAAGTTTTTAAATTAACGCAATACCGCAATTAACTCGAGTTTAAACTAAACTCATTCGGCATAAACTCGAGTTTATTAATCATTTTAGTATTTACCATTAAAGTTGATTAATCATTTTAGTGTTTATCATTAAATACTACTCATAAATGCGGAGTTACCGTTCGGCAATAAACTCGAGCTTATTCGTCTTTCCGATGTTTTACATTAAAAACTACCCATACATACAAAGTTTGCAGTATATAAAATACATCTGTGGAAATAATTAATCATTAAATATATTTTTAGTCTCCTTCAGCATTTTCTAAAATCATGTGCTAAACGTCTCATTATTATATAAAATATTTATTTTGGTGCTTTCTCATTCTAGTAGACTGACCACCTGATGCGTCTCAAAATAAATGTTTTAATATAATTTTCACATGTCGCGACGTAACCTTGAATCACCCGTCTTCACATGTAATTAGGAAAAGTACTGAACGCAAGAATGTTGTACGTTCAACGACACATTTAAATGTCTTAAAATATTTTTTTTTAGATTTTTCACATGCAACTGTCACATAACAGTTTATTATTAAAATTTATGATAGAGATGATTATATTGCGTTGCATTGCTTAAACTTTGCAGTTCTAATTTAGCGTTTACAGTTAATGTATGTCGTCGGTTGTCATGTACTCGTACTTTGGCTTGCTATAACCATATTTCCATTTCTATACAAATCAGTGCAATAATTTCATTTATGCTCGCTCACCATATGCTGCCAATGAATTACCCAAGTGAAAGCTGACTGAAAGCACTGACGTGTGACACACAAATATAATATGATGGTGGTTGGCAATTTCAAGTGTGCATGTGTCAGTGTGGTTGATGGCAACCGAATCCTTTCTCGACATTGCACTGCTGATCTAGAGAGGAAATCAAGCGTCAATTTCATAACGCAGCTCTTTGTTGTTGCGGCGCCTGCGGCTGAGTCAGTTGGCACTTCAGACTTGGTGCAGCTTTTACCCACATACCGTGATAAATAAGCGAATATTTATAGTTATGCATGTGCGTCTATATATATATATATATATATACATATACATATGTGTGTGTGTTTTTGTACTAAAGCAGTTTCATACGCTCTGTCAACACTTACTTGGCAGCTGCAACAGTTGTTTTTGACACAGAAATTTTCTGCGCTGCCACACAAATGTACGTCATTGTCGTTGGCTATTGTTAGTATTTATGCGTGCATATATCAATATCAGTCATGTAACCCTGTGTGAAAGCGTTGGGAGGATTTTTTTCAATAATATTTAAAGCGGTAATCACAGGTAATTACTGGTTCTCTTGCGATCGATCGTGGGCCAAAAGAAGATTCTTCTATACACTTCATACATACAAACAAATGCATCAGTGCATGTAAAATAAGTTAAAAGTTAAAAGTGCCTCAGCTCACACACAGTCAGGGTGTCAATGCTCGCTCATGCTGCCTGCCATAACGCAGTTCAACCAAACTAACACAATTACATAAATACAATATGTATCGATATACATAACGCCCGACTCTTGAAAACGGTGCAAAATTGATGCCAATTGGCATTAATTATAAGGAACTGAGTGAGCCGCGTTATTAAACGTTCGCCAGTTGTGTAATCGAGTACCCGACAGCTGAGCTGGACATTGCCCATCAAGTGTTCCTAATTGTACGTCCGTTTGTGAGTGATGTGTTCATAGTACAATATTTGCCGCACTATGATTGACTTGTATTTCGAGCACCTTTATTGTCGGCATTTCGCTTCATATTGCTCAATTGCTTATTTATTTTGCTTTGATTTTCCCCCCATCCACACGCTCTCCTTGTGCAGTCGTTTGCTAAGCGTTAGTATCCAATTTCTTCGACGCTGCCAAGCAAGTTCTACTCACGTGCCTGTTACACATTAGGTTGAGTATACTTTGCTCTGTGTATATTTAGAGTATATACCGAGCTTTGATACACAATTTTATTGTGTGTTGTTTTCCTTTTATGACTTTAAGCAATAAATAAATAAAATGTCACTTCGAACAACTGCTTTGTCAGTAAGACGATATTTCACAACAGACCTCCATCTAATGGGTACTCTTAAATTCTTTAGAATTAGTGTGAGTCTTCACATACATATTAGTATCGTGCTGTTTTAAATATTGGAGTTTGCTTAATAAAAACTTTCACTATGTCATTGTTTTAATGCAATTGCTTGACTATCGTCATTACCATAAATTTAAAAGGACAAAATGCTGATACGAAAATTTTGAGAATTTTTCGAAAAAAATATATGTTTTCTAAAAAGTTGTGTTACATGTCTTCGAATAGATATTTTTAGCTTTCAGATCCGACTTTCATAAAAACGAATCTATATCTTCTCGAAAGTAATAATAAATTAGATAAATGTAGGAACATATCCCTCTATCTCGCTCATTCAATATAACATCTGATCAAATTTGAATAGTACTGACAAAATCTACATTTTCACATGTTTTAATTCAAATCTTTGTTATCAGCTTTCACATGTGATCCTGAGTCCATACAGGCAAGCCAAAGTTTAATTAAATTTTTGATCCACTTGTTCTACGAGTAAACCTTGGCTTGGATGGTCTCCAGTGCATCAGCGAATTTAAATTTTTTCGGTTTCGGCCCATTTTTAGAGCCCTATTCGCTAGATTATTGGACAGCTATGACGTCATATTCATAAACCCACGTCTCGTCACCAGTAAAGATGCGTTTGAAGAATTTGGAGACTTCAGCTACGCTGCCAAGCAAAAAATGTGCCAATCTAGAAACTTTTTTTTATTGAATTGCCAGTCCAGCTCAAATTTGATCCGATGCTATTCTATAGTAGACAAGACAACATCCAATCATTGAGACTATTTTAAATTCTATTTTTGTCTTGGATGTAAAAATCAATTTTAGAGAGTTAACTTGCTGACCTAGCAAACAAGCTGCGGCAACCAAACCAATTGAATCCTGACTTAGCCAGGTGAAGCTGTTTCTGAGAAAGTCCAATACGAAAAGTTAAAGAAAATAATTGTTTTCTTCAGGGACAAATTAAAGTAGCTTATGGAGTTTTATAAGGGTCACTGTAGACTAAGGTGTCATCTGTACAAATTGATAAACTGCTGTGACACCAAAACACATATTCCTTGATTGCCGCGCATATCATACGCAATTCGTCTGTTGAAATTTAATATAAAAACAAATGCTCCAGGGTACTACTATAATACCCTACATCTATTTTATTAGAATATATAAATTTTTAAACAATACAACAATATTATTTTGTCTAAAATTTACACTTGTGTCCTTGATACGCTAAACCTTGGAGTGAAGGGTGAATCTTACATGCTCAATCAAAGAAACAAAGCTTGGTAGTATGATATAGCATTTTAATAAAGTATTAACATATTATTCCATTATTATTCTAACAACTGGGCGGAATTCATATATACTGAACAGAGAATTCGCGAATTGAAGAGGTTTATTATACATGTATTTTCTAAAGCACCTCATTCAATATCGAGGCTGTTCTAATCTTAAAGTCCTGTCCAGTCTCCAGTGCCTTTAGCGACGAAAAGTTTCCCTTTTTTTTGTGGTGCTCTAATAATGTCAGAGTTATGCTTTATTATTACATACTGCTCGCTGAGCCATCATATTCTTATGAATTAACATTTCTAGTTACATTTTGAAGTTCTAAATTGCTATCATATTTGTTTCCAAAATGTACTACAAACAAAGCTAAAGCGTGTTTTGATGACTTAGATTTTTTTTTCGTTTTATTCCGATTTTAGCTTCTACCATAATAGTAAAACGTACTAAGCAAGCCGATGATTTCGATCTAAGTTTTATATACTTATTTTATATAACTTTTTTTATAATCTTTTTTTTTATAACAGCTTGGAACTATTTTTTGAAATTCCTTTGTATACAAATATGCGCCCATATACATACATATGACCGCACTATATTTTACGCGAATCTGAAATATGATATTGTCATAAAAATAAATTGCTTGCAATTGACACTGACAAGTGCACAAATAAAGATGGTTTTATTAACTAGTGTAGAGTGGAATTGTTCTGACAATACGCTTTATACTTAACTTTATACATGTACATACTTACAATTATAAAAGAAAAAAAGATTTAATAATAAACTAATAAAAAATAAATAATAAATCGAAGTATGTTTTGTTTACTTTATTTATTATAGTATAATCAATCGAATTGCTAAAAATTTCCGAAAACAATAATTTTTATTTTCTATATTTATTATTTTATTGCAGCTACGTGTAGAAGAAGATATAGCGAGTCGTCATCAAAAAAGGCATAAAATCACAAAAATTGCGAAATCTCAAAAAGTAAATACGAACGAAAATCGCCGATAAAGCAAATTTTGGGTGAAATCAACAATTAAACGTTACAGCAGGAAAACGAAATAACATAAAAATTGTTTCAACGATTTATTACAAAAAAAAAAAAAATAAATAAAAGTCACCAGCATACTCAATTGCAACGAGAGTATTTTAGTAATCGCAAATTCGCTGCGTCAGCTAGCCGGCAATTCGCATATTTTTCGTGCAAGTTTCGCATTGCATTTCGGCCATGCAACACACCCATCAAACGGACCAATCAGCTTTACGTATAGCTTGTGGCATAACGGTGTAAAAGCAGCATAAAACAACGCGAGAGTAAACGAGAGATAGAGAGCACATGTTTCGGAGTAAAAGTTATCAACGTGGTAAGTAATAAAATTGATTTCTACACTATAACCCCGTTTATAGAACATTCTAGAAATTTGCCGTAGTACAATTGAAAAAATATGTATGCACTTAACATAGCTATTCAAAAAGCAACAAACGGCCTTGCAACATAACGGGACCACGCATAAAATTGCTCAGTAAAGCAAGCGCAACCACACTGAGAGCATAGTTGGCACAACTGAGCATAAGAGAGCGCTTACTTTAATTGAATATGCTTTCTGAAAGAGAATATGCTCATGTCGAGGAGGTGGTTATGTTGCTGCTCACACCTATTAACATATGTACATAAGTAGTAGTTACTTGTGGTGATTTTGTTGTTGCACAGCTTGTACATTCATAACTTCACTGAAGTGGCGAGATCCCTACAACAACTCATTCATAGCATATCTATGTATAAACTATGTGGCGCTCAAGTGTATCTATGTCTGTTTCCATTTATTTGGGGATTTTCCATTGCTTTTTTGAGGGAGTGGTATGAATGTGGCATGAGTGCGGAGAGCATGGCACGCTTACTCATCGCTTTACGCGCGCTAAAACAAAAAGAAAACATTTATGGTACATACAGCAACATAAACTCCAATAGTAACTGCATTGACGGCCAGTGTTGCCACAACAAATACCTGTGAATTTTGGCCTACTTTTAAATAGTCCCTCAGTTTTTGAGATATTGATCTAAAATATTGCGCACGTAATTTTCTACCCAAGAAGCTAGCCTAACTGACCGATTAAAATAAGTTATCTTCATGAAATTTGGCATAGGTTATTATTCAAGGCAACGGTATAATCTCTAATGAAATTGTTCAAATCGGATTTCTATAGCAAATAGCTGCCATACAAACTGACCGATGAAATACAAGTTAAAGATCTTTTTATATGATTTTATGCTACATGAATGTGCCTGTGAAGTATATTATGGCTTGGAAAGTATACATAGTTCTCTTCTTAGTCAAGGTTTCTGTATTGCTGTTTCGAATTTTTCATTCTCCTTCCAATATTTGGTAGATCTTCGCCAGATCAGTCGTTCTGAGCATTTTGAAACTAGTTCCGAATGCCGAAAAATCTTTTAAGAAAAATTTTATTTTGCCGGACTGAAAAAGATTGAAATCATTTACAGATGGCCGACAGTTGCATAACCACCGTTTAGTACAATTTTATAAGAAAGTTTTGGGAATTGTTTTCAACGTTTCGGTACAAATATCTAAAGTCCCAGAAGAATTGATGAAAATTATTTAGCCTCTCGAAATATACTTAAAAAAGAATTGAGGATTGATTGGTAATTATATAATTTCATCGGTCTAATTATATAGAGTATTGACCTCCGTTAGAAAAATTTGCATGACCTCGAATACCAGTTTTCAATTATAATAATCGATTAATAATACCTTAATTAGAAAAAAGTGATTTGTAAATCATAAAATGACTAATAAATTGTAAAACAAGCCTTGAATTTGATTTTATTGTAAGATAGCGTTATCAGGTTTCACTTAATTGACATTTCAACATTTTTAATTATACAAGGCATAACGAATGAGATCATAAAAATTAGAAGTATTATATATCCGATGATATATTGATATATAGTAATATATATGGAAAAGCCCTTAAAACTCAGAGGCAAATTTACCCTTATTTTTAGACTTTTACAAATACGGCAACAATGTGACATGGTGCACATGTCGCTGAAAATTACGAACCACCAACGAATGCGAGTAATAGAGCGCAAAATGGCAGCGTGAAAAACGTGAGAGAAACGTGAGTAAACAAGCTAGAGTAATAGCGCTACGCTAACAGCCGGCTGTAAAGTAAAGAGACCACATAGGGCCATAGTACAACATTTACATGCCGCCATCATCGCCCAACAAGCCTCTTCTTCTTACAACAAATTTGCTTGTTGATGAGACTTTGGTCTCTAGGCTGCTTGGTTGAATGATTTGCGCGCTCCCACTGTTGCCGCTCGCTTTGCTTCCGATTATTCGTGTCAGCGGCAGATAGAAATTGCGTCTTTCGCATGACACAACGTGAATCGGACGGCGACTACACGCGTAGTGTAACAAATAGTGCTCTTGTAGTGAATAGTATATTTTCCAAGTGTGTGTTCGTTTCTTTTTTCTGGTTTAACTAATTGAAGCAGAAAGCCGCAGTGCACACAAATACATATATATATACATACACGAACATATCAACTAACGTGTGCATTTCGACATACATATGTACGTAGCTGTAGACAACTTGTGCTCGCGGTAAGTGTGGAGGGGCAGAGAAGAGAATATGTAAAAAGTATAACCAGTTCTTCGCTGTGCTGACAATCGTGGGTAGTGGGCAGATACTAATTATAGTGTAACAATTTTAGTTTTAGCAAATAAATTTATAAATGAAAGTGGTGGCAAAAACTTGCAACTTGTGTCTAGAAATGCTTTTTGTGAAAATCCGATAACACAGCGTACAAAGTTTGCGGTGAATAAATTGCTTTAAACCTCTTATTGGACACAGAGCGATTTATTGATTTTTGACTATAGTGAGAAGATGTGAAAAAATACTTTGGTCAATCATATAGAAGATATTAATATTTTTGTGTAACGGAGTAAAATGCACTTTTGTAAATTTATCAGATAGATATCAATTTTAAGCGCCTTCATCTGATTTTTTCCATTAAAATTTATAATTATTATTTTTTGATTATCTTCAGAAAGTACTGTAACGTTCCCCCCCAAAAATGCTTGTTGATGATAATGTATTCATTTGATTCAGTTTTTCAATTCTTCAACCACGACCTCTTTATTTTTCTAATTCAATATTTAAATAGGCTGCCAAAAGATTTATTAATATATTTAAAAGTTTATAGTCAAAATAATTGTACTTGATCAATAGTATGATAGTATGATTCCGAATTCAAGTAATGTGTGGACCAAAAAATTTGTTCGGAGACACTTTCAAAAATTGCAAAACACCTTGCACTTAATTGTTTTTGAGATATCTGAGCCGTAATCTGAAGTTAGATTTCTAAAATTTAAAAACTTTGGACTCAAAGACTGCTTGTACATACATATGTAGATAGGGAATTCCTCAAGAGTGCAAATCAAACTGCAAAACTGGTTTCTGACAAAATTTCTCATTAAATCCTAAAAATAATTGTTTTGTACGAAATTATTCACAAAATTTAATTTTTTTGAGAACAGCAAAGTATTGGTAATATAAGAAATATATTTAGGGCACGAGCAGCTTTATGATAGAAAATTGATTTTAGGGCAACGTTTTAGCTCGAGTGCATGCCGATTAAGGGGTTAATTCATTTGTGTCAATTGTGCCAAAAAATTGCAAGTTTTATTCGAATATATTTATTTATATCGAACTTTATATGTGTATTGGAGTGTATTCTCCACAAAGTTGAAGTTGATCTGTCAAATAGTTTCGCAGATATTAGCGTTTTTTGAGAAAATTTTTTCACTTAGTGTAATCGGCTCTCAAAACTTTAAAAGTGTTTTTCGCGAAACGTTGCGCCCAAAGTTGGTGCGGAAATTTACTACGAAACATTTTGAAATTTTCACACAACCTTCTTTGATTTATCAAGTAATGTTCGAAGGAATAAGAGCTTAATAATAATTTCGATCTTTTAAGCCACTCTGAAGTATATTTTTTTTTCACAAAAAACTACGTTTCTTGCGCGCCGTAATTTTGTCAAAAATCAATATTTTAACTATTCTTTCGATCCTATATTAAACAATTTTAATAATAAATTTTTAGATTTTCGATCTAAGATAATTTTCAGTGAAACCGTTTATCTAGTTGAGATCAGCTACGGGGTCAAGGGAATCTTAATTTTTTTTAAATGACACGCCAATTATTAAAGTATATAAAATTCTGTAAATGTACAGTATTTTTATTTAATTATTAAATAAACTACGACGGCATATAACACCTTAATGCATAGACAAAGCTACTTACATATATAAAGTAATTGTAATAAGGAGGGCTGAAAAATCTGTACAATTTAAAGCAAGCATAAAAAATTTTATTTTATGAAAAAAAAAATTAATTCGCTTAACCTTGAAAACCACTGTGCGAGTTAATAAGGTAAAAAAATAAAATAAAATACCACTTCGCTATAATATTATAATCAATTTGAGTTATAGAGCGTTTTTCGTTTTATTCTTTCAACGTACTTTCGAATTGTATTCTCAGTCTTCAAACTGACTTCAGCTTGCAAATAAATTGTGTTGCCATCGCTGACTTAATTAATTATTGAGTCCAAGCCATAAGACTAGTTTTGTTATGTGAAATAACTACATATATACACGTAAATACGTTTATATGTACATATACATACATATATATATATATTTATGAAACACTTATGTATATTCTTTTTAATCTTACAGATAACGGACCTTCCGAACAAAGTGCCCATAAAAGTCATTGTGATTGTTGCCGCATAGTCTGCGCTTAAAAACTCAAAAAAAAGTGATTGAAAAATATTTTATTAACTCAAATAGAGCAAGAAAGCAATAGAAAAAAATTATCAAGTGCCAAAATCGCGCACATGAAACTGTGAACAATCGAACCATCTTTTGGTAAACTTCGTTCCACGTTACTAAACAGCCGCCGAGTTGTGTGTGTAAAACCGAAAATTTAAAAACTTATTAGTATGTGTGTGAAAAACTGTTGTAAAGTAGCGTAAATACACGCCACTAACGTCAGGAGACACCCACACAGACACACACACCCCCACACCGTACACAACAAACCCTCCATGCTAAGATATCGGCTGGTGTCGACACATTTCCTCAAACAGCCGTAGATTGTTTACCGCCGCCGAGCCAGCCAAGCAGAGACGAGTCCAGCCGAGTCGCGTCAACGAACGCGAAACGAGTGCATCACCAAAAGTACACCAACAAATACATAACGAAGTGGAAGAACAAGCATACCTACACACACCCACACACACACACGAACATTGATACACATACGCATACATAGATATACGAAAACACCTGGTACACATTGAAAAATACGTCGTAGGCTAGTACGCGGAGCCCGATAGTGCGTGTGCGTGACTAGCGCGGTGAATGAGAGAGCGAATAGTGGAAGCAAGAAGCCACAATACGCTTGCGTTCAAGTCGCGAGCACGAGAGAGAGAGTGAGAGAAAAGAATAGCAACGTAGTTTTCAAGCGTTTTGTAGGCGCAACGCCTGAAAGCCTAAAAGCCGACTATAGAAAATAGTGAAAAACAAAAGCGCCGTTAGTAGAACGCTGTGGGCGTATAGTTGTGACACTTTTCTGTGGAAATTCGCCAGTTGCATTTGTCGAATTGCACATCTGGATAATACCGCGACTATTCGGATAGGCAAACGCTTCGAAGTGTCTTGAATTACGCCGCCATTAACTGCGCCAAGCATAAGCAACGGCGCTGACGACAACACCCACGATTCGGGTGCAACGCAGTCGTTTAATCAATAAAACGCAATACCGTTAGCGGTAAGCTAGACATTTCGACTTACAGCTCTTAGCTGATAACAACCCCATATCGATTCGATTTCGAAGCGGATAGTGGCGATTTATTGCCGAATGCGCTCAGCCAAGGCACAAAGTGATTATTTGGGCTGATTACTTTAATTGTTGATTGTTGAGTGGATTCCTAACGGTTTCATACGGCATCATAGCTGCGGTATTCCTTGGAACAGGCTCATAAAGTGAAACTTCGGGCGATTCTGTTTTCAATCGCCAACAACAACAGAAAAAGCGGAAGCCGTGTACCCACTTGGTATTCGGATCGTTTTAGAGGTTACACACGGGGCCGTGGTGACTTCTTCTCATCTGGCGCTGTAACTTTTGTCACAACGTATTCGCTAAGAGTTTTCCGTTTATTCGGTACGTACGACAACAATTTCAATAGCGAAAATGTGCAGAGATCGCGATATGATTTTGCCATAGATCAACGTAATCGCCAATATAAAGTCAAGAAAAAAATTAAGCTAAAGTAAGCGCTGCGCTAGAGTGTGTAAGCCAGTGAACAAACGTTGAGTGTGAGTGAAAGAGAGGACGCTAAGAGGCGACTGAACGTGCAAACTAGTTAAATTCTTTCGCCGAAAAATTTGCGATAAAATTCGGAAATCTCAACTGCACAGAGCAGCTGTGACTTTGGAGTGCTTAAGTGTGCGAAAATTATAACGGAAAAATAACGAAAGTCGATAAATTGAATCGGCTTGTAGCAACGAAACGCCTTGCAATTTCGCTACCAAGTTAGCAACGCAAAGTTTTTTTTTAAGTATTTAATCAACATAATCGTTATCGATAACATCTACGCATCACTCAACGCCACATAACATAATATTTCGTGTACGCGCTTTATATGCGCACGCAATTTTTCACAGTGTATATTCGGTAGATTTTTAAGGTGCCCATAACCTCAAATAAATTCTGCAATGTGACTGTTGAGCGTCGATTTTTCGTTTGCTTATAAACTACGTCTGCTGCCGACAACGATTTATCGTTCGTTCAGTCGAGTGTGTATTTTACCAAAACCAGCCAAAGAGATCGCTTGAGAAATTGTTAGAACGTGTTGAAAAATTTCTGATATCGAAGTAAACATTCTAGTGAAATTTAGCCTATTAGATCTGTGTTTTTTGAGTTTAAACGTAAATATAAAATAGCATAAAGGATAAATTTTTACCGTTAATTTCGTTTGCTTGTGTCAAACGGAGAAACTAACAGGGCAAGGATTCAAAGAAAAAGCGGCAAGATTGAAGACTTTGCGAGGAACTTTTGGAAGTCTATTAAGGCTTGCGTTGTGAGTATAAATATTATTTAATTACAGTTTTAATAATTATTACAAAAATTATAGTATAACTTCTTTAAACTATCAATAGTTTAGCTTCAATATGTTTATGATTTTTTGTATAGTGTTTGAAACATTGCATAATTCAGAATGCAGTTATATTAAAAATTTTCAAATTTCAAATATTATTTCACAAAAATGCTATATATACGTATATGTATATAGCAAAACGACTGGTAATAACTATTAGAAAATAAAAAAAGGAGCTCAAATAATTTGTAAATAAAATTGAGATAGTTAAAAAATATTGCCTACATTTAGGGTGATCTTCCAAAGAAGCATACAATTTCTATCAGCTATGATATTAGAATGATTTGGTTTAGGTCAAATATGCATAATTTTATTTCATAACTTGTTGCCTTTTATGGTAATTTCATAATGCCACTCTCAAAGAAACCCTCATCCGTATTGGCAAAAACGGGAACACTGGATTTTCAAAAGCTTCCCTTGATTCGAATATTTTTACCAGAAAAATCATTCGCCTTAGACTGGAACGGTAGTAATCACTTGGTGCCAGGTAGAAGCATAAAAACCTCCCAACTAAGCTCGCATAACTTCTAGTGAGTCACTATCGATGTGCGTAGCCTGCTGTTGTCCTGATGAACGCTAATTCCTTTCCTTTGGCCAAAACTGGCTACTTGTGTGGGATTGCTGACTTCATACGGTGCAATTGTTGACAGTACATATTCGAATTAAGAGTTTGGCCGTAAGGGAGCAGCCCAGAGTAGATAATTTCCTGGTATAAATTTTCGATAAACTTCTCTGGTACTCGTTGTCAAGATTTCCACACATTGAAAAATGTGAAAAAGAAAATCATCAAAATAGGCTGAGAAAAATACAGAAAAACTTAGAAGTTACTCCAAAATATTCAAATGATAGCATAGGGTGCCCAATTTAGTGCTCCAGCTTTCCTTTTCTTTACCACCGATAATTGTAAGTTCTTTCCAAAGTAAGTAATTTTGACATTAGTTTGATCGAGCTGAAACTTCCTTTTATAATTCAATTCGCGTTCACTTATTTATAAAGGTTAGTTTTATAAGTTGTACAATTTTATTAAAATAAATATTAGAAAAGTATACGAAGTTAAAAATTGATTTTGCTTAATCGCAAGAAAATATTATGGAGAACATCGTCTCTGTAAAAATTTCTACAACGCGAGTTTCATAGATAAATTTTACAGTTTTATAAAATTGTTTCGGTGTCATTCATAGACATTTGAAGATACCTAGTTATTTTGCCACAAGAAAACACGCTCAATAATTATATTCGCAACATGAGTGATAAGCTCTACCCTAAACTGACCTATCACAGTAAATATTTGCTCGAAGATCGTTTACTATATAGTACGTAACTTCACCGTTATCAAGTAAACGGCTGTTTGACAAGCAGTAAATAATTGCGTTAACAACACTTTTATTTGTCAAAGTCAAACAGAGGCGTGTCTCAATGAAGAAACAATACAATTCCAAAGCAAACATGTGACTACAAAACCATAATAAAATGGCTTGTTCCACAAATTAAGTGGTTAGCAAATACAAATATACCAAAAAAAAAAATATAAAAAAATTAAAACTAAGTTATATTGGGCTTTTGAAAGGAATGTTCTTCAGCAAGTATAAAAACTGACAATTATAAAAAAATGAGGGCAATAAAGCCATTAAAGAATCAAAACTCTTGAATCTGCATTTAAGATTGACAGATTTTAATGGAGCAAACACATTTTGTGGGTTCAAATAACAAAAAAAAAAAAAAACAGCAATGGAAAAAACTTTGTCTCAAAATCCTTAAAATCGCGCAAAACCTAATATTAATCGCTTTAAAAAGATTTGTCTTCAACTCACAAACGCC
Source organism: Bactrocera oleae (assembly GCF_042242935.1). Lineage (NCBI taxonomy): Eukaryota > Metazoa > Arthropoda > Insecta > Diptera > Tephritidae > Bactrocera > Bactrocera oleae. The sequence goes on from NC_091538.1 coordinate 67,632,415, forward strand.
CTTTAAAATTGCCAGTTCAATACCAAATTCAATATTATAAAGCAACAATCGCTTTACATATATCATACAGCACATAAATATATACTTATACATACAACTACATACGAACAGATTAAAGTTAAATACTTTATTGCATTCTTCGAATGACATTTACACTTAGTCACACACATCGTGTTTGATTGTTTATTTAATATCGCGGCACTGCCTTGACCATATTACAAAATTGTGTAGACGAGTACTTAAGCGTTTGGTCTGAGTACTTAAGCAACAGTAGCGCGAAATATAAAAAGACAGCGCTTATATGGTAAACAAATAGTAAGAGAAATAAATATCCCATGTATGTACTTACAAAGTTGTGAATGCATTAAGAAGTATATGTATACCTCGAATCATGTGTGAATTCTGCGAAAAAAGTAGTCAAACCATGCAGAAAATGAATGCTAATAAGTAAATATACATCTGTATAGTACACGCCTATACAGTATAAAATTTCAAAATAAATATTTAAAATATTCTTGTGGTTATTCTTCCACCGATATTTTTGTAAAAACATTTGTTAATAATATTATAGACAAAAACGAATAATTTTGAATTTAATGTTTCTTGTCTTCTTTGAGGAGTTATATCTACTTGTGAATTTCAAAAAATCGATTTTTATCGCATATGTATGTATCGACATATATTTCAAAATACTCTCCGAAAATTTTGATCCGGCAAACAGTTCTGGAGATATGAGCATGTCTCTAAGAATTTTTAAACTTAATGTAATCGGATACCAAAAATTTGAACGTGTTTTTCTCGAAACGGTGAGGAAAATTTCTCGCGAAATTTTTACTCAACCGTGCTAGATGTATTTATCAGATAGTGATCGAAAGAGTAAGATTATTGATAATAATTTCGATTTTTTAACTACTTTGAAGCGTAACTTTTAAATCTATATGTTTTTTATTCAGTTTTTAAATAAAACGCCTCTTTTTATTTTTCACTATACAAGTATATACTTACATATACATAACAAATGCAAAAAAAATGGAACTACAAAATATTTAGTTTGTATTTTAATTGTGTTGGCAATTCTCTTGTTAGCTAGCTTCTAATTGAAATTTCCCAACTAACACTTTTAATTCAAATTTTTGAAATCATATTCAAATTTTTTTTCTGTTTCTAGGTTTGTATTTTATCATATTAAATGGCAACCCTATTCACAATTTATTTTTTAATGCTGCACATTCCGTTTGGTATACTTATTTTTTTGACTTTGTTCGGTTTTATTCAAATGTATAAATTTTTATGCAGCAATGATGGCAACCCTATTCACAATTTTTTTTTATACAGCGCATTCCGTTTGGTATACTTATTTTTCTAACTTTGCTTGATTTTATTGTAATGTATACATTTTTCCAATATACATAAGTGGCAACTCCGTTAAGAAAACAATTATAAACTATGGTTTTAACATTGAAAACTTCTGGTAAACAATTTTTGTGAGACAATGAAAATGCTTTAAAATTACTCACTAGCTGTGCGTTTACATTTAAAGTAATATGGCAACTCTATTCACATAAATTTTCTCAGCCTTCTAGCAATGCTTTCATTCTTCCATAAGTTTTTGCTTAATTTTTTAGGTTAGATATTTGAGTGATATAATTTCTCAAAATCATGCCGGATTTGCAATAAAAAGTTTAATTAATTAATTGACCAAATTCTTTAGTTGCCCAAAATGCATATTATCCAAAAGCTACAGCAATTAAAATTATCTAGAGCGCAATTTGTCAACCTAAAACTGACAACCTCAATCATCATTAAGGTTAAGCAAATATGTCTAAACAAATACATATCGAAGCCATTCAATAAATCAATAGACGGACGCACATACGCAGTGTTATAACGCAGCCTGTTGAAACGTGTTGCATGTACGAGAATCCATAAATAATTCGAGAGCACTTACTTACACCTGCCTCGTGCGTATTCGAAAACAACACTACATTATAACATGATATATGCAGAATAGAAACCCGTTGATTGACCTGCAACGTTGTCTATGACTACTTGCATAATTTATAAGCCACTTTGTATATATTATGTATGTGTGTGTGAAAAGAATTGCGCAGCTAAAGGCAGCCATTGTAAACTTTGAACACCTGTAAGCTTTCTATTGAAAGTAGTACGACTAGTAAAGTGCGCCTAAAAGCACGCAACAGTTAAATATTATGCGACAATGACAGTAAATGTGTCACTACCACCCCTAATGGACATAACTACACTCATACTTACATTCAACCGTATATATGTATGTATATGCTTGAACTCGTATGTCATAAGAACGCCTTTTAACTTAAATAAAAAATCCATAAAGCTTATATACGCTACCCTTTTCACCTCCTTTTGCCGCGCATTCTTTGATTTAGCTTTTCACTTACGTCCACGATCCTACAAATCCCCTTCTGTTACGCTATAATTCTAATACAGTGATTAGGTAATTTAAGTAGCAAATTTTACACTTTAGATTACCATACACTCGAGTATGCTACTTTTCCCAGTTGTTAGTAATTTCTGTTGCACGCTAATAAGCTGCGTTTTTTGTACTTTGTACTTGCACTGCTGACACTTTAATTCGAGCTGAAAGTGTGTGTCAGGTAAAGTAGACACTTTGGCCGGCTAATTCGTACTTATTCTGTATTATAAGGCATTTACTTTTGCAATAATGTCATTACTCAGTAATTGAATTGGCTCGCCTTGCTGTCATCTTGAGCGGGTGATGTGCTTTTTAAGGGTTCATCGATACTGATGCACGATATTGTACTCGTATGTCGATAGCGAAGAATATAGTGGGTTGTTGAGAAATAGTTTATATCTGCTTAGATACTTTTAGGTTCGTTTTACTTTAGTGATAATTATTATGAACTAAAAAGTGAGATAACATGTTAAATATGATTGGAAAGCAAACGAAAGTATCGATAAGTTATAATATTATGATTATTTCTATCGATATTTTAACAGCACGATTTTAAGATCGTGTACTACACAAACTACAAAAAATTTAACATTATGAAATATTTCACAGCAATGATAATAAAATCCAATATTAAGAGTAAATATATTTATGCAAAAATATGTGCCTTATGTTTTTTATCTGTGGAAAACTTCAGTACCCTGCCAAAGAGCTTGTAACATTCGGAAAATCGATTTCACCCATGTGCTAATATATACTTTGCTTTTTAAATTACATAACAAAAAAATTAGTCAAATCTAGACTTCTGGTCAGTCAATGACATCAGGCGACGTTCTGCGTATTCTTGCTGTGACAGTAATTTTTTGATTAAACTGGGGCGTTTCATGGATCTCAAATTCTTTATTTACTTACCGGCAAAAAGTTTTTGCACTCTCTTTAGTAGTTGTCTTCGTGGTCAAATCCAAAGTAAGCGTTAACTCCGTTATAAAGTTTTAAATATTCCATAAACTATCTTATTTTAAGAAAAATTTAATTTTTCTCAGGCATTCATTCAAACCCAGAGTTTTTAGTTATAAAATCGATAACAATGCGTTAACCTGTATCATTATATCGTCCATCTCTATGTATATCGCGTGGGTAGATTAGTTAGCTCATATTTGTTGTTGACCGGCTTAACTGTTGTCTATTCGTTTTCAATTACTTTTTTTTTCAAAATTGATTGTCAGTTAGGTACAACTAATTAAATTACTAATAGCTTATTATTTGTTTGACGCGTGACTGAAATTTTAATGAGCTCACGAAACCAAAGAGAATAATACATTTAAATATACTTACATGCCGGAAATTTCTTCTTTTTTTCATATTAGTGGCATCTAGAGTAGACACACAGTCTGAATGAATAAAAAATGTTGAACAATAATAAATCGTATTTAAGTTTAATTTTTTTAGTTGTTGTTGTTTTTTTTATTTATTTATTCTTGCTCTCTACGTTTCAAATCGACAAAAATAGCTTTCTAATTTTATTACCTCACAGATGGTATTTATTTATTTAGTTCATTTATGTAGTATGGCATTCCTCTAAATATTTTTCAAGTAGCTCAAGTTATGTGGTAATCATATATACAAATATTACTTTTTAATATACCTTGACTATAGTGGTACTTAACTTGATATTTCAATTATTATTAGTAGACTAAAGAATTTCTGCTATCATTTTTCATTATCTTTGTCAGCTAGTATTGTTTATTTTGGCCAAAACTAAATGGAACAAGGTAAAACCAAAAATAAGTAAACAATCGGAACATTTGAGGAAAGTTTTTTTTGTCCATAAAAAATTAATATATGGCAGACGCAAAAATAGTCTAGTCTAGTATTTGGTTTGTTTTATCATTGGCATTTTATAAGTTTCTTTTGTTTACTATTTTGAAAATTTTTACTATTTCTCATAACAAATTAAGCTGTTTTGCTGAGAATTCCTAATGCCATGTTCAAACAATTCAATTGACCTACCATTTAGTTTTATTATTTAAAAATTTAGGTCATTATCTTAAGCATAATTAGTTTAGGAAATGTCATTAGGTTAATTAAGGTCGAATTTTCAAGCAAAAGATATAATCCCACCACTCCAATTATATTTTTTCGCAAATTTTTAGGCATAGCTGCTATATTGTCAGTATCTAGCTAGAGATTGGAAAACTGCCCATTAGTAGAACTTAAATATCAAATTTTATTCTTTCATGGGATCAGCATAATGAAGGACATTTTATTTCATTAATATTACTTTACCTTTGTGTCAATTTTCTTTTATCATATTTTTTGATCGAATTTCATTCGGCAGCTTATTATATGCACACTTACATTTCTAAACCTTCTCTTTGCTCCACTTGCTTTAAGGTCTAAATACTACCCAAATGTGACAGTTCAAAAATAGCTTTACTTCCACATCCTATTGCAAAATTTTTACGCAAACAATTGCAAGTTGTAGTTGAACTTAAGTCGCTCGCCTCCAGCATTCATTGAATGTCGGAAATTTTCCACAGTGTTGCTGGGCATTTAGTTGTAAATTAGTGTAGGATATTTAATGACATATGTGATAAATTATTTATTAATTATTGTTCATTTACACTTTATTGTAATATTATCTAAATTGTTTGCATGTCGCGCCAACTTGTGTGGCTTCGTGAATCTTCAAATTGAGTTAATAGACGATAATTAGTTGAGCTGTGCATCGTGGAATGCTTAACAATTCTCCGAGGGAATCATTACCGTTACCAATTACTTATTTGCCAATTTAATAATAGCATTTTCGAGGGGAATGAGGGGAAATAAAATGTCGTGGTAAATTAACTAATAAATGTTTGGATTGAGTATATTTTTAATATATGTAAATGTGATGATAAAGAGATTTGTAATTTAAATTTGTAACGGAAATTGTATACTCGACAAGTATCACTGGTTACTCTTGATAATTTTTCAGAGTTACTTTGAGAGGAATTTCTATTCTTATCTCGTTTTAGTTTAACTATTATTGTGAAAGAATTGAAAATTAAAAAAGCTAGTTTTTTATTTTCTTACTTTGTTTGGCAAACAAATCATATTTTTCAGATCGGATTACTTTTGCATATAGCTACCTTACAATCTGATCAACAAAATCAAGATAAATATATTTTTATACCATTTGATGCTATAATAATTACATCTGTGAAAGGTATTATAGCTTTCGTGCAGCCGAAGCTAACATTCTTTCTTATTTTTACTCAAATATTTGCATACGTTTTTAGCTAATGTCGCCAAATTTATTTTGATAACGAATAACACAAAAAAAAAAAAAATTGCATGAAACAAAAATTTTATTACTCAAATATTTGATGACATAAGAAACCCGATCACGTTCGCTACCAAAGCGAAATAATTAGTAAAACATAGTATGTAAATATTATTATATATACACACTACTATAACACTTCCGCTGTTTTTTTGTGTTGCTAAACTGTCGAGTAATCACTAATTTGTCATAAATATTTGTTGTCGATTGTTTTTGGCATTGTTTTGCCTGTTATTGATGTCTGATTGATAACAAAGTATATAAAAATATAATACTGTGTACATAACAGTATGTATGAATGTGTGTACGCAGCGAAGTTTAAATAAAATGTTTTATGCAAATGTGCTGATGAAATATACTAAGCAAAAGATAACAAGACGCTTACTTATTTACTAAATAATAAATCATAATTGCCGCGCTGAAATGTAAATGAGACATTTATTTTGCTTCATTTCGCCTTCTCTTCGTAATTGCCGAATGACATGCAATTTTTGCTCACTTCTTCACCTTCTACACACATATGCGGTCTCACGTTTGTGTGTCTGTGCGATATGCCACTTTTGATTAGTAGTAGTAGCAGAAACAAGTTGCTAGTTTTATCGATGCTTGCCAAAACTAACGTTATGACACATCGAACCTATCAAAAACAAATTTACATACCTAAATAGCGCCCATCGTATAGCTATTCTATGTTTTGTAACACGAATACATGCCGATTTTGGTTATTCAACACATCAACCGAGTGCCAATTAAATCGATAATGCCGTTTTCTTACCCAAAATTTTCCATTGAACTCCTTAATGCAAACCACAACAACAAAGCACATACTGCACGAAAATGGAGAGATTCTCTATTTTTTACGCTCCATTTGCTGAGAGTCACAAAAACAAACACGCACACTCTCAATTAAGTTGTAATTATTAACTTGTTGTTGTTATGTTTGTCTCCAGTAAAAACGATAAATTGCCAAAACAGTCGAGACAATGCTGTGTCTGTAGTATTACACGCACGCTGGAAATAAGTAACGAGTATCTAATCAATCTTACAAAAGTCAACATATACCTACATACTCATTTATGGGCAGATACCGGTATACGGTGAGCATAACAAAATACCAGCTGAATTTCAATTCGAATTAAAATTATCGAGTGAATTTCTTTCACTTTTTTGTATTTCAATCTAAAACAAAAACAAAACAAAGCAAAAAACAAAAAAAAAACAAAAAAAAATTGTGCATAGAATCTTAAGTTCTCGAAATGGTAAAATTTTTGAAAGTCATTAAATAAAGTTTGAACTTTAATTGACTCTTATGGAGATATTAAAACTGTTGACTTATTCCGGAAGCCCAAACTCTTAGTTAAAATATATCTTAAAATAGTGTTGCCAGATACCTAAAAGAAAAAAAAGGAACAAACGCGTAAATGAACCTGAGTTAAGCCTCTGAAAACTATTCGGCGTGCCTCCCCTCCTAATTAGATTATCGTGGAATAGAGTTACTATATGCCTAAAAAATAAAACTAAACAAAATTTAACAAAATGTGTTCTTCTAAGTAAAGCTTCTAAAATTGGTTTAAGGAGCCTCCCTTTTTAATTAAAATATTTTTTTTATGGATTGCCATATACCTAAAATCTGGTAACTGGTAAAAATTTCGTAAAATGTGTTACAACCGCCCAAGAAAAACTTTTTGAAAATTCTGAACGGCTTTGACTTCCAACAGAGTTACCACATGAAAAAAAAAGAATTTGTACTTGAAAAAATGATTTTAATCATTTTTTTCTGCACACCAAATCAGCTTCTTTCAGTATATTCTTTCTAATCGGCTTATCTAAAAAAAATCGCAATATTTCATCCGATATTACAAATAATATATATGAATATTTAATAATAAAAAAATTTGGTTTCCTTTTTATTCATTTACATAAATAATAGATGAATTTAATAATTTTACATATTGTATTTACAAAACACTTTATACCCACCGTTTCGAAATCACGCTGCATAAATTATGAAAATCTAACATATATCATACTACTACCGCTACTATTTTAAAAATCACATTTAATCTTGCACAGCACCACAAACATCGAACTACATCTACGCATTTTCCGTGACGTGTTGTGTATCCTTGCCCTAGCAACGCAACGCCAAAAATTAAAATATCGTTAACCACGAACTTCTCGCATTTCTGGTGGTCAGAGCAAAGGTAAAGCCCTATGATAATTACCGAAACTTTACTCTTCTTAGCGGTAGTGAGTGACACGCGTCACTAACTCTCACTTAGTAATCGTTTTATATCTTTTTTGTTGCTTTTTTATTTTATATTATATTTCTTTTTTAGTTTTTTTATTTAATTTTTTGTTGGGTTTTTTGAAAGTGTACATACACACAACCGGCTTAAGAAGGCACTTAAAGAGATAGGTACTGTTTGTTTTCTCTTAATTGGTGGAGGTCATGGATAATTTGGCAGGCAGACTTGTAATTATCCTTAGAAAACACACGCACATCATGTATACTAAATATATACATATACATATACATATATATATATATATATATATATATTCTGTGCGTCCTTTTTGTGCTTGCGTACCTTGTGGTTATGAATTTAGTAGCCACCAAGCGGATGTCGCGCGAGCAAGTGAAAATGAATTACGGTAATTTCTGTATATTCTTTAGAAGCGCTGTGCGCTCAGTGACTTTGATGAAAACTATATATATTTTGCATATTTAAAAAAAAATAAATATTTAATAAACCGTAAACCTTCAATTATTTGCTTTGAGCGGAATGGTTGCACCTAAATTCACTTTAAAAATAATTAACGTCAGAGTGGTGAGTCACAAATTTCTTGTTTTGCTTAATAGTTTCTAACTATAACTAACATTTCAAACGAAACGTAGTGGCCTCAAGAACCACATAATTGGAAAAAGTTAATTGGAAAGCGCTCTCTTTCTGTAACGGAGTTATACATTTTGTTTTTTGCTTTTATGTATATCGAATGTCTTTGAAAATACTTCCGATTATTTAAAGTTGCTCCGGCAAATAGTTTCGGAGATGTCAGCATATTTGTAAGAATTTTTAAACTGAGATTAATAGGTTCCAACAACTTGAAACTCATTTTCCTCGAAACACTGTTTTCAGAATAGGAATAGCATAATTTCTCCGAAACGCTGTACAGACGTGAAATTTTTACACGACTTTCTTTGTTATATTTGACACGTAATAATCAAAGACATACCGCAACGGACCGGCGTTTAAGCTGTCCAAGTGTGATCCTTCTTAGGATCGACCTTTTACCGATCTAACCTAACCTAATCAAAGGCATATGGATTTTGATAATAATTTTGATGTTTTAAGCCACTCTAAAGTGGAAATTTTTTCACCTATAATAATGATACATTTTGTTTATTGTTGGAATTGAAATAATTTTAAGCGAAAAACTCTTCCCCACCGCCAGACACCTTTTTTCGAAAGTACTCCTTGAGCTCAGATACGGCATCAAAGGAATCCAAAATTTTTCAAAATGAAACACTTAGTATTAAAGCACATTAAATTTTGTAAAAGTACAGTATTTTTATTTATTTATTAGATGCAATGCCTTTTCACAAAAAAAAATTTTTTGAATATAACCACTTAAAGACAATCCCTGAATATTTCCAGGGGAAGTTTCAATAATTTGAAATACTTTCTAAGTATTGGATATATGACATAACACATATTGTATGTAGCAATATAACATAACACAGCATAACATAAAGTTATTTAAAAACTCATATTTACATAAATATATGTCTCTCCACACGCATAAAAATAACATTAAATTTTAATTGCATTTGTCTAGGTTATACATATTATATGTACATACAGCTATTGTTGTTTTTATTGTGTTGCTACGAAGGTTTTTGGCTTCATAAATCGCAATAGCTATCCGAAAGTAACTACACAAAGCTTATTTTTTCCGATTTTTTTACATTTATTTTTCATTAGTTTCAATTTCAAATACTTTTGTTAGTAACAAGCACCAAAGATAAGTTTATTTTTTTTTAGTTTTGTTGTAAATAATCATGAGTATCATGCGGTGTTTCATATGCTCGAAACTCAATCAAATTCAAAATTCAAAACAATTATTTTGAAAAGCTAACCCTTCGAATATATTTTTGATCCAGAACTGTTTATCTTAACATTGCGGTAGTCAATGATAGAATTCTAAAAATTTTTAGCACTATTTGTTGAAGTACATGAATAAAAGCTAGGCCAAACATCCGTCAATAACTGAGTGCCAATTTGTAATATTGTTTCTATCAATCGCATGCCATTCACTTGTAGGCAAGTCAATTGCAACTTTTATATATATATATATATATATATATATATATATAGTATATTGAGTATGTTTGCGCATGCGCAACCGCATTGAATTTGAATGACAACAAACAGCAGTTTATTTATACTTGTAGTTGATGAAATATTGCAGACATTTTAATTTATATTTTGTTTGTATCTTTACAATTGTTTTTGTTTTTTTTTTGTGACTGGAATTTTTTTTCGTGTATCGTGTTTTAATATATATTTTTTTGGGAGTTTCGAACGGTGTGCTTAAGTTCATCGCCAGCGTAAAATTCAGCAATAGGAATGCGTGTGTGCAATAATAAAAAAAATTGCTACCTTTTTTGCCGCACCCAGCGTGGGAACTAATTCTGTATTGTAATGGCATTTTTGTCGATTTCCTTATTTTGCGCATATTTCTAGCTCAAGGGCTGAGCATAATTTTGTCTGGTAAATATTTCTAGAAAAGTTTGTATGTATTGCATTAAAATGCAATTTGTTTACCTCCAATTTTATTTACTCTAGCATGACAACCCATGAGAAAACGCAAATTTTTGAAGTTATGCCAGATTTTGTTGTTACTGAGCAGTGATGTTATTGTATTGCTTGAATAATTATGAAATTAGATAATTTGTTGAAATCAATGTTGTCAATTGCGTGACAAATTGCTTGTCAAATATAATTAAAATATATATGTTGACTTAAGATAAGTTTTGATTTTTTAAAATAAAATATATTGAATTAGCAATTGCGAAATATACCTGCTACGTAATGACAGTTTGCCCTGTGCACCGCGAAATCTAATAATTAAATTAAAATTAAACATAAATTTGTTATCTGTTTAAATCTTTATTGCTCTAGTTCTTGCTGCTTTAACAAAGTAGCATGATTTTAATCGATTTGAACTTTATTTAGTCTCGTTTGACTTCAATTTTACGAGTCTAACTGTGTCCACTCTGAAACAGATATATTAATCAAAAGTATATACAGCGTGCTACTATCGGTCGGATGATTTCTGTTTTATAGATCAATCATAGAAATTAAAATCAAGTCCTTGTATGGAAAACTTTTGTATTTGATAAGCTATCTGCACAAAATTTGAAAGGGATTATTATCTAAAGCAGCAGTATAATATTCGAATTGTTCAAATAAGACCACTATACTTGCAGCATATATCTGTCATACATCAATGATCGTTAAAAATCAAGCCCTTGTATATAAATTTTTTGGTTTTTTTGTGAATTGTATTATAGCTTCAGTGCAACTGATGTTAACGTTTTTCTTGCTTTAAACATTTTTTTCCACGCTGCAGTTCCTGCGTTTATTATCCGACGTGTGAATATAGCGTTAACACCCACAGCAGCTCTAATTTATTATTGTCTACAAAACAAACATTTTGTTGATAACAATATGCTTCTCGCTGAAGTTCACTTAATGCTAAATGATTAAGTAACTAATGCAGTTCAAAGCTATATCGCCGTTCAGCATCTGTTTATCACACAAAAGGTAGGTACACAACAGATAGACGCACACGGCGTATAAGTAACCTCACACATTTACGCGCATACTGTGGGAAATGCTACGGCTGTCTGGATTACAAAGCAGCAGCGTGAAGAGGCGAAAATTGCAATTCTCATTTGAGTAAAGTTTTGCTCGTAACGCAAAATTTTGCGTAATCAAAATAATAACGTATAAGTTTGCAAATTCAAATGGCACATAGCTGGTATTTTATCTGTTATCGCTGATAAGCTTTTGCTTGGAATGCTTGTAGTCATAAGCTCTTGTGATTACGTGTGCCAATTTGGCTCACTAGTTTGTTCCAGTTTAAAGACAATTTTAGTGGTAAGATTCTTAAACTCATAAATCTTCTTATGTGTACGTGGTTTTTTGAAAATATCATACGTTCTTTCGCTAGTATGAGGTAAGCGTCACGTGCGTCTTTCGGTTGCAATCTCCGCATGAAGTATGCAAATATTGCGCTAACACTAAGAAACTGCCAATTATTATTATTTTCCAATCATCTTGTTTTAAAGTAAACATATATAACAGGTATAATTTGCGTAGATAGCTTATATTTGCACCTTTTTAGTAAAGACGTGGCCATTACACCACTATCAACTAGTTCAAAGTGGTTCAGCATAGCTACATCTGCCTTCAACTGGCTTATACCAAAAACCTTTGACCGCTTGTTGTTATATCGAGCCGTTTTCATTGCGAATTTAAAATGTATTAGACAGTAAATACAATACGTGCTAAATGTGAAGCGGAATAAATACCATACAATAAAAGATCGTTTTAGCATAACAAATGCTAATGTAAATCCATTAAAAATTTAAAGGCTGAGAGGAGTTCGAAAAGTTGTACATATTCGGCAACTTGAAGCGGTATTTAATTTAGAAATGCTGCAATATTTTTATATTAAGCGCGTTTTCTCAGTAAGCGTAATGTCCACAGCATCTAAATAGTCAATCTAAAATAATACTGAAACCTTTAAAATATGAAACGTCATTTTACAGACAACTGTTATCTTTGTTAATCGCGAAGTAATAATTTCTATAAATCAACTGTCTCGCTCGTTTGGCTATAGAGAATTTTTAATTTTCCTCAACGTGATTTTAGCGTCCTAGTGTCAGACGATGAAGGTTGTTTTGCTCAATATATGTAAGCGTATTTTCGTTGATGTAGACTTATACTAAAATATACTTCTTTTCATCGAGAGCATGTAAATATAGATAGCACCTATTTGCCATTTATCGGCGCGTGCCTAACACCTCCTCACTGATTTGTTGTTGTAAAATCGTAGTTTTGTAATGCTAAAAAATATATTATATGTCTACAATGTCTGTAAATATGTGTAGATCTAAGAAGCACTGGTCATGTGAATATATGTATACCTATTTTTAGCCCAGCATTAAGCTCTGACTTTAATTCCTTTGATTTATTGTTCTTTTATTTATTATATTTTATCGCTTAACGTATCAAAAGCAGCGCAATATTGACTATTTAGCTTATTGCTTGACAAATCGACGGATGTTGCTGTCATTTGCGAAATTCCTACGTGTTTTTCAACAAAAACTTTCTTTGGCATCAAAATATGGGAGTTAAAAAGTTCAAAAGGAAAGCGTTTGTTTTCGAAATCTGCTATGATTGATATTTTATTTGCTTTGTTAGCAAGTGGGATTAGAATATGCTTTCATATATAATATTGAATTTTTACAAAATATTTATCTACTGCTTAAATTAATGAAAAATAATATTAAATAAAATTTGTATTTTATATATGAGGAGGGAGAGCAGAGAATTGTTAAGCTTTTGACTAAATTTAATTTTAGTTACAAACAAAAATTCAAAATTTAAAAACTGTAATAAGCTTTCTTGGAAGATATATTGTCTCATTTATCCATACATTTGGCCTAATGAAAGCTGCCGATTTAACCTTACCTAGTAGCTGAAGGCCCTGTTTTAATTAAGTACCTTTATTTCTATTCCGGTTAAAAATATACTATTTCAAGCCTTTACTTCCCAATACTTTATTTCGCTGATACCCTTGGTGCCACCACAGACACTCGAGCGCACTTAAGTGTTTTCTTAAACTTTCTTTTAAAGTAGAGCAAGTTTTTAACTATGTTGATTTGGGAGTTAATATGGACCCTAAGCTTAATTTTAGTCTTCATATTGATACCTCTTGAAAGCAAAAGCTGTCCTCAGTTTTGTTAAACGTTGGTCTAAAGAATTTAGAGCTCTGACAAGTTAGAGTCGGTTCAAAAACAATTTTTACTTTTCGCTTTAGCGCATTTCCGATGGGATTCTAGGGTAAGTCTACCTCCATACACTTGTCGTTTAAAACTTATTAATCTACCTACACTTTCTAGTCGTAGGGAAATGCTTGGCACAATATTCCTAGTGAAAATTGTGAATGGAACTGTTTGCAGTTCTTTTCTCCTGTCTGAAATTAAATTTAATTTTCGGGTTCGCCTTTCGAGGCCTTTTAGACCTTTACTGCTAAAATCCTGTAGATCAAATTTTGAACTAAACGAGCCATTCCGCCGTATATGTCATGATTTTAATTCTCATTCCAGCACATTTGACTTATCTGACTCACTTTTCAAAATTAAAAAGACTTTATTGTTTTCTCTTAATAAATGAAAATGTAACAATTTATTATATTGTAACTTTAGATCTTGGCTGTTGAAATTTTTGTTTCTGTAGCTGAGCAGTTTTAGATCTCAACACTTAAAAAACTCTCTTGCCTTTTCTGACTCTTCTAATTCCGCACGTATGCGGATTGCGCCCCTCGCTGTTGGGCGGGAGGAGGGTAATCGTTGGGTTATTATTATTATTAAAAGTAAGAACGAATTAGTCATTAATGTAAAAACTTTTTATTTGTTAAAAACTTTTTCGTTATAGATAATTATAAAGAAAAGATAACAAAGAAATTAATTTGAATCTTAGACGCGCAAACGTTATTCTCGAGAGTTGAAAATATAAGCTTATCTAGGGGAAAAACTTATTGGATTCTTATTGAGATTCAATCAATAATTGCAAGCGCTCTCTGGCGCCAACTTTTCGATTTCATAAACGTTTGATGGTTGTATTGCACTCAAATGAACCCTTTGGTTACAAGTATTGTACTTTAGCCTTGCAAAGTTGCAAAGCTCTGGTATTTATTTTTGGTTGATATATTGCATATGGATATGTAAATATGTATCACTTATGGTATGTGAGAAGCTAAAATTACGTGCAATCGCGCTCTAAAAATGATAAACATGCTCAAATGTGAAACTCGCTTAAAAGAATGGTCGGAATTTGTATAATTAATTTAATCAAAAAAATTTGATTACAAATACATTTTTGGCATTTCTATTGATAAATAATTAATGAATAGATGTAGTACTATGCATCGAACCAAATTCGCTAAGTCAATTAATTGTATACGTTTGACCAAAATAATTCAATTAAGTGAATTTGTACAAATAATTCGTGGCGCAACTAAGGAATTTGTGGTCGCACTTATTGATTATAATTAGTTCGTAAATTACTAAAAAGTATATATAATAATAATTCAAATATAATTTGCCGAAAAACGTTAAAATATGTACATACATTAAAGTGGTTAAAAAAAAATTATTTTTTTATATATATATATATTTTCTCAAACTTTACACTCTTAAATATTTCTATTTGATGCAAATAGTTTTTTACCAAACATGAGCTCTATTGCTCAACCTTAAGAGGTCGCAACTTTTATTTTAGTTTCCATTTAACTTATATTCAAAAAACTCTTTTTATTACCCTTTTTATTACCAGGGTGTATTAAGTTTGTCACGAAGATTGTAACAACCAGAAGGTAACGTCAGAGAGCCTATAGAGTGATATATAAGTGAACAGCGTAACGAGCTGAGTCGAGGTAGCCATGTTCGATTGTCTGTTCGTCTTTCTGTCTGTATATAAGCGAACTAGTCTTTCAGTTTTTGAGATAATGATCTGAAATTTTGCATTCGTCCTTTTCTCGCTAAGCTGCCATGTGCCGGACCTGCTGATATCGTCCCACTATAGCATATGGCTGCCATACAAACTGATCGATTAAAATCAAGATAAATATCTTTTTATACCCTTTTATGCTATACGAAATGCACATGTGAAGGGATAGTTTCGGTGCAGCTGATGTTTTTTCGTGTTGTAATATAATTTCTCATAAACTCACCCATTTACATAGCCACATAGTAAAGTTATACATACATCTGTAAATAAGGTCATCCAATTGTAACTCACACTATTGAAACTTTTGCATTCGTTTCCAAACATTTGCATTATTTATGTTTTTGTTTTTCAAATAGAAAAAGAACTAAATTTCCTATAATCTTGTTGTTGCTGTTGTCGTATTGTATTGCGTACGTGACGCATGGCGCGGCTGCCATCTTGTTTATGTTCTGCGTTACTTGTTTATAAATATCGAACTGTTTTTCAGTTCTTATTCTCCAATTGATGCAGTGGTCAAGGGAAATGATGGGCGTTTTAATTAAGAAAGAGGGAAGGCCAAAGCGGCCGCAGCTTGCATAATCAGTAAACAACTATGTTTATTATTAACTACATAATATGATATATTAAAGCATAAATAATTACACAATTATTGAAATGGTTAATTAATTAAGAGCTGAAAATGATGAAATTATTGTGTTGTTGTTTTTCGTAGTACTAATGGCGTACTAAAATTTTTTTAAGAAAATACTGTCTGAAAAAATTGCAACGAAATTATGTTATTTAATGAAATTTCGTCACAGTTATGATAAACATAGTGCTCCCATAGTGAAGGCTATTAGTTTCAAAATATATTTTTAGATTTTTCGTTGTAATAGATTGTTGGTTTAAAACAAATGTTAAGAGGGTTGCCACCTCTTTTAAACTTTCAACCTTAAGTTAAGCGCGAAAAGGAATTATAAAATATTTGGGTTTAAAACTCAAATGATTTAAGTAAGCTATTAATAAAAAATGTTTCATGATTAGGGCTGCCACCTTTCCAATTCAATAACTAAGCAAATAAATGACATTGCAATATGAATTCCAAAATTAAAAAGGGTTAAAAAAGCTTGCAGCTGAAAGTATTTTTGAATATTTAATAAAGAGTTGCCACCCATTTCAAAATTTTGATTTCACAAAATTGAGAATAAAAAATAATTGTTACAAATGGATATTAATTTGATCTAGCTTAAAAATAACTATAATTGAAAAACTATTTGAAAGGTTTTGCCATCTTTTTTAATTTTCATAGCCAATGCAATATCTCATTTGTTTGAATAGAATAGTTTAATTAAAAAAAGTGGTAAAAATATAGTCAATATTATGATTATATTATTATTTGAAAGGAACTTGAGAAATTAAACGACTTAATATTATTTTGAATATTTCAAATTTTTATACCCTGAACAGGGTATGTAACGAAGTTTGAAATACCCCGAAAGTAATGTTGGAGATAAAGTACATATACACAAATGATCAGCGTGACTAGCTGAGTCGATTTAACCATGTCCGTATGTTATTCCGTTTGCCCGTCTGTATATATGCGAACTAGTCACACAGTTTTTGAGGTATCGATCACGCGACCTTTTCTCCTCAAGAAGTTGAACATTTGTCGGAACCACTGACATGCATTACTGTCCATAACAACACTACAATCTTCGAACAAATTATTCAGATCGGACCTCTATAGCGTATAGTCAAACTGAACGATCGGAATAAAGTGCTTGTATGGAAAACTTTTTAATTTGATGAGCTATCACTACGGAATTAGACATCTATTATAATCCAAGGTAGCGCTACTATCTCCGAACAAATTATTTAGATTGGACCACTCTAGCATATGGCTGCCATACATGTCTTTTTATACCCATTAATGTTTTTAGAAATGCACCTGTGAAGCGAATTATTGCTTCGAAGCAGCCCTTAACATTTTTTCGTTATTTTTTTTTAATTCTTTCATATTTAAAATTTATTTTCATTTTACTTTACGTATTAAATTCTATATTTATTTATTTTAATGAATAATATTACTTTTTATGTGTTTCAAATTTTCGTATATTATTTCTGTTATTTCAATGCAACTTTTTGATTGACGTCATAAAATTTTTCCTATTTAACTATAAAATTCCCAACCATCGGCTTTTTCTTAGATATCATGCAGTTTGCAGAATTTAATCTCTCTTATCGGCTATAGCATGCACTTAAAGAAAAAGTGATCAGATCACATGCAATGTCTTTACTTTCCATTCATTTTATATAATTCAAAATTTTGTATTTACACGATACTAATTGCGAATCCATATTCCGGCTTTCGCTTGTCTCCTCTTGTTGATAACAGTATTTACTTATACGAAACGTGAGGCTTTCGTTAAGACTTACACAATAACCGCTCATGTCTAGTAATGTATACACATATGTATAAAAAGGTATGTACATATGTATGCTGGTTTCTGACTACAAATATTGGCAATGATAATGAAAAACAAATGTGCTCTGCCAGGCGTGTAATTAATCATTAATTGAAGCAGCAAGTGACATATAACGATTCACATAAACATGTTTTTTTACATAAGCGTATGTAAATATATACATATATATGTATGTATAAGTAGCTATCAGCACAACTTCCCAAACAATTATGTAAGTTTGTATGTTCTTCTGCCCGCATTACTCACGCACCTGCAGTGACAAGTGCTTCCCCTACTTAAATGTACTGCCGTGTTTTGCTCATAATTGTGCTTTACATGTTTGCAGATAAAATGCATTTGCAGTGAAATTTCTTCACTTTACTAAATGATGATTGCATTCCATGTCTGAGCTGTTATTCTCGGTTATTCTAAGATAAAAAGCGTGAGCTTCATAAATATTGACGTAAATGTTTATGTTGTTATTGTATGACTAAGTTGACAAATATTGCACAATGAGTACATTGCGTTGGGTCAGTGCAAAGTAACGGTTTCCTACACTGTCGATTTAATTTCGAAAAATTATGACTATATCTTAAAGAAATGCTGTTAATTACATTTATATATGTGAAATTGAAGAAAAGTAATTACATGACGTCATTTTGTAAAAAAAAGGAAATTTGTAATTAAATTAAAAATATTTGAATGCTGTGTAGCTGTAGCCGTAAAATAAGTTGTAAATAAACTATAATTGTTTTACGTATGTACTTGTAAGACATGAGCATTGCGCACAGATTTATAGTTCGAAATGGGTAATCAATTACCGTATGTAATCTTCTTTGTCTTTTCAGACTTTCAGACTGACATGATTTAGTTCCACTGCTTGTTTGCCTATACCTTTAATTGACTGTACTCCCACATGTGACATATACACAATATTGTGTAATAAATTAAACTTTTTTATTTCAAAAAAATTTCCCGTAGCCAAATGGGTTCAGTGTGTGACTACACGTCTGCACGCAGTTGGTTCGAACTTTTTGCATTAAAAAAATAAAAAAATTATTAAAAATATAAAAAAGTCAGAACACAAAGCGCAGCTCGAAGCAATGACTTATAACCTATTAACTATTAACCTTTTGCGCGTCAATTATTTAAGAAAGCGTGGCCAAGCATTGGCTCACTGCGCAAATGCCAATTATTATTGCATAATCTGTCTACAAGCACATGTCGCATCGCTTTCATTGATGCCGGCTGACGCACTCATGTGATGTAGGGTTTCTCTAGAATTTATAGATTGCGAATTAGCGAGTAATTAAATTTAATAAAGCCGGTTGAAAGCCATTAAATATAACAGTATATTAATAAAGTTCTTTATTTCTTTATTGAAACCTTTATTAATTATTTCCAGAGAGGTGATCCGTATGTCAGCGTTTCAGCTAATTGTTGAGCCCATTGCTTTATTGGAAACTTATAAATTAAGTTTTTAGAGCTTCGTTAATGTACGAGTAAACGTCAATCTGAAAATGAGTTTTTATACCTTTTGAATGACGTTAGCAACAGCAACAGACTGTTCTCTAATTTTGTTCGCAGCTACTTGGCTTTATTTTATGTATGCCTTAAATAATTAGTTATAACTGTAAATATTAGGAAACATATTTTATATATTCTTTATATGGCAACTCTTCACTGTTAGGCTTTCCGTGTAATAGTAATACCATTGACATTAAAGGCAGTCTTCAAATGTACAAATATTTTCGAAATGAAATCCTTATCCAGAAAATTTAATTTATAACTTGAAATTAGTCGAATTTTGGTAGGCCATAAAACGACCACAGTTTGGTTTGAATTTTACTTTTTTTTTTAAATGCCACAATTTTAACAATTTTAATTTTTTTCAAACGCGGCTCGTTGTTTGGACAATATCTTCAAGTTGAGTATTTTTTTTGGTTTTATCTACGGAAGAATCACTGTAGCAGTGACACGCCTTTATTTTTAGCGCCGTCGGACATTGTCTGTAACTCATAAAATATTTAATTATTTTCTTCAAAAATGTTACTGTGTATATATGATATAGTATACCTTTCAAATTTTAAAACAATTGATACAGTAGTTGTTTTTTTATTCCCAAAAATCGTCTTATGTCACACTAGTTGCGTCCATTAATTTTCCTGTGAAAATTAGATATAATCTTTAGCTTTTGTTTAGAATTATTATTTATTGAAAATTTTGTTTTAACGTTATTTTTTTCCAAATTAAAAAACACACGTGAAGTCAATAAAAGTTATAAATGTATTACATACATTTTTGTGAGTTTTTCGGATAACAATAAATTAATTAGCGAACACGTGTGTTCCTAATATTGATTATATTTTAACACAAAATACAGTATTTAACATATTTAATACTAATTACATTTAAATAAAAGTAAAAGTCGAATGAAAATGTTTATTTGAAATTAAAATATACCGAATTTTATGAAGCATTAATTAAACGCCTCGTGCTGACGTGAAGGGCACAAAAACCCTGCCACAAAATTACGTATATGCGATATTATATAGTACTTGGCATTTTTTGTACATACTATATAAACAAGTGTTCATTAATAATGTCAAACTATTTAGTTTTTAGCAAATTCTAACATCAATTGCATAATTTGCACAAACTCATAACAATGACGTAGGTTTTTTGGTAAATAAATATTAAAGTTTGAAAAAAAAATACCTGCGAGGTAAATACAACTGTTTATAGTGTTTAAATCACGAAACACGTACGACACACCTAAAAACATAACGTTATTTCCTCATCTTTTTAAAATAACCTGATATACAAAAGTTTTGTTATTTCAAAAAATCGTTTTAAATAGAAAAAATCGTTTTGTAAATCTAAAAATCTTCACACTTGATTGACGGGTGCTCTCATTTGTTCCGCAGCGTCGTGCGTATGAAATTCTTTGCCATATGCCTACACTTTCAATTAACATCGCTTAATTATTTATTGTACAAAAAGTCGTGCTGTTTGCCGTCTCATGTTATGACGTATGTATATTGGTTGCGTCGGTGTATATATCAATAGTCTTCATTTGAGAACCGTTCCTATATATTATCTGTTGATGATGTCTATGACTCAGTCGAAAGTGTTGAGAGAAAAATTTCTGGTGCAAAATTTCGTTTACTTTTTTCTAGTTTATTTTGAAAAAAAAAAAAAAAATTGAAATGTATTGTAACACTTAAGAATTGCTGTTAATATAATTCAAAATGTACTTGTAAAATTTAGTAGAGGTACAAAAAACAGTTTATATACTTTCCTTTCATTCTTATCAAGTCTCGTTAGTCCGTTGTACCGAGTATACCTTTTAGTAGAGAGTTTTCTTTTTTTTTTTTTTTTTTTGTTTCATCCCCTGAGAAAGCCAAACTCACTACCGGATAACCTTTTTTTTGCGCCTTCGGATATCGTGTGTAACTTGTAAAACATTTATTGTACCTTTTCTTCTTTTTACTTGATGTATTCTGATAATATGTGTATAATAGTTTGTTGTATTCTGATTTTCGTAGAAAACAAGATAGTTAATAAATCTACCGATTCCGTACGTATATACGTATTATAACTGCCTACTCAGAGCAACACTCGCAACTAAAAATAAACATGGCAGTTTATGACTGTAGTCTATTGTCGAACTCTAGGTTTATGATTTAATTGCACTGTTATTTGCTCGCCGTTATTGCCATTCCCGAAATGTCTACAGTTCTTAATTCTTGAAAGAAACGTGCCTTCTAATGACGATAAAAATGCGGCGTTAATTTTTGTTATAACAATTTAAGTAATTGTACTCAATGACAATCGCATGATATTTTAAATACCTGCACACATACCTAGGTACATTTGTATATATTTTGTGCCATAATTTTTGATTTGTTTTCAATTTCAATATAATAATATTTACTGATTTAATTTTTATTGGTCTAATGGCCGTCGTGCGAACTTCGCTTTTATTGACCCCATAATTTTTAATGCTAATCAAATTTGTAACTGTGATATGTGCAGGTCAATAAATTTCACGTCATAAATAATGTGAAATTTATTATCTATTTTTAATAAACACTTTGCTTAAAAATACGGCACAAATATTTGTTCAGAAAAATTAGCAACCATTTACATAAATTTTATTTGTTAATATATTGACTATACATTCCTATTACGAACAGTGGAATTCAAAATCACAACAATGTTTATTTCATCAAATATTGACGTGCAGACTTTGAAAGAGCAAATAAGCGAGCATAGAGAGAGTGGCACAAAATTAGTAGTGAGCGAATTGAGAAAGTACTAAAGGGCTTGTATGCACCTGTTAGAATATCACAAAGTGAGACTTAACTTAAAATCACTCATAGGATCTCTCGAAAAATTAATAAAAATGAGAGAGGTGCCAGATTTGGCAAATTTAATGATAATTTTTGTATGTTTAAATAGCTAGAAATATATTAGTTGGAAATAGAAGGTGGTCCGTTCTTCTCTCTCTAATGAATACATTATAGACAGTAGACAGACAGTGTCGATAAAAATGAATAAGATGAATAGAACTAAGTCGTCTTTAGAAACCTTTGAAAAATAATACCGATAACCTAAAATTTGCGTCAGCAGATTTCAATGGCCTCACGAAAAAAAGTATTGATTTTTTAAACTAATATAATATCGTACCTGATTATTCCTAAAAATTCAGTTCAGACAGTCAATAAAGCATGAAACTTCAGCTTCTTAACAACCAATCTGGCATGTCTGCATTAGCGCACATTTTTCAAAACACTTCCACTCATTGTGCCCCCAGAACCTATGGCTACTCGTTGGATACAACTCTTACAGTTGTATCACTTATCACTCTCTCTCTTAACGCATGACGAAGTTGCTACCAAATGACGTAGAACAGTCTGGCGGCCTGCACTTCAAACGCCGGTCTACTCAACGATGTGATTTATTTAGCTAACTTCTGTGCCAGCCACGACTATTCCAACTTGTGTAGCGTGAGTGGGCTGAATAGGCGACTTTGTTTCACCGCCTTCGTTCATTGCATTTATATCTTATCGACAATGTTTTTCAATGAACTTAACCGCTCTTACGTCAGCCGCCGGTCTGCCAAATTAGCTCAACTGTGAGCGCTCAGTAGTGATCGCCCGCGATTGCAATTTGGCGCTCGCTTCTTTCGCCAATCGAATTGGAGCAGGCTGAGCGCAAAGTCAAAAGATATCAAAGATAAATATGAGTATGAGTACAAGTTGTTGTCACTTTCCGATGCGCTCATATGTAAAGAGTATATGCAATGGATATAAAATTTTTCGGTTTGAGAGCGTGGAGTGTCATTGGAGGCGGCACTTTTTCGCATATATAATATGGCCTGTCGCTGCGGTAATGAAATTATTATTGAAACAGATTTCGCAAAGAGAACAACAACTTTTGTAGTGATTCGGTAAATGGCCGAACGGTAAAGAAACAATAACAAATATATGTATTACAACATTGTGAAATATAATAAAATTGTAAAAATAATTTACTGCAACGTCTATGCACGTTAATCGAATGGTCAGGGAAAAAATTGTTAATAATTTTCTACGCCAAAACTACAACTGGAGTGCCACTTGGGAACGCGCCCAACGGCACTTTGATAAACGCTGAAAGCAGCCTGAATAGCCGAAAGATTTCTTCAGCAAACCAATTTGAAAATAAAGAAAAACAGAAAATAAAACAAAGTTGTAAGAATCATTTGCCATTCAAATTGTGCGCGACGAAATAATTGAATTCAATTGAAAGCAATCAGTGTTTAGCGTATTTGATAAAAAAAATACGTAACTTAATGGGTGTGTGATTCAAAAGCAACCCTGCAAGATAACGCATTGAACACCTTGTGGTGATTAGCGATAAAGTGATTTGGAATTCATTCCTTTATAAAAGAAATAAATCGAAAATATTTTCGGAAAAATAAAGAAAATTAAGCAAATAAAAGCTTGAAACGTTTTACAGTATTTCGAAAACAAGTATTTTAGAATAAACAATATGACACCGAGACTCATCACTTACATACTGGTAATAATTTAATTTAAAAAAAATCTTTTCTATAAATAAGTCAGTTTATTATGTAATCTTTGGTTGTGTTCATTGTCCAAATAAGGTTAAGTAAAGCGTTAATGAGGCTAAATATTAAAGCGTAGTAAAATTTGAAGTTGTCCAGTTTACTTAAGTGATTTCCTTTACTGTACTCAACTACGCCTAAAATCATGATTTCGCAACTAGTTTGTGACTACAGCCAAAATCATGATATCGGAATTAGTTTGTAACTGTAAATCGAATTATTTTTATATCTTTATTAAGTTCATTACTTTTCAAACTCATCCTAAAGTGGTGTTTTAGGTACTAGTTTGCAACTAGCTCGAAACAATTGCAATAACTTTTTTTTTGTTAAATTAATAGAAAGCAAGTGAGCAAAAATACTGTTAACTTCAAAGTTTTTTTTTTAATATTCATCACATATTTTTCGATTATAAAAAGCAGTAAGTATGTTTTTGGCTTACTTTTTACAAACAAGAAAAGCTAATTACCGATAAGAATTGAGCCACAATAAGCTTGAGACACATATGATCGATTATTATTTTTCAATTATGTTTAGATTTATATCTTATACTTCTTTATATAAATACATACATACCTACATACATACGTGTACTAAAAAATAAGTGCCACTTCATTTGGGTGAAATTTGAAAGCAAGAAATTTCGTTAATATTTTTTATTGTATTAATTAAGTGCTTGGCTAAACTTATCTTTTGCTACATCTACAAGTAAGTGTAATGCTATAAAATTACCTCATAAATACAATTAAGCAAATGCAGTGAGTTAACAAGTTGAAATATTGATTTTAAATTCACCAACAAAAAATATTTAAATAATTAAAAAAAAAAAAAAATTAAATATTTCTTGCACAATTTAGTTAATTGAACACTGCATTAGCATTATTAATGTTTTGAGATTTTACTTTTAAGCGCAACAAAAAAACTTGTATGACGACGTATTATTAAAATGTTACTCATACGCCCCGGTGCAATATCGCTGGATTCATATAAAGCCCGTTTATAGAACAATTAAAAGGTTTTAGTTTATTCGCGTTTTAATTATGATCAAATAAATGCTATTAACTGGTTATTAGTAAGTAATTTTAGCTGCACGCGAATTCACAGTTTTTGCGGTAACACAGAATATTAAGCAGCTAAAGCTCAGTTGAGCACGATTATTGCTGTAATTTTAATTATATGAAATAAATTAATAGTAATGAGTTATTGCTACAATAAAGATATACGTTACAGTTGATTACTGTAAAGTAAATAACAATCAGCTAAGCCTACATATGATTATTCAGCTATAAAGTGAATTTTAAAATGAATCGATATATAAGATATATATGAATAAATTACAGGTCATTATTATAATTCAAAAAAAAAAATTCTAATTTTTCTCTCTACTCTTTTACAGTGCGGCATGCGCCATCCCACCACAGGACTAAGCGAAGACGACCTCAGTCGTCTCACTGGTTCATCCTCATCGACAGCATCTTGTGACAGTAATTCATCATCCTCCTCTTCATCATCATCGTCCTCTTCTTCGTCGGCGGCGAACACGCCCGCACATAAGGAGGGCGTTGACAGCGTCGAGTGCGTTCACCGCACACTCACCACGCTCGCTAGTCCCGACAAAACGACCAATAACACATTAGCCCTGGTCGCCAGCACACTAAAGCAGAATAACAATAATATCATAAACATTAGCAGCATTAATAATCAACATAACAATAACAACAACAATAACAATAATAATAACGGTACGCAAAGAAATGCATCAACACGTTTTAGTTCAACATATCTACCCGAATTGATTAATCCGCTGGATTGGCAAAAATCACGTAAGCGTAAAGAACGCCTTGACAGCACCTCATCGGTAACACAGGATCGTAAGCTACAACGCTCCAATAGCGAAGAGCTACTCACGCAAGAGCAGCAAGCCGCAACGGTAGGCAGCGCCGATGCGCTTAATGCCGGCAGTAACGCGCTAAAGGAAAACAAAAGTGCGGATGTTATAAGACGCGTTTCATCGGAAGATTTCAAGAAGACCGCCTCGTACGCTATTTACGAGCAAGAGTTGCGCGAAGCGGCCGAGTGTCGCGCTGCCGACTTAAATCAGCGTCAATCGCAGCAGCAGTCACAACGTAGCGCCGCGGATGAGAATGACGGCGCGTTAGCTAATCGTCAAAGAATTCAACAACAGCAACAAGAAGACTCCGCGCACGCACCTGTTTACCGCGACTCCTGGGTCACTGGGCCTACCAAAGATATGACGCGTCGCTCACGCTACGAAACTAGCCCGGCGCGTTCGCAACGCTTCTCTCCCATACGCACCAATGGCGTTAACGGTAACAGCAACAAGCATCGTGACAGCGACGACAGTGAATGCGAGCATGAGCGTCGACGCAGCAGCGAGCGTTCATGCAAGTCACGTCAGCCGCCCGGCCGCAAGGTGGGCGTTGTGAAGAAGAGCAGCGCCAGTGGCGGTAGCAGCAGCGCGGCTAGTAGCGCCGCTAAATATCTGGCTACTTCGAAGCGTTTTGATGAGAATTCCGCTTATAAATATGATCTATCCACAATGAAGTATGAACGACGCGGTTTCATTAGCAAGAAAGGCAGCATCGCTAATGGCAGTAACAGCAACAGTAGCGGCAATAGCAGCGGCAATGAACGAGCCACCAACGACCACAATGACAATAATCTAATTGACTTCCATCAACAGCCACAAAAGCCAGCGCCGACAACACAGTCGCCAGCGCAGACCGTCGCGGCGCCAACAACGCAATTACAGCTCAAAAGCGTTAATGGCATCGCAACTGCCGCGCCCAAAGAGAACAAATCGGCGCCGACGTCACAGTCAGTAAAGCGCACGAGCGCCATTTGTAGCGCCTACAACAGCGTACCGCTAACTGCAGCACAAGAGGCGCTGCCTTGGGGGCGCAGCGTACCCGAAGATGCCACACCGATGCTAAGCCGTCGCTATGCGCCCGTGCGTCATCACCCTGTCGATAATCTCGATACTGCGGCCAAGCTCTCCAAAGTTATGCCCTATCCACAACAGTTTCACAAGCAATCCGCCGCTCAGCGTTTCGATGACGATATGGATTGCATGGAGTCACTCAGCACTTTTCGTGCCTTTACTTCGCGCGATGTTATGGAACAAGTCATACCCGCAATGATGTCTTTCCAATCGCCCGAAGAGCGTCTTAAGCAGGTTAACAAACGCCTGACAGCTTTAAAGAAGAAGCTCGTGCAACTAGAAGAGGCTTATGAAATGCGCATGGGCTATCGCCCGTCACAGGCGGAGCGCATGAACGACAAATATATGAAGAACATATTGGCTGAAATAAATAAGTTGCGCAAGGAACGGCAGGAGTTGAAGGTCGACCCGTTAGGCGCGCTGGGCTTGAAAGTGAGCGGTGGCATGGACGCGGCCAAGAAGTTGGAGAAAATGAAGACAACCTTGCAGGAGATTGAGCAGGTAAGCTGATGTTCATTGATTTGGGGAGCTATGCTTAGATATATGTATATATAGTTGAGCGAATTGAAATAAGCTATGGTTTAGATTTTGCAAGTTCATTGGTTACATAAGCGCTGTCCGAAAAATAGTTAAAAATAGTTTTTTTTTTTATCAATTTCGAACTCATTTGCCATATTTGTGCCCCGGGCGGTTTTACGCTGTTGAAGTATAATACCCTTATCTATTTATATACCATATATCTTAGTCAACAAAAATAATTCTTGTTTGCCTCTACAACAAATACAGATGACGTCTGCTTTTGTCTCTTTTATGTGTATATAAGTATGTATAGATATACAAGTGCAGACCCAGACAAGCGGGCGAACCTTTTCCGCGTGAAGAAATACAGTTCATTTATTTATATACAGAATTTTATGCATATGTATTAGTATAAAAAAGGAAAAAGATTAAAAATGCGAACTGTAAAAATTAAAACGAAAGCGAAACGCACGCAGACAAATACACACACACACATATCAACATATGCCTACACGCCCACTCGCTAACGACTATATTTCAAAACATTAAAAAACTGCAACAAAACGCAAGCGCGCTACGTCACGTGTAAATGCCGCACATTTAAGCGACTAAACTTTGCTAAATTTAAAAGTCATACAAATTACAAAACAAAAAAAGAACAACAAAAACAATGAAAGAATTATTGTGCCACGATGAGACTGCGAAATTGCAAAAGCACTTGTCATTAATGGGTTGCTAAAAAATAAAGAAGCACATTACGTTGTATAATAGAACTAATGGGAAAATGTATATAGCGTTATATATCGAAATTCGCTAAGGACCAAAACTGGTCTATGCGTAGCTTATTTGCCTACCAGACTAACCTAACATATACCACACATTAAAATATGCACATACACATATATAAATATATACGCAATTTACTATATATATGTAATTAAATATTCTAATGCTCAAAGCACTTAGTCTTATTTGGCTGAAATTTAGTGAGTAAATTTTTCCACTCGTGAATTTTTGTTCAAAAAAATTTGTTTTTGCTATCCGATCTTGCTAGATATTTATTTGCACATGTGACGTTATATTCTGAAATTTGCATTACAGCACTTAGTGACTTAGTACTTTTATAGCTTATGGCGCGGAAGATTTGTGTTCAACGACTTATGTAAAATTTTAGAAAAAATTTTGCGAGACTAATCAATTTTTGTCTGTCTGTAAGTTCTTGTGATTGAGTCATTTGTTGACACTTTTCCCATGTACTTTTAGTTGTATGCTATTTTTATTTTATTTTGAAATTTTCGTTTGATACATTGTTTCTTTAAAGTACTGAGTATATTTGGCAGTTTTTAAAATATTGTTTTCATAGTAAATTAGCCAATAGATGTTTTAAGTTCTATAAGATTTATTAGACTGTTTTACACCTTCGGAAATATTATTCATTATACAATATATATTTAATTTCTTTTTAAGATTGTCATATTGAACACTATCAGACCTTATATACCATATAACTCAGTTCGATATTTAATTTTGTTCCTTAGTATGGAAAGATTTTGCTTAATCTCACGATAAAAAAGACAAATTAAAATACAGTGCTTGTAATACCATTCCTTCAAAAAGTTGTAATAAACAATTTTTTTTTATTTATTGAGCAATATTATTGTAGATTTTTATTTTATATTGATCATCAAAATGGAATTTCGTGTTTAATTTTTATTCGATTGACATCTTATAATAACGCTTATTCTTTTCCGTTGTAATATTTTCTAAAGGCAGCAAATTTTAGTATTAATATTTTTACATTTTTTTTGTTTATATTTTATGAGAAACGTTTTTGAAAAACCCAACTCGTTTTCGAGTATAATAAACAACACCCTTTAGAGCTCCATTAATATTTTTTATTACTAAAAATAATTATTTTTAAAAAACTTAGAATAATATTCATAGCTTTAGGGCAAATCCAATTACCTTTTTGAGAAAAACTCAAAAATATAACTAAATCAAATTGTGTAAAAAATTAACCGTAAAAAGTCAATTAGCTTATTATGTCCATAAATTAGTCTATTGTTCGCTAAACTTTTTTAAATTTTTATTAAAGAAGTGATAAAAATCGCTGACTTTAAGCTTACACAAAAAGCTCAAGACAATTGAATCGATTATAGAACTGAGTATCCCTAATTTAGATGCACTCATAATCTATTAAAGTAGTATAGGTGTGACATTTATTATTTTGCATTAATTAATTTATGACAAAGGCTTTTGTGGCTCATTAGTTCATTATTATTGCCATATTATGGGGGTGTATAGAATAAATTTTCATTCCTTCCGATAAAAATTATGTGTTCTAGAATATTGCTGCAATGTTTATATACATATATATTTTTATTCTGTTATGCTTTGATAACAACAATGGACTTACCATTATTTTATGAAGACTTAATTAGGTATAATTTTAGCTGTCTTCGATTCGGTAAACCTTTAGAAGTAGCGAATCGAACAAACTGGTATAAATCGCTTAAACTGGCATAATCAACGATAGCTTGTATAGCAAACATTTTAAAGAAGTATCCAAAAACTCTCTTGTATTGAATTCAAATTTGATAAGAGAGCAATACTCTAGCATAGCGCGTAGATAAGTGGGGTATGGAGTATGGCTTTTCGGCTTATTGCCTTTATTTATTAATTATTTTTTTTTGACATTCAACAATGCATACGATTCATAACAGAATATTTGCGTCGCAGTATTCTTTGGCTCGTTTTGAGCTTGTTAGTTTTTGTTTTACAGTTTTTCTTATCGTTTTTGCGGTTCGACAATGTTTGTGATTTTTTCTTCAACATTTTTCGTATTTTTTTCTACTTTGCTCGTGATTTGCTATTGCATGCATTTAGATTCATTTACATATTTAGTCTGCTTGTAGCTTTGCTCCGCCGCCTGATTAATGCTAAATGCAAATGTCAACAAATTGTGAAAATTGTCAAAAATTTGTCGTAAATTTATCTGCTTAGTATTGCATATTCAACGCATTACACGGCTAACGTAGCTATGAAGGGCAATTAGGTGAATATGAAAATAGAAATGAATGTCTCTCTTACAGTTAGTGGAAAAAAATTCATTAACACAAAAATTGTTCGCGAATCAGCGTGAATTGAATTTTTTAAGTTCTGTTATGATTTAATTTTTCGGTTGACTTGTAATCTTATTACTAGTAAATTATAGCTAATTTCGAATTTTTCGAAATTTATGCACCGCTAAGTGCCAGCACGTTAGTTCGGCTTTGAGAACTGAAATGGAATAAAAATGTGAAATTATATGAGGAATGAAGTTCAAGAAAAAATGTGAGAGCAAAGTTAATTCCTACTCTATTTAGTATAATTATATGCTCCAACATTTAGAACTTAAATTTTTTATGAGTATTCTTTGCTAAAACTTTCTTTGAAATCATGAATTGAACTTGTGGAACACAATTTGTATATATTTATATATCAATTCCATTATATAATTCCAGAAAATTTTTTGTATCTATATTTGGTACATTTTTGAAAAAATAGTTGCCTTCACTGAAATAACTTCCTAACAGTACTTATGTAATAGCTCTTTTCATCCTAACTTTTCCTTAAATCAAAAAAAAAAAGAAGACAAGTATTTATATAACTAATCTGAACTTATGGAACACAAAAATTATGAACTTACGGAACACTTTTTGGACGCACTAAATATATTACTGAACTTCGGAAACACTAATTTTATAATTCGGGCGAGTAGAATTTCAGAAAATTACAATTTGTTAATTGAGAAATGATTAGCGTTTTCCCGATTATTGTTGTCTATGAAACTAAAAAACTTTATCTTACATTACTAACAGTCAATGCATGAGTAGCAAATTTACACGTAAAATTTATTTATCTATTATAACCAACTCTTGCTCTCTTTTCCTTGCAGAATCTCTCTGATAAGCGTGAGGACTCCAATCGCTCTGAATCGCTTGATGAACTCAATGCCGATCAGCTGGTGCAAGAAAAGAGCGCCGTACAGCATGGTCTACTCTATTTCGAGTCGCTCTACGGCCGCCCTGGCACCAAGGACGAACGCGATGCGGCACGACCAATCTACGATCGTTATCGTCAACTCAAACGTATGGTATTGCGTAGTGTTATGCAATCGGGCAGCGCTGTCGCCGGCGCACCCGAGTTGCCAACCATACTTGAAAACGAAGCAATGGTCTTCGAATTTACACCCCACCAACTCTCATCTGCCAACAGCACTGAATCGAACTCGCCTAGCGACTCGGCGACCGCGCCGAATGCTTCATCTGATGACTCGACTACCACAACAACGGGTGCTACAACCGGTGAGGCAGCTGCAACAACAACAACAACAACAGCGGCTGCTATCACACAGACAGCGGCCAATAGCGCGAGCGAGAATATAAGCTCCTTAAATTTGGAACAATTGTGGGAATGCTTGGAGAAGACACGTGAAGAGAAGAAGATACTCAAACGTACCATACGCGAGTATGAGACTATCTTTGAGGAGCAAAATGGTCGCAAAATGTTGAAGAACGATCGCAAAACTATCGAAGAGACATATGCGCAGTACAAAGAGAAGAAGGCAAAGACACGTCTGCTGCAGGAGCTTATCAAGAAGCAGAAGCGCTCATTTGCCTAAAGTGTGACGCACAAGCGGCGAAAAGCGCTTTGGCAAAAGCTACGCGGAAAGTATATAATTCTTTTTACAACAACAAATGTCGACGTGTACCGAAAAAGCTCAATTTGTTTACAAATTTGTGTGTGACGGCAATTTTGTTTTGTTCTTACTTCAGCGCTTGCCCGGAGAAGTAACTTGTTTAAAGCTGCGGTCTAGCTAATAGCACAGCCGTTAAGCTTCGGCATTAGCGGTAACCAAAGCACGAAAGCACGAGAACTTTGTTTTACAGCACGAAAGCTTTGTTTTACAGCTCGAAAGCTTCGCGTTACAACACACCAACGACCGCTCTACTTATTTTACATGCGAGTCGGAAGACACTCGCCAACAGCAGCAGTGCAGTGTTGGTTAACGCGGCGAATTAAAATTTATCGATGTTTCTTTAGAAATTAGTGATTGAAAAAAAAAAATATGGTTTCCAATTATTTACTGTTATTTTTCATTACTATTTTTATTGTATTTTATATTGTTCTATTGATTTATTGTCATGACAAAAACAAAAAACAAATATATTTCTATATAAACCCATTGTTATATTAGTTTTAGCAATAAAACAAATTATATATGTTTACTTTTCATCTTATTTATAAAAAAAGCTCTATATACATATATATATATTGTGTACCAAACGCGATTGTAATATTGCGTTTTACTTATGTAACGCAGAGCCATCAAACAGTTATTTAGTTGTTTAAGCTCTTGTGACCAACTGTGTTAATTTTTATAAAATTCACAAAACAACTTTTTAGTTTTTAAGTGGTGAAGCGCAATTTGAAGCTAAACAAAGAAAAAAAGTAAAGAAAAGGAAATACACAAATGAAATAAAACAAAATAAAAAGGCTTAGAAGCAAAAGAGCGCTATAATATGCTAAATTATTATATAGAAAGAAAGTTAAAGTGGAGAGGAAGAGCGCATAGTATTGTGTATTGAGAATATGCAAAATTTTCGCGAAAACAAAAACGCTATTTGATGTACAACCAATATTTATACATACCTATATATAATAAAAGAACAAAATGAACACGAAAAATACTTGAAATTTATTTTATTAAAAAAGTACAATTTCGATTAAATTGCAACTAATTTAAAGATTATGCATGCTATGACAATTACAAAATACTAATTTGAGCTTATGAAGGCGTATGCTCAAGCTTTTAAGAAACAGAGTAGCATAAAAGATGAAAAATGTATAAGAATATTTCTTTTTTTAAGTGAGAAGGCATAACGACTTTCATTTTATGATAGCTACTTAAAACATTTTTTAATTTTTTGACGCCATAAATTTATTTACGATAGTAACATAAAATTACAGGTAGTAAAGTTCGTTTTAAATAATTTTTTAAAAAACATTTGCGAATACTTTTTTGAATAACTAAATTTTTATATACATATTTTTTCAATTTGTATGGTGCAATTATATAATCATTACAAGTTGAAGAAAAATATAATTTGTTTGCTTCTAAAAATAATTGAGATCAAACAATACCATTCTTATATAATTTTCTTTATATGTAACATATATGCGCTGTTTGCAATATAACTTTGAAATGTAACATGATTTTCGAAAAAAAATTTATTTTTTAATTTATTCAAATATTGCTATTTGTAAAAATAACATTTCTGTTATGAAATGTGCAACAATTTTAAATATTTTGTCTATTTTTTTGACTTGTATATTTACAATCTTTTTTTTTAATTTTTATAAGAACATATTTTGTAACATTAATCATTTTTTCTAGTACTTTAATATTTTTTTAAAATATTTAATGCAGTTTTAATACCTTAAGATCTTATACTTGCTTTACTAATAATTTGCTATTTCTTCAATATTTGCAAACAAATTTTTTTACTTTGATTCTCGCATTTTTATTAATGCATGGTAAAAGTGGCTAATATTATATATGAAATTTGCCTTTATATACTCTTGCAACATGTTGCTACAGAGAATAATAGTTATTAAATTTTTTCATTATATTTTACCATATTAATTTATTATATCTTTGTTTTTCATATCTAATTTTTGATCTAAAATTTTTGAAAGAAATTTTTTACTTACAAATAAATGGTTTAATATTTTAAGTTGAAATTTAAAAAAAAAGCTGTTCTAAAATTAAACAAAAAATATTTTTATATTATATTTCATTGAAGTATTGACTTTATAAATTTTATTTTTAACTGCAATTAAATTTATTAAAAAAAAAACATTGGTAACCAAAATATCGCTTCAAATATAATAATAAATAAATTGTTACATTTATTCACTGATAATTTTTGTACTAAACCTAGTAATATGCTTCATTTTTTTTTTGTATAGTAAATTTTAAATATTGTTTTTGTTAATTTTTTTTTTTTTACTTAAACAATTAATAAGCTTTAACAAAACTTTTTTACTTTAAAAATTATATCTTAAAGCCGTTATCTTTAACAATAATATTTTTTTACTACAAAAATTATATTTTATAGTTTTAAATAATTTTTGCAGTTTCTTTCTTTTAAAAAATATTGTAATCCTTATATTTTATGATAAATTATTTCACTTCTTTCCATATTATCCATTTCTTCTCAGAAAAAAATAAAATTTTGATTTTTTTTTTAAATATTACTACTTTTTTCACTAATGTATGCTTTTTTATTAGCATTATTGGCAAATATTTATATTGCGATGCGCCCATTCAAACGTTGTGATAGTTTTAGTTGAAAGTTTTTCATTTCACTTGCGTTTTTTGGATAAGAAAAAAAAAATTTGTTTACAACAATTAAATATTTAAACAACTGTGCTAACGATATGATAATAATCTAAGCATTAAACACTTATTTACGGCAAACAATAAATGCAAATAAGCGTTATACACATGCATATGTATAACTAATTGTATATAGCGCTGTCGCATGCCATATATTGAAAAGATTTGTAACAATTTACTAATGAAAAATGCAAATGAAAGCGTGAACGACCTACATACATACATACAAACAAACATAATATTTATGCGCATTAATTGCCAAACAATTTTGTATAGTTTACACGCCATTTTGTTGTTGCAAAACCTTACATTGTTACACTGACACAACTGTTGCAGTGTAAATAGGCGTAAATATTTGTAAAGAAATTTTTCGAAATGCTTTGAAAAAGCGATATAGACACATATACATATATATACTTATATATTAATACGAGTATAATAAATACAAATATACATAATACAAATACATACATACATATAGTCTTATATACGGGTAGTTGTTCTTCAGTTTGCATTGTCAAACAATTTATTGCATATTTCACATACACACATTTGTGTCACCGATACGTAAGCATTATATACATATATAAATATGTATGGTAATAACCATATATATACATACGCTCACCTAAATACACAAGCTCACACATACATACATTAAATAATTCATGTTTATTATTCATTATATATTGTATATTCTTAACAATATAAGAGAAAAGAAATTATAATTGTTATTAATACAAAATAGAAAATGCAAACAATTTAAATAATATATTGCAATAATTGCAAATATTTTATTGTAAGCACAGAGTTGCTGAAAAAATGCTGTTAAAAGCAATTGACATTTGCCTATGAGTACTTATGATTAAAACAAATAATCAAATTCATTCTTTTTAAAAGAAACTAATTATGGTCTTTGTTTTATTTATATATAACTGAATATTTGTATGTATATGCGTTGATTTTCATCACTTGGTTGGATTGAGTTTTTCGCTCGCAGCATTTTCGAAGAATCTTTTGTAAGTAAATGCATACTTTAAACTGTTTGTTTCTAAGATTTTTTTTGGGTTATTTTTTGCTATTATTTTGTGTTTTTCGTTTTTTAAAATCTTGACACAGTTTCCTTAAAAAATATGTAATATATCATGCTAATATTTTTATTGCATGATATAATTAAATTTGTGTCCGATCAACTTCAATTTCATTTCCTTATCTGTAGTTTAACGTGCTTATCACATATTTGATAAGTATTTTATCAAGTTCTATTGAGTTACATAGTATCTTCTTGATATTAGGAAATTCTATAATGATATATTAGGTGTAGTAAAAATAAATCCATTAATTGTTAAAATGATCCGATTTAGGTCAAATATGCGCCGTTTTGTTCGATAACTTTTTTCCATTTTAAGGGTAATTTCATTATGCCTCTCTAATAGAAGTCTTCGTTCCTATTGGCAAAAATTGAGACAGTCGATTTTCACAACCCCATCTTGAAGCGAATTTTTCACGAGTAAAATTGTTCGCCATGGACAGAAACAGATGGTAATCACTTGGTGTCAGCTCCGGACTATAAGGTGGATGCATAAGAACCTCCCAAAAACTCCCAAACTTTCTGTTTACTACACCTAATATTTGTAAATACTTCCCAAAAATTTTCAAATAAAATCAATGTTTTCTCAGTAGTGATCTTGAGTACTTGCTGGAAAACCACCAGCATTTACCTCTTTAAAAACAATGTATTGGGTTCTCTATCCAGAGTTGAAAGGGCTTGATCTAAATGCAGGAAGATATAATTAAGAAAATTTTCTCAACTAAAATTAAAATTTTTACCTAGTTTCCTTTTTTTTAAGCTAGTGGAAAACGAACACTCGTTAAATTACTAAAATGTCTTTTGTCTACTAAATTTGAGTAAAAGTGTCACTAACTTAACATGAAATTATGAGTAGTTCAAAAAGGAGACTCGTCCTTGTTGAAACGTGAGCAATTACTTATAATTTAATAATTAATTATAATTTAGTATTTTATTTTATTATTCTAAAATTATTTTTTTAAACAAATTTTTTAACTTTTTATTTATTTAATAAGTCTAAAATTTTAAATAAAAATTTGATAGTTAACCTATTAAAAAAGCAAAAGTAGTTAAATAGTTGCATATTAAAAGCATTATTATATTATCATAAACTTATTGATACTATTTAGTACGCGTATGTACGTAGTGTTAGCGATGAGAGGCTCTTTATAAATGTTGTACTTGTAGATTGAAAATTTATATTTATTTATAACAATGAATGAAGCAAAAAACTAAA
Source organism: Bactrocera oleae (assembly GCF_042242935.1). NCBI lineage: Eukaryota > Metazoa > Arthropoda > Insecta > Diptera > Tephritidae > Bactrocera > Bactrocera oleae. The sequence goes on from NC_091538.1 coordinate 67,669,785, forward strand.
GAAAATATAACTGTTTATTATGAATGCAGACATACTTATATTTAATTTATTAAATAGCAATTATAAAAAAAAAAACCTATGGACTATAAAATATGATAAAGAAAATGCATAGCGAAAAGTTAGTAGTGAATCGAGAAATCAATGCGAAAATCGAATATCGAAATAGTAGCTAAATCGATTATAGTGACGCATAGCAACAAACATATACTATTTATGAATTCATATTTACAACATGCAATATATGCACTGATTTTATTTAATAAAAAAAAAAAAATTATTTAATATGTAAAAAATGAGTTGTCTATTGTATCGGTTCAGCGTTGCGAAAAATTCGAATTAAAAATTTATACAGAGATTTAATAAAAAAGTTAAAAACTAACAATAACAAAAAAACTATATGAATGTCTATCTATAATTACATATTTATAATATATCTAAAATTGAACACAAAAGACTTCTTCGCAATATTTTCATGTCGTTTACACACACATAAGTACTTAATTAAAATTACAAGGAGATATATATTTTAAATGCATACACACACATATTTACTTTGAAAAGCGAAAAAAATAATGTAAATAAAAAAAAAATTAAATTTAAGCGTAGCAAAATCACTTACTTATTTACATACAAATTATAAATATTTTTTTCGTAGCTCGTGTATTTTATTCACTAATTGATTTAATGTCGCCAAGTAGTGCAAAACCGTTAAAAGTGGTATTCGCGCTCAATCGAACTAAATATTGTAATAAAAATATTTCATTTATATATAAACATATAAAAATATTTCATTTATATATAAACATATATTAACATGCGCCATACAAATTCAATAGCATAAGTATTAAGTTCGATGTACCATGCCCTATACGAGTTCTGTACTTATACAATACATATTTGCATACATATAAATAAAAAAATAGAAAAATAAAATACTATGTAATAAAGAATATACGAAAGTATCAATGTTAACAAATGAAATGGTTTTTTTTTTCTACTTGAAGACTTTTTTTGGAAACTCTTCATCGACGTCGAAATTAAAAGTTAAGAAGATGGTAGTTCGAGAAACCATATAAAATATCTTCAATTTGTTAAGAATTATCATACATTATCCCTACTATCCAGGGAGCATTATTAAGCAATGACTAAATCTCTAATCTTGTCAAAAAATACATTTTTACGTATTTTAATACAATTCTTTATTACTTGTATAGTCTTCAAAATTTTCTCTTTCATCACCAGCATAATTCAACTTTCCATACACTTGATATAAGCTTCGGCCGGGATAACCTACAGTGCCTTCAGCGGAATACTTTTAATGTCTTCTCTGACCTGCGGAAATAACTGAAAAATATTGCAGAAACCCAAGTCAGTTAAATACGGTAGCGGAACGTTGACTTTCGTTTCGTGTTTGGCAAAAAAGTCAGTTATGATCATGCTAAAATATGACGTCGCATTATCATAATGACAAATCCATAAATTTTCGGAACATAAATCTGGTTGTTTACTATTAATCGTAAAAGCCTCAAAATGGCCAAGTAGGAATCCTTATTAATCATTTAACCCTGTGGAACGAATTAATGGTGAACCTCCCCACGGTAATCACAGAAGATGTGTGAGCATTTTTTGGATTTGAGACCCACTGTGACGTGGTTTTTTCGGTTCGGCTCATTTTTGGAGCGCCATTTGATAGATTTTGTCGTATTATTCGTAAATCCACCAGTCATAATGAGTTTAATGAATACAGAGTCTTCAGCTACGTTGTCAAACATCTCCTTTGGGATCTTTACTCAAAGTCGTTGTTGTAAAAGGTTTAGGTATTTAAATCTTTTTCTAGCATTTACGCCCTTCTTACCTAATATATTGATCAAAATGTGTTGAGTAATGCCAATACGATAGTTTTTAAGCACATTTACTTGAGCTATTTCGATGTTGACATCATTAACAGAAGTGGATTACGACTTGCATGTGGCAAGTTTACGATGATCGCGCGACCTATAATATTACTTTATTCGCCTCAAAGAGTTGTGTTCGTGGTAAAGTAGAATCCACAGAACACACTAATTGACATATGAAGGTCAAACTTCATAGCAACATTAAAACAGGTTGAACCAATCTAGGAAAACATAGTTAATCAATTCGGTTTTAGCGCGCAGTTTCAATGAACCTGTAGAAATTTCATCAGATGCTATTTTAAGAATCATGTTTCATTGATGTTTGAGGCCTTAATTATAAAACTTGTTGCACTATTGAAAGAATTGTCAAAATCAGTAGTCATAGATCTCTATTCATAAATCATAATAATGAATATTTATCTGGAAGAGTCATTGATTGAGACAGATATTTGGTTGTTGAAGAGAAAATTTTTGAACAAGTTCTATGGGTCTTGGCGAATTAGTCGCGACATACATAGAACAAGACCGAACGAAGGAAAAGCAACCTCAGAATGGTAAAACTAACTTCTGAGGGAGTTGATCAAATGTGTTTGTCGTGCTCTCCGTCGGCAATCGAACACCTAACCGAATCAAACCTTTTGTAAATTCCTGCTGTTCTACTGTGCTAATGTGCAACATTTGCCTTCATAAAATTTAAATTCATACAGGTAAGTGGATTGTACAAAAGTATTTTAATGAACTTGGAAATTTATGTGTAAGTCTTTATTATGCAGGCTGTGAAGTCAAAACTTTAATGCTTCGCCAAATTGTATAAATCTTTTGACCAACTTAACTTTAAGACCGCAAAATCCAACTTTCAAAGCTGAAAAAACCAACAGATAAAGGACAGTTCGCAACTTTATACAAACAAAAAATTAAATATTTGAAAATATTTACTTACCAAAGTGACTTTCAACAAATGAGTGCCCAATCTCTACCTTCTTCTTGGTACCCTACCGTTCTCAAAGTCATTGCAACTACCCAACAAATATCCTTTTAACGATGTACACACACATACAGAGGTTCGGATAATGGACATACACATTAAAATGTAAACTTTACAAGACATAATATTCAAAATTTGTTATGTTTATGACCTTTTCCGCCTGTTCGCCGCTACTTTAACCGACGAAATAAGAGCCGACGGCGGTTAAACAAGCAACGCAAATTTACACAATCACTTGCCATTAGGCAGGAGAGAGCCTTAGTGTGTGTTAGAAAACGAGTTGCCTTGCTCTAACGGACTGAGGGACTGATGGACTGCCTGTGTGTTGGCGAGGAAATGCAGGCAAGCTTTAATAACGGCATTTACATCCATTTTGTTTGCATTAAACGAGCAAACTTTTAATGCTTTGACCGAGATTAAGAAGAAGCAGCTGGCTTTGTGCGGTGAAACGAAGAGAGAAGGAGTTGAAGAGCGCCTACACAATCATTCTACTAGTTAATGGTCGACTTAAATTCAAAACTAGATTGTTTGTTTGCTGATTTTCTTTATTAATGGGTCTGTATGTATGTATATTTGTTGAAAGTTAGGTCCAAATATAGCATTGCTTTTTTTTCAAGTTCGGCACTTAAATGAAATTAAAATGAATTAAGGCAGAATATACCATAAACAATATAAAAAAGGATATCTCGCCCATATTTATGTGCGTATAGTAAACCTCGGCGCTTTCGAGTGAAAATCTGAATAACTCATTATGTTTCTGAAACTAAGTGAAGTTTAAACGAAAGGACATTAAGAAGGGTTTTTAGTGTTTAAAGTATAATTTAATATAAAATATACAAAAGAAGATTTTTTTCATGGGAATGATCCTTCTTAATTTATTTTCTGTTGCTTCACATTTTTTCTACCGGTTTATAATTTACTCGTTTAGGGCGCAATTCTTTGGCTTCCCAAAGAGTTTAGTAAATTTAAATTTAATTGAATTGAAAAAATAAGTCAATTCCACAAAAAAAAAAAAGTTGCGAATAAATGTTGTCTTGTGATGGTTGTCTATAAATAAAAGGCTTCATTTGATTAGCCATTATCATTGAAGACGTATATTTGCTATGGCTTGTATGGCTGATTAAGGGGAAATAAAGACGAACACACATTTAAGCTTGTTATTTTCAATGAAGACTTAAAAATGTTTGAATTATAAAATAATGTCGTTAATGAGTAATTATATTTTATATGCTTTATAATTTCGAACAGAGACTATAATACTCTTCATAGGCGTATTTCTTATAGCATAAAAGGGTATAAAAAATCTGTAGGCAGATTTTGGTCGATCAATTTTCATGACAGCTCTATGCTATAGTGTTCTGATCTGAACCATTTGTTCGAGGAATATACCGTTACCTTGGAAAGTAAGCCATGACGAATATCGTGAAGATATATCAAATAAAAACGTTTTTCTTAAAATAACTCAACTTTTAACGGTCAGTTTGTATGCCAGCTATATGCTATAGTTATCCGATCTGAAAAAATTATGGCGAATATTATAATACTGCTTTGGAGAATAATCCGTAACAAATTTCGTGAAGATATATTTTCAAATAAAAAAGGTTTTCATACTATCTAAAATGTGACTCATACGCCATGCCCATCTGTGCTGAATGTATGCTGCAACCATACATGATTTTATGAGTCACAATAAAGTATTAACAATTGAATTACACTTGAATTCATTCTAAATGCTAGTTTTGTTTATCTTTCAGTTCAATTTATTATTTATGTAAATTAAATTCAACGTATTTTCAATGCAATTAAATATGGTTTATGTGTGCATATTATTAATGACTACAACCAATGAGAGAAAATAAGTTACTGTATAACTTTAATGTAACTTCCGGCGTTGCTGTTAGCAAAGTTTTTCGGTTTTTGTAACACAATAAGTTTGGCAATAAATACTTGATTATTGCTGTTGCTGTAATTTCCGGTATATTTATTTTTTCACATGTGCTCAATTTTGGTAATTTAGTCGTATTAATGAAAAATGTAAAAAACCTTAGATATTATATTTGATAAGACTTACATATAAATTTAAACAAATTGAAAAAATAACATAATGAATTAAGCCTAAAAATTCAAACAGACTTGATCTATATTTATTTACTAGCTACACAATATGTGCTAGTAATATAGTGCTGTTATTACAATACTTCTCTTACTGCGATGACGATGAGATATTCAATACAGAAAATATCAATAAAAATCAACTGTGTTGATTCTAGAAGTCTCTGCACCTTTTGTTTAATGCTAATAAAAGGATACGCTATAAACATTGTTTCATTTTTTTATTAGCATGGAAGTAGGTACATTGAAATTTTATTTTTATGAAAAACACTTAACAGACAAGTAAAAATAGTTGTATGCAAAATGCTAACCGAATGGCAATACAGTTTATACAAACATACACGAGAAAATTCAACAATAATGCTTTTACAACCTTCCATGAAAATTAAATGTGACACAAAAGAGGATATCTTCCTTTCTGTCATTGGACAAGTCAATTTAGTTCCGTTCACTCGTCTGCCATTTTGATATTTGCGTGCTACTTTTATTACTTTTTCTCTCATGTGTTGGACATTTTTGATCTTTTTCAAACAATTTGTATTCCTCTAAGGATTATTAACCAAAATACTAACACAAGGAGCTTTTAATTCGCAGCAGCAATTGCAACATAGATATTTGCTAACAAACTCGTGTGTGACAGAATTTATGTCATAAAATCGAATTAATGTATGTACTGAAATATGTGTGTACAAGCATTGAAAAAGTGAGCTTTAACTTTTCTAAGTTTTGCAGTTGCCTTTTTAAGTTAAATTTGAACCAGTAAAACTTGAAAGCATTTACTGTTATTTGATATACATTCTTATGTATTTGGTGACACCTATAAGCGGCTAAACTATGATATAGTATGTACCAATCAGTGTTCACATACACTAATGTTAGTATACATATGTACTTCTATACAATGTTGTGTGCCTGAGTTTAGGTGAGTCTCTGCTACTTTTATGCCCTAAGCACTGTCTGCTGTTCATTGATGCTTTGAGGTTCTTCTGTGTCACTGTAATGTACTTTATCATCTTGTCGAGTTCGTGCTGAAATCACCAAGCTTGCAGTAAGCACATATCAAGGTAGTCTCGCTATGACCCACTACACCCTACAAGAGCACAGGTGTCTACCATTGTAACGGCTGACTGGCTGGCTTCGTACCGTCATCGATTCACTTGCTATGTATACCCACTCGCATCTACTCGTACTTGTTTGTATTCTAATTCACTTCATCTGCTCCTTTGTCACCTTGAATGCATTCTCATGTCAATTACAGGTGTTACATGGCATGTACAAGCCGATCCCTCGAGGGTATTTCGGGGTGAACATTCCAATCGAGGTAGCGTTGTATATGTTGATATGTATCCTCTTTATCAATGCTTTTGAGTATATTTGTGCTTGCACTTGAAGCTTTTTCTTATATATTATATAATAGGTAAGCATTTTTAGTAGTCTGCTTTTTATTCTATATGAGGGTTTGAGTAAAAAATGATATAAAACTCATTGAATATGTTATAAACATCCAGTTGGTTAGAGTTTTAAAGTCACATATAAAATTGCATTGAATTATATGTACTTAAAATATTTTAAGTAATGGCAAAAAATGTTGATACATTTTTTTAAGAAGGACTGATCATCAAAAACTTTTAAGGAGTAAAATGACAAAAATATGTATTTTGCTATTCCAGATAACTTGGCAAATGCGAATGCCAACAGTGACATTGATTTATCATATCTAAGTCAATTGATTTGTCATATTTTGAATGTCATAATGCCATGAAAGTTTCAAAGGGCCAACGAAATATACAACTTGGTCGTTTTGTAGCTTCAATAGCAGCAGCTTCAAGTCAAATAAAATCTCATTTCCCAGAGTTTTCACTATTTTTTTAATTTTTCCATTGACAAAGCCCAAATGTGGACTCGGTGGAATACATAAAAGTTAATTGAAGCTATAGAAAAACAATTCCGGTTATATTATGTGTCTGATATCCGTGATGGGCAACATATTTGGACAGCTTCAAAAAAGTCTCTTGTGAAGCCAGTCGAGCTTTTTTGTTAGATAATATATAGATTATATAAATAAAATGAATTGAACCTATGTATCTTAAAAGAGCGTAGATGTTTTATTTTCAACTAGCTTACCGTCGTGTCTGAATATGCAAGATTCGCGGGGTTTGAACCTTGAACCTCATACAAACATATAAGGTGATTCTAATATTAGTTAAAAACTGATGACGAGGAGCTCAAGAATGTTTCTTGCTATTTCTCTCGGTCCAGAAGCACTTTGTAACTGCATAAATACTAGAAAAAAGCACTCTAAAACTAAGGAAAGACTCATAATGAGAAGCAGGATGCCCTTTTTTGCTATTTACTTTTGTCCAGAAGAACCTTGCGATCGCGATAGTGCGCGAGAAGCAACTCAATATAGACCAACCCTCTAACGCTTACAATAAGTCGAGATTCGGTGTATATTTTAATACGATTCATTTTTCATGAAAAATGCAAATTTTGAAAATGAGGCACATTCTTTTAACAAAATAGTCGCTTTCGCTAAAACCGTTATTGTTATTGCTGATACAATTAAATATCAAACGTAATTACCGATTTCTAACAACATTTTGCTTAGGAAAATGCACTCTAATGGGAACATAAGTATATTCTTATGTGAATTATATATAATTTGTAAAGGATTTCAACCAATTTCTTTTGATCGAGATCCAAATCGATTATAATGAAAACCATATGATTTATTAATTTATACTGTCAAAATACGCAATCTTCTAAAAAAAGCACTAATTTTTTAACGCGACCCTTATACTAATTTGTAATCTGTCATAGCTTTATACCACACTATTTTATTGGTTATTATTCCAATAAGTTAGTACAGTTATTTAACAAAGCCTGCTAACATGTTTATACGTATATATGTATGTAGTGTCGGACTTGATACCTCAACATGGTACTTAACCATATACATGCATAGGCATCTATCCCAAACACACACACACACAGCAGCACTAAATATTTATTCACATCACAAAAACTCCTCAAAGTACATTAACATATCCAACAAATAGAAACATTATTGTTAATTCGAATTTTTGTTGAACATGACGCGTAGTTGCAAAGCGCCTGAGGGTATGCTACAATTGCTTTGAATGTGAACGCATAACAAACTGTATTTACCGTGGGCTTCACATTTAATGACAGATTAAAAGCACAAGTTAATTTCGATGACAGGCGTACCGGCAAATTTAAAATTCACACGTATGTACACACATACATACAGGAGAGTGTATATACCATATATGTATTGATTATGCAGCACTGTGGTTATACCGCAAATATATACATAGGTACGTATGAAAATTATTACAAATTAGTTGTATTCATGAAAATTTGTACCTATTTAAGTATGCATAATTGAATTGACATTTTCATAGTCGACAATTGTATTTTTGACGGCAGGAAAATAAAAATACAAAAATTACGATATTTTTCATAAGAGGTAAAGATGAATTAATTTGGGATTTACTCGAACATGCAAGTATATTATGGTCAGTTTTTCTACACATTTGTTTTCTGAATCAGTTGTACACCTACATTAAAGCGGAACTGCTTCATCACAAATTACACTATAAACGCTAACACTCTCCAGCAGCGGTGAAGCATACAAATGCAATTACATGTACATATGTGTGCGTGTGCGCTTGTTTGAATCGAATTTTGTGGCATGTTAAGTTGGTTTGTGGTCATTAGCGGTGGATGATAGCTATTAGAGAACTTGTGTACCTATAATATGACTGCGGGTGCTTACACACACACGTACACACAGATGACAACAAATACAAAGCGCACCGTTAGCTTATGACGTAACTGCCGAAACAACGAGGAATTTAGTTATTTCAAGGTTTGGTAACTGCATTTATGGGCACTTAAAAAGCTTTTAGCCCACTGCTAGAATTTCGGAAATATTTTCAGCATATTTTTTGGTTTTATGGAGTGCATGTGGCTACATATATGCAAATGACAGGTGTTCCATTTTACCTTTAAACTAATAAACAATGCAAAAGCTTTTACATATGCATATTGAGTTGTTGGGCTTGTGAGTCATGAGTCGCAGCTCTCAGCGAAGAAGTGTCTTAATTTCATATACTCAGCTTTCAGGAGTAACGATATCTTTGAAAATGGTTATGGAATTGGGCTATCATAAAATATTGTCTTATATATGTGTACATTTATTTGTTTCGAAACGTCAGAGGCCCTATAAAGTATATATATATATATAAATAATCAGCGAGACAAGCTGAGTCGATTTAGTCATGACCGTCCGTCTGTATATACGCGAACTTTGTTTTTTGTTTGATCGATCAAAATCAAGTTATTGTATCTAAAACTTTTTTATCTGACAAAATATTTTGACGAAATTCGGCATGGATTGCTGCCCAAGTTAACGGTACAATCTCCAAACATAACTTTCAGAGCGGACAACTATAGCGTATAGCTACCACACAAACTGATCAATCAAAATCAACATAAATATTTATATACCCTTTTATGCTGAAGGAAATGCACCTATCAAAGTTATTATAGCATCGGTGCAGCAGAAGTTAAAATTTCTTCTTGTTTCTTAATGACTTTTGTACCTAATACGAGCTTTTCATCATATTTAGTAAGCTTAGTAAGCGTCACCCCTACTTTATCAAGCTAATCTAAGTTAACATCATTAAATTATTAGAACTTTATATAATATGTCCAAAGTACATCTAATGGGATTCAAATTAATCCGCTCTCTGCCATTACGGTATTTCAGTTAAGCTAACCAATGTATAACCACAGTGATTACCCTAAACACACACAATTATATGCACGCTTATTGTACCGTTTCTCCGTCTTGATGTATTATGTGTTGTTGTACGTCGCTTTATGAACGTCGTCGCCAAGAGCCATAAAGCGCATGTGTGTTGCGGGTAGGCATACAAGCCAAAGGCGTATTGTTGCCACTGCCCTTTGCGGCAATGTTCATTTTGTGTCATGTGCCTGGCAGCCAGCCACAGCAGCTTTTCACGTGACCTCTGGCGGCGCGTTACTTAATCACCTTTACACCGTGCATGTCAAGCGCATCAGTTGCAGTGGCGAAGGTTGCCATATTGCCACTCTCGGCGCAGGTGTTAACATAATAGTATTTCAGGCAGCTGAATGTGACATAATTCGTGTGCATCATTCAATTAATTTGCATTTACAATTTACATTATATAAGTAGTGCTATTGGCTTACACGCAAATATATGTACGTAAGTACATTTTTAAGTTATTCAGGAATGAATAATCAATGAACAATTTCAAGACTGAGAATATTTTAATATATAATTATATTTTGAAGGAAAGTTATCTTTCGTTTGTGAAATCAAGATTTATAGTCTAAGAATCGTTAGCGGTCAACATTCGATCTTTAAGCGACCGATCTCACAGTATCTTGCAAAAACTCTAAGCCTTTGATAAAGTCAAAGAGAATTTAAAAGCTGAAAGTAATAATGCCAATGTTTTTCAATATCTAGAATTTGAGCGAGCATGAAAACAGAAACCCGAAAAAATCAGTGTAATCAGTGTGATGCCCCGTTTCAAAAGAAATTGCGTCTCTGATGTCTTTGTTTCAAGTTCTACGTCGAACTCGTCAATTTCTGAAAAGTCAGAGAAGATTGCTTGACAACCAAGTCAAAATAAAATAGCATTTCCTCAGAAAGAATGTTGATAGATTGTTTCAATGAAGGCACAATTTTCTATATGTTTATGTTTGGTATAAACAGTAAACATTGAATTTAAAAATTTCAAGTATTTGGAATATTTGTCCACTTATTCTTGTGTTAAGTTGTCTATTTTGTTCCTCAGGGTAATGGTTCTGAATTGGTTTGCAGAAAAGCATTATAAAATTCAAACTAATATATCACAAAAACTCTATACGGAACATCAGTAACCTTTACAAATGTCAAATTTCGACAAAATCAATCGGCCATTTTGACAAATTGAGTGTGAGCGCTAAGCCATCAGCTAAGTAAACAGCTCTCATGAAAGTTGGGTTTTCATATTTGCAATGAACAATAGCTTCTGCTTCAAAGTTGATTTGTTTTTCAACTGATAGGAGTTGATTGAAGTAGCGAACGATTTATATATGTTTTTCATTAAGTTCATAATTTTTTAAAGACATTTTTATAAGATATTAGTTTTTATTGTTCAACATCAACAAACTTTTAGATACAATTTTCGTGGTAATATTAGTTTTTATTATCAGAATGGGTCCAAGTTTCGGGGACTACCTTTACATTGTCGCTAAATTTCTTCGCAGAGAGATCTCTCTTGCGATCAGAGAGCAGTAAAAAGTCGCTGAAATTTTTTTTATATCTTGAGATCGTCAGCTCTTTTAGTCATCCAAAATCATTTTACAGAGTTTTATACCCTGAACATTTTATATTCAGTTTTAAAAGTTGTTTGTAGCACTTAAAATCAAACGGAGACCCTTTAAATTATATATATAAATAATTATATCAGTCTGTCTATCTGACTGTCCGCCCGTCTGTATATATGCGAACTAGTTCCAATATTTTTGAGATATCGATTTGAAATTTTGCACACTTCCACATGAAGCTGCTCATTTGTTTAAATTGCTAATATCGCAGCACTATGTCATATAGCTACCATAAAAATTGACTGATCTAAATCAAGTCCTTGTATGAAAAACTTTTTTATTCGACAAGGTGTCATAACAAAATGTGACATAGGGTATTGTCTATAGCAACTCTACAATCTCTGTTCAAATCAAATCGTTTAAATCGGAAAGCTATAGTATGTAAACTGTTCGATCAAAATGATCCTTTTATACAGCTGTGAAGGCTATTATAGCTTTGGTGCAGCCGAAGTTATCGTATTTTCTTGTTTAATGCGTCTATTATTTTTTCGTCAAAAGCAGAGCCCGAATAACAAACAGATATAATGACTTTATAACTTTATGGTATCAGCAGCGCTTTTCAGCTTTTCAGCTTTCCGGGTTTATTATGTTGCATTATTATATGGAGTGCTGAGGATAGGTATTCAATCATCAATCAGGCTAGTAAAGTTTTACTATAACTGCTATTTATTCTTAAAAAAATGTTGCTAGGCCTTACAATGCTTCGTTTATTAAATTTGACATACCTTGAAATAACTGCTGTCAACTATTTCGAGGGTATTTATAATAAAAAATTTGTGTTTTTCATTATCATGTAAATAACAAATGAATATTTATGAGCACATACCGGTATTGACATATGTATGTAAATTTTTATATGTATATGTATGTGAAAAGAGCTTTTCATATAAGAGTGTGTGGGCTGCTGGAAGAACAATCTACACTGAACACAACAACGCATTGCAATTGCATAACTGTAAGGATAAACATCAATAACACCATTTGCGGGCTAAGGGCGCATATGGGAACAGTTCAATTTGCTGTTGTATGGATATGAGAGTATGTATATGCTTATGTGTAGGTGTTCGTGCGTGCTAAGGATAAACAGTTTTAATTAATTCAACGTTGGTGCGAGCATAGCAAAGGTCATAATTACATTGGAGTTACGTATGTCTATTTTATACATATTTGTATAAGTGTGTGTGTGCAACAATAAATGCGGTGTATTGACAATCCGACACAAGTTGTTCAGGTAATGTTGTTTATAACGCTAGTTAAACTAAGTGTAATGTCATCGAAAGTTGAAATATTCGGTTTCTTGTTGTTGCTGTTTTAGTTGTATATTAAGTGTATGTTGTTTGTCGCGTTCATTGCTTGTTATTTATGAGCATGCTGGCAGCTGCCTACTGCCATAAACTCCCATCGTCTGGCACAAACAACAATGCACCCATACACTCACACAAAATTACACATATGTACATACATACAGACTGAAGTGTGCATGCTTACATTGACAGTATGGCGCTGAAAATTTTTGAAACTGTAAAAATAAAGTTACAGTTGACAAACTTGTTTATACATACATACAAATATGCACACATAGCCACATACATATAAGTTCATATATACATGTATAGGTGTATAGAAAATAAACATTCCGTTATCCTGCATCCTTTGACTCTACCACAGTTGGCATGTTGCATCGATTGCACCTCTCTGTTCATTTGTATGTTTTTATGTGTAAATTAGGGTGTCCGTTATTTTCCAAGTTGATTATTTTGTTTTTTTTGTAAACATCACCCGAAGTTTAAATTTTTGCTCCTAAAAAAAAATTCAACGTACACAAACTCTTTATTTTCAATTTACATCGTGCCTAAATCATATTTCTCTTCCCATGCATATAACAGTGAATTTTTTTGTATAGTTTTCCATAATCAAGTAAGCTTGCAACCTTGAAAAGGTGATATTTTACAACAAAAACTTTTGTTCAACAAAAAGATCCTACTGAATTTTTCCATAAGACCACTCTTTTAAAAGTTATACGCAGTTCAAATTATACATCAAATGTACAGATTTCAAGCAGTACACCATGTCGTATGAGCAACACAGAATTTATAATTCACTTGTATGAAAGCTCAGGTCATTTGTTGCATAATTTTAGCGGCGTCTAACTTTTAAGGGAATATTTTTGTGATAAAAACGAACCCAACCTTTTTTGTAGAGCGCTAAATTTTGAATTAAAATAGCATTGTTTCAAGTTTGTAGATTTACTTGCTTAATGCAAAATATCAAAAAATTCATGTTATGATTTATGCACGGTTTAAATTGAAAATAAAGCACTACAATATTTTACATTGGACCATTTTTCTTTGGACAAAAACTAAAACTTCAAAGGGCGTCTGTAAAAAAATCGACTTCAGAAATAACGATTACCCTAGTGTATATGCAGTTGTTGTATAGGGCAGTTCTTTATGTTTGTTGGTTGTTGTATACAAATATGTTGCTTGTTTATTTTATCAGCATTGTGCTGCACTTCTCTCCTTTGGCGTTATACTATATTTTAACAGCTGCTGCATGGTGTTTATTGCTTTGCTGCCGCTCTTGTTGTTGTTGTTTTAGTTTCTACTTTTGCTATTGTTTCTGCAGCTTTATAGTAAGCTGTTTGGTATTAATCCAACCATTTAGTTCACCCTTTGAGTTATTACAAGTCTTAAGCTCTATTGATGGCGTAAACATGTGATCAAGATAATAAATAAACTATGAACTTGCAGCATTCGACAACATTTAATTAGGTGTACTTGCCATACAATTAAACTGCAGATTACTTTTGGAATTTGAAGAAGAAAATTGAAAGTATTTAAATAAAATTTAAAATGTTAGCAAATTAAAATTGCTGAATTGAATGGGGAGAAACTATTATATTTCATTCGATTTGGTATAATCGTATAACAAATCTTTTTTTCTTTGATTTGAAAAGAAAGAAAAAATCGGTAACTTCAGCTGCACCGAAGCTATAATGCCCTTCATAAAAAAAAAGGGCTTGATTTCGATCCTTCTGTTTGTATAGCAGCTTTATGACAAAGTGGTCCGATCTCAACAATTTGTTCGGAGATTGTACCGTTTTCTTGGACAATGCTCCATGCCAAAGTTCGTGAAGATATATTGTCAAATATAAAAGTTATTCATGCAAGGACTTGATTTTAATCGTCCAGTTTGTATGGCAGCTAAACGCTAAATCGACTCAGCTTATCACGTTAATCATAATATTATTAAGTATACATATAGTATTATATAAGATCTACGACGTTTCCTTCTGTGTGTTAAACATCGTCTTGACAAACTTAGTATACATTTTTCAGGTTATGAAAAAAAGAGACTTCAAAGATTTTTTTAATATCCATAAAGTGCTAATAACTTAAAAATATTCGACTAGGATTTCTTACTCAGTTAAATACTTCCATAATCCCCATATGATCAAACAAAACGTTTAGTTTTTAGGCGTTTTCTGACCAAAAGTTCTGTTTACTCAATGTTCAGATTTGCAGTTAAATCGGCCATCAAAAGTAGAGCGGCTTCTTCCTGTGAAATGGATTAGAGCTGATTTTTAAGCTTAGATTATTGGGTTACCAGCACACTTTTTTATATAAGGGAAAAAAAGGAATACATCTGTGTAAATCAAACAGGCGTAATGATGTTTTTACATTTTATTTACTTTCGGAGTGTTAGTTAGATTAGGTTAGGTAATCAGGCTGATATTCAAATTTGATGTGGCGGCTAATATCAATTTTAGCCAAATTGCCTGATTTGAAGACTATTTAGATGCTATTCTCTATCGTTAACTGGACAGTGGAGAAAAAAGTGTCGAGATTTTTCAATGCAGCTTTGACAATTTTTGTCCTCCAAAACTTTAGCTTCACCGCTTGAGTACCAATAGCACAGTGCGCAGCTAGAATTCCTATCATTGCGGCAAGATGAACCTTTGAAGCGTAAATCTCTAGATATAAACATACACATACCATATACAAATTTATGCTGTACAATATGTAAACCACTACAACAGCATTAATTAGCCATATTGCGCGAATACAAGCACACTTAAGTAGTTGTGTAAGCACAGCTCAATCTCATAAGCAATAATTAAACATATTTGCGCTCGTATGTATGTTTATATATGTGCTTGCATGTAATATGGAGATTGTGGTCATCTAAGGCGATTATCGATTGAATTTAATATAGATGTGGTTGTATATGAGTGTGTAAAGTGGGCGGTTTGAGTGCAATCGAGCAAGTATTGGAATATTAATTAATAGAACAGTGCATGCGTGAGGAAGAGGAAAGTTAAGTGCGATTGATAAATCGAATAGCCATGAATGGTGACATATGTATTTACAAGGACCTTTGGATTACGATAAAGACGAAAATTTGGGAAAAATGTTGATTTATTTCTCAGCATAGTCTCATATTAGCTCGATATATTTGACCCAGCGATGCTCCAACTCCTTTATTCCGTCTGAAAAATATGTTTTCTATCTATTTCGTGCCTGTGCCTTACCTTTCGGTAAGCTCCTTATATGACTATAAATTCCGCAAGCGATTTTTTCAAGTTTGTAAGCAAAATGAGGTTTCGCAGAGCCAAAGAAGGGAGAAAGAGTGAATCATAATCTAATTCAACCAATTTTACTATGGCAACAGTGTGAACACCGCAACAAGAGCATTGTTGTCTTCTCCAAATTAGACTGGTTTTTTGTTTTGCAATTCGGCATCGAGTCGAGTCTCTGGTGTGTACCAATCCATGTTTAGTCGACGGTTACGAAAAAACGCGGACACTCTTTCGAAACGCGGTTAAGCAGTATCAAACATTAATGTGAAGTGGTCTCAAAGTTGTATATGTGACTAGAGCAAGCAATCGCGGCATCTATAGCTTTCTTAAGATTCCACATACGGTCAAAATAAAACTGCAAGTCCGATTTCACTGTAACCTGGCACCTAGTCTTTTTACAAAGCGACTCGCTGCCTTTGGTGGCGAGACTAGACATTCCTTGAACGCACTGTTAGTGAGCTCAAGGCTAGAATCGCAACGATACTATTAGAGTGGATAGTTACTTTTCTGAACGAGACTTATCACTATCTTAATGGCAGCGACCTCGAATCCAAACTCGACGGTAGTTTGGCTGAGATTTTGACCGTAATCTTCTATGAAAATAATTATTAATTACTTTTGTTTGACAATCAGATGTTTCACACAGTATAATTTTAGTTGCACGATTGTATGCGTAGATTTTTTACTGAACCTCTCTCTTGTTTCTGCATATTCAGTATGCATTTAATCGTAAAATTCCAATTGGCTTCATAAAATAATTAACGGCAATGGACTGACATGTCCCTGTGGTTCGAATTGAGCGACACAAAATTGATATTCACTTTTGAGCAGAGAAATTCAATTTATTTGTAAATAAAAACAGCTCTGCACTTCCACCATTGGGAGGGCTTTCAACTTTTTGTCGCCGCAATGAAATTGGAATAAATTGTTGCATAATAATTACGACAATCGAGCGTTCGTTTGGGTTTTAGGTTTCTTTTGCCATTCGCCCGCACTTGCTGCCGATGGAAAAAAGTGTTAATTCCTGGCGTTCACATTCAATTTATGCGCCAGCACTTACCGCTTAAAAGCATTTCACTGTTTTTACCAACAACTTCTTCTGGCACATGCTCGGCTTTCACTGGTGGAGATCGGGTGGAGGTTGTTAAAATTTTCGAGCATGGACTTTGCTACTGGTACAATGGCGTTGTGTGTTAGTGGTGTCTGATGCAATTAAAAACTTAATTGCTTGCAATATCGACTATAAGTCGTTAATGATTTCGGTAAGTTGTTCCTGCCATAGCGATAAATTTAAATGAAGTGCTCGCGAACATTTATGGCGTTGTGAGAAAACATTTAAAAACTTGAGCGCGCTCTCAACTGCTTACTTTCGCTTTAATTATGAATAATTGGAAATCCTTCTGCTTTTGCGCGCTACTCTAAAGGTCATTTAAGAAAAGTTTACGCGACGCTTTTGTAAGAAACTCGAACTCTTTCGCCTGCCACTAACACGCCAACAACAATGTGGCAAGGTCGAGTAACTCAAGTAAACTTGCTGTTTGGTTGGAGAAGAAGCAATTGGATTCTATTGTCGCATCTATTGTTATGACCAGTTCCTCGAAGAAGGTATGTACATACATATATCCCCACAATTACTCACTCACTCAATTGCCATAGCACATCGTTCCCGCCGCCACTCAATCAACTGCTGGCAACAACGCCAAGTGGTGCATGTTGAAGCACCAAGCTGACTTGAGTTAGCGTTGATTTGGACCTTAAGTGCCGTCTATTGAACAGGTGCATGAATATCGTGAATGCAAAGGACAGCGAATATGAAGTGATTGGCAGAAATAAAAGCGGGTAACAATGAAAGGTGCGGACAATGCTTGACAGCGATTTCGAAAATGGCCCTGCTAATGCTCAGTATGATGTTAAGTTGACTACGTGCTGTCAGCAACCGTTGCTGCAGTTAGCTGATAATACCTGCACACACACACACATATAACTAAAATATATGTACTCCTTCACCTGCTGCTAAGCGCGCTTGAACTTCCATACTCAAGCATACAAAGTTCGCATGCCCCGAAGCTGATAGTATGTTAGTCTAAGTGTATCTGCGAGCCAATTTATTTTTGAATACGAATGAGTTCGTTCAATAATTCACATTGTAATTTGCGTTTAACGATCCAATGAACACGGAAATCATTAACCGTTGAAAAGACCGATATATTACCGATAATTGGAAAGGAAAAATTATGCAAATGACAGCTGATAATGACGGTATGCATTGTGAGAGTGATTTTCGAAAAATATCGTTGCTTCTATTGTATGGTTTCTTAGTTAACTCTAAAATTAGATTCCGGTGCCTATTAGTAAACCCAAGTTCTGTGTACCCTCTTAGGTTGGAGAGCGATTTCCAGATTTGTTCAAACAACAAAATCTTGAGAGAGCTTTAGTTGTTAGCAAAATAATTATATTTCCATTAACGATTCAATGCAGAAACTTTTCTCTAGTGATCTCATATAAATTCACTAGTACCGAAATGGATCTAAGATAAAAGAGAGAACTCTTGTGGATATTTATGAACCAAATGTTAAACTCGTTATTTTAATGAACAATTATTATACTTTTTTCACATCATTCTTCTATATATGGTATTTTGACATGTTTTAGATCATATAGATGTCCTCTATTCCTATTGTTCCATCCATCTGATAACGCCATTGAGTACCCCTACTGATTACTTCCAAGTTTGTCAAAGTGTGCTCCGATACTATTACGTTTGTCTTCAAGAGACACTCCTGAGCTGGATGTCTGAAAAGGCGAGCTCCCAAGTTTTTAAGCCGTAATATCTCAAAGGATATTTAAGAAGGTAATGTTGAGATGTTTCTACCTGGTCTTCTTCCAAACAGCCGAATTGGCATTCGAACTACAAGTAGTAGTCGGTAAGATTCTTGATCTTATTGCGTGATAGGATAATGACCAGTTAGAACCAAACTGTATAACTTTGGAAAGGTTAGACTTACTGAGGGCGAACAACTCACTAGATCTCTAGCGATCTACTTTAGGCCGAAAGTATCTGGCGATAGTGCAGGAACTAAAGGAACTGGCTAAGCTCCCGCGAAACCCAGCTATCCAGTAGTAGACCGCATGAAGAGGGGTGCCCATTCTAGCTAGTTCATCAGCTTTGCAGTTACATGCTATTATTACAAAACGACTGGACTCGATGCCATTGATAGCGAGGAGGCATACCTTTACTAGATTAGTGAGAGCAAGATTTCTAGCCTCATCGCGCTACTATCAATTGTTGATAGTTACCTAACCTCTAATCTTCTCCACAAGACGACACATCGGTAAAGAAGCCCATTGCTCCTCTTCTCCAACAGCTGCTACCCACCCACATCTCCTTCGCAGTTATTTAGGCAGAGAAAATACAGCCAGAGTTTATTTTGGTGGCTCCATGATCCAAAAAGATCCGGTATTAACTCAAATTGTGTGAGGATTCTCGAGAATTCATGCATATTTTCATATAGAAATTCAGATTACTTAAATTCGACAGCAACTCTCACGGCCATACACCTTCCGGCTTTATCTATGGGTACTATATGCACAATGACATTAAGTGCTATGGTTGGTGTGGAGCTTAGTGCAACACACATACTGATGAACGCCGATCTTTGAAGGCTTTTGACCTTCGTAGCAAGTGCAGTATTATACCACACAAAGACGCCATAAAACATATCGGGCTTGACTATGGTATCGTATAGCAAAAGGACTTTTAGAACGACCCCACCTTTTACCAATCGCTCCTTTGTAAAAAGACGTGGCAATCAATGTTTGCTTTTCTTGCTCTTTCCTCGTTATTAAACTTCTATGAAAGCTTTCTATTTAGGATGAAACGGAAATACTTTACCATGTCCGCGGACTGCAGGAACTTTACCTGGACAATGAGGACTACATCGTCTGCATAGCTCAAGTTTTTTTCAGTTGGTCGCCGATCGCGTGTGTTAACAGTTCAGGATCGTTCTGCCTCAGAGTAAAACTATGCCTATAGTAGAATTATTCGATCACAAGATAAGAAGCAGAGTCTTTTTGACTAAGTCGATGTTTGAACTCTTAAATTCATCCCAGCCCTAAACCTTAAAAGACAAATATTGATTTGTCAATTTTCATGCAGATTGGAAAATTACTAATCTCATAATGTGTTGAGAATAAGGATGATAACTTTTTCGACTTAATTCCAGCTTTTTCGACTATGGGCCATGTTTTCTGGGTTCTAACGTTTTCTCATTCTCAGCACATGCTATGCATTATGCCTTACTTATGTTATTACTCAGAGTCTTCTTTCCTAAAAATAAAATCTTTTTTGGTCTGTTCATTGTAATAATAATTTGATTAGGCGATCTTTAAGATGTCGGCTGCTCAAATCGATCATTGAATACTCTAATTCATTCTCTTTGATGCCATTTTATCCGTATAATCAACAATAAATAACAATGTGTATCTACAGACCACTCTTATCTCCAACTAACTACATCAACTAATTTCGCATATTGACACTTGGAAATTGTGAAGCAGAAAATCAGAAAATCATGCAAATCTCTGCCACAGATGCATTATATGCATCCTTGCCACATTACAATTGCAATAGTGTGCATTGCATATTGAGTGGTTCGAATGCACTTGCGTGTCCGGCCGAACATTCTCTCTCAATCTCTAGAGAGCTCATCAGTGCATGGACACGTTTGTAATCAAAATCCACTCTAGCGCAATCAATAGCACACACATATGCGCATATATGTATGTGTATACTTGTAGTGCTTCACCCACACATTCTAAAAAATGACCGCAAACAAAAGAATTCCACAGATAATAAATAGTTCGAGGAAAATGTAAAAGATCAAAAGTGATGCTGCAGCTCAACCGACGAGTCGCTCGCTTGTGTGTTTATGTGTTTATTTGTGTATATATATATATACTATGTGTATGTATGTATGTATAAAACCTATTTATGCATGTCTGTCCTTCGATTGGCACTAGAGCGCGAAAGTGTAGAGGAGTGTGTATGTTGGCCGCACTCTGCCAGCAGTGAGCATGCAAATAAATGAAACTAAGCGAGTATTTGAGTGTGTGTGTGCGTTTTCACTTACAGATCTATTCGCACTTAAGCGCTTATTGCTCTCAGCACACACATTGCACGCACTTAAACGACCATCATCATTGCCTAATTGCGCTGTCAAAGGCATTTAGTTGCTGTTGTTGTTTTGGAGCTGAATTTGAGTTGCTGTGCAAAAATTTACAGCGTGAGCTCAACATCAAAAGCGAAATTTTTGCACAGCGGCGGCTGCGAATTGCGTGTTTTGCAGTTACATGAGAAAAGATACGGCATTTTCTTGATTTTTTGTACGGGATGCGTTGCCAGCTTACATTTTTTGGTTATAGAGATATTAATTTATAAATTATACTCCAACATAACTTTTGAATCCTGTGGGTTCTTGGAATTTTCTGTTTTGAATTTTCAAATGAAACCTTTAATTTAGACCAAAAGCGCTTTTGACTTGGAAAAATTATCAATTTGAAATAAACAATTTCTTCAGTCGTTTGTTTGTTTATAATAAATGTAAATAATGTTAAGAAGTTTTATTGTAGAGATTTTAATTTAAGTAGAAATTTATTTGTATTTAGAATTTTCCGTATCTTTTTTCGGTTGCCTTATCAACACTTACAATTCCTTCCGCCGCACTTAACTAGCAGTTTTCGTTACTTTTAAGCTTTACTCAATTAAAAATTTCTTCAACGAAATTACAGCAAGGTGGCAACACCGTTGATGGTGCATCAAATTATAATTGTCATCGCAGTAACCATTGCTGTGCCCACAACAACAGTTTGAGCAAGCGTTAATTGAAATATGCAGTCAAAGCGTTTTCCGCACCTCCTCTCTCTCCTTTTCAGCATTTTTTTCCCAGCTGTTCTGCTTATACGCTTAATTTGAAATTCCAAAGATGAATTAAAACATTCAAATTTTATTTGTTGCCCGTTGAATTGTATCGAACGACTTGAAATATTTGTCGTCTACTATAAAAAGTTGGAAAAAATTTTGAAACTACGAACATGTATGTGCGAGTATATAGACAGCTGTACTTTTGCTGACCAGTATATGAAAAATATAAGAGTATTACTTAATAGATTTTTAATAAAGCGTAATTACGAATATAATTATATGAACATTTTAATTTCAACAAAAAGTAAGGAGAAGACTTGTGATTTACTGATTCATAAAAATGTGTTATATATATTTTGAGAGTATTTTTCGGATTGACACAATTTGAGAATTGCTGTGTTGACTTCCTTGAAATTCATTGATGGGATTCTAGATCTTCTAAGTGTCTTAGAACAATATTATAAAATACTTCTCTGATGGTAGAAGGGTGAGTCAGGGAAAGCTTGAAAGTAAGCAGTCAGACTTAGGCAATCATTAGACTCATTATGGTTCCCACTGTTTTTCTTTATTTTTTCATCCACAGTCGAAAAATTCCAAAATTGACAAAATGGTGTTATTTTAAAAAAGTTAAATTTTACCCAAAATTTTAGTCGTTTCTGCCCACCATAATTTGATTATTGATTAGATCAATGTAAGATAGTAAGTCATTGTTTGGAGTACTATTTACAGATCATGTTGAAAATTAGATAGTGTTTGGATCTTATGTTTGCAAAATTTGTCACTCAAATTCGGAAAATGTAGTTTTGCGAAACCGTCAAGAGCAACGAAAATTCTATAATACCCTTGAACTCACCGAAAGGAAAAAACTACTGCACATTTAATATATTAAAGTTTGCATATTAAATATACTTGTGGAGCAGATACATGTGAGTATGTTAGGTGCGTAATGTGGCATGCCACAAATGCTTTGCAAGCAACTTGAAACGTTTATCCACACGTGTGGCAACCAAATCCCTACACACTGATGTGCAGCGTGCATATAGTACAAATATTTATATATGTATGTATACATGCAAATACACATATGACTGCTGGCATCTGCATACAAACGCGCCAAACTGAAGCATTGAAGTATGTAAAATTTAAGTGCTTATGTGCGCGTATATGTGAGCTCTTAAACCACATTTGCTTTTGCCACTACAAATTAAAAATCAGCCACGGCGTATACGTAACATCAATTTGCCATTCACCGCTCAGCGAGGTACCCAAAACTGAAACCTGCAGTTACATACATGCTTACAAGTGTATACGAGTATATATATGTATATTATATATATGTGCTATAAAAATTTCGCTGATACTCGTCATCCACCAAATCATTGACAACTTGTCGCTTTGGCGGTTGGCATTTCATAAATTGACGGCAAATAAATTTCAGTCGGAAATGTAGCAAGGAAATGCAATTAATGCTATCGCATGTGTGCTAGTTTGCTTTTTATGATTTTTCCATTCAATTTGAGTGATATGTATTAATGTTTGCTTTCCTTTCGAGCATGTCAATTATAATTTGCTATAATTGTGCCATTTATTCTGCGAAATACAGAATTTTATTTGGATGTTGGTATTTAAGTATAAAATTTATACACAGTAGCCACCAGTTTAAAAATTTCAGCAGAAGTAAATTAATAATATTAATTAATTATAACAAACTGCTTTCCAAATAAGGGTATTTAATAAGGTTTATTATTCAAAATAAGTTGACGAGAGTTGCCACTTGTTTCAAAATTTCAGCAGAAATAAATTATTAGCATTAATTAAATATGACTGCTCGCCACATAAGGAAATTTAATAAAGAGAATTGTTGAAAATCATTTAGAAGAGTGTTGCCATTTGTTTGCAAAATGCAGAAGAGTATTTTAATAGTATTAATTAAATATAACGAGTGCCCGCTACGGAAAGATATTTTGTAAAGTTTGTTACTCAAAATATTTTTGAAGAGAGTTGCCACCTGTTTGGAAACTTTAATACAACTGAATTTATTAAATGTAAGTATAAAAATAAAATAATTGTCACAAAACTTTATGAAAAATATTCTATTAAACCGAAGGATTTAATAAATATTTCCTTGGCATATTGAATTCTAGTTGACTGAACGTCGCTTTTGAGACGTAAATATGTAATAGTATGTACTTACGCCAGCAAACTGCATTACAAATATACATGTATTAATATATAAATGTATACACAAACATATTTATATATATTACATATCCCACATCCACCAACACTTTGCGTACAATATGGTGGATTGCAGGGCGTATTTGTTGTTCAGCACACAGGAAATAGTTACTCGAATAACAATGCCTCCACCAAACAAGTACAAGTCCACCAATTTCCGTTCTAAGCATCATATCCGGTTAGCCTTTCATGCTGTGAGAATTCACGCTGTCAACCCACAATTCAATGTTGTTGTTCTAATTAAATAACATACCTACATAGATAATGTGTTGGTGGCAACAGCAACAAAAGGCAAGCTGCGAACAACAACAACTAACGGCACATAATGGAAACCCGTGTACACCCAACCGCACACATCTCACCTAACTGGCGTAATGTTTTGCGGCTGGCAGCGACTGCGAGCGACTGGCTCAAATGACAGTAAATTAAATTAGCTCTTGTGTTGCTTGCACTTTTTAATTAGAATGGACGGCTGGTGGTTGCACCGTTCGACTGCAACTGTTTACCACTGGCGCCTACTGACAGCGTACACCGCTGCGTGACTGCCCCTAAAAAGTAAGGTTATCTTTTTTTTTTAATATTGCTTGCTAGCTAAGTTGCAGCCAATTAGCAAAGTTTCAATTGAATTGAAATTTAAATCAGTATTGTAAAATGTTGCATTCAGCGGAAGCTTTATGGAAATCAGGTTAGAGCGGCATTTCTAATTACTTGGCTTGAAAAATCTTTACGTGCTTTAGACGTGGCTGGAAATCATAATTCTTATTAGGATTTGTTTCTTATCTTTTTGTTTGCTAACTCAAATGTTGATGTGGTCTTTCAGTGCAAACAAGAGTAACAATGTGAGTGCATGGTTGAGATGTAGCTGAGGCAGATAGTAATATATTACCATATAACCTTATTCGATCTTAATCACCTGTGGATTTTAGTTTATGATTTTATAAAAATTAAAATCATAGTAATTTTAAATGAGTAAAAGTGAAACAGAGTACAGAAAAGCCTACAAAATGTGTCCCGGACTGAATCGATGATATTTTTTTTTTTTTTTTTTGATATTTTGAAATAATTATTTTATGTTCGTGTGAAGTTTGATCTAGATATATAATATTAGTTCGTGTGTGAGGGGCAGCTGTTGGTTACATCATGAAAAGTTCCTCTAGCTATCTTTACCAAGGGAAAAAATTGGGCAACGAGTTTGCTTTAATTTTTTTTCCAATGAAATCACGGCTACGAATTCGTTGCAGATGTTGCAGAAGTATCTTGGGGAGTATAATTTATCACGAACACATTAATAAGGATAAAATCGAAGAAGTTAAAGAAGCAGTGCTTTAAAACCATAGTGTTGGCATCTTAACATCTATTATGGATCGCCTCAGCACATTTTGGTTATAAAACGTGTGAATGCTAGACTCGTATCAAAATCTCTAAATCTTTTGCAAAAATTACTTCAAGTAGAGGTTGCAAAATAGATGCTAGACAACGTAGCTGAGAAAATGACATTCATCAGAAGCATCATTACTGGTGATGAGACGAGAATTTATGAATGTGATGTCGAAACTGTCAAACAAAATTCGTTGATGGTAATGAAGGCCCATCGAGGCGTATAGCAAGTGTAGGGAAAATTCGAATTAAATGGCGAGTATTATACAATGTGTATAGTCCTAAACATTATTTTTCGTAAAAAAAAATGGAAACGAAAATTTTTATGCAAAAAACCCGAATAGTAATACTGCTGATGTACTGGAGTTTAAGAGGAGGATAGCTGGAGTGACCAATGCCATATACCATTACCATATAATGTTTTTGGTAATTTAATACCATCAAGTTAGCATTCTTGTATACAATGTATACTCAAAATTCGTTTCACTCATTAATTAACAGTGTTTATAAATACTATAAGTTTAGTAGCACAAACAAACCGCTAAAACTAAAGGAGTGTCCCTCCATCATTTCATCCATTAAAATCAACTTCGTAACAATTTTAACTAAAACCATTAATAGTTCAATAACAGCGATTTTCTCATTTTATCTTAATGATTTCATCAGTGAAATTATAAAACTTAACCAATTTGCCGTTGTTGCTACTTATAAGTACTTAACTATATATAGATTTGTATGAGTTTCTACCCGAACAGATTCCAACTAAGCGCACCTTAAAAACACTTAAAATATGCGCGTCTAATTACAAGCAAGTGCCATTCACCGTCTCTTCACAAAACTCCGAGGAGAATTCGAAACGTTGCTAAGTAACAAATTAACCTGGCTTAGAACCGTGGTTCGCTGCACTTTAACTTCTTGGCGAAAACTTTTAGGCACAGTGAATCGAAAGTGATATTTAGCAGTTAAAAAATTAATATTGGTCCCGTTAGTGGTTTTTGATTGAATTTGGAATTATTTTTGTATGAATAAAATTGTGCGTTAAGCCAAAAATTGTAGCGGCAATAAGTAAAACGCTTTATATTACTTATATACCATTGAAGAAAAACGAACCGTCTTCGAGTTTATACAATTTTCAGAGTACCAAATCGAACAAGCTACTGCGAGTAGTGTTCA
This sequence comes from Bactrocera oleae, assembly GCF_042242935.1. Classification (NCBI taxonomy): domain Eukaryota; kingdom Metazoa; phylum Arthropoda; class Insecta; order Diptera; family Tephritidae; genus Bactrocera; species Bactrocera oleae. The sequence continues at coordinate 67,696,508 of NC_091538.1, forward strand.
ACTATAATAAGTGGGTAATCCATAACGGGTACGACATGTTAGCCTTATTATATAATATATGCTCTTATTCGTTGTTCATAGCAGAATAGTTGTTTATAGATACGAAGTATCTTGCGTAGCATAACATAGGATTAATTTGGAACGTCAACAGTGTCATTACAGATACTCGTTAGGTTATGTTAGGCTAAGTCAGTTAATAATGCTGATCCTTACGATATAGATTGCTCATCGAGAATTTTAGATTGGTTCTTTATGATACATAAAACTTCTAGAGATGAATAAAAATCGCTATATAACGACGAAATGCCTTCAGCCATCAAAAACCAGAAAATTAATTTCGATTCAAAGCGCATGGTTGACTGCATGGTATGATATCCAAGTTGGTAGTCTTTCGAACGCTCGACACCCTAGAAGAAAGTCCCGAGCTGTATTAATATTTTGTTTGTAATTACAAACTACAAAGAATCACACTTTGTCTTTCAGTTGCACATTGCACAAAAATGTCTATGACGACCATGACGACTGAGTTGTGAAAGCGCGCTACCGTTAACCAGCAGACTCTTCTAATGGTTCGTTTGCGAAACGCTGAAACTTTTTCACTTTTGCTAGCAGCTAAACATTATCCCATACATATGTATATGTACATACGAGTTAAAGGGCAAAGGGCGCTTTACTTTTTATGCGGTTGAATTGCAGGCACACATACATACTTACTACATCTACGAAGATATTTAGAAGTCAATTGGTTGAATATTGGTACACTGGTTTTGGCAGCAGCTACACCGGCAGCATGACTTCAAAGTCCTCAAGGTGAATTAGCATTCCACGAACCAAACAACTGCCACTCAAACACTGAGGAAACAACTTAAATCAGCTGCAGCTTTTGCTTTGTATTCAACACTTTTTTCATTGCTTCACCTTCAACTAGAGGCGTATCCTTTCGATTTGTGCGAAAACGAGCATTGTTTTAGTCATAAAGCAATGTTCCACGCCCATTCGCCTCACATGTTCAATTTGCTCAGTCAAATTTCCTTTACAGTTCATCAAGGTAATCATCGTCATTATAAACATTCGGGAGGTTCATTACTCAGTGCGTATGTGTTCCGGTAAAGTCAAAGGTGAAACTTTTCCAAAACAAAACTTTGGCAATGTGCTGATGTGCGATTTCTACACGTAACAGCGACCGAGTGAATCCGGAGGCAGCTTCCTCCAAAGTTTGATGTATTACGTATCTATGTATCTTACATATATTTATTTGGCAAATCAGCAATTGCGTGTCGTGTGGAGACACGAAGCACTCATCTTCTCCTACGGAATTGACCTTAAAAAGTTTCCAGTTAAAATAAAGTCCAAAGTTTTCACATGAATAATGATGCGAACATGTTTTATTTGTCTACTTTTGTGTTTCGTTCTTTCTTTATTTTTATACCCTGAGCAAGGTATAATATATTAAGTTTGCCACGAAGTTTGTAACACTCAGAAGGAAACGTCCGAGAACGTATAAAATATACATAAAAATGCTTAGTGTGACGAGCTGAGTTCATTTAGCCATATCTGTCTGTTTGTATGTACGTGAAAGTATCCTCCAGTTTTTGAGAAATCGATATGAAAATTCACACGTCTTTTTGTCCTCAAGCAGCTGCTCATTTCTTGGAATCGCCGATATCCAGCATCTATAACATATAGCAGTCATACAAACTGACCGACCGAAATAAAACTTTGTATAGAAACGTTTTTATTTGTGAGGGGTATTATAGCTTCAGTGCAACCAAATCTGACGTGTTTTTCTGTTTTATGTGAAATTTGCAAGTTGATGATGATTTGTGAAGTTAAATCTATCAATATAAAGAAGTTTCTGGTCTCTAACATTTAATATTTCGCGTTTTTTTGAAAAGCGCTGTTTAGAAATAAACAAAAGATTTAACTCCAAAAACAACAAAATTCTTTGCAAGCAATGAAATTATTTATTTAGACTCTCTTTAAAAAAGCTAACAATTGTTAAATTTCTCTTTCATATTTCTCTTAGTTACAAATTTGATTTTTCTCTTGCCTCATGAAAAATGATTAAATTTTAATATCAGTTTTGATCAATGCTGTCACTTTTTCACTTCTCTGCTTCTCTAGCTTTTTTATTCGTCACCATTTGCTCTTTAACAAAGCTGCCCAACAAATCGGCGCCTTCTTGATTACTCTTCTTGTAGTAAGGCAAGAGCGACATACGCTTCAACCAAACAGCCAACTGTGGGAATTTCTCTTCATCGATTGGTGCAAAAAGCACTGCGCTGGAGACCGAAGCGACTGCACACAAATCGGCGATAGTCAAATGCTCACCACACAAATACGGTGCATTGGTAAGACACTTCTCCAAGCCATCGTAGGCCAATTGCATATATGCGATTTTCTCTTCCCCAATTTTGTCTGCACCAAAGTAGATAATCGGTTCGACCATAAGACGAGCGCGTGGAAATAAATGACCGGCATCGTAGTAGAGACGCGCATCTACTTCTCTACGCTTCAGCGGATCTTTTGGATAGAGTGTCTCATCTGGTGAGTATTTGTCCACAAGATAGGCGCTAATTACATGCGAGTCTGTCACGACAGTGCCGTTATCATCCAGTACCGGTATGGTGTGCTGAGGATTGAGCTTAAGAAACTCAGGCGTTAGGTGCTCGCGCTGTTTGAGGTTCGTAGGACTGGAGATAAGGAAAGTTTGTGTGAGAGAGCAGAAAAAATTATTGAATATATTAGCATTTAAATATCAGAAAGACAGTTGTAATTAGTGCTTCGATATACGATGTACGTATACGACAAACATAAAAGTCAAAGTTAACTGTATCCAAAGTAAACAATATGACTTTATATTAATTAAACTGTAGATTTAAATACAAAAAAATATAATATTTTTAATTTAACTTTTGAATTTTACGTTCACACGCTTTACATTTAGAATGATAAGCATTACGACGCTTACCGCAAATCTAATTCCAGTCCAATAGCGGCGGCTGTCAACAGCACGGCGCGGCTTGGAGGGCTGCGTGCCGAATAGTAGAGAACTGGTTTTGCTGACATCGTGATCAAGACTAGACACATTTTTAACGTCGAGTGTTGATGAAAGAAACAAAATGTATAATATAATTACAATTATAATACTTATCTGCTTATATCTGTATATAGTAAAAATAAAACAAAACAGACAATTTTCTAATTCCACCTAAAATAATTCACTTTAAAAATTCACTTAATAACTATGATGTGCCACCAAAACAAGATTATCTATACAAAATGTTTCGCTATATTTAAGCACTTCACTGTGCTTTATATCAAGTTTTAGAATATAATATTTCACCGGCTTTCGAATTATATGGTATTCGAACGCAGATAATTACATTCGAAGTAAAGAAATACAAAAACGCATAAAAACAATGCACATTATAATTAAATCAAATAGTTCGTACACTACCAACGCTGAACACTCCTGATCGCTTTGCTGCTCACTCTACAACTGAGCATTACACTACTCAAACCAGTACTTTTCGATCGTTTTTGTAAAAACAAAAAAACAATTCATAAATGACTAGCCGTGCCTTCTTTTTTTTTAATTACGTCATTCAGTAAGAGAGGTGAGAAAATTAATTGCGTTGCTCTTGAATAGTGTTGCCATTGTGTTCGCCAATTGTTTAAAACACTAAAATCATATCTCTTCTTGGTATTTTTAGCATATATATATTCGATTTAAAATTTTCTTTTTGAAAGCTTTGAATTTTTCGCAAGGCTTGTAAATTTCACCAAAATTTTTCATTATTAAATGATTCCTTTTTATTTATATTATGTTATTCTGCACATAAAAATGTCATCTAGGAAGAAAACTAAGCAATTTATATGCGATATATCAAGGTATAGACAGGTATAGGACAAATCTTCTTAAAAAAAATATATAAGAATAAAAATATCTGTTTTTCTCGTAAATCCTCTTCCATTTGTCCTTTTGTCCATTTGTCCCTTTTTGAAAGCTAAAATTACAAAAAGCATAGCTAGACTCTCTTGTGAAAAAATTTGCATTTGAACTCAATTTCATATATACCAAATGAAATTAGGATCGAAAGAGTATGAGGATACCTCATTCAAGTGCTAGTATTTAACCGCTTTTTATTACACCACTCTGTTAGATTTACCTTAGCTGTTTGTTCGATATGCCACACTTTAAGTTGTGTTGAATCAAAGACAGGCTTAAAATGTAGGTAAATATATTTATATTCTAAAAACAAGAACAGCTTATAAACTTGGTGGCTAAAAAAAATCATTCAAAACAGGTTGTCAGGGCTAGTGATCAGTAAATCTTTGTTTGTTCTCTTTCGCAGATTATATAAGTATAATTATAATATTTTTCTCTTTAAATAAGTCACTCAGCAACAGCAGTAATATATGTCTACAGGTTAATGCATTCTGATCTCTCACTAAACTACTTTGACTATAGTAAAATAGGTGAATTTAATTAAAACCGCTGGACTAAAGGGAGAACCTAAAAGTATGCTATCGATTATTTTGCATTGTTGTTCATGTATACACTGATTAACGGATATTATCGAAACTAGAAACAGATATTTAATTAAAACTATTGTGCTATGATTTGGAACAGATAACTTACAATTTCTCGGCTTAATTTTTCATTATGGTCTACTGAATCAGCATAGTTGTAGCTTAGATAATATTTTACTACATACATATTAGCTGGAATTAACTAAAATGTTTGAGTATGTGTGGTCGACTAGTTTTAGTGTACAGTTTTTAAAGCACTTGCAAAAGTATACTACAGGAAAAGAAATGTGTGAAAAAAAGAATTGGAGAGATTATGGAAAATATTTTCTAAAAATGTTACTTGGCTCGATCTCGTGGTTTCGTTAGTGCTGTTGTGATATAAGAAAGCAGCCACTTTATTTTTCGAAGAGAAATTTTTGTGGAAGCTCAATGATAAGCTTTCAACTTTTAACAAATGCCTTGTAATTTAAGAGATAAAACTTTAAGCATTCGTGTAATCTTCGAATATTCCGAGAAATCTTACATTGTGCTTTTTGTGCATGGAAAGGCATGATTTCAAAAGTGTCAACGATATCCACTAAAACTACATATGGTTATCAGCAAAAATTTTGTATTACTCATTTACCAACACAATTTCTCTCACTTTAACATTTTTCAGGCAACTTGTTCAATAAAAATTCCTTAGCATTAATTTCTTTATTTTGCTTTCGTTGCCAAAGCTATCCGCTTTTTGAACTTACTGCACTTTATGCTGATTACTGGTATTCTTATGACGATTGTATTCGTAATACGATTTGACTGCGAATTGTGATCGTCGTTTCGCTGTATGCAGAATTTTCTACGTCAATGACTTGATAGAATTCAATATCGCATCAAATGGTTCTCATATTTAATACGACATAATACTCTTGGAGCTGATAAGTTGAAATGTTGAAAATTATTCAGCAGGTAGAACAAGGTATTACTATTGTATGACACACAAGTTTATGTTCGCTAAAGATTTTTGCTCATTGGTGTAGTTGTTTTATTACAAACATTAAAATAATATATGTATGTCAAATTCAATGGCAATCGTATTTAAACTAGTAAAAGTGGTTGTCATTTTTTGGTTGTGAATTGAAATAAGTCAAATTGTGAAATGTCATCACTATGGAAATTAATAGCTAACTGTCAATTCAATATTTTTATCATTGTTTTTAAAGTGTAAATTGTCAATTCAATATTTTTATCATTGTTTTTAAAATGTTAATTTAGCGTCGTTTAACTTGGCATGATTTAAGTCATGCATTAATAGGTCTGTCAGCAACTTGTAATAAACTTTGAAAATAAATATGCGTGAAAATATATTTTAAAACAAAAATATTCCTCAAATTCCTACAACGATTTCAATACACAATACTACACAGCACAAGGAAAAGATATTCAGACAAATAAAGTTTAGGCCACCACCATCTAAACGTAAACAAAATTCATTTAATTTCACTTCGCTCAACCAACTGAATGCCCACACTCTTCCATACTTTTTGGAAACTTGTTTGACTTTTCAGACTTTCGTCACAGTCGCTTATGCACCGCACCGCCGCTCCCGCTGTACCGGCAAGTATTTGTATGAGGGTGTATTCGCGAGTATTTATGTAACTGTGAATGTTTTTTCGCGCTACAATCACCACCGATTTAATTAAAATGCAAATTTGATTTATGAATTGACAATATTTCGAAAATAAAATGGTCGACGCTTTTGTGCAAAATATTGCATTTAAATGTGCTTGCCACACAAACAAATTAGCAATTAAAACATATAACTGGCAGTGAATGGGTATTGGGTAGATCGCGAACAATACCGAATTAGACAATCAATTGTACCCCGTTAACAATTTAGTTTTAGAGTGAGAAATTATCTTTTAGATTTTATTGATATCTAAAATATAACGAATTTTTCAATGGATCTTTTTCCAAAGCAGTTTGGAGTTTATTTAGTTACAGAAGACTCCATTTTTTCAATTTAAACTTTTTTCTTCTATGTAAAGTAATTGTTACTGAAAAATGGGAGGTTTTGGAACTATAGAATGTGGCGAACATCATACTGGATGCTCCAGCACATGAACGACCACTGGATATATTAAAAAAGTGACGAAAGTACCATACTATTGGGAAATCATTGCATCGTTTTTAAAGCGGTTTGTAATGGCATAATCACCACACAGTCTCAATTTTCTATACTTTTATATTCAGAAAAAGGTTTATTAAGTTTGCCACGACGTTTGTAATACCCAGAAGAAAACATCGGTACCGACTTAGATATGTCTGTGTGACTGTATACTCGTATACGCGAACTAGTCCCTCAGTTTAAAAAAAAAAAAATCAAAGTAAAAGAAACAAAGACTAAGCCATTTAATTTAAGCGTTCAAGCTGAAAAAAAACCTTAAAAGATTTAAAACTTAACAACAACATTCTGATATAAAAAAGTTTCCAACAAATACTGGCGTTTGCATTTTTAAAAGTAAAAATAGGGAAAAGTTTTGCAGTAACTTTAAAAAGAATTAACAGGTGACAAAATTTGCATAAATATAGAAAATAAGCTAAACTTTCTTCTAACATAAAACTTCTCAAACAAATAAAACGTTTGTCAAAGTAAAAAATGAAGAAAGTGCCTGCCAGCGCTTTAGCGTAGAGCTGGTCATGCGCCATTAAAGATTTGTTGCTGTGCTTTACAATTGATCAGAGTATATTTACTTACTACATTTGTATATACATATACGTATTTTATATATTGTAGAAAAAAAAGAATAAGAAACATTTTGAAAAATCGTTGCGTTAGTATACATTATTATAAATATAGCAATATACAAAAAATGAGCTAAGAAATTCCAACAAACCCCATCAAACTTTACTACAGTGCACACTAACGCTAAGTAAATCACTCAACCTGCAGGCCTTTGGAAACCGTTAGCTAATTACTCGATTAAATTCCCTTTACAATATTGTGAATGGCAACCCAAAATGGCATAAAATGCATGTGCTCAACTTTAGTTGACCCTTTCGCGTAATCTTTTTTGGCACTGTCCTTTTCGGAATTTCTTTTTCCGCACTTATTAGTATCTAAAAATTTAAGTAACGACACAGAACTTAACTTTACCACAATTTGGTTGCTAACCCAGACTAAGCAGTAGCGGTTTTGCAAAGTTCCCTTCAATAGCGTGGAGTAGCCTCTGAGCACTACTTTGAGTATTATTTGCGAGCGACTTTGTTCAAAAAACATTTAAATTTTAAGCAGATACCTTATTTTGTTGTCGGAGCGACCTTATTCCTTGCGTTTCATTTGTTGTCAGCATTTAGTAGACATTTTTGTTACTTTTTTTTACTTTGCTTCTTCGTTGCCTCTTTTGTTTTCTCGCTTCTATTATGTACACTTACATATATATAACGGCTAACGGTGTATTTGCGTGTGCTTTTTATGTGGTTCTTCGTTGTGAATACATTTTTGTGGTTTGACAATAGTCCGTTCTTCTTGGTAATGACATTGTTCAGCTGTTAGTTGTGCTAAATTGGCTGATTGAATTTAAATAATGCATGTCTCGGAGCTGGTAAAAAGCCAATTGAAAGGAATATATAAAAGGAGAAATTAAAGAAGGTCTTTTTCAAATACTTCTTTCGGCTGTGAAATTTCGAAAGAAAGTAGAATTTATTATAAATAGTATTTGGGCATTTTATGGCATTAAATTCTACAAATATTTTGTTGTGCCAAAGCTGAAGTTTTTGTGTGAGATATACACATCTAGATATTATACCCTGAACAGGGCATATTAATTTTGTTACGAAGCTTGTAATATCCAGAAGGAAACATCGGAGACCCTATAAATTGTATATAGTAAATGATCAGCGTGACGAGCACAGTTGATTTAGCCATATACGTCTGCCTGCACGAAAAACTAGTCTTGAGATATCGATCTGAAATTCTGTCCACATTCCTTTCTTTCTAGGCTGAAGTCTGCAGACATCTTAGAACGCCAGTACCTGTAGCCAATTTGAGGTGGTTTGAGCAGATCCAATACCCTTATGACTATTATCTTCGTCAATTCGATCATTCAAGACGACGGCTTTGACTCGGCCCTGTAATTAGACATAGCAGAGCTCGACTATTTCGCCTCCAAGTAGTATATGTGGGTTAGACATCGTGAGATCCAGAAAACAGTGGCCATCATCTTTCTGGACGATGGAACGGTATTCGCCTTTTTCGGGTCAGTTTAAGTTGGTGAAGTTTTTTGTTTCGATTGAAGCGTCAAACACAGCTGTGAAGTGGTCATATCGATGCACTTATTATTTGGGGTAAACCAACGTTTCACCCATTTAAGCGATAGCTTCCTCATGCTCAATAATTTATGGCATTCTAAAAGCAAATATATTTCTTGAACATTTTGACATATACACATATTGAGCGAAGTTAGAAATTGATATTCTAAAATATAGTAATATAGTACCGTTTACTAGAAAATTATAAGTTTTATGTTGACATGAAGAGACCACGTTGATTACTCAAAACGCGGCTGTTTAAATTATGATGCCCATAACCAGATAATCTATATACATATTCTGCGATATAACGGTAATGACGCATAATGAAATGTGGCCAAATGTAAAGGGAAAACTACCAATTTCCCATTATACACACAGGACAGACATAAAATGAAATATAAGTGAAATAACTGCCGGAGGCTATCATAAAAACACACCTGCACGCACGACTGCGTGAAATAAGAAAATCGCTGAGATTTCAGTTGTGCACGCAAAAGGTCACTCATACGCAGTGGCGTTTCAGAATAATTTATACAGGCGCATTTCTAGGTAAACGCTTACATACGCACACGCACACAAATAATAATGCTCAATTAAATACACATAAATATAGAAAGCCATATACATTTTTACAAATCACTGCAGTCCCATGACATTGGCGCTGAAGGTGCCGCTTGGCCTAGGCCCATTACTACAACAAAACAGACGAAATGAATTGCTGCCTCAGAGCATTCGATAATCCACGAGTGAAAGGCGAGAAATTCGCAAAATTCATAGAAATAAATAAATAAATGCGAGGAAAAATGAAAATGACTTTTACGCTTGTTCACGCCTGACAAGGGTTTGCGCACGTTAATCCAAAGAAACCTGCAATGAGCCCTGGGTAGGGGTCAAAATTTGAGCATAAGTCACAATAATAAATGCGAAATCCAATAAAGGAAAACGTCTTAGCCAAAATATAGTAAGAGTACGGTGGAATTTAGTGTCCGAAACAGTCATATTGTAGTAAGTGAAGCGAAAAGAGGTTTCGGAAGCCATCATCTCGCACATCTCTTCGTGACAGGGACCGCTGATTCTTTGCAACACCCCCATGTACTCTATTGAACCATTCAGGGTTGATTGTATTTATTGCTTTTCCTTCACCGAGTTTATATGTATGTATATATTCGTATATGTCTTCGTGCGTATTTCGTTTCAACTGAATCGAGTATTATCATTAACTACAACTACAATTACATACATTTGCAATAATATTGACTACAACAATGAAAATACACTTTAGCCGCAACATTTTCGGATATCATTGTAATTTGTTCATCTACCCAAAAAGCGACTGGCAACATTGTTGTGCATTGCTTATCAAAATAGTAGGTAGTTCGAGTAGATTGAATGAAAGCTCTTGTGGGGTATGAAGTGCCTACGGGAGATACTTAAAGCTATCAGGTTACTCGATTATTGTTTTTGTTGCTACGTAAGCCGAATAAATATGTATGGATTTGTGTTTGCAGTAACCTGAAGTCAAGTGCGTATAATTGTTATGTAGGTGGCAAATGACTGCGATTCAAACCGAAGAAGATAAGGTTGAGCGGTTGATTGATCTAGCTTTTGGTTTGAAATATAAGTCTAAAAGCGAGTTAAATTCTTCATATTAACGCATTCAACAGCAACAACAGAGACTAATCGAGAAAATATTCTCTATGAATTAAGTTGATAACTTTCAATTGGCCAGAAAGAGGACTTTCCACAGCTTCTAGAATACTTATCAAAATTTGTTTACGAAATAAAAATTAAAACTCGACATTTACTTTAAAAGCCTCTAGATGTTAAAACTTTTTTTTTTTTCTAAAAATGTTCTTTTTTATTATCTACAAGTTTTACCCTTATGCTAAACAATAAAAATAATTTTTTTTTTCGCTCCACCGTATTAGTTTAACGGTGTTATATTTTGTGGGCATGGCAATCAGCGATAGCAAGCTCGTCTGGGTGCCAAGGACACGTGTACCAATATTTTCCAGGAAGCCTGCACATATGGGTTGTCATATGGGTTGTATTGATTTTAGGTGTTACAAACAACTGTTAGGTGAACAAAACTATTATAAAAAAAATCAAGCGATTTAAAAAATAAATAAAAAATTAAAAGTTAAATTAATTGAAATACATACGAGTATATATAATATTAGTTTTTGCTTTTGGACTTCATTGGTCATACCACTAATGAATATGTCTGCAGTTGCACAATGAAGTTGTGGAAATGAAGGCATGTCACTGCAACCTAAGTGACAGTAAGACAGCAGCAGTGACATTGTTCACAAAACCATTGAACCGGAGGTGATTTGAATAACTGTCAAGCTGCTTACAGGCTACGCTAATGATATGTGTGTTGGTATGTATTATGACCAGCATCAAAATTGACCTCTTCAAAACGGGCTGTGGGCTAAAACAATTGCAAATGCGCACAGAGCAAGCTTGAGTGATAACAGTAGATCATTTCTTAATTATATAGATTTTCTTTAACTTTTTTGAAGGAAAAAATATATTAAAATTTTTTATTTTCAGTTCTAGCATTTTAACCTAGTAAGTTCGTTCAATAATCAGCTATTCGTTTGCTAACGTTGATTTAAAAATTTCTTCACTTTACATGCACTTTCCTAATTTCACACGCGTACGTATGTACATGAGCATGTATTATCCTGTTATCTCTCGAACACTCACGTGCGATAATCATTTTTTATTCAAAGCATCTCCGCCCGGCTGTCGTTTGCGTGCCGCCTTTATAACCCGACAAACCTAATACCGTTAGACGGTATTGCTCTACATGCTCATCCATTATACTCGCATGTAAGAGAAAGTGCTGATAAATTCATCTTAGTTGATGCTCCAAGTTTCCTCTATTCTTTTTTGTTCACTTCTTGTTTACGATGTCAAAGTTTCCTCGCATCGGAGTCATGAATCATCGATCAAACTGTCAAAAACGCTATGAAGAAAAGTAAATAAAAATAAAAGTTATATAACAGCAATGTAACAGTAAAGTATACAAATACATATACTAGATAAAGTTGATGCAACAGTAAAGTCGCTTATGATCTAACAGTTGTGCGTGTTGATTTCTTATGGTTCTGTCGCGCAGTTGAGGAAAATTGCATTGCGGTTCTTAGGTTAATGCTTAACAATGTTGTTGTTGTTTTTGTTGCTCTGGTTGTTATGCTTAACATTTGCTGTTGTTTCAATCGATTTCATCAGCATGTCTGCATTGTCGCATAAAAATGCAATCACTCTTTAATATTTGGGCGATAGCCCGAAGTTTAGTTCGAGCTTAAGAGTCCCGACGATTTCATACAAAAATTGTATATAAATTTTTTTTTCATTGCGACTTTTGAAAACTGGCAGATGAGGTAATAATACATTTTTTATTAAAATATACTTTATTAGAAGAAAGCAATTAACACCCACCACATAGTGTGGAAAGCGTGGAAATCATACATGCTTTTCATAAAAAGAAAAAAAATCTATTCTATAATAATTTTTAATATAAAAAAGTCCATGGAAAGCTATTATTTTGGATGTAGCCGTTGTTATAAAATTATTCAGTGCTTCCAACTGAGCTAGCATCAAGGCTGTCTCAATAATTAAACTCCCTCCTCCAAACTTGCAGTCAGGTTGCCAGTGTTGTTAGATTCCTACATTTGTGGCAGGATTCATAAATTTTGGATATTGTGTTGGATCTCGAGGCAACAATACATACGGTTTGAGTGTTGGAACCTTTTATACAACTTTATAAAAGAAGTAGTTCTCAAAACATAGGAATCTAAATCAATGTCTTAATACAGCTGATCAATTTTGACTCGAACTGATTTTTTATTAAAATACGTAAAAATGTACTTGTTTCTTTGTCAATCCAGTTCAAATTTGAACAGACTATGAACTACTGTTTTGTAGTACTGAACTCATAACTAATAATAAGCCAGTATAGTTAACCAATAGTCAAAACATCTCCGCCATTATATTATTAAGACTGTTAACCCCAATCGCATACTTTAAATAAGCATATATTTATTATTTCTGCCAGCAAAACTTAAACACAAATATATTAGTTTATATATATTAAAGCACTAGAACTTCCACCTTTTAGTAAAGCATTTAATGAAATCCATGGTAGTTATACCTTCTACTTAAGGCTAGTAAATATAATAAATCAAGAGCTTTGTTGGCACCACCTGCTACATTTTCACCAACACTAACAACAACTAACACAGGCGCACGTGTATGTTGGTATCATTAGCAAATAAAAAGCCTTTCTGCTTTGCCATCAGAGGCTAGAAGGTCTCAACCTACTGCTTGGTCACTGTAACCGCAGAGTACTCTATTGTTGTTGGTGCTTTCAGGCTTTACTGATTCTGCTGCTGTTGCTGACATGTTGGTCCAGCCGAAGAGTACACTTCAAATTGCCCTTCAATTCAATTTTCATATCCTTTTGTATATGGTTCCCTGTTGTATATACATGCATACAATTGCTTGCCTACATATATACATATATACAAGTATATGTGCTGTTGTGGTTTTATGGCCACTTGCTATTCTTTAGCTTTGTTGCGGTTTCCTTTTGTGTTTCGAGTTTTACAAGGTTTGTATCTCTAGTATATTGCTGCTTTTAACGGTTTCAATATATACCTATATTACCATATATTTTTTAATTTTATTAAAACGAAAATGTTAGACAGATATTTAGCTATGTGTTCAGTATCAGAGATTTTACTGTTATTAAATTAAATCATAAAATAATTATTTTCTTTAAAGTGATTGTAAATATCTAAACCTTTGAACGATTTCCATATTAAAATCAAATTTTTATCTCATTATTATAAAATTTACTGAAATTTTTTACATTTGACTTTTCAAATGATTTCTAGAGAACTAAATGTTGTACTTGCATACCAAATATATTTCTAATAGCGACCACCTGTGAAGTTTACATGCGCCTTATAAACATTCCAATAATCTTCTAATTACTAAGTTCTTTGCTTAATTCGTCTCCAGCAAACCAATACGTGATTAAAAAATAAAATAAAGCACGCACAGCGTGGTCATATTCAATACTTTAGAGCACTGGTCTGCAAACTTATCTTATTTTTTAATCCCTCCCATCATAAATGTGTAGTCTCCGAAAGTCGATTTCTTATGATCTACAAAAATAAGCCAGGTTCTATGGGTTATAACAAAACCCCATATAATGATGTGTTATAACATCGATCAATCAAGTGAGTACAGAAATCCAAATAAAATGGAAAAAAGATGGCAACGGCTTAACAGCAACTGTTCAGGATTTTACAAAGCATATGACGCAAAATGAGCAAAAGTTCGAAATATTTCCATTTTAAAGAGAACGGAGAAAATACAATTTTCGAAATCAACCACCATCAAAATATTGAAGTTGTCGATAATTAGCATTATATAATACAAAATAATCGTATAATATTGCTACAAAGTGTTCGGTAATTAGAACTACAAGTATGTGGAAAAAAATCAACAAAATTTAAGAAACGTATAATTTTGATAAAAGTTCGAAATTTTACCTCAAAAAGACGACAAAGTTTACAATTATATTTTTCCTTGTAAAAATCAAAATATATTCGATTTAGTTAAAAAATTAAAACAAATTACATAATGTTGCCTCAGTTGTTGTTTGCTTATCTTTATAAATCTCACCGTCATCATTCAGAGAAAGACGAAATTAAGTGCTCTTATAAATCAAGGCGCACTTAAGTATTCTTTTTTACCGCCGGAATTTATATAATTGCCCAATTTCGCTACTTTAGCAACACTTAGCGTCAGAAAGCAATCATCATATGTCATTTAACTTTCGAGCGTTTCTAACTTCATCAAAATATTTTGCTTCTTACAAAAGATATCTCTATTAGGTCATTCCACTCTATGCTGCGCCAGTTCCTGCATTTTATCCATGCATCACAAATCACCGGCAAATTGCCCTTGCTGCCTTTATTAAATATCATTATGTTAGTCGCAGAGCGACGGTTGGTCCACTCACGCACCCGCTGGGTAAGGATCATAAATTTCTTCGTCTGTTGCAAGTAGGTATTTATTTATAGCCAAAAATTTAGCTACATTCTAGCACCATAGTAATGCTTTAGAGGAGCAAACCTCCAAACACATAGTAATGCTTATTAAGTAAACCAAATTATTTGAATGTTTTGGCTTTACGTTTGGTTTCATTCAGGGCGAAACTATTTGTGCCAAAATTGCTTGTGCCTTTTCATTATATTGTTATCGGATTAAGGATTCTCTGCTTCAATTAAGTACGGAGTTTATAAGACTATAGGATATAGCTGCCATACAAACTAAAGCATGAACATCTAATAGTTTATGGAAGGCTTTTTATTTGAGAAAGCATCGTTGCAATATAGCAAATAGCTGGCATGCAGTCTGACCAATTAAATTCAAGTTTTTGTATAGAAAATTTTGTTTTAAAAGATATCTTCACGAAATTTAGCATAGATTATTATTCATACTTCGAAAATATTGTTCAGATTGGACTACTACAGCATATAGCTACCAAGAAGAATTCTCTCTATATAACAAGAAATTTTAAATATTAATATGGGTTTTTTTTAATGTAATTCGTCGCGCTGAGCAAACTGCGATCCCAAAAAAGTGCATTGTAGCAGTTTGAGTTTGGATCTTCGGATTGTCTTAACTCAACGATGCACTGTTAATTCTCCACGACGTACAAGGTTTGTTCTCTTTAACTTGCACTAAGTGTATATTTATGCCTAAACTTCGATAGTTTCCCATAAAAGAACAGCGAGAAGTTTAGTTCACCTCCGAATACTGCGTTAAGAAATATATTAAAATTTTAAAAACAATTTTTACTAAAGTTAAGCTCTCGTTGGTGAGAAGTGTACACTACCACTTCTAAGCAAAATAGCTTTTTCTAATACTCCCGCCCCACGTCTGACAATCGAGTATAGTTATGGCGTTTCAGAAAATATATTCACTGTCCGTAACCCCTACCATTTATTTGCTTTATAATCAAAATGAAAACTAGGTGGAAAAGCTAGGTCATAAGTGTTAACTGTAGTAGAGATATAGCAGCAACCAAAATAATATGTACTGATGGTTTTCATTCAATTCCGAGTCTCCTGAACTAACAATATAATATAATGATGGTGAGGAATCTCTCATAAGGTAATACTGAATATGCTTTTCGTAGCGGTTCTTAAGTTTCTCCGAAAGCTTAGCCTACAAAACCATCTAAATTAAGTACGGCTCTAAGGCTACTTTAGGTAAATAATGTTATATAATACAACCAAAAATTAGAGTTAATAAACTCTTTGTAAATGAGTTTATCGTCTTTTTCAAATATATCCGTCGTTCCTGACAAGTTTCGTACAAAATGCAAGTTCATGAACGCGCATTTACACGAACAAGTTAATTTCTCTAACCCAGTGTGTTGTGCACACATAATTCGTTTTCATTAAATCGTGATAGATGCTTTGTGTGCAAGCGCTTCCCCAAACCTATAAATTATATGATTAACTAATTTACGCACTCAATTTCAGCGCCATACATTTTACAATGTGCGGTTATTTGCAGGACAATGTGCACGGGGAGTTGAGACAGCACCGCAAACAAACAATAACCGTGCTTACACCACATACACATACACACAATTATAAATAGTGGTGAGTATGGTTCAATGTGAAGCAAAACTAAATATCCGGACATAGTAATGCGTGTGTAAAAGGATTACAAAACTTTTAGTTGCACACAATGAACATATACATATATTGTATACACGCGCATACAGTGCTTTTAATTAATGCGCAGCAAATATGGTGAAACAACAAAGTGTGACAAATTCAACGGTATACGAGCTAGTAAGTTGTTTAGTTTGCGAACAGTGGCAGGACATGCAATGCAAACATTTTAACTGAGTTAAAGTTGTGGTGAAATCAATAACACCTTCCTTGACATCGCCACTAACTGCAACCGACTTTACTCATCTCACTCTGTGTGTATGGTTGGCCACCGTGCCACCGCGACTGCAGCTATCACCATAATTGTTGTCAACACAATTTTATATCTTCCGGTTGAGCCATTGTTCTCGCCATCGCTGCAGCGTGGGGATTGTGGCAATGAGCAGTAGTCGATCGCAGAAAATGAACGAAACTGAAATGATTTCGTTTTAATTGAGAGTTGTTTAGTATACAAATACCTATGGTATATGGTATGGTATATTTCATAATGCGCTGCGGTTGGTAATTAAAGCTAGAAGTAAAGTGCTGAAAATATGCATATTTTAGTTATTTTATGGTAAATGCGTATGTAATCGTTTTTAGTTTGAGCTAAGGAAAGTAGTTGGGTGTTATGTTACTTTTTTTATAACCTAAACACGGTGTATCAAATTTGTTATACCCAAAAGGAAACGCCGAGGACCCTTCAAGAGACTTAGCTAACATGATCTGTCAGCTGTAACGATGGCTATATGCAACAGTGATCCGATCCGAACAATTTGTTCGAAGACTGTTGCGTTGCCTTGGTCCATCTTGTAAAATAAATCCAAATTTGTTGACCCCACAAAATGTAAACAAAAGGGTCATTGACCCCACAAAAAGTAAACAAACGGGTTATTGATCCCAAACTAAACAAAGGTTGTTGTCTTAACTAAACGAAAACAAAGGTTGTTGACCTTGCTAAATTAAAAAAAATTTATTGACCTCATTAACTGTAAAAAGAGGTCAAGGACCTCAGAAAAACAAGACACGATTGGGAATGTGGCTAAATGTAAACAAAAAGGCTTTTTATCTCATAAAATATAAATAAATGGATCATTGTAAAAATGTAAACAAATGGGTTATTAACCCCTTAAAGTTGTAGACGTTCTTTTTTTTCAAGAAACGGCTCAATAGCTGGAACCGCCGATATCGGACCAATATAAGATATAGCTGCCAAAAGAATATGTGCAAAATTTCAGATCAATATCTCAAAAACTGGGGACGGACATGGCTTGTATATAAATATATATATACCCTATAATGTCTTCGAAGTTTCCTTCTGGGTGTTATAAATCCGTGGCAAACTTAATATATCCTGTTTGGGATATTTTTGTGACCTGACAATTACATATACAATAATAACATCGCTACTTTTAAAACCTGCTACCTTAATCTCATTTATACTTGTATGTTTAGATATTTCCTATTGACTCAATCACGCATTCCCTTAATTCATTTGTTGCTTCCAACTTCTCGGCACACTCCCTGTAATTATTGTATTAACTTTACATTGTTTCAACAGCTTGTGGCTTGTATTACTCTTTCATTAATGACAGCATTTAGGTAAATGCAAATGCCTACAACAATTAACGATCCAGTCGCAGCAACAACAAGAATTTTGAGAAGTTTCCAACAAAGGCTTTTCCAACTAATAACTATTAGCAACAGTCGACATTTGTAACGAAGCACTCATGGCTAACATCATTTTAACGACAATTAGCAAAGCTACAGAGACACCGAGTGCGTGTTTCCCTAATTTTTTATGTATTCATAGTGTTGCTCTGCTAATCTTGCGTTGTTAGAAATGCTGTTTGGGGATATGAGCTGTAGCTGTTGGTTTCATTATACTGTTGACTTGTGTAGGCTGTACCTCTATATTGTATTCAACAGATTGCCGTATTTTCTGAAAGAGATTATGTAACACAGAAATTGATGTGAAAGATTGTTTGAGGTCATTATGACTAGTAAAGATAAATGTATAAGATAGTTAAACATTCTGACCGCTTTTAAGAGTTTTTTCTTGAGGTAAGTGTATTTTTTTTCGATAATCGAAGTCGCCTTTGTTTCCGCCTCAGATTTTTCTTTCGGCTTGGCGATCAAAAATGAAACAATCTTGGATCGGCCTGGACCAATGGTTGTCAGAAGGTGGGTAAGGCAAGACTTTTATTCACCAAATGCTATTTTCCAATTAGTTTTTAACCGGTCTTGCAACGTGAGACCGAGCTTTCTTATTATTAAGGAAAAATTGTAACTCAACTCGTGTCTAGTTGCTCACTTCAATTTGATGAGTTGTTTTCGGTAGCGTTCCCCATTAATGGTTTCATTCGGATTTTGAAGTCCATAGCAAAGCGCGCCCTTCTGATTCTACCAAATACATGGCATTACCTTGAAATCATGAATATTTGGCTTTGCCGTTGAATTGGCTGGTTTGCCAGGTTTCACATATGCTTTTTTCCGTTTAGAGTAGTCGTAATGGATTAATTTTTCATCTCCAGTCACAATGTGATGCTACAAATACATACAAAACGACTTGCACTTCTGGCATGCAAAATCGTCTTTCAACGTCTCTTGTCTTCAGTTCATATGGCACCCAATTTCCTTGCCTTTGAATGTAAATGCTGCTTTTAAACGTTTTGAACTGGTTACTTGAGTGACTCTCAAAGATTATGCAAGCTGTTCCTGTGTTTCGTCTATCGCTCTTTCACACATATCCCTAGGACCCTACCCAGCTTCATTAATCTGTATGTAGTTTAGGCTACAATGTTATGGATGTGGTTATCTATGTCAAGTTGACTCGCAATCATATTGCCGGTCTTAATATATTTGAGGCAGCGGAAACTTTTTTTATCTGTTTTGAAAAAATTTTACAAATTACATTTTTATTCAAAAGTATTTTTATAAGGAGTCTTCGGTCATCGTGAATAGTCGAAAAATCAGAATTGTCGTCAGCGACATTTCGGTTGATCGATTGTGAATGCAACTCTATTGGTATTATATATATTTTAGTCCATATTCTCGTACTATACTTTGCCTTGACTGCCTTACAACATCTCAAGCGGTAACAGTAAAGCTAAAGTTGAAGCGAAATTTAGATGCATAAAACAATCAATCAATAAGTCGTCTTTTTAATAACTATATATTTTCCTACAGTGAATTGTAATCCTTCCATCATACCCTACATATTTCCCCCTTGAAACCCCGTCAATCATCTACCAAATAACAGCCAATAACCACAAAGCAGCAAGGAGTGAGAAACACAAATGTCCTATTTTAGAACGTAATTACCACATTTGTCATGTGACACACTCACACTACCACTAAATAAATTAGCTGCTATGGTGGTTGTGCATTTTACCGTTATTTGGTGGAACACTTTTGCTGTCTGCAGAATGTAAGCAGACATTCTTCGGCTTGTTGAAGTTGGGTGCTCCACCATGTTACCTTGTTTCCAAAGGCTTATTACAATGGCCTATATTTGTTGCATATGCGTGTGTGTTACTAAATCTAAGATACATATATACGTTTACATATATACGTATATGCATATAATGTAGGCGTGATTGTGGATTCAGAACCACATTCGCCAACACTTTGAACATTTTCTTACTGTTATCGTATATTGCCAACCGCTGCCGAGTTTAAGTCTACCTTTTTTGTTGTTGTTTTTGTAATGTTGCTGGCGTGGTAGTTTTGTAATCCTTGTAAGTCCTTAAATGAGTTTTTCATTGTGTCTGCGAATGAGCGTGTGACCTCTCGCCATTGTTTACACGAGTATTAGTAGAAATATGCTGAAATAATATGCGTATTAGGGTGAGCCAAAACGAAAATCCAACCATTAGACACCGTGAAATTATTGTATTTTTACAGATAAATTTAGAACTCTTGATATTAATAGGTGGCGCAGTGTAATTTTCGAATTTCCACATAAATGATACAAGAATATCTTCTTATTTTGTGTAGGTGCTTAATGCATTAAAAAAAATATTATAAAGTGTTGTAGGGAATTTAAAGATTTATGAAAAAATCTGAGATGGGTTTTTGCACTCGTTTAAAAGTTATTCGAAGTCGGATTTCAACTTTAAAACGTAAGAAATACTTATTTTTTTATGAAATTTTCACAAAATAATGTCACAAAATCAGATAATATAAAGTAAACGTTTTTTTGTCCCACCCTAATGCATATGAATATATATTTATATGTGTGTGCTTTTTAAATGCGTTTGCGAGCATATGTTGCAGCGTCGAGTGGCAGGCACGCATTACAGTCAAGGCCATTACTCAGTTTGTCGCTACCGGCGCACACACACGCAGCCATGCAAACATTTAACAGCATATGCTTATGCTTTTGTTTCTTATAGTCTAGTTTACGTTTACTCGCGCTGATAAAAAATTCAACAGCGCACAGTTTCTTAAGTGCTCTAAAACTACTTTCGACTTGAATACTGCCCCACATACCGGTACATTTGTCCGTATATATGTACATATGCACATATTCATAAAATGAACATGTGAATACGAAAATTATCTAGATAGACATGTGTTGTTGCTAGAGCTGACTATCTATTTGTATAACTTGGAATATGCGTGCGCTTTTACTTAAACACCATAAATGAAAACGATAGCTTTCCATTTGTTGAGTTTCCATTGAATTCGTTCTGATAAATGGTTCGCTTGCTCTGCAGACGCAGCAATATTCGGTTGCCAATATTTTCGATTATTTTGTACGATAATGGATGAAAATGTGAGTATGCACGCTATTTAAAGCTGTGAAACTTTCGTTACGGAGTTATTGGAAAAGGCTTTTGCATAGTCTTGAAAGAGGTCGTCAGTATTGGAGCGCCGAAGCGTGCAGTGACTGTCGAGAGATCGCAAAAAACTGGTCGCATAAGAGCCGTCCAACGATCTACAAATATTAACCGCGGTAACATCAAAAAAAGTCCTCGAAATTGTGCTTGAAAATTGTCGTCTTAATATTAGGGGTAAACCAAAACTTTCAAGACCTCTAATACACCATTTCGACACATATTAACTCGTATTAAAGTTATGAAAAGAGTAACAAAAGTTTTATCATTTAACCAAAAGCACTAGCCCAAGAATGATATTGAAGATGGCGAGAGAAAGAGATAGAAATATGATAGTTTCGTCCTGTTACATTTTTGAAGTGTTTTTGATAGAATCATACTTTAATTACGATAATAGTTGTGCTCCTACCTAGATTTAAACACGTAAATCTAATAGAAAAAAAGTATCGGGTTATATTGGTATACTAAGTATAAAAATGATGAGGATGACGTTGAAATTCGGGTGATTGGCGATTTGACTGCGTCAAAGTGAAATGTGACGTGATAAAATTTCAAAACCTTATTAAACACACTGACAAAATTTGACACAAATCCGTAAACAAACATGGCCGTCAAGAGCTGTCAAAATCACGTCATCCCTAATGGTAGACGCTGTTTATTATTAAAACTGAGATAGATTATTTTTTTTAATAGTGTCTCAAAGATGGATAAAATCAGGTCAATACTTCTACTACCGACGTATATCTTATATAAAGATTTTCGTATTTCTGGTTGACTTTACAAGATAATGTATATATCGGTCAACGTATGTGTGAGTTATTTTACTCCCATATACTACATATACAATGTTCTTAATTTAGCCGACTTTATGTCAAATATGTCCGTAATTGTGTGAGTTATATTTATAAAATTGCTTTGGAAACCAATTCTCCAGTATCCTTGAGTTGAATAATTTAATCATACCTTCTACTAACCACAATGTACACGATGTTTCCAACTTTTCGGTTCATTTAAACCATTTATTTTGGTCAAAATGTGTGATGTTTTAATAGAATTAAGTGACATATTTGAGACATGAATCAAATGGTAGTAACGAAACTAAGTGAGTCTATGACCTATAGTATGAGTTAATAAGGCATCAAATTAGGTTGTAATTCATTCAAGGTTTCGTAGAGTAATGAATGATGAATTTTTTCGCTATACTTTATAATATAAAATTTTGCCAACACCTGAAAGTATTTCCGCAGCCATGATTCTTGTTCATATGAAATTTCTTTTGAATATGTGCGCAACATTTTAAAGAATATTTTCATTATTCTTTACTCACATTTCAAACTTATTTGCAATTTTCTCACGTATAAAATGAATTCAAAAAGCAACAGAATGTCCAATATTATTATATGTGAACAACATAATAACAAAACCACGATTAACTTAACTCAGCAACACATTAAATAATCTCAACTAAAAGGGGAATAAATAAAGGGCAAAGTGGGTTTGCGAGAAAACTAAGAAAAATTCCGTTAATTGTTTTCAAATAAAAAGTTTTTGATTGCCACCTGACAAGAGGTGATTGCCAGCCAACATGTAAGATGTCAAAGAGGTGAATATAACAAAAAGTTGAAAAATCATTAAGCAAACAACAACAACAGCCACCTCTTAAGTTTTTAGCTCACAATGCAAATTTAACAAGCAATGCCATGGGGGCAGCCGACATTGCAAGACACGCAAGACTGACAGCACAGACATGAACACACACACGCACGCACACTCGCACTCTCGAAATGCTACAAGCAGCTGAAGCATATCGCTTCGTTTGGAAAGCAAAAGTGTACAGACGAAAAATAACTGTCATTGCAGCGCGGTGGATGTGTCTGTGTGTACTGGGACAACAGGGCGTATGAAAAATTGCAGTGCAACGCGCCGGACGACATTTAACCCTCTTAAAATGAGCGTCGATGAGTTGTCGGCAAGAAATGTTAAGGTGTGAGAGTTCTGGGGTTACCTGGCAGGAAAATTACACGAAACTTTAATTGCTTTTATTCTATTATTAATATTTTGATGTGCTGCTTGCATGTATATGTGTCACCATTCATTGCTTGTGCTCTACAAGTAAATGTCAAGTTGCGTGCAAAGCAAAAACTGTAAGAAATACTCACAAGCAAGGCTAGGTATAGAGTATTGCGGCAAAAACCTTGCGCCACTTACTTGGTTTTTCTTGGTATTTACCGCTTTTTTGTTTTATGTAGTTTTGCTTAAACGGCTTTTGTATAGAAGATTCGTATACGCCAGTTAAAGCTAGTGGAATGAAAGGAAATTGTTTTGATGTTAGTGGAAAGCAGGCTTTGTATTCCGATGCGGGTTATCAAAGCTGTTTAATATAAAATACACCAAATTGAACAACAACAAACAAAATATGTCAAGAAAATTAATAGGGTGTTCAGAAAAAAATATGTATTTATTATTTAAAGTATGGCTACAATTTTTGATTATGTTGGCGAATTGTTTAGGGTTCTTAAATCTTAGCTGGTGATGACATAAACGGAGTGTGCTTATCAATAGACTTTTGGAATATTTCGGTCAGTGTAGCTAGTATTTGACTCTGACTAAACTATGACTGATTAGTAGCCTAAAAGTCCGCAAGAGATTATGAGAATTCCGTTTCCTCTGTTAAGTAAAGATACAGCAGAGCAATTTGCAAAATTTTAATAAAATTATAATTCTCTCGTCCCTATTAGCAAAACACTGGAAGAAGTCGATTTTCACACGCTTCTCTTGAAGCTGGTTTGTCACCAGCAAAATCAATCGCTATAGAAAGAAACAGGTAGTAATCACTTGGAGCCAGGTCCGTAAGGGGATGCATAGTAATGTACCAACCAAGCTCATGGAGCTTCTGCCGAGTCACTATGGATGTGCTTGACCTGGCGTAGTCCTGATAAAACACAATTTCTCTTCTGTTGGACAAAGCAGACAAATTCTGGGCAATTTGCCCAGAAGAACTATAAAAACTAACTATTTTCTGTATTGGGTGTCCTTCTTTGACGCGGGCTCAAACAGTACTGACTCAAGCAGTCACAAAACTGTTTAAGAAACTTTTTTAGTACAGAATTTTATCTTTTTAACGGCATATGGCATAATCTGATCACCGATATACCCCATATAAAACGACTGATACCGGTAACTAAAGGCATCTGTTGGAAAAATATGGATATATTTTGACTAGAACTATTATTCAAGGTTTGATACCGAAAATGCTTAGGTACGGGTGAAAACTCAAAAAATCTTTAACTCGTAAGCAGAGTTGCATACAAACCGCAGTGTTTGTGACCATCGTTTGGAAATTTGTGGTTTTAAAAATCCACTTCCGAAAAACCTTACAATTACACAAAATGTAGTGAAGAAACTGTAAACAGTTAGTGTTGAAGGCCCGTTTATAAATGTTTTGTATTTTCTTAGTCGAGGCCGAAAAGAAATCTCTAAATAAGCCAGAATATTTTCGTTTTATATATTGTGCATTCTTTTTCTATGTTCACATCGTTTTGATTTTGATTTTCAATTTACGTGAAAATAATCTGCTTTGTCCAAATAATGAAACTGAATTCGTCTTATGGAAAGCAAAATGTTAGTGAAATCTTCTTTTAAACAATTCTTGTATATAAAATTTTATAATTTTGTGGAAATATTATTTAATGTATTGTATATAAAATTTTATAATTTTGTGGAAATATTATTTAATGTATGTATATGCATAAACTTGTATTATAGTAAAACATACTTTAAATTTAAATGTCATACATACTTCATTTACTAAACTACAAGTGTACCTTAGAAATCACAGTTACACACGAACTTTCTTATAAGCGCCATGCGTCACTCTTTCTCAACTGCAACCGCATTCAGGGTGTAAAATTTAATTATAATTATGTTATGTGTTGAAATTAGTGTAGCTAATGGAATAGTGTGTATTTGCCTGTCAAAGCAAACACACACAGAAACACTCTGATACTTGCTGCTAGCGAATGCTTTGCCTATGAGCTAGTTAGACTCTCGGATGTCTTACTGCTACGTGTCGGACACACACACTAACACTTTCACATATGACTGCGGTTTAACCTGAAAGCCTTCGTGAATACATATACATATATAAATACGTGTATAAACATGCTTACGCACACATATATAGGTATTATGTAAACGTTATTTGATGAGCGCGGTTGCTTCAATTTAGAAAACGCTGCCGGTTTTGATGTATTTACACAATTTCTCAACACGACCCGTATCTATGTGCATATATGTGTGTATATATTATATATATGTGTGTATATATTTCTTGTGGTTGCAATGTTGAGTTTTACCCAAGACAGCTCAGACGGGAGACTTAATACCTGCTTGATAGCCGAGTGTATGGTGGTATCTGCTAAGTTTTTAATGATTAATTGCTGGTGGAGTATAAAAGCAGCTACTTACGTCGCTGCACATATAAATACATCGACCAGTTTATTATGCGTTCTTGCTGCAAGGCTTAAAATATCAAATTTTAATGGATTAATATTTAGGTTTTCTTAAAATTTATAAAAATTTCTGCCTTTTCAATACACCAGCAGTTTTTTTTTCGTTTGTTGGTGAAAGCCTTTCGCCAATTCAATTTAATTGGTCTATGCGCTATTAATTAATAACGTTATTTTGGATGGAAAATATGCTTGTGGTTAATACAAGGTGTAATTCAAAAGTTTCAGGACTTTTTTTAAAAAACGAATATTATTTGTTTTTTTTTTGAAAAATTTATTGGTCGCCTTCAAAATAGTCTCCTTCCGCCTGAATACAACGTTTTGCACGTTCAAGAAGGTTATCGAATGACTTTTTTAGGTCATTTGTCGGTATAGCGTTGAGGATGGCGGTCGTCGCCTTTTGGATGGCATCAACGTCAACATAGCGGTTTCCTTTCATGGCCAAATATAGTTTTCCGAACAAATGAAAATCGCAGGGTGCCATATCAGGCGAATAGGGTGAATTGTTGATGATATGAATGCGATTTTTGGTCAAAAAATCTGTCTGATTCTGAGGTCTTTTTCGTGTTGTTTCAAAGTGTGCGGGACAAATCGAGCACAAACCTTTCTGAGGCCCAAATTATCTGTCAAAATACGATAAATCGACGCTGCGGATATTGATAATTCCGATTCCATATATTTAAGCGATGATTTCGTCTATTTTTTAATGAATTCACGCACAATTTCCGCGTTTTTTACCAAGTTTAAGTCAGCTGTTATATAAATTTTATACGACAATACTGAGGAATACACAATGGAGGGATAACAATTTCAGACAGATGGCGCCACTAGAAGCCGCGTTGTTTAAAAAGTCCTGGAACTTTTGAATTGTACCTTGTAAAGATTAAACTGAAATGTCTTAAATTTTACATAAGCTGCCAGATTTCGACTGTTATCTTTATTTCGGCGAAAATAATTTCTATTTAAATTTTTTTTCTAGATAAAACTTTTCGTCGGTATTTGCTTTTTATGTAGTTACATAGATTGCTTAATTGAAAATATATATTTGTTATTAATTTGCTATAATATGTTCTGAGGCAGCATATTTCTTAGATTCTATTAGAGTCGGACAATGAGCGTTTGTCATATTTAAAATTAACCCTTCTACGTGATTATTAGGATAATGAAATAAATTGTTGTAATAATTTATAGATATGTATTTATATATGTATATTAAATTTAGAATATTGTTAATATGATAGAAAAATAACTGTAGACGATAGCGTTATGCTAGTGTTTAGCGTTTTCACCAATTTTATCTTCCCTAAACACTTAAGTTTAAAAAGATGAATATGAATAAATTATCAGCGTGACGAGCTGAGGCGATTTAGCGATGGCCGTCTGTCTGCATATACGCGAACTTG
The DNA here is from genome assembly GCF_042242935.1 of Bactrocera oleae. Classification (NCBI taxonomy): domain Eukaryota; kingdom Metazoa; phylum Arthropoda; class Insecta; order Diptera; family Tephritidae; genus Bactrocera; species Bactrocera oleae. The sequence continues at coordinate 67,723,840 of NC_091538.1, forward strand.
TCTCTTAATTTTTTTTTTTTTAGATACCAACGTGAAAATTTGCTCATGTCCTTTTCCCCCCAAGAATTTTGAGCACCGTGAGGTAAGGCCGTCGACGGCAGGTACTCACGTAAAACACACCGGACGTCCCCCCAAGAATCTGCTCATTTATCGATATCGGATAAGTATGGCAAATAGCGTCCATACAAACTGAGCGATAAAAATCAAGTTCTTGTATAGCAAAGAATTGTATTTGGTAAGATATCTTCACGAAGTTTGGTATAGATTATTATCCAAGGAAATACTACAATCTCCGAACACATTGTTCCGATCAAATCACTACAGCATATAACTGTCATACAAACTGATTTATCAAATTCATAATAAAAATATTTGTATGCTTTATGCTATAAAAAATCCGTGAATTCTATTACAGCTGAGGTGCAACTGAAGTTGTGGTTTTTTCTTAGTTCTTTTTTTTTATTTTAACAGTATAAAATTAAGTTTAACATTTTTAAATCAAAGAAGTATGAATAAATATGATCTTATACTATTTACCTTGACCCAGATTTAATTTTGGGTGCATAGTTATTATTGACCACATATAATTAAAGGTTACACAAGTAAGTAAACCTTTATTATTTCTCCTACCTATATTGAAAAAAATCTCTTCATGTGAATTTTGCATTTTCTTATAATTTTTATATATAAACTAGAATTATAAATTATATTTTTAAACCTATTATATTATAGTATTTTTATAACCTTATTAATCAACTTCATAATCATAACCACTAATACCCAGTTCCTTTCATGTTGTACATCGGAAGACATAAAATCAAATGCATCACCGCAAATCACAAATTTATGAGGATAAATCAGCATTAATAAAGAAGCAACATAACAAAAAAAAATTTACAAAGTAACACGTCTAAAAATATTTACAGGAAAAAACAGTTTACGAAATTGCCTATAAATTTTTGAAATCAAAATATCATTATACATATTACATGCAAACATTAAATTTATGAGCTGCGAGCGCTGGCATAAACCTCAACGGAATTTATTTCCGCTCAAGCACAGAAACACACTTATGCGGTCATGTTCCCTTAAGAAAGAGAATTTCTCAAAAATACAAACCTCCAAAAGCATGGCGCCTTGCTTACTAAACACACATGCACATACTTATACAAACCTATAAGTATATGTGTGCATGTGCGCTTTATTTACAGGTGTTTCTAACGCCCCGCACAATATTTTGTGTGAAACGTTTTCGACCCACTCACATCCTGCTTCAGCAACTCAGATAAACACCAGCTAACCGGGTGACCCATTCACAACTTGACGAAACGTTTTGGCAATGGCACATGCTGAGCCGAAGCTTTTCTCACTCGACCTCGGTGAGAGTGTATGACTGGAGAGCACAACAACGTTTATGCACTGCGTCTGCGCTTCCGCCTGAAACACTAACAATAACTTGTAGCTATTTGGTCAAAAGCTAAGCGTTTCGCAAAGCGGCCTAAGGCGATAAAGAATATTGTGCGAGTCATACAGTCGAGTCTGAATCCGCTTAGCATGCGCATTTCGCCGATTTCGCGGATCGCTTGTAATTGTCGAATATTTTATTGTTGTTATAAGTCAACGGGCTCACCGTTATCTCTAGCGAGCAGAAGTTAGTGCGGGCGCCAAGCGAAGGTACGAAAATTGTTTCGTCTCATATTCACTCGATTCGGTATTCACTTGTGCCGAGTTTCGGTAGCACCTGTGTGCTTACATCCGTACTTTCGTTACTTTTGTGTTTACATTTGCACTCATAAGTTTGCATGCGTATGTGTGGCATATACGCAGTGGCTTAGTGTTGTGTTATTGTTATCTTTGTTTGCTGGTGCTTCTTCTAGTATCACTGGCTACATTTTGGGCGCTCAACTCCCTACGGCATCGAAGCCTTTGTTATCATGTCAGGCGTACGATTGTTTTGTTTGTGATGGACCAAATATCCTTTGCGTTTTTGTGCGCTGAATTTTCCTTGTGTTGCTGTTGGTTTTTTTGTAACGTTTTTTTTTCATTTGCAGTTTTGTGCGGTTATTAGCTTTTCTGTTGCCAGCGACGAAGTGGATTTTGAATATTCTCCAATTCTGCTTGCCTACATACTTATGATCGTTGCCATTGTTGTTAAAATTTTTCAGATCTGTATATTCCTTGGTTTGTATGTGGTTAGACCTGCAAAAAAACTGAAAGCCACCACTCTGAAAACAGCAGCTCGTGAAAAACGCATATAAATTTTTGAGTCTCAATTACACTAATTATAAAATTCTTAAAAATACGTTTATATCTGCGAAACAATTTTCCGAATCAACTTAAATATTTTTTCAATATTTATATATTTTTCAAATATATATACAGGAGCTCTGTCCAAAGATTTAGTTGCGTCACATGGTTTATAAAAATTCAGAATGGACACATGGCTTCTTTTAAAGTAGGAATCACACTTGTTTGATCACTTGTCAGCTCCTTCATACTTACAGCAATGAAACACATATTTACCATAAAACAAATTAAACGAAAAATCGCAAGCAACTGTAATTAACGGAATCGTCAACAGTTACTCAGACGAATTCCAAAGAAAATTATAAAACAAACAAAAAAATAAATTTTCAACATTTTATTGGCCACTACTGTACATTCGATATATATGAGAAAAAATTCGTGTTTTTAAAATCCACAAGTGGGAAATGAATGGGAAATGAAGACTACTATCCAGTTTTGAAGCAAAACAAATCGATTACAACCAATCAACTACCATACTCTATACAATTCAACTTTCAGCCCTGTTGTTAATAGTTTCGTAATGCCTGAATATTGGTCCAAATATAAAATAAGTATATACTAATAATTTATAAGTTATAAATACAATATATTGTACCGGAAGTTAGCTTAAAGGTCAAATTCAAATTTTTAAAAGAATTTGCAGATCCAGATTAGTTTCTGGCACAAAAACTACAGTAAAGTTTTGACGTGTATTTTAGCAGGTTCGAATTTCAGTTACATTTTTTTTTAAATATTTCCTGTGAAAAATGTAATAAATTATAGTAATACATTTGGTCTCTATCTGGATATAAACCCTTTCCAAACAAAGTAGTTCGGCTTTCGTAGCCATTAAGGCTTATGAACTTTTACATTGTGTATACAACCAATGATATTCCGACTCTTCGACACCTTTTTGTTAAACTATAAGTATTTGCCTTTTGTTTTAAAATAAACCTCTTCTCTGCGATTACCTCTAAATTTTTTTCCAGCGAGCGTCCTTTTCAGGTCTGAGAAGAGGAAAGACGGATTCAAAGAATACGTACGAGTAGCTGTGGAAGCTATAAGAACCCTAAATGCGGAAACTTTTTATTATTTTAATTGTTTTATAACACGCTTCTAAATGGAACAACACTTTCTTCTTCTATTAAATGGGACGGTATGGTGAGATTTCGCCTATCAAACATACCAGTAATAGTAACCAGAGTCAATGAAAATTATTCCGTATGCAGCTCCCAATATAGACATTAAAAACTTCTCTTCTGGCTGTTACATCTTTCGATGCTTTGATTTCTATTCATGACGGTCAATCCTAAGTAACGGCTCCGAAGAGATTACGGCATGGAAGCATGGAGATGCGTTGCATCTTTTATCATTTTTCATTGCTAAAATGAGTATTTACTTATTACTGTTTTTGTTTGGTCGATTGTGAGTTCGCGACCTTAAAGAGCACAGAAATTTCTTATGTCTAAGATCGTTTGATATTTTTAGAGTGCCAACTGGCTCAAGGAATCATATTTTATGGTCATCTAAGATCAACATGTGTATTTTTATGATTTCAAGCGAATTTCATGTTATAACGCAAGTTGGCTTTCTGTTGTCAATGTATCAGGACTTTAGAAACAAGAGATGAATGATCACACATGCAAAATAATTAATTTCCGTTAATTTTGTCAATTCGGCTTATAGAAACTCTAACTGAAATATCAGCTAGCACTTTCTGGTAATAAACTCATAATTTAACCGATAGTTGACTTGCGCGGTAGAGTTAAATAGAATATTTTCTGATAGATTACTAAGAAACCCCTTTAGTAATCGCTAACCTAGAGAGATTCGGAACAAACTATTAACTCAGCCCCACTAAAACAAAAATAAAAAGTTAAATACTGAATCGAAATGCCAAACATAACATAAGCGCTAAATCCACAAGATCTATAAATGCTTGTTTATGGCATAGTACTTATAGAAGAGTGTATACATTGCTATAATGAGTTTATTTGTATGCTGGCTGAGTTAAATGTTTATCTTATCGCTAAGTTGTGGGTTAGAATATGTACCGGAGTGTGTATATATACATATATCAACGGATGAACCACCGGCAATTACAGATTTACACCTAAGCATACTCACATATAAAAAATTATATACATAAATATATATATACATATGTACATGCAGTTATAAATTTGTAAGCATTATATGTATGGTATATACGCATATGTTAGGATGTGTGTATGTATCATCAATGAGGCACTCACTCAACTGACCGCCCCTGGGAGCAGGCTACTCGGTAGCTCGGTTGGTGTATCCACTGTCGGTTGTTGCGCCACAAGTGTGGACAACACACAACCCACCGCCCAGTGCGAATGCCTTCGACCAGCCTTGTGAGCTGACATTTGGAATTCGAAAAGGCAAACTGAACTAAGCAAGACAGCACCGCAGAAATAGAATCTCAATTGGAAATAAACACATCGAACGTTAAATTGAGGCTCTCAAGTGCTTTTTAATGCGATGTGTGTGAATGTAAGCACATATGTGTGTGTGTGTGTGTACGTGCGTGTTGATATTTATATGTGTGTGTAGCTGCTGATATTTCACCTTATTTATAAACAAAAATTCATGTATATATTATAAATTCATTTCAGTTCGAACTGCATTTGTGTATATGTATATATATTGCCATATATCTATAAATATATATAGATATACATATATAGGTAAATATGCACATTTGTAAAGCATCCTATTTATAAACTGGAATTCCATTATTTTAATGCGAATGCAAAAAGAATTCAATAAACACTGAAATTCAGTCGAGTGTGAAGAATAAGTTGTGGCTTTCTTGTGGCTGCAATTTAGCTAGCTTTTCATTTAACGAATTAGTTGGCTGTTTCGGTTGCTAATAGCAATGCAATTTCAAAGTATGTTACATTTAAATAATTAAAATCAAAAAGAAATTGAAACAATTGTGTGCCAATACAAAATTGCGTATATATATTTACTGGGTCAATGACTAAGCAATTTAAATATTTTGCAAATAAATCGAAAAACTCCAGTTCAGGTTGAATGCACTCATGGAAATTCTTTGGAGAATCTCGAATTACTTCTGAGGAAAATTTGTTAGTATTTAAATTATTTTATAAAAGCTATTACAAAAGCAGGTGCTGCTTTATACCACCAATGTTTGATGAATGTAGAGTTCTCAGCCACGTTGTCAAACATCCCCTTTGCGTCACGCTTGAAAAGATTCAGGTATTTTGGTACGATCCAGCATTGCCACATTTCATACCCAAAACATTAACCAAAATTTGTTGATCGATCCATAAGAGATATTAAGATTCTCTGCTATTTCTTTGATATCAACACGACGACTTTCAAGTTTTTTTTTTAACGGTTTCGAAGTTTATGTCATTAAGAGTTGTGTATAGATGAACGAATCGCATGAGGCAAGCTTCCGACGACTTTATGACTTCATGCTTTGTGTCACTAAAATACTTGTGTTTTTGATAAAGTAGACTCCTCAAAACACTTTTGTAGCATTTGCTACGATTCGGTGGCTGTCAATTTATTGATACAAAAAAAATATCTAGCAAACTCGTTGTTAAATCTTTTTTGGTAAAAATTGTCAAACAAATGTCAATACGAACATTAACAAAGAGGTTGTATCAATTTGGGAAAAAATTTTGTATCAATTCGGTTTGCACGCGCATTTTAAATGAACCAATCTCCAAATTTTATCAAATGGAATATTGGTTTCGGTTCGTAATAATATTATAATTTTTCAGAAGTTGTCATTTATTTTAATAAAAGTCAAAATGTACCACACACGTCTATGAAACGTCAAACTACCGCGCCGCAATGACAGCTGTTGTTGTTTAACGAACCTGTGTAGTTGATAAATACTGACGTCGTTAATATTGCAAGCGATCTAGAAAATACTTAACATATACTCGTAGACTTTATGAAAAATTATCTGCTTCATTAAATGACAGATTATTTATTATTAAAAAATATTGAATTGAATTCACAAAGATACCAAAAAAACGTTAGCTTCAGCTGCTGCGAAGCTATAATGCAATTCACAGGTGATTTGCTTTTGACAACAACTAAATTTGAAAATGTAACCGGTCAATGGTCACTAGGGTAGGTAAAACAAAAGAATGTTTTTTTTCGCTTCGCCTCCAACTACTTGAAAAAATTTAGGAAATTGAATGCTCTACAAAATGGTTTCTTACGGGTTTTATTTTAAGGCAACATTTTTTTATAAATTTTATAACTTAATGAAAAAATATTATTGTAAATTGCACAGCTCATAGTCCTGTATGAAACTTACTGCAAAAGAGTAGTGCAACTACTACTACGAGATATGCAGTTTTCTATCTGATAATAGAAAAAAAATAAAAACTGTTATGGAAAGACCTTCCCGTTACAATTAAGAGCTCATACTTCTAGAACCTTTTTAAGAGATGTTTATAAACCAATTTAAAAAATTTAACCAAGTACAAAGCAAAAAAAAATCGGTTTGACCCACCCTAATGGTCACTTTGAATGGATGCTATATACTACATTGGTGCGATCTGAAAAATATGTTCGGTGATTAGGGACAGTTTGTATGGCAGCTATATGGTATAGCGGTCCGCTCTGAACAACAGGTTCGAAAATTATAGTGTTGCTTTGTGTTTGTTAAAAAAATTTCCTGTTCAGGGTATAATGATATCAGAAACACAACATTCAAACAAAGACAAAATGCTTCTGGCAACATGTTGCTGCAACATATAGCCAGTGTAATGCTTTCCTTGCGACGCTACAAGTGTCATTGCAGCAACAAAAATGAATAAAAACATACACATATTCACACACATTTGACACATAAATTCCGTCCCAGCTAACCCAATACACCGAACGATTCGTCCGTCTACCGACCAAGTAGCTACCTTAAGCGGCGGCAACACCAGCCATCAGCCGCCAGCCGCTGCCATAATCGTCACCACTGCAGCATTCAGAATGCCTGGCAGCCAGTCAGCGGCAGCACATGTTTACAATGGCTGGAACAACAAGTTTTTCGTATGCCACCGCCGACCAAGTGACTACCGACAAAGCTTACTGTTGATATTGCTGTTTCATGTATGTGAGAGTGTGTGTATATGTATGTATTTACGCGGCCCGGTGCTTCACAAACAAACTTTCAAACATTACAGAATTGAATGCTGTTCCATTCCCTTGTGTTCCAGCGCAAAAGCTCCACACAGCAAAGGAAGTTGGCCCAGCACGACACAGTTTTCTCGAAACGCAGGCGAACACAATTTTCAGTCTCGCGGCAAAACTTGAAACGAACGGTTGAATAACACGGAAAACGCCAAAACTCGGTGAAAAAGTGAAACATTTATAAAAAATATACACATACCCATATCTGTATGTAGTTATATAAGTGTAAGTGTAGGTGTGTGGAATCTCACACATTTAGTGTTGTGTTGTATCTGTATGTGTGACATCGTAAGATGTAGCTGTTGCCAGCAGATAATCGAACAAACGTACACACAATTATATGCACATACATACATACTTACAAACATACATAGGTGTCAAGTCGTATGAAAGCATTATTTATTGTGTTTGCGCATATCCTCGCAAAAAATTTTGAAGTGCAAGAGTGTGAGTGTTCATATACATATTTATGTGTGTACGTGTATATGTGTACAGGTGTAGTTGCCTACGTTTGTTGATTTTGTTTATAATTTATCTGCTAGCTGTTGTGTGCATTAATGTGTTGTGATTTTGAGTGCGAATCAGCGGACAGGTGGCGTTGAACCGGCGGCAAAATGTATGTTTCACATCAAATGCTGGGCTTAGCAACTGAGTTGCGGAGAAAAACGCACAAACGAAATACTCGTATATAAAAATATAGCAGCAAAAGACTGTAAGATAACTGATATTACCGTTAAATCAACTTTGCGCTCAGCCCAATCAGATTATAACGCCAATTAGCGCTGTTGTTGTGTGTGTGTTCTGCGAATTCACGAGAAAGGAATTATGTGCTTTATCGCAAATTGACATTAAATTTCGTTTTGCAGGTGAACTCCCAACAGTTTCTGTTCTATATTATTGTATTTGTTTATATTTTTTTATTTAAGTAAACAATGAGAGTTTAGCGGCATATACAAATTTATGTAAATACTCTTAAAGCAAAAATATTAAAAAAATGTAAAAAAACTAACAAGACTGTATTCGCTGAAAATAGAAAAGAATATGTCTAAGGCAAATTCAATTAATTTTTAATTTTGCACAGACACTTAGAGCACAACAGATTGCCTAGGGCTGTATTATGCACATAATTTGCAACTCTAGCAAAAATTATACTATACTGACAGGTTTTATAATTTGTCAACACATTATTTTATATGCTCATAGAAATAATGAAAATATGAAAAAGGTCGAAGCTTACCTTATCTATCTCAAAGGATAATTTTTGAAAAAAAGTGCGATATAAAAAGGATATCTAGGGCAAAGCTTAATCGCCTACTGCCTAAAAGATCGTTGTTTCATAACTCTAAATGAAATGGAAGAGCTTTTCATAATATATAATTGCTATTTGGGTACATCTTTAAACTTCTAAAATCTGCGATCCATTTCCAAACAACAATTCGTACATTACAGAAAGGAAGACATTAGTAAAATGCCCAATGCTCTTCATTTGTCACAGTGAATCAAGAATAAAACATGCATATAACCGAAGCTCTGACAAACATCTGTTTATATTTTACTCACAAAGATTTATACAATCAATTATTTAGGTATCCAGTTCTTAATACGTTCAAAGCATTAATAATATTAAATGATCAAATATGACCCGGATTCCTTTAAAAAAAAACCACATTACTACATACTATTTTAATAAATCTTCAAATATAAGCTCCTTTTGAGCCAATTAACAGCATGACAAGGCTTAATCCAATTTTTCATACATTTGTGAAAAGTTTCGGCTGGAATGACCTTTAGCGCCACACGCTAGATTGTTGGACAGTTTGGACTTTATATTCATAAACCCACGTCTCGTCACCAGTTATGTTGTATTTAATGTATGGGGGGTTCTCAGCAACATTTTTACGCATTTTTTTTTCGACCTCTATTCGACGTTGTTTTTGTTATAAATTCTGATATTTTGGTACGAGTTTAGCATTGACAAAACACTAACCAACGTGTTTAGTCGATACAAAAGAGATGTTGAGCTCCTCTGCTATCACTCTGATGCCAACAGGACGGTTTTGAAGCTTCTTCTGTGTCTGCAACTTTTTCGCTGTTACCGTCATCAACAAAGGTGGATGGACAACTCACATGAGGCAAGTTTTCGATGACTTTCCGACCTTCACTGAATGCTTTGCGCCACAAAAATATTTGTGTTTGTAATAAAATAGACTACCACAAACACTTCTGCAACATTTTCAACAATTGCATAGCACTGAATCCGTTGAAAATGCACAATTTCAAGCGAACTCGTTGTTCATCTTTTGCTAAAATTGTCAAGCAGACTTATCGCGTTGTAAACAAACAGCTGCCAAACATACAATATGTAGATCAAGCTTCACACACACATAAAAAAAAGTTATACTAATCTCGGAAAAACTTGTTAATGGACTGGTTCGGGTCAAATTTGATCGCATGGCTTATCTAGTGCTTAATTCCTTATCGCCTGAAGGATCAGTGATTCAAATCCTTTTCCTATTTCAGCTTAAAGATTTTGTTCAGAAAATTTTAACATCATAATTTTAAATATTTCTGCTCATAGGTATGTAAGAATAAAGTAAAGGAAGTTTAATTAGAATCATAGCCACTATATGATTTTATAACTTTCAAAATATTCAAATATAAAAATAAAACATTTTTTAAGCTGATAAATCAAGATACTTAAAAGTAGTATTTTTGCTCTCGTTCGTGTGCTATAATAGCAGATCTCGACTCATACGCCTAAAAGTAGTCTGTAGAAAATAACTCTATAAATTACAAAAACACTTTTATGACTGAATTTATAACCAGACCAAAGGTTTTATACTTTAATGTTATACTTTTTACTGGATACCATTATAACTTACTAAGCTTAACTTAATATTTTGACAGTAATTCGCTTTACCCCTTTTGTTCTGACCACCAATTTTCATTAATTTCACTACGTTAAAGATTTTGACTCTTAACTTTCACAACCACGCTGCATTTGATCCACTTTCTATTTTGAAATTATTTGAAGTTTTAAATTTGTTCTTTATAAATATTTGTAGAGATATTTGATGGATTTAGAATGTTTATAAGATCTTGTTTGTTTGTTTAAGCAATAGTTTTACTTTTCATAAAAGCAATCATTATGTATGTATTTACATATTTTTATTTTAAATAAATGCTTTATAAACCTTTTGGAAAACCCCCAGTATATATGCATATAATTTTTTATTCTCTATTCTCCTAATTGTATTGCCATGAAAACAACCAACAATTGCCAAATCCATTCAAAGTACAAAAGAGTGAGTTATCAAGTAGAGAATACACTAAGTTGGACTTTTGTCTCTGCAAAGTTTTGCCATAAGAGCTAAAGAGCACGTAAATATTTATATAATATTCTTGACTTATACAGCTACGTTCATCCTGTACATTCATTTGGCGCGTAATACAAAACTGTAAATACAAAGCTGTAAATAACAAAACTTTCATCACGAGCTTCATAAAATATCTCACGCGCTTGCTCCACTCCACTTGTTGACTATCTACGAGCAACTCGTATTTGACACTTGTAATCATAACTAAATGCGAAACTACTTAAATGCCTGCTGTAACAGAGAATATGCATAACGGGATTCACCTAGAAAACTAGCGAAAAAACAATAATATTTTTTGTGCTTTTTATGCTGAAATAAAAGTTCATATTTGATCTAGTAATGATTACTTTTAACAATGTAACATACATTTTAAGCTAAAAATAACCTTAGTTCCGTTAAAATTTTTAAGCTCTATAAAACGCATAATTTTTTAATGATCATAATATTAATATAAATATTCATCTGTTGACAAAATAATACCAAAAATTCAAAATTTAAATAAATAGCATTTTAGATACTTTCATCTTCAACTATCTAGCCGAATAATATGATTTTTGAGTGTCAAGTGAACGAAATTGACGATATAAAGTTGGGATTTTTTTCCAACTGCTCATCTCAGAATCGGTAAAGTTATTGTGAAACAGATATCACACCTACTCCCTGGACAGTCAAATTCTTCTACCCACTTTACACAACTGAAATTAGCGAGCATTGTTGAAAATATTCATTAAAAAGAGAGTGGGGGTTAGATATTTTTTAAATAAGTATATTTATTACATTTTTTTTTTGTAAAAAAAAGTGAGCAATCCAAAAATATATTGAAACAAATAATATATAGGCACTGTATAAATATCCATTTATAATATACATCTAGCTCTGGCTCATACAAACCGAAAGGGCGTTAGATACCTTTTTACTATTTCATTAGATATTTAGTAGACATATTATGTTTACTGTCTCGTTCGTCTCGTCATGCCCGAAGTTTTCTATTTATACTGTCTAAAACCACAGCTACTTGTCATTTTGTTTTAGATATCTTGGATTCCGTCAGTTCCAGTGACTTGCGATGGATTACAAATTGGTAAAGAACAAGTATTACATTATACCTAAATTTTGTATGAGAAGTTCTATAAACCTGTACAAATATGCTGGAATAAAAATTTAGTTTAAAGAAATGTTGCTTTCCATTATCTAAGTGTTGGAAATTTTTACTCATATCCACAATACTAAGGCAAGAATAGTTTGGTTTCAATATTAGAAAAGAAGGTGATGAATTTTTCGAATTCAAATGAAAAGTTCTCTCAAATATTAAAGCTGACAGCAGCTGATCTACAAAATAAGACCAGCATAACTTCCTCAACCTTTATTGTGCCGAAATTTACTAAGGTTCTGATGTAATTTACTAAAAAGAGCAGGCATCAAAAATGTTGATCCCCATATAGAAAATGTTTATACTGAGTTTCTATATATTTAATATAAATCCTTATCAAGCGCTAGTCAGCTGTTGAATACATACACTCTATATACAAAATACTTACCAAAAAATTCAGACCCCTTTATACATCTACATTCCAATAACATCAACTCGTTCACAATTGATTAATTACCGTAATTTAATGCAACACATACATTTCGTCTCGTTACTGTGCCACAATCCAACAAAATACTTCCAATTATTGCCACAAAAACTTTTCTTAATTACTTCTATCCAAGGACAGGGTTTGCAGTTAAAATGGAAGTCATTAAAAATTTAATGTAATTTAACCTCTTTCTTTCATTCCACAAACATCTATACATACATATGTATGTATAATATAATGTTACACAAGTGCGGCTACTTTTATGAGACAATGTAAGAAATCGTGTTGTATGAATGAATGGGAAGTAAATTGTTGTTGACTTTTTCGAACGTACATATATACATGTATATATATAAATATGTACAAATGTGTAGTGGGATGCGCCACAGACAAATTTGATTTTGAGGCATTATTTTGTGCAACAATTTTTAAAAAATTTTACAAATTATTTTTTACGATTTTATGCAGAATTTTGACATCGTATCACTTTTGAACGATAGATCGTAAACATGTATTGCTGTAATTTTCACTAAAACATAGTTTGTTGAATTGTATCAAACATCCAAACATAATAGGAAAATGTTCCTGTTATTTATATGGAAAATTCAAAATCAGAATGCCACACCTATACAACCCCACACACAAACTGCCCGATCAAAGTTCTTGTCATGAATTGTTTGTATTTGTGAAGGGTATTATAGCTTCAGTCTAACCGAAGTAAATGTTTTTTAGAAATAAATTTATTTAAAGCATAAAATTAAAAGTTGGTTTTTTGGCCAACCCTAATGTACATATCATATCGGCATATCTGTAAGAAATCCCGCGGCGGCGGTTATCTTTCTTTCGGCTTATTAAATTCATTGCATATTCACATATAACATATTTACTTGTTTAATGTTTATTTATTGGGGTGCCAATATTTGTTTTTAACTGTTGGCGTGTTAACGGAGTGAATTTTTAATTACGCACTCCGGCGCCAGGTGCGGAAAATTGTACGAGTTCCGCTCGTGTATATCTCTTTTTATGTATGTGTGTGCATGTTTGTGAGCGTGTAAATAAGGAGAAAATAAAGATATTTACCATTGTTATTTCGGGTAAATTATGCCCGATGCCGTAGGAAAAATACAACAACAAATGCCAGACAAACTAAAAAAGTCTCCGCTGTCTTGCATTGCTTTGAGAAATGTCATTAATTCTAACTTATTGTAATTTCACTTGCTTACGCGCCTTAAAATATGCAACAGAAATGCAAACGAGCTCTCGGAAGTTGCAAAGCCGTTGAGTGATGTCTCAGTGTTATAAAACATATAAATACATACATACCCAGAAAAGCGTCTAAAAGAAAAGCACAATCAGTGTTTAGATTTAATTCTCTTGGTGCAGAAAAGTAGTTGACGCAGCAAAAGAAAAATGCTCAAAATTTTTAAAAATAACGAAAACTTGTTTAAACAATCGCTTATAAGCAGAGCCGACAGGCGATTTAAGAATTTTACTAAGTTATCAAATTTTGGTGGCGTGGGGGGAATCCCATGCAGAGCATAAACTCACATAGCATATTTTAATATTTGACTACATATAGCCATGTGACTAAATAAACGGCAGCAGAAGAAAAAAAACAACAAAAAACAAACAAAATTCCAAAAAAATAAAATTTTAAAATTGTGAAATTACGAAAACAGTGCAGAAAAAAAATATCAAAATTGTTCAAAGCAAAAACAAAAACAAAAACAATATTAAAAACTTTCGTCAGCAAAAATTTTCAATCAAGGAAAATTCAATTTTAAAGGTACCCTCAGATTGCTTCTCACCAAGCGAGTCTGCTACTGAAAAAGGAAAACGCAAGGTAATTACATGTAAACAAGCAGATATGCATATTTTATATATTTTTAAAAGCCCGCTTAGCAGTAAACTACAACTGCAGCGTGGACCCACACAAGCATTATAAGCGTACAAATTACATATAACAACAACAGCAACTGTAGCTGAAAAATTTGTTTATTATGCTTTTTTAAGTATTTTCAGTTCAGTATATATGTGTGCGTACGAGCCTATCCAAAAGGCGCCAAAATATAAAAGAGGCCGCTGTTGTTCATAAGCGTCGTCAATTTACTATATTAACGAGCTAGCAGCACTTACTTACTCACATCTTTACATACAGTACACACAAATAATACTTTCGTCAGCAAACCGTTAATGGTCTGTAAGTGTGTGTGTTTATGAGTTTCTAAAGTGAATGGGAAGTTGCCTCTCTGCAGAAAATTTACGGGTAATTAGTTTGTTGATTGCATTTTTTTCGGCGTAAATATTTGCGAATTTAATCTACTCAGCTTGATTTAAATTAATTGACTACCCAGAATTGGGTTGTCAAGCTTACAATGCATTTAAATCTAAATTCGTTAATGATTTGAAATTTCAAAACAAATTTAGTTCAAGTACACCTTATAACCCATACTTCTGTTCCCTCGATATCAATATATTTTTGTAATTCTGTTATATTCAAATCAGATACACCTTAATTTATGCCAGCACAATAGTGAATCCAATATGGATAATATGTAGTCATTCCTTTCTATGAATTAACTGCATGTTGAACAAGTTGAGTTCCCAGCTCAAGCTTTCATTGCTTTCTAAGCGACAAATAGTGGAGGTAGAAAGATTGAAAAGACGCTCGGACATCGATTTCTGAATAACACGATATTGTCATAGGTTTAATTCGTATACATTTATACCATCAAAATTGACCCGATGGGACAAGAATAAAAAAAAACATTTTCACGCATTTCAATAATAATTTTTATTATTGCCTTCAAAATAGGCTCCCTTTGAGCAAATGCTAGCCTGCCAACGTTTAATCCAATTTTCATACACTTGTTATAACCCTCGGCTGAGATGGTCTTCAGTGCCTTTAGGTAATTTTTATTTTTTCAGTTTCGACTAATTTTTGTAGTTCCTTTCGCTAAATTGTTGGACACTTGCGACGTCAAATTCATAAACACACTTCTCATCTCCAGTAATGATGCGTTTAACGAATATATTTTGCAACTTCTACTCAATGTCGTTTTTACAAAACATTTCGACCTTTTGATACAAGCTCAGTTTTGACGCGTTTCATACCTAAAATATTTACCTAAATTTTGAGAGTCGATTCACATGAGATGTTGAGATGCTCTGCTATCTTTCTGATGCCAACACGACGATTATTCGGAGTGTTTATTTAACTTTTTCGATGTTATCGTCATTAACAGAAGTCGATTCGTATGAGCCGAGTTTTCGGTGACTGCTAGTATTCGCGATTAAATACTTCTATACTCCGCAAAACACTTTGCAACATTTTCAACGATTCAAAAGTCCTGATTTCATTTTAAACATAAAATTTCAAGCAAACTCTTTGTTAAATTTTTTCCATGGTAAAAATTACCATTGACAAACTTTTCGCGTCATAAACAGATGGCGGCCAAAAGTATACTAATTAACATTTGGAACAAACACCACACAAACATAACAAAAGTTTTACCAATCTAGGAAAAAAAATTTTATTGGCTCAATTTTCGTGTGCATTTTATACAGATTAGTCAGGGTCAAATTTGACCAGATTTTATTGTGATTGAACAAATCATAAAAAACGAATAGTAAAAATGTGAATTGCTTTTTCGATGAATTGCCAAAAGCGCCTGAAATTTGAATATATTCACTAAAACGACCCCCAAAAAAACATCAGATTACCTTGAGAAAATTCCAACCCCTCTAAGGAAATGAATTTGATGTCGTCAATACGATAGGAGTCTCTGCAATTGTCAGGTGCCATAACTTGTAATCTACTGTATTATATTATACTATGTTAGTACATTATAATATATATTTAAATCTAAAAGGAAACTTTTCAATTTCAAAAATATTTTCGTCTATAAATATATAATATACAATGCTTTAATGCTCAGCTTCCGTTTAGAAGGTTGGCGCCTCATTGTATTTTTATTAATTAGAAACCCTATTTTTAACTTTAGCAAAATGTCTGAAAATTAAGTACAGTTAGTAAAGCTGTAGTTGAAGACGACAACTAAATGAAGTGGAAATGCTGCGGTGATACGTTGAGAGTGTTGAGGCGATGCCAAAGGCAGACGTGTATATTTATGTATATATGGTATACGGCAAATAATAAAGGTGTGTATATATATATATATAAATATGTATATAAATATCCTGTAGTTTAGTAAGCAAATCAGCTGCTGAGAGCAGACGCCTGCCAAGCAATTAAAATGAATGGCGTAAGCAAATTGAATCGGCCTCTAATTTAACGCTGTAAATGTCCAGCAGTTACTTTGTTCACGGCAGAAAAAATATACAGAAAAGAACGCATTTCAATTAGCAAAATAAAAGCCCAGAAACAAACTTTTATATCGTTAGCATTTGAGCATTTCCAAAGCCTGAAATTAAATATCCGTTTTTGTGTGTC
Organism: Bactrocera oleae; assembly: GCF_042242935.1. NCBI lineage: Eukaryota > Metazoa > Arthropoda > Insecta > Diptera > Tephritidae > Bactrocera > Bactrocera oleae. The sequence goes on from NC_091538.1 coordinate 67,740,738, forward strand.
CTTTTCGTCCTTGCGCGCTCATGCTGTGAAAACCTATCAAAAAACCATACGCCGCGCCGTCACACGAATTACCACGAAACTACTGCCACACCTACACAATAAATAGTTCTATCTCCCATACACACACAACTACACATTCAAGGCATTATTACTGTGCTCCTTTTATTCAGTTATAAATAATATTTTGTAGTCCTCAGCAAGGTATGTGCACCGCGCCGTCATCATCATCATTATGCCAAATCATTTATCGTTAAAATTAAGCAATTCAAATGAAAATGAGACCGAAAATGAAAATGAGAACACGTATAAAAAATGCAAATGTAAATGAATAAATGCGTAATGTTTGCCACCCACCGAGCCCAGCGAAATAATTTATTTTTATTAATGATATATATGGCAGTGTGGCGCATACCATTGAATTCATCTCTTTGAGAATGCAGTTTTCTTTACTTTCTTCATGCTTTCATAGAATTCGTTCCTTTTCGAATCAAGTGAGCAGCAACGTTACGCGACGCCAACATCAATACTAACTGCTTCCCATCAATCAATGTCGTCACCTGGCGGTCCCGTGGCTATTAAAACCAACACTGATGATCACTCATCAGCATTAATATTGATGTTTCAGTTTCCAGTTAGATTGTGCTGTCGGAGTGGAAACTGAAGAGACAGCTATGAAAGCCTTTGAGTAGTCGCAAAGATAATAGGTGAACTAAAGAGTTTAAAGGCAGACATTTGAAGCAGAATTTTCTTTTAGTTCAAATGCAAATTTTTCATTTTATTTATTTGTTGAGTATATTCTTCGATATCCCAACTCCGGAATAGTCCATTTAAGAAATGGAAGGTCTACACCAGTATTAGTTGTTGGTTGCCTTTCATTTCGTTGATTATATCATATCTTTGCAAATAATTAACATTAAAAACATTAAATTCATAGTACTAGCAATAGGTGAGGTTTGAGTTATCACTCATATACATATCATAAGAGTTTGGCTCATTCTCCCTTCCGAACATTGTTATGAGCTTATTGTAGTTCGCATGATAGGTCACCTTGAACAATTTTACATGAAAATTGCATGCTCTTGTCCTTAGATTATTAATACTAAAACAATTTGAAAGAGAATATAAAAAGCGCAGAAGTGAGAATAATTGAATCACTAATCACTATGTCAATGTTATACCATCTGATCAAATTTGACTCGGACTAGTCCACTTATGCTACGTTTGCAAACTGAATCAATACATTTTTCCTAGATTCGTTAACCCTTATTTTATGCTCGTGTGAAGTTTTATCTTCATATGTCAATTAGTGTGTGCATTTGCAGCTGTTGGTTTGTGACGCGAAAAATTTTTCTGGTGATTTTTACCATGGAAAAAATTAAACAATGAGTTTGCTTGAAATTTTGTGTTTCCAATGGAATTAGGGCTGTGGAATCAGTGAAAATGTTGCAGAAGTGTTTCGGGGAGTCTACTTTATTACGAAAATAAATATTTGAGTGGCACAAATATTTTCAGTTATTGAAATTTTGCCTCATGTGAGTCGCCCATCCCCCTGTGTTAACGATAATATTCGAAAAGTTAAAAAGGCAAAAAAGTATCGTATTGGCATCAAAGGAATAACAAAGGATCTCAATATTTTTGAACCGAGTTTTGAATATCTGAATCTTTTGTGAAAGCGACTACGTCTTCAAACGCATCATTAATGTTGATGAAACGTGGGATAATGAATATTACGTCCATACAGTCCAACAGTCTAGCGACTAGCGCTCCAAATATGAGTCGAAACCATAAAAACCTAACTTTGCTGTAACCCCGACCATCCCAGCCGAGGCTTTTAACAAGTGTATGGAAAATTGGATTAAGCGCTAGCATACTTGTATTGGCTCAGGAGCCTATTTTGAAGACATTAGTACTGATTTGCGTTAAAATACATGAAATTGAATTTTTTTTGTTAGTCCTGGTGAAATTTAATCAGATGGTATAAAGATTCCGTCGAAATTAAAGTTTCATTAAACGTGTTCTGGGCAAGTTAAAAGTGAAAACTTTTCTGTTTTTCTTTGAATTTTAGATTCAGGGTAAACTCTTTTAAATGAATCTCTTATTGTTCCTACCTTGTCTTTAGGGTGATTTAAATTAACCATGAACATTTCGAACCAAAGTATTTTCAATTTAATTTATATAATAAAGTTACTGCTCCCTCCGCTAACACTTTGACCTTTTTCAAATAACTTTCAGTATTGTAATGTTTTTTTGACAGCCTCACAACATTATGAAACTTAAACGATGTGGCGTATATCAACTATTATATAGTATGACCATTTGTCAGATAGCTTTGGAAAAATATGTAAAACTACCCAGTGACCTTTTGACACGACTTTATATTCGCCAAAATTTGATGTCCTAATTTAATAAATATAAATTTACAGAACACGTGAAACTTGACGAAAAAATCAAGAGTTTCTTTAACGTAATTATTTCGCCAGGAAAGTATTTTTCTGACAAAATACAATCTACTCATTTTAAAAGACCCAAAAAGTGGCCTTTGGTATTTTTCAGGACTTAACATTCGCCGCATTATAGTTTTTTGTTTTGTATGAATTTTCTTCAAAAAAATTGTATCACTATAGTATACCCACCTGCCACCCACCAACTTCACAAACAATTAAAGTGAAAAATAAGTTTTTAGTTACACTAATTCATATTCAAATAGTCACGTAAACGTTTTCAAAAAATAAAAAATAAAAATAAAATACGAATTTTAAATGCCATGACATTCCAGTCAAACAATTTCGAATTTCCGAAGTGAGCCCATGTTTGATAGCTACATTCTAAAGTCCATTAATTTCAATTAAAAATCGTAAAATGCGCACACACACAGCCATGCAAATGCAAATGCATCAGTGAACTCGAATACCATAGCTAAAACAAAAACAAAAACGCGCGACCGCAAGCAAAAATCACTACAGTCAACTAAAGTGCAACAGCAAAGTACTGTTATGTTAAAGTGCGGTCTACATTTGCTTAATTAAATATTTAAATAATAATTAAATGTTGCTTTAAATGAAATTTTTTGCTCGAATGAAAGCTGCGCGAACTTTATGGGACCCACGGCGGCAGCGCAGACGCCCGTCAACTATTGTCGCCGAGGGGTCATTAGCGAAAAATATATATACACGCAGCCATTATAGCAAATGTATATAATACCATTAAATAGTATACAATTTTGTTAAAACTTTTAATTCGAAAACCATTATTTTGTGCAAAATTTAGTAGCAATTAGCTCGCTTTTATTTTTTCTGCTCCAAATTAGTTGCAAAAAGTCATTTTGCTAATTGCCTGCAGAAAGTCGAGCCGGAAAAAAGCACATTTACAATAATAGTTTTAAAATTTTAATGTTTAGTTAAAAACTTTTTGACGCCATTTCCATTAAGTTGCGCGCGTTCGATTTTCTATTATTTTTCACAAAAGTTATATGAATATTTCTGCTCTCGCTTTATTTCCTATGTCATTTTTCATTTTTGATTCTTATGTGTGCATATGTATGTATGTATATTACAATGTCTACCTCACACACATTCGCACACCTGTATACATTCATAATTAATACTGCTGTAAGTTGCAAATTCGTTGTTAGCATAGCTTTTGCTGCCACAATCATCTTTTCTGTGTCAGACGGGCAATAAAGTATACGCGAAAGTACACTAGCCCTGTAGGAATGTTATGAGAATGCCAGAATGATTTTGGAATGCTGAGATCGCTCTGGTTACGAAATTTATACACTTCTGTCGAGGTTCAGCCGAGTTTCCACAGGTAGTTGCTATATGAACGGTTCTATACAGGCTTATAATTAGACATCTTGTTAGACCAAGTTTTAAATTGCTTTACGAAAATACTAATCAGGGTCCATTACATCTCACTCAAAAATATCATATTTGAATTTAATAGTGGGCTATTATTAATTAATAAAAATTAGACAAAAACCAACTGTCTTATACAAGTATATAATAGATCTATGAATATTGAAAGAGTGGATTAGATAATCTTGAACTATTTTCTTAAATATTATATTCTTTGAGCGGTATTAAAGGAAACACCAAATGTAAATTAAATATATGTTAAAGAGCAGTAGCTCGTCTACCATATATATTTTTCAAGTACGGCATCACCATTAGTCTTTCATTGCCTTTCATATAGGCGAAGCTTTTCCTACAGCTCTTACACATATGCCTTTATCTTAATGTGATTGTAATTTTCGACCGACTTTCATGTCACAAGTGATTCCTCTTTAAGCTGCTTTCTGATACATTAATACCACTTTGTGAATATCAGCACAACTGCCACCTAAATACAAAATACAACTTTATGAATAAATCCAAAAATATGGTTACTTACGAGTACATACGTATGTATACCCTGGTATATCTACCTTTGTCTGTTGTATATATAAATATATATGCTTGTGAATTGTGGGCGTGTGCAAATGTATTTAACTTTTCACATGTGTGTCTAGAATTTTGTTGCTGTGTCCACGTGTAAAGTTGTTAATGTCCTGTGGACTTAAAATAAGAATGGTGTGCATTATTCATATGTAAACTGACATGTCGTGTGCGTATTATGTGACACATATCTACTGGAATACTCTGTGAAAGTTTTTTATGTAAAATATATGGACTTTTACATGGAATTACAAATGATTATTCACATAATTACTTTTATAAATGCATATGATTTTATATGTTTGCATATATGCTATTCGCTTCAGTTGTCGAAGCTATCTATTTTCTCTAACTAGGCCAAGTGGCCTGTTATTAACTTACAGAGCTGCAAAATACAGAAAGAACCTATGAACTGAACGATTGATATCTGAAATGAATATTACTCTTAAATCAAATATAGGGATTCAGCATGCTACCCTGGATTTAAGGAGGGTCAATAGCAAAAATAATTTCCATTGATCAACTGATATACTGGTATAACTTTAGTATAAATATAACTATCTCCGATTCGGCAAGCGCTCGAGAACCGCGAATCGAACAAACTATACCGAATGTTCAAACAAGCGGACAGCACTTGTGTCGTAAACCAGCGCTAACATGTCTTCCGACGCATGTGCAATTATGCTTCGGTTCTTTTGTCAAAACAAAACCACTTAGTTTTGTAAAACTAGGGTTCCCAAAATAAATGATAGCGTCCATCAACACTTTTTTACAGATCATAAATTTTAGAATTCATTGCATATTTTATGTTCCTAATTCTTGTAGATCTCTCTTAAAATCTCATCTGTTAAGTTTGCGTCATCGTTCATCAGGAATCGCAGAAATAGATCGAGTTGTTAACTTTGCTTCTTATAACATTCTATAAAAAACAATAATGCAAAGCTCGTAGAACAACTTTGCTATTAAAGCATATAACCAAACCATGTTTTATGGAACAAAATAGGTTGTTAGGTTCTTATTGGCGTCATCTGACTGTAGAGCTAAGAAACTAACTGTCATAGTAACAGACCATCTAAAAAGGAGTATTAATCGAGCAGCACTGAACTAAGATGTTTAGTAAAAGTGCGCCAAAAACTCAAGGATGCAGCAGGAATCTCTGACGGCGTAAAATAGAGCACCACCACTGCTGCAACCATTCCGGCATGCTTAATAAATGAAACATAAAACTACTAGAATATATTGTCGGTACAATAACCTACGTTCGAAAAAAATCGGAAATTGACAAAAAGGCTTTTAAAACAAGTTGAATTTTTACCATAATTCTCGTCATTGGCTTGCCAAAATGAAATTTTTGATCATATTTTAAAACTGGGCTGTCATTGAGGGGAGAACTATATAAAAGGATATGCAAAAAGAACTTGTTTTGAAAAAAACGCGTTAAAAAGTAACCTGAGAGCTGATTTAACTGAACTTCTACACATTAGAAGGCTGTAACTCAAAAACTTTTTGAGGTGAAACCTATCTAAATATGAAAGAAAGCGATATTCTTTTTCTTTTAATTTCACACTAGTTGTGCCCCTTAAAAGTAGCGGGTAAAACTAACCGTTTGCTTATTTCATATAACTGCTCACATGCTTTTATATATAATATAATTTAATCGTCTTTAAACTTCAAACTTAATTTTATTCCTCTAAAGAACCGAGTGTTGCAAAACCAACCCGCCAACAATTTAACTTTTTCGACACAGATAAGCTAGAACAAAGGACAAAAGCTTTTTAATAAATACTAAAATACCAAAAATGTGCGTGAATGTGGCAGAGTAAAGTTTTGTCAAACGATAGCACGAAATGGCAACTGGCTAAAATGAGATTAAATTGCGTTAGTCAGCGCCTAATTGGATGTAGTAGGTGGATTTTAATAGTCAAACTGGCAGCGGCTGCCATCACCAACAGCTGACGTCCATATTAGACGCACGTAAAAGTTTGTGCAAACGCCTGGTGTTGATTTAAATGATGATGTAAGTGTTTTTAATGAGAGTATGTTGGCGCTGATGCTAACGATGACTATGATGATGATGTTGATGATGATGGAGATGATGGTGTATCTGCTAATGATAACAACGGTCGCTGTTCACACCAACGCAGACACTGATTCGACATATTTGCTTGTGGCCTGTCTGTATGTATGTGGCTCGATTTTAATTAAGAGCTATTCATAGCAAATGCATACATACACATACATATATAAATATACTTGTATATTTACATATTGGTGACCACACAAAAGCAAATGAAACAAATAGGCAAAGCAAAAGACGGGCGCACAATGAAAGACTCTAGCCTACTCAGCACATTCATTTCCATCCTGGCAACCGAGCGTAAGTGTAAGTAACGGAAATAAGCAGCGTATCCATTGCAAGCACCGCCACCGCCTACTGTGCGCAAAGCCGAATGTAGCAAACGAAGTGTATTTTAATTAACCCGTGAGTTATAGCGCCGCTTCCAAATGCGAGTGCTGTGTTGTACCCTTACATGATATCTTACACATATCAACATATGAATGTGTGCGTGTGTGTGTATAATTATGCATTCGTATAATAAACATATGTTTACATGCCCTTATATAACATAAAAATATAAATGTACATTTCTTTACAGAACATGCTATACCATATGCCCTCATAACTGTAAAAGCCTTTCGAATCTTATTGGAATTTTACTGCTGTTTGCGTCCACACACGGCGTCTTCGTATGTATGACGGCGCTTGGGTCTCGTTGAGTGAGCTCAGCATGTGCGCCCTGCAAATTTGTGCTGGCAATTAATGCAGCCAATTCAATACGCCCGGCGGCATACAGTGTGCTAGGAATGGAAATGAGTTGAGAAATAGAATTATAGCGATAATGACAGTGTCTTATTAGGGGAGCAAGTATAATATGTCCACTTTTTATACTGAGAACGTAATGAGAGAGATTAGTGCTCTGCTCCCGAGTTGTCAATATGTGTAAAAAAGCACAAGAATTTTGTCGAAAAAGATCAGACTTAGATATGTTTTGGCTAAAGCAATTTTAGTTAAATTTTTTTAATTTCCAGACAATAGTTTGTCGCAGAGAACTATATAAAGTAATCGCCTCATCCATTTTGTTTAAACATTCATTGAAAAAATATTTGTCTTCAGATAAATACTGAGTCTTTTAAAATGCATAACATTTTCACTTATTTTACCCTGTTGATGAAAGGATAATGTATTCAGGGGTCTCATTTACACATTTTTGCACTGCTCATCCAACGAAATCATATCCAGCATAATCTCGAAACTTGCAAAAATTAATGAAGAACATTAATTACTATTGTACATTAGGTTTCAAGCTCGATTCTGTGACAAAAGCCAATAAAAACCTCATTTGAATAAATGAGAAAGTCGGTCCGTCATAAAGACCCTTATAAATCGACGAAGCGCTTTGAGCCTATTATTTTATTAATTTCGACTTAATTTGACCTGGTTCACTGATATCATGACTGCTTCAACTTCAGTCTGGCAAGAGCTGAGCAATGGAGGAAAAAGTGTAAACTTTGACGCTTTTCGTCCGACATAAATGTCTTGCAGTTATACAAAAGCTGATTGACTAGTGCTTGCTAAGCTCACGAAAAGCCCAGATCTAACTTGTTTTCTCTTTCTGTTAACACCAAAAAATATATTCGAATCAACTGCTTCTATATCTTACCAATTTATAGACTTTATGTATATTGAAACGCTTAATATCACAAGACGAGTTAATTTCATGTCTTCCAAAAGACCGTTCTTATGAACAAGAGAAATGTGTGTATAGTGATGTAAATTGCAACTGTACTTCTAATATGGGTTAACTCTTTTTCCTAACCCCATATACCACACAAAAAACATTGATTGCCAGCGCTTAGTTGGCTTAATACCATATATATGTATATATAAGTAATATATTTATAAATTGTGTGCTATCTTAATAAAATAAAATGGTAATCTTTACTAGCTTAACGGGATTCAATATCAATAAATTATTACATCCATTAGTCCATTTGATATTTTAATGGACTTATAATAAGTGATCACTTGAAATAAAATATCAGTTACTTTGAAACGAAAAATGAGCGTATTAAGTTTTTATGTTATTTTATCGTGATAATAAATAATTTTTTAATTTAAAATTTTTGTACTCAATTCGTAATATTTCACAAAACTATAATTTTAAGTAAAATGTGCACGTATTTAGTTTTCGGTTTCCCTCGTACCTATCTTATTTGTACAAATATGTACTTATATGTAATCAAACTCATAACATCTCTGAAATCTCATAATAAAAAAAATTCTCAAATCACTTCAAACACTAAGGCGCAGCCTTGCAGAGATCCTTGAAGCCTATGCGTTTCATAATTTCAATGCTTTCTACTCACGCTGCCTGTCTGTTATATAAACTGTGATTCCTATGGATTTTTCTTTTTTAATTGCACGCCTGGTTTCGCTCTCATTATTTTTCAACACCTTCATCGCAATATTGTTGATAATTACGGCGTCGACTTTCATTACTTTACACTTGTTTATTTACATCTAGCATGTAATTGTGGATGAACTGACATTTAACAATGTATAATTATGTACTTATATACATATGTACGATATGTTTCTTAGTCATATATACAAAATTCTGTAATGAAATAAAAATGCATTTATATGTATGTGTGTAGGTATATTTATTTATATTTGTATACATACATACACTAAGCATTTTCCTAGGTTTTGCAACATTCTTTATACTCTCGCAACATATTGCTATGGAGTATAATAGTTTCGGTCACCTGACGATTGTTGTTGTAACACCAAAAGCTAATTGAGATGAATATAGAGTGATGACCAAGATAACGAGATGAGTGGAATTCGAATGTCTGTCCCTTCATCTGTATTAGTGATAGCTTAAGTAAAAATTAATTATTTTTTAACAAAAATATCTATTAATCTTTGAAATATATTTTCCTTAAAATGGTCTGTCAAAAGGAGTCAAATCGAGTCTGCGGTAAGTCGCCCCGATATACCTAATCTAAAATTTTTCAAATTTGAGATTAACTATGAACCATATATATCGGTCAACATATGAGTTATTTTAAATAAAATTCAGAAAGATTCTAGTATTTCTGATAATAGTATGTCATAATGCCAAAAATATATACACTTCTGAGCAACAATTTCCTTAGTGTGGACTCTACTTAATATTGAAATTATATACTACCGTTTGGCTTTGCATCCTATATCTCGGTCCATATGTCAGATTGCATAGTGAAATTAAGTGAACGTAAAATGTTGCATATACTACAGCTTAACACCAAAAATGTGTGAAATCACTTCACAAATTACCCCAGCTCCCCTATACTATATATGTATGTACATGTATAATCGTTAGTCTGGCAGAACTTATGTCGAAATTGTTGGTCAGTGTGTTAATTATCTTTACGAAATTGACATGGAAACATGTTCTGTAGTAAACTTAAAAAATGCCAAAACTTAATGTAATCATTCCAGGCCTTCCCTTAGCCTCAATATTTGCGATAAAGTAATTTCCACCTTACCGTTTATGATAGTCAAGATGTGATAATTTAATGAAATTAAGTGGATTTCTTAGCCATAATATTCGGTTTCACTCCAATTTAGCGCTTTCTTACTTGTTCTAAAGTTCATTTAATAGTAATAAAATTATAAAAATCAGTTCACGCAGACTTATTAAGATCCACCGATACCTATAAATCAATGTAAACGAATAAATGTCTGCGAAAGTATACCAGCACAAATGCACACTTTCACGTAATAAAGTATTTTCGTTTATTGTTAGTCGCACTCATTTCAACTCGCCTGTCCGCTGTGCAACAGTTGCGCTATTTATAGCGCCAATGCACACGAACATCTTCCGCCACAATTTCGTTGTTTATGTAATCGCCTCTACTGCTTATTTGTCTTTTTCATTGCCATATCATTTCCCATTGTCCGCCACGCGTCGTGCTCCACACCGCCGAGGTTAACTTTGTGTCACTTGACTCACTTCGGGTCTATTTTTGCATGCATTATTGACGCGCTCCTTGTGGTTTGGTCTGGTCGCATTCCAAAGCAGCTGTACGTACTCAAGGCTGTAAGAGGTGTTTGTGTTAGTGTTAGTGTTGGTGAAGATGTAAATGTAGATGGAAGGACACATGATAATAAATAGGCACTCAGCACAGGCTAAGGATGGCAGTGCGAGTTCAACAAATATTGTTTGCTTTTAGCTTGAAATCAGTTTATCGGGAATTAAGGTGCTGGTGAGGCATGGAGCACGCAGTCTGTTTAGCAGACTAGCGCGGAGACTACTGGCAGGTAATCAAAATGAGGGATGGTACAGTGGCGTAGCAAGAAGCAGGAGATGCCTGCAGGCATCTATAAAAAAGATATAAAGCAATTTCAAATTGAATTATTTATTAATAAAGCGGAGCTTTCAGAACGGTGACAAATGACACTATAGCTAAATTATCAAATTACGCTGAATAATGCATAAAATCGCATAAATCTATATATAAACAGACACTTTCACTTCACCGCAGGGCATATAATGAATAATTTGTATGGCTGATATTTAATAGCTTCATCGTAGCAACTAAATTAGATGTCGACAACTGTAGCTTTAACTTTTTTCATAGATATAAGTAGATAAATAAATCTGGTTGTCAAGCAGTTAGATATTAATCGTTAGACAATTACGTAGATTTTAATTAAGACTACAAAATAATGCTTAAATCCATTTTTGAAATTCAAATTGGAATGTAGTTTTCATCATATATTGGATATTTCATTAAAATGGGGCGGATTGCAAAGAGATGGCATAGCTTGAGCAAAGAAGTTGAAGAAATATGAGCAACGGCACACAGAAGCTTTGGGAGTGACTCAAGGATTTTTTAATGACTCAAAGAAGATTTAAACAGTTTTTAATATGCATCTTAATATTATATCATTCACTAATAATATTACTCATACGCCATGGCGACTCTTGAAGTCTTTAGAGTAAAAGTGGATAAAATTAAAATGTGTTGTGGTTATTATTTACAGAGAAAAAGTGTTCCTTAACAATTGTCCTAAATGAAGGTAACATTTTTAGGTTATGGCTACTTTACAAATAATGACACATTGGTTTGCCACACAACATTTACATTTAACTTGGCAATAAAAAGGTCGAAAAGGTCACTTATTTACTTAGTAGAAACATTTTTTTTTCAGTTTTTAAGTAACTTTTTAATGTTGCTTACGCATTAGTAATTTCACCATTGCCTAATATTGTTACTCATACACCTTGGCGAATTAAGGGTTTACATCCACTTGTGATTTTCTAAAATTTTTTTTTTTTGGTTGTACATAAACATACTACTAATTTACAAGCATTTTCTTAACTAAACTAAAAAGTCACCTTCTAATTTAAAGAAAACGTTAGTTTGTAATAAAAATCGTTATAGAACCACTTCTTGGAGATCGTTTGCTGATTATACCAATAATAAATAAATATTGTGAATGTTATATAATTCTTAGCTAATCGACAAATCTTTTCATTTCGCTTCGTTCAAGATAATACCTAATTTAAAATTTAAACCCCAGCACTACCACATGTCTGACCATATTTATAAATTGGTTTCCGATGCTTTCTTCCTCTATAAACATTTGTATGTATGAGAACCACTTGTGTTTGAAAGTTCGGCACGCATAGTATTTAGAGATATGCATCAAAGCATTATATATACTCTTATATGTGTCTTTGTATATTCATAAGCAGTTATAGTTAACCATAAACTTACACACGTAATCCACGTACCTTCCTTAAAAGTATTCAACTTTTCTATGCTCCCGGAAATGTAAACACACTTACTTGCCACATGCGTACATGCACGCAGGCGAGACGATAAATTCTCGATGCTAAAATGTCACGTACAATGAACATAAGTAAATTTGTTTTAGAGTTTCACATGTTTTGTGTTATTTTCTACCCGAACAAAGCTGCTTAAATACCTTGCTTACATTTTCTCTACACTTCACTTTTCTTCTTTACACATTACTTCCAGGTGTCTCGCATTGCATTTCCGCATTTGAAGTGGTAGCAACTAGGGCGAATAAATCAAAAGCAACAGTAATAGCAACATTACAACAATACAGTAAGTGAAATAACATTTGGATATGTAGAAAGATACATACAAACGCATTTAATTGTATGCCTGTGCTCAATTCGAAAGTAAGCCTATTTCTTTTTGTGCTCTTTAACTAAGTGCGATTGGTAATAGATATGTATATATATATGTGTGTGTTTGTTTACTTTTATTGTGGCAGGTATTTTGTATTTGTTTTTTATTTAATTTCACAATACCTTAGATTATTTTAAAGCCAGATTAGCTAGCAGGGTTTCCTTATATATATGTAGGGTACATTAAGAGTAAGGAAAAGTAAGTGGTGTGTGGATTTAAGTCTACTGAGGATATAAATTCATTTAAATAGAACACTTTTGGGAAATTAGTGTAGAAAAGCGTAGAGAAAGTGGATTAAGTCAACATTGCCAGATTGCATGTGACAGCTTAATATATTTATATTACTCACAAATAGAAGAAGAAAATTATTGAGAATAAAATTTTTTACAAATTAGTCTCAAACCACTACTTGATCCGTAGCCAATCTCAAGAAAAACCTCCGAAAAGAGGTATCTGCTGGTGAGGAAGATTTTTTTGTTTAAAATTATCTCAAATCCAAAAGCCAAGAAACTTTATTGTTACTATAGATGTAACATATACAGGTAATGATCGAAAGTCTAGTCGAAATTTTTGTATCTGACAAAATTACATCATACTTTTTAGTACGATATTTTATTAATTTCATTTTGCAAGACTATTTTGACTTTTAGTACCACAGCTCAAAGCGCATAAGTTCAAGAAGAGTTAATAGCAAGCAATCAATGACACAAGCATTGCAGACATTGATTGAAATGCTAATCGCCATACTAGTTATCAATCGCCAAGCAGAAAACAATAAAATAATTTCCCCGCTTTATTTTAAGTAAACAAAACTCTAAATTAATTGTTCGAATGAAAAAAGCTACAACAACTAAACGCACATATTTGTATACAATTTTTCAATGGATTTTATTTGTATGTATACAAATGCTCAATCTTATGTAAATAAACACTACGGCATGTACGAATTCGGTAATTTGTGTTTAAAAAATGTATATGCATATGTTTGAACTATTGAATATTATTTCTTATATAAACAAACAAATAGTTTCGTTAGCAACTAAAATAATGGAAAATCGCATTATGCATACGCACCAGCCAACCGGATGTTGATTTTCAAGCATTCGTTTTTAGATACTTTGAAGATAAGCGATATATTTTAAAAACTCAAAGACATAGAATTTGTTGCAAAGAAGTATTTACTACAAGAACTTGATTTCGTTCGGTGAGTTTGTAAGGCAGCTATATACTATAGTGCTCCGATCCAAACGAAATATTCAGAAATTGTAACGTTATCTTAGGCAATAATCTATGCCAAATAGCGTGAAAATATCATGTTAAATAAAAAATATTTCATACAAGGACTTGATTTTAACTGATCAGTTTGTATAATAGCTATATGCTATAGTGACTCGATATCAGTGATTCCGAGAAATGAGTACTTTCTTGAACATAAAAGAACGTATTCCAAATTTCAGATTGATATCTCAAAACCATTGCCTTTCAGCATACAATGAAAATAAACCTTGGAACTCGACACTACGTGGATGTCTACCCCGCAAGAAAGGAGCTTTGTTCTTCAAGTCTTCTCAGAAGGAGCCATTAATTGCCTTAATATCTATGAAAGTAACAAAATTTCGTAGCGAGGTAGAGATACACACAGTGTCTCCATTCGAATAAACACTATCCTGTCATTATGAGTAAGAATATAAACAGTATTAAATTCGCATGTATAAATTCTGTCAAATCCACTTTTCACCCCATTACTACTATCACCATACTATATATTTCTTCACTGACCAGCTTTTGCACCCAATTTAACTTTTGGAATTCGGCAAATATTTATATTTGTTTTAATTTCACGACCTGCAAGCTGTCCAATTGACTTACACACTTTTTGTGCTTTCGTAGAAATCTCTCGCGTACACCCGAACCAACGCAATCTCCCACTATTATGTACCCTCAAAATATGCGCAAATGAGCACACAACCGAAGGCGCCAATCAATTGACCTTCTTGCAGTCTCCAATTTCAAGCAGTAACACCGTGCAAACAGTGCTGATTGTGTTGAAGACAGCTTGGACGTTGGTATTGTAGCTGTTGTTGCTGTACACAAATATAATGCAATGATTTTTCGTAAGGTTGTTGTTTTTGAGGAAATTTATTTGCGTGTGAATATTTTTCTTTAAAAATTTGCTGCCGTAGCAAATCAGCATTTATTGTTTTTGCACTTTAAGTGGAGCACCTTAAAATCGAATACATTTTTGTTTTTGCATTTAAGTATTGCAAGCGATTTGGATAGCCAGTGAAGCATACTAAACCGATTATAAATAGAAGGGAGTGTTAAAGAATTATTTTAAGAAAATTCAATATGAAGAAATATAACTAATATAACCAAAAATCAATGAGTAAGCATTGTTGGACTTACCAGAAAAAACATACAAAAATTCAAGTGTTAAATAACAAAGGTTTTATATTCAAAAAATTTTCTCTTCACTAATTCTATTTATGTTAGGAAGGTCATTTGGTGAGTGCCAGCTGACGACACACAAACATTTAAGTGTAACTGCACTTATGTTGTCCCAAATTCACTTACCCGGCACATCTTTCCAAAGTCATTGCGTATTTTCACCTGAGGTTGAGTGAATTTACATGAAATTCTATTGGAATAAAAGCATAATATCGGATAAAGCAAAGAAAGCCAGCCGACAAAGTATGAGCCAGAACAAATGTGAAAATATACATAATCCGCTCACATAGTTACACACAAATACACACACATATATATATAAGTTTCTAATAACAACAAACGGATTTGCGAATTGAAATCGAACTAGAATAACGAACGCTTGCCGAGAAATTTTACGAAATCAAATTGGTAAAAACACGGCCATACTTCAACATTGGCATGCAAAGCCACGTGTGTCCTAAATATATTATACCTAGGTTACTTGTATATATATATATATATGAGTGTGTGTATATTTTCAGTTGGGTAAAATCACAGTTGCATACTTGTGAATAGATTAAGATTTATGTGGTGAGAATATGAACAAGTAGTTTATTTTTGAAGTTTTACATTTAAAACAAAAACTTTAATATATTAAAATTTTTCGGATATGAGTATAATGCCTTTTGAGAAGAAAACTAACTAAGAATTTGAAGGAAATCTTAAATTGCCTATATTTACAGGACTAAAAGAATTTATAAAAATTAATTGGTTTTCGGCTTAAACATATTACGAGTACGAACTATAGTTTTAGCTATTTATCCATTTGAACATCTGAAGTTTTAAAACCTATATCAAAAAGTTATAAACTACGTATATGAATAAGAAAAATATTTGCGCAAGATTTGAAAAAAAGTTACGAATTTCCAATAAATTTCCTTAAGACCCAAAGCTATGTTTTATTCGGCTTAAACCTTAAAATATTTTACAACCAGGTTCGCCTTTTTCCGTCATTCGAGAAAACAATTTACATTGAGTTTACAACGAATTTAAATGACTAAAAAATGTATCTTTGTCATAGACCATAAGTTGTAAAGTGAGAAACCATGGCGGCATTCGGGTCCGTTTCGCTTAAGTCGATTAAACTGTCATGGTAGCGTATGTAATGACAATAAATTATTCAATTACCAGAATGCTAGATTGAGATTTTAAACATTTCATATTTCATCTTGAGAACTAGGGTAGTAGTAAGAAGTTCAAACTTTTGGAGGTTAGAACAATTCGATCCAAAAAAGAATTATACTTAGACAGCTGAGAACGCCGATCCATTGTGATACCTTAACATTCCTATGTATTGAACGAAAAGACCTTCAAAAATCTACAAAATTTCAACCTCAGTCTTCCAAAAGCCGGACAATGGAGGAGAATTGCCTGAATGTTTACCTTTAACTTTCCTCCATACAACTTTGATTTTCAATTTTCAGGCTTACCACATGTTGTTCGCCTGTTGGATAATATGCAGCTAAAGCTCCTACGATTGCGGAAAAATTAGCCCTGCTAAGAGCAAGTAGTTCAGTGGATCTTCTGGGTTCTACTCTAGGCCAGAAGGATCTCACAGTTGCACAGTCATTTTTTGTTGACTAGCGCCAGCTAAGCTCCCCCAAGTCCAAAAGTCTAACGCTAGAACGTTAGGGGACAACGCAGACCCTGATTATTCCCAATGCATTGAAATCGGGACAACGGTGTTCTCTCTTATGAGCTTTGCGGTTTCCAGCGTTTCCGCTAGGTGCAATCTCCCAAACAAGTTTGATTATAAAGTATCTTGATACTGTCGATAGTGAGGTCAGACACTCCTTGACAAACTTTGAGCGCACATTAAGCGAACTCATAGTTAGCATTGCTGTCGAAGTATGTTTTGAGTCTCGAAAATAAATTTAAAAAATTGTGAACATTTCTTGATCGAACTCTTTTAGTGGTATATATTATTATATAATCGATTAAACTACAATATTTTCTTCCGACCCCAGCACATCCATAATAGTATTGGCTACCTAAACTATGTAAATTTCATTTTATGATTTACAACAAATCACACTAGTTCACATAAAGCAGAAGCAATACCAGTTTCAAACTAGAAGCTCATTTATTTTCATTTTCTCAAATCGCTCCCTAGCAGGTCTCATGTTGCCGCTGCATTTATATGCGTGTGTGTGCTCCGCTTGTTGTTCATAAAAATGCAATTTCATGCCACGATTGGGGTATATGTCAGCCAAGTTTTCGGCGCCAACCATCGACATTCACGCATATATACGAGTTACAACAATGAAGCAAAGGCTTGCAAAACATTGTATGCGCTTGCGACCGTACTTGAATTCAACATCCTGCCAAAAGCGAAAATCAACGCTAAATTGCGATGGAAAGTAAAAACTGCAACTAACACTGCGAGTCACAATATTTCACCGCCCACTGCCGACTTCCTGCGCCTTTACTGCTGCATGGCGCGTAATTTCTGAATTTTTTGTTGTTGTTTTAGAGTAATATTAAATTTGCACGACTTCTACTAAAATACTTAGTTGCACATGTGTATTTGTGTAAGTGTGTATGTGTGTGCGCGTTTATTTTATTTCTTGCGCTTGTAATTTATTTTCTTCTTTTTTGCATATATTCAGGCGCATTCTTTATTTTTACTTTTTTTTCATTTTTTGCTTGGTAAATATGCATTCTTCCAAGGACATTTCAGCATACTGCCTGCTTATTTCCTCCATCCCCTTATATGCAAGCGCTTTAAGTACTGACTCTCGTTTTATTATTTTATTCTATAAGCGCTTAGTTGATTCTAAGCTATGCAGGTGGACTTAGATACCTACATTGTATACTCGTATATGTTTTAGTGTTAAGTAGAGGGTGTTTAAATGGCATATCTAGAGTAGCGATATTTTTGTTATTCACAGAATTTTCTATTACATTTATATTCGTAGTTGCCTTGACTTAACGTAATGATATACTATATATATGTATATTTTGAAATAAATAAAATAGAGACGCTAGAAGTTCTCAGGCTCTCTATGTCACAACTCACAGAATTGTTATCCAATCATTGTTTTATTTTGTGAAGCGTTATCCCACGAAGCATCAATTCTATGAAAGAAACAAAAACATATTACTACTAAGTACAATGTATTCTGTTTTGGAAAATAAGATTTCGGATTTGCTTATCGCAGTCATGTCAGAATTTTGTCATTACTGCAGACAAATTTCGCAACGCTTCAAAACTGACGAAGTAATAAATTTCTCAACATTTTCGTAACCTCAAATTATATTACACATATCACTTAATTAAGCTTGTCAGTTACTCTGTTATAGTATGCGATTGACACTTTGTCAAAATTAATGACAATCGCAGTCAATTCTACAAGTATTTCGTGTTTTTACATTTCAGTCATGTTGATGTTATGTTATTGCAATTTTGCTATGTCAATTTGTTGTCAGTAAATTTAATATTGAGAAAACATTATTATTCTATAATTTTATCACACACATATAATAACCTTCCTTACGAAATTTCACACAAATTAATACCTAAAACAGCGCTACAATCTCAGAAAAACTTGTTTAGAATGGACCAAGATATATCTGACACACAAACTGACCGATTAAAATCAAGTTGTTGTATAGAAACCGAAGTTACCGTTTTTTCTTGTTTTTCGACAAATTGGAACCTTAACGCAGCCTATAGATTAAATATTTTGTTCGATTATTTAATTTTCTGTAATAAATTTTGATCTTGATATGGACTCAGCTGCTAACAGCTACAAAAACGGTCGTACATTATCTACTGCTTTTGTTTTTGAGGGATAATATGTGTGCTTGCTAGAAATAATAATTTCTAACTAATCAGTATAACTAAGTTTAGACACCTCAGCGTCATATTTTAACCTCAATGGTAACAAAAAAAATTTTCTTTGGATTCACCATTTTACTATTATTCACTCTTAATTTTTTAAAGCTTTACAATTTTTCGACAACACGAAATAGATAAAATATTTTTTTATTAGCTGCTAGTGAAACACCCTGCCTGTTAAGCACTGCTGACTCAGCAAACGCTTAATGATTGCGTGCCAAAATCATATGTGTTTACTTTTCCTGTCAGACCAAGTCGTAAATATTCTGCTGTAAATTTATTATTCAAATTTTCCACTAAAATTTTAAGAACTTCAACGTAGTAATAAATGCTACGAAATCTTTGCAAGGTTTTATGCATTATGCTCAAGCCAAATGTATACATTTAAACCAAAATAAAGTATTTCAATTTAATACCTCATTTCCATTTGTATGTAATTTTGTGTGAAACAACCCACAGCCCTTCGCCCAAAGATTTTTCGCTAGAAAAATGCGCAGTTGGCATTGTATTTGAACTCAAAAACATTGAAAATGTGGAGTAAATCAGAAAATTCAGAATTGCTCATTCAGCTTGCAAATTGAAAATGAACCGTTATCGCCCTGCCTAGCCACGACTTGCTCTAATTTATTCTCGCACGCCAGTTATCTCTTTTAAACTGACGATTTTTCAAACAATAAATATTTTTATATGCTTGCTTGGGGCCACCACCCGCGCGACCACTCTCCACTAAATGGCTGTGCGCGGCCCAGCGCTGTGGCGAATTGTTCACGAAATTGCGCGCTCACTTGCATGATAAATGTTTTTTGCTTTTTTTTTTACAGTTTATTATTCATTTTATACAAGTATTTTAGAATATATTTTTCGCGACGCGACGTTGGCGCCACCCTTGCCATTCTGTTGCAAGTGTAAAGTGCAATATTTTTTCTGCAGCCAGCTTGTGGTGCGACGCAGCCAGTTGGTAAATTTGCAATTTTCATCACATGCAACATGTTTCCATCTCCTGTTGCAGAGCGTTTTTACTTCCTTATCCTCTTTTGTACTCTTTATTAGCTTTCTTTGTAATTTATATTGTGGACGGCATTCAACTCAATGTGAATTAAGAAAAGGCATTTTAGTTTTTCCGGTTTCGTTTAGTGAGGCGTCATTTTCTGGATTGTTGGACAGTTTCGACGTCTTATTCGTTATCCCACGTCTCGTCATGAACTCAACTACGTCTCTTTTGCGACCTCTACTTGACTTCGTTTTTACAAAAGATTTTGGTCTTTTAGTAATCAAGTTTGGCATTGTGCCTCTTCGTAAACCATACATTAAACGGAACACGACGATTTTCAAGCACTGTTTCTTTAACTTTTTCGATGTTACAATCATCAACGGGGGTGAATATACGACTGACTGATGGTTTCAAGAGCTTCACTGAATGTTTTGTGTTACTCAGATATTTTTTTTTATTGTGCGGGGAAGATGTACTTTTTTTAACTATGGTGTTAGTGAAGTATTAAATCGAATACTAAACACGAATCCTTAATGCAATATAATGGAACGAATTGTTCGATTACGCGGCTATAAGAGAGAGCAAGTGGCACTGGGATGGTTAACAACTTAGCTTAGCTCGTTGAAGGATTGCCAGCTGAGCTGTACAATATGTGTGGGGAGAAGATGATTGAGACGGGAATAACGAAAGACTAAATCTATATATATTCTATTTGTATTTCCAAAAAACACTTCGATACTTTTCATTCCATAGACTGTGACTGTAATTATTTTAAATAGTACTTATACCATATATGTGTGCTTATAAGAATTTAAAGCATATTGTGCCATTTGTTGAAACCCAAAAACATTTCATTTGCTCACTCAGTCAGAAATTGTGTGAAATGAATTTCAAATAATTCTTCATTCATTCCATCAGCGTTTGTGGAACTACTCTGTGCGCTTACCAATAAAACAGATTAAAGCAAACAAGGATATTTTGTGTGAACATGAAAATATTGCAGAATTTGTTTGAACTATGTTGCGAAGCTGGTGTTAGAAAAAGCAACAATAAAAGTAAGACCTTTGTAACAAATTGTAAATGGCAAAACATATTTCTCTATAGACCACATATATAAGTGTATAAGAGTTCGAAAATTCCTATGCCAAGCATGCTTGTATTATTTCATACAAAAACCACTCAATTGTGTATGAGCTTTTCGGATCGAAACTGAAATTTCAATTAAAAGTGAATATTGAATATTGAGAAGCTATACATAAAGTATAAGGTTACATAAGTGCAACTAACTAGTATTTCAATGAATTCAAATGCCACATTGGGCCATACAAGTGCACTTGCATATACATACTTTGCACACACACACACATTTATGCACTTCAGCTTCGGCACAAGCAGCTACGCCAGCATATAAATCAAGCAAACACTGCTCGAGTAAAGTGCATAAATAAAAGCCTCTGCTGGCACGGTGAGCTCATTGAAATTTGTTAGCATCTGCCTTCTTTCGTAACAAATGTCCGTCCAGCTCACTTACTGACTATCCGGCTTGGATTTTTACCGCTTAGGAGCGCCATTAAAATGGAAATATTTCACTGAAATGAGTGGGAGTGGCACTTGCACTTGCAACGCAAGCCAGCCGTGAGCATGCAACTCTACGCGTTGCTGAAAAATGCAGCAAAGAAAGATGGCAATGTACAACTATCTAAGTGCGCAAACAAAAGTTAAGTGCGGTGTAGCCAAATTTGCTGGGAATGTGCTGCGAGCGCAAAAGCTTTAGAAGGCATTATGAAATTGAAAATTCAGTTTTAGAAGTGGGGCCAAGCAAAACATCGCATACATATAGCCTTAAGTAGATAATTGTTTTTTTTTTTTTTAGTTTACATAAAAAGATTTGCTAAAACATTTATTTGAGCGAATTGATGAATAACTGCAATTAGTATGAAGAGCTTTTTAGATATATTTTTATTACCCGTATTCCACTTAATTTAGCGGACATTAAATTGAAGAAAAATTATAACTTTTGGCTCTCCTAAATATGGAGGTAAATTTTCTATTATATTGGTATTGACTTTCTCATAAAAGGTTTTTCGGATGATATCCAGATTGAAGGCATTTTGTGTTATCGTATACTTCATTCAATATTAACTCCTGGATATTGGTATTGGATTTTGAAAACACTGTGAACCTGAGCGCAACCGACTGTTCCTACTATGCAAAAGTTAGATCTAAATAAGCGCCAAATCAAATAAAAAATATATTGTCTGGATTTTCAGTTAGAATAGCATTTGCCACGTCTGTTTGTGAACTTCAAATAAATCTGAAAATTATATCACTCCTATAATAACGATGCAGAAAAAGCAGGGATGTAAGCGGTAGAAATAGTCGCTGGAACACCTCCTTTGCTTCTGTCCGGCTTTACATACTTGTAGAACTCGTCTTAGATATCTAAGAGCTTCGCAGTTCAAGGGACTTGATGAAGTATCAGAATTGGATATCAAGTCTCAAATAAATTTCGCAAAATTCGTTGACTTCCTCGCTATTTAATGTACCAGTTTGAAAATAATTTCCCGAGATTCTAGCACCCAGAACCTCGCTTATTAATATCGTTTGTGAGTTGAAAATTTCCGTTGCCATATAAACAAAGAAAAAAATGTTTTTACGCGATTCTTTTCGTAATGGTCATACAATACAAACTTTTTGTTTAAAAAGTCAGTTTGAGTAGAATTTTAACATCTTATAGATATAATATATATTACATTAATTAAAAACAAAAATTAATAATTGTCGAACTATTCAAATGAAATATAAATACTCACGACAGTTAAATCTACCGGGACATAAGCAAAATCGATATAAGTCTTTGTTAAGTTGCAGCAACAAAAAACTTATTATCACAGTTATATAACGACACTTTTATTCAATTTGTGTTCCATGTATACACCATACTCACACACAAACACTGCAGTACAAGCATAACATTAAATATTTATATGGCTATCCTTGCGACACAGACTATAGTATTAGGGTGTCCGTTACTTCACAAGTTCATTGGCTTTTTGCAAACGCCCCCTAAAGTTTCAGTTTTTGTTGCCCTAAAAATAAGAACTCAACGCAAACAAGCTCTTTATTTTCAATTTAAGCCGTGGCTATTTCTTTTCCCAAGTATATAACATGTTTTTTTTTTATATATATTGCATTAAACTAGTCAATCTATAACTTTGGAAAATAGATATTATAATACAAAATTTTCCGTTCTAAAAAAAACTCTGAATATTTTTTTTTATAAAACCACTTCTTAAAAAGTTGTATGTAATTAAACTTATACATCAAAGATCTGAGCATTCATACAACTAACATTTATGCACGTTCTGTGTTGTTCATACGACATGGTGTACTAGATGAATACAGTGCATTTGATTGAAAATTGTTTTATAACAAAAACTATTTGGACATTTTGCGTAGAACGGACCATTTTTTATTTGAATATCAATTTTCAAAAGTTGTAAATTTATTTGCTTTGAAGATAAAAAAATTATTGTAAAATAACAAAAAATCTCATATAAAATATTGGGGAAAAGTAAAATGATTTAGGCACGGTTTAAATTGAAAGTACAAAGGTTGTTATTGGATTCTTTAGAGCGAAAACTATAACTTCAGGGAACGTTTGAAAAAACAAAAAACAAATCAACTTGGGAAATAACGGACACCCTAATATACATATAATATATATATATATATATAATATACAAAATAATATTTTAAATACATATATAAATTAAACAATGATCCAGTATATCAACACATATTGTTGTCAATCATGAATGATGCAGAGAAGCGAAAAAAATCGCAACTTTGATGGATAAGGGCTTTTAACACAAAAAGGTGTGCACTATGCAAAAATATATAGTACATAAGTGTAAGAGTGTATTTGTTACAAGCCAAATTTATATTAGGAAAATGTGTTAGCAGATGCTGCTGAGCAAACACCGTAAATAACAACATTTTTTATTAAAATTAAATTGTAGGCGTTGAAAACTAAACATTTTTTTAAATATGTCATAATAGTTTGAGTGATTAAACAACAATGCCAAATATTTGCAATATTTCACAAGCCACAACAGCACGTTGTCCACAAAAAATCCATCCATATGCATCATTAGTTTATTAAATTTTATGAAATTCCGTACTATTTAAAAAAGTCAACTTTTGTTTTTCCGCTTAAGCTCAAAATTAATTAATTTCATTTCAATAAATATTTCAGTTACTTTGCAAAAATCTATATTTATACTCGCATTCCGCGAGGCAACGGCGACGTTGTGTGAATTAATTAGTTTGAATAACCGTAAAATCATGCTTGAGCGATGCTTAGCGAGTGCCTGACCCCTTAATGAATGCGTAAGTGATTAAAAATAGCTAATGGTGTTTTATGAGCAATCAGGCGCAGCTTTTTGAATAAGAAATGCTGGTTTAAAACTATAAAAATTAATTGTGGGAAATTATACAACTTAATCACTTTTTATTACGTGGTAATGAGTGGGAGTATAAACGCAAAATGAAGACAAAAAATTTGAGGAAAAACTAATAAAATTAAAGAGATTATAATATTCAAGAATAGCAAATGAAGCTAATCATTTGTAGGCACTTTCGATAATAGGCCACTATTGGATATAGCTGCCATACATATTGAACAATAATAATCGACTTGTATATGGAATACTTATTCAATTGACAAGATATCTTCACGAAATTTGTCTTAAGTTATTGTTTAAAGCAATAATACAATCTTCGAAGAAATTGTTCAGCTCGAACCATTTAAACGCATAGCTGCCAGATAAACCGAAAAATCAAAATCTTGTGAGGAACACTTTTTTAGCTTACAAAATACCTTCACGAAATTTGTCACAGATTATTATATAAGAAATCACTACAGTTTCCCAATATATTGTTCAGATTGGACCACTATAACATATAACTGCCATTCAAACTGGCCGATCAAAATCAAGATAAAGTCTTTTATGTTATAAGAAATGCACCTGTAAATGGTATTCGGTGCAGCCGAAATTCACGTTTTTTCTGGTTTTTACTCTATTCTACTTTATACGCCACAAATAAATTCACTTTCACTTTTGTCTAAGAACAGCTGAAATAAAACTCAATTCGATTTTGAGGTGTTTCAAATCATCAAGCCAATCAAAAACATTACATTTATTGAGTACTATTAATTGAAAACGTGCCAATGTCAGCGTTATAAACAACAAAAACGCTAGTCCAACCAAAAATATTCAAAGTAGCTAACCAAATGGCAGTGGTAAAATCGAAATGCGGCAGAAAGCGATAAAAATACGATATCGTAAATGTGTACACAACCCCAAATTTGTCATAATGGTAAATGCTAAAAGCCATGGTCACGGCCGATGCCACGGCGTATAATCAACTTTATCAGTAATGAGTGCGAAACGGCAAATAGCTCGTTAAATCGGCAAGGCAAGTAGCATCGGGTGAGAAAATCGGTGAAATACAATGTTGCAATCAATGGCAGCAGGACAGCAACCGTCAGCCTACAGGGGTGCAGGTTGTTGGCAGACATTGTACACTTTTAGTGCTCGAAAGCTAGCAATTTCGTTTCACGTTATATTACCCACCTTTTATTATTTATTTTTATTTTGGTTTTCTTTTGTTTTTTTGTGTTTTTCGTGCATTCTCTTTTCCAATTGTTCCGAATTTCTCGCGGCACTGCAGTCGGCGCTCAATAAATGATTGCTGACATTTTCTTCGCATTAACAAATTAATGTGGGCTTTCAATTAATTTGTGCTGTCATTTGTTGGCGTAATTTATGCAGGTAATTTAATTAGTTTCTCGCCCGTTTGTTATTGTATGGGCAGTGCTTGGCAAACGCTGCTCGCATTTCAAAGCGGATTGGTTGTGTTGTGGCGAGCAGAAACGACTGGAATGGTGTGTTGTTGTAATATAATATGTGAGCGCGTATATTTAATATTGGATAAACACCTGATGACACCCGTATTATTAATGAATTTTTATGCGCAGACGAAAATATTCGAAAAATAAGTTCGTTGGGCTAAATATGAAAACAAGGGAGAACTGTTGGAGTTTTTTTGAAAACGAACTTTCCTTATTGGTGTTTGATTGTCGACAGAACAAGTTTTGTCTGATACAAATAGCACATAAAGTTTAACCTAACATTTACAAATGTTATTAATGTTTATTTACAAATGTGATCGAATACCGAACCGACCAAATCGATAAAAACATTACCTTAGATTCGTACAACCCTTTTTTTATATTCGTGTGAAGTTTGATCTCCACATGTCAATTAGTGTGTATTTGTCAGCTTGTTGTTTATGACGCCAAAAGTTGGTCTGACGATTTTTACTATGGAAAAAATTAACAATGAGTTTGTTCGAAATTTTATGTTTCCAGTGGAATCACGGATACGAAATCGTTGAAAGAGTTTTGGGGAGTTAACTGGTGGATGCTTGTATTGGATTAATAGCTTATTTTGAAATCAATATTAAAAATCGATGAAAATGTGTTTTTTTCAGTCTGGGTGAAATTTCATCAGATGGGAGTTTTGTAACGGGAAAATTTATTCAATGAATTCAAAAACGAGGGCAAGAACAAATATTTTTTCGAAAAAAATTTCAGAAAAAAATGTGTGACTCTAATCAAATATTTTTGATTTTTAATTCACAATGTGAATTATATTATGAAGTTTGCTGTG